>NC_059222.1:0-620000 GCF_020615455.1 Coregonus clupeaformis
TTTGATGTCTTCACTTATTCTACAATGTAAAAAATAGTAAAAATAAAGAAAAACCCTTGATTGAGTAGGTGTGTCCAAACTTTTGACTGGTACATTTTTTTTACATTTACATTTTTAGTCATTTAGCAGACACTCTTATCCAGAGCGACTTACAGTTAGTGAATACATATATATTTTTTTTATACTGGCCCCCCGTGGGAATCAAACCCACAACCCTGGCGTTGCAAACGCCATGCTCTATCAACTGAGCTACATCCCTGCCGGCCATTCCCTCCCCTACCCTGGACGACGCTGGGCCTGTATATCCCAGGCTTGGCTTCCTGCCCTGAGCTCTGGTGCTGGATTCCCACGCACAGATTCATACCCCTGTCTGTGATGAAATCAATGTTTATGTGTTAAAGGGGTTTAGAAGAGATTTAGAGGAGTTGATTGGGTTAGATGTTGAAAGTGGAGCCTGGGCAGTGTGCCAGACATCAATGGCTGACCTGTATATGCAAGAAATCAAATAACTATAACAAATTCAGCGTTTTACTGAATGACCTTGAATCAGAAAGGAAGTGGTTTACAATGTTTTCCTTTTTCCAATGCTACGTTAGTCAATAGTTTTCCATTCTCTATTGCATAATGGATGCTGATCTTATCTTATTCCTAGTATACTTTATCCAAAAAAATGTCTCCCTCTCCCGTCTGTGATCAAACAAAATGTATTTCTCCTCTCTCTCTGCAGTGAGACAGTATGGGAGAACATGGCGAAGATGTGTGTGAAGAACTGCCGTCTGGATGTGGCCCGGGTGTGTCTGGGGAACATGGGTAATGCCAGGGCGGCGCGGGCACTACGAGAGGAACTGGAGGCCAGGGTGGCAGTACTGGCCCTGCAACTGGGCATGCTGGTAAGAAAACCAACCAAGCATTAGGTGATCATAGCATATAATGGTGGCTTCGCCTCATTTTCAATTAATTTCCTTAGCCAGGTATTGTCATACCTGGTACATAGAGTAAAAGAATGGTCAATTATAGGTTGTTTTAATTCTATCGTTACCACATATACTGTAGGCACCTAGTACTTGTACCAGTAGCATTACCTATGTGATTCCCCTGTAATAGTGTAGTAAGTATAGTGTAGTCAGTACATGCTATTATGGAGTACTTACCACTTTTGTCTTTATAAATGAATGTCATTAGTGGTATATCGGTCCAAACTAACACACTACATGTGTACTGTCTGTAAGATCATCATTACAAAATAACTTCTTACCCAGGGATAATGCCCCTAATCTTAAGTGTTACTACACGTTTCCAATGGTCCCACAGGAGGATGCAGAGAAGCTGGATAAGAGCTGCGGGAGCTTTGACCTCCGGAACCAGTTCTATCAGGCCAGTGGCAGCAGGCGGTGGAGACCGCAGAGTCCCACGACCGCATCCACCTCAGGACCACCTACTACAGCTATGCCAAATACCTGGAGGCCATCGGAGACAAGAGCATGGCCCTCGTATTGGAATGAGCCAGCTTAGCACTGATGCTATGGCTGTTAACATTTGATGAGTTAGCATTTTAATGTGACTGTGTTAGCATTTGATACAAGCAGTAAATCAGTACTGGTCTACAGTGCATTAGAATTTTCACTTGAACCTTGTTCTTGTGTATACAAAATATATGAACTGCATGGTTATCTTCATGCATTTGTATAACATATCTTCAAGTATATCTATCTTATTTGTACAGTATGATTTATCAAGGCAACAAACGATCATTATAGTAGATACAGAGTTGGGTAGGTTACTTTCTATATGTAATCTATTACAGTTACTAGTTACCTGTCCAATTGTAATCGGGAATGTAACTATTGGATTACCCAAACGCAATAACGTAATCGGATTACTTTTCCCTTAACTTCTACAGAATCAGTGTCCCGAAATCGAGACAGTTGCTGCTCAATATGCGATATGTGACTAGAATGGCGTTGTAAACAACAGCCAACTTTCCAGGACATAGACATGTCTTATAGCATCAGAAAGCTTAAATTATTGTTAATGTAACTGCAGTGTCCAATATACAGTAGCTATTACAGCGAATAAATACCATGCTATTTGTTTGAGGATAGTGCACAACAACAAAACACTTTTATCAAAGAAACTGGTTTGATACATTCACCTCTGATGGTAAATGATGTACTTACATTCTGTAATCTTGCTCTGATTTGTCATCCTGAGGGTCCCAGAGATAAAATGTAGAATTTGTTATAAAATCATACATCTTTTACTTTGGCACACTCTTGCAACACAACAATTTATTAAATCTAATCGGCAAAACGTTGTTTAAGCCGGTCAAGTTCGGTTTCTGTGCAATCGACAGACACTCTAATAATAATAATAATAATATGCCATTTAGCAGACGCTTTTATCCAAAGCGACTTACAGTCATGCGTGCATACATTTTTTGTGTATGGGTGGTCCCGGGGATCGAACCCACTACCTTGGCGTTACAAGCGCCGTGCTCTACCAGCTGAGCTACAGAGGACCACTCTAGAAGGCAACCAAATTTGTTTAATCATTCTACATTACATATTGGCTACACAACACGTAAATTAGCCCATGAAGGTCAGCCATCATAATGCACCAATGAGACGAGCGGTGTTCACTTGATTGACAGTGTCTTGGTCCACATTTTGAAACATAGCTAGCTAGATAGCCACTGAGCTGGGCTTTCCAGCAGTACAGTGGGGGAAAAAGTATTTAGTCAGCCACCAATTGTGCAAGTTCTCCCACTTAAAAAGATGAGAGAGGCCTGTAATTTTCATCATAGGTACACGTCAACTATGACAGACAAAATGAGGAAAAAAAATCCAGAAAATCACATTGTAGGATTTTTTATGAATTTATTTGCAAATTATGGTGGAAAATAAGTATTTGGTCAATAACAAAAGTTTCCCAATGCTTTGTTGTATACCCTTTGTTGGCAATGACACAGGTCAAACGTTTTCTGTAAGTCTTCACAAGGTTTTCACACACTGTTGCTGTTATTTTGGCCCATTCCTCCATGCAGATCTCCTCTAGAGCAGTGATGTTTTGGGACTGTCGCTGGGCAACACGGACTTTCAACTCCCTCCAAAGATTTTCTATGGGGTTGAGATCTGGAGACTGGCTAGGCCACTCCAGGACCTTGAAATGCTTCTTACGAAGCCACTCCTTCGTTGCCCAGGCGGTGTGTTTGGGATCATTGTCATGCTGAAAGACCCAGCCACGTTTCATCTTCAATGCCCTTGCTGATGGAAGGAGGTTTTCACTCAAAATCTCACGATACATGGCCCCATTCATTCTTTCCTTTACACGATCAGTCGTCCTGGTCCCTTTGCAGAAAAACAGCCCCAAAGCATGATGTTTCCACCCCCATGCTTCACAGTAGGTATGGTGTTCTTTGGATGCAACTCAGCATTCTTTGTCCTCCAAACACGACGATTTGGAAATAAATTCATTATAAATCCTACAATGTGATTTTCTGGGAAAATTTTTCTCAATTTGTCTGTCATAGTTGACGTGTACCTATGATGAAAATTACAGGCCTCTCTCATCTTTTTAAGTGGGAGAACTTGCACAATTGGTGGCTGACTAAATACTTTTTTTCCCCACTGTATGTGAACGCCCTTTGTACGACACAGCCATCATGCTAGAGCTGTGCACAACAGTGTTCATTCTCAGGTGAAAGCAAACAGGAAGCACGGTAGTTTACGTTACGCAGCTATTCGTTCTCTTCTACAAACTCTTCTCAAAACTGAAAAAGTTCAACATGGCTACTAAGAGTGGAAAAGCTCAATCGAAGTCCAAGTAGACTCATTTGGATGAGATTATTGCAGAAATTGACCGGGAGAGTGACACAGAATGAATGGATGAGGACTCTGAGTGAGCGCAGTTTTAATTCCAGAGTGGAAAATGTTTTTGGGGAAGGAAAATATCCACTTTTAGATCAGTAAGTAAAATACGTTTTTGCTTCTCATGCTAATGCAGTTGTTTAAATGGTTGCATATTCATTTGAGATATTTTTCTTTGAGGCATACAATGTATTAGCATAGCCTAAGTGTATATTATGTTGGCTATGACATGGTGTGGTTTCTGAGTGTCTTATTACCTATTGGTCCACATATTTCATTATGCGATATGTGTTCCCCATAATATATATGTTTATAGAAATGTGTTGTGTATTTGATGTATTGATGCAGGGCTCATCTGTAAAAGTATTGATTCAGGGCTCACCCCCTGCTAAAATAAAGGTTAAATAAAATAAGTAACTAGTGTAACTGATTTTTTTTTTTAATCCTCAATAGTGGGAGAGACTCTGACTCAGATGACCTCTGGGAGCCAAGTCCAAGGAGACCACATTCAAGTCCTCCATCCCCCACTCATTCATTCAAACGTAGGAACTGGTTCCTCCAGTCTTACCCCTGCTGCTGTCTCTACGCTCCACACCCACCCCGCCCGGCCATCTAGAGGTGTGAAGAGGCCAGCCCAGAAGCGGAGGAGGGCCAGTGCACCAGCGGCAACTACCACCGAGGGAGAGGACCGTTGGCACACTGTGCTAGAGGATGATGTGGAGCCACTTCCACCAACAGCTGGACATGACTGGAAAGTACAGCCCCCTTAAATATTTTCCAGATGTTTTTCTCCTTGTCAGTTCTTGGTTCTCTGGTGTCTAACACCAACAAGTATGGGGCTAAGAAGCAAGCAGGCAAGAAAGAGGCATGGAAGCCCATTTCCATCCAAGACCTATACTGTTACATCTCTACAAGTTGAAAAATCTGAAGGACTACTGGAGAATCTCAAGACTCTACCAACTGCCTTTCCCCACCACTGTCAAGTCTTCTAACAGGTTTCTGACTATCTCGCGGGCGCTTCATATCAGTGACCCACATAGTCTCTGCAAAATCAAACCTCACTACTCCAGCATTGTTGAGGCCTGCAAGACCCATTTTCAGCACACCCAGAACCTGTCCATAGATGAGAGGATGGTAGCCTCAAAGGCTAGAATTGGCCTCAAACAATATATGCGTAGCAAGCCAACAAAATGGGGGTTACAAACTGTTTGTTTTGGCCAATTCTGTGTGTGCCTACACTTGGATTTTTTTTGTTTATGATGGGAATTCCATCTCAGCCACCGGTAAGGGACTTAGTTGTGATTCTGTTATGTAATTATTGGAATTTCCACTGCTGGGGACGGGCTACAAACTGTTTGTGTACAACCTTTACACAAGCCCTACTCTGTTTACAGACCTGAGGAAGCTGAATGTATGGTCTTGTGGCACCATTCGTCCCAACAGAGTGGGTTTTCCCAAAACAAAAGTCCAACGACATGCCTAAGAGGGCTGATAGGGGTACCATGCGATGGATTCGTAAAGATGACCTGCTCTTTGTAAAGTGGATGGATACCAGAGAGATGGTCATGTGCTCTAGTATCCACAAATCGTAAAGTGACGATCACGTCAGCAGGCGTGTGAAGGACGCTAATGGGCCATGGACCAAGAAAAATGTCCCCATTCCAGCTGCTGTAAAGGATTACAACAAGAGTATGGGAGGTGTGGACCTGTCAGACGCGCTGATCGGCTACTATCTTGTTCTCCACAAGACAATAAAATGGTTCAAGACGTTGTTCTAACAATTCATCGACATTGCTGTGGTGAATGCATTCATCCTCCAGAAGGAAATGGCTAAGAGCTGTGGACAGACCCCCATGACACAGCAAGCATTCAGACAGCTGCTCATCCAGGAGCTTGCTGACTACGGCACAAAGTCCACTGCAGCACTACTCCTTCCACCAGTGGTGGTCACCTGCCAAAATACATAACTGCAGACATGAATGTGCCTCAGGGCCAAAAGAGCACAGCATGGAGGCGTCGTTGTACTCTGTGCCACAAGAAATCTCCCATCACCTGCATTACTTGTGCTGGTACCCTCTGCTTCACAGCAGAAAGAGATTGCTATGGGACTTGGCATCAGCAGCACAATCTTGTGTAGAGGACTGTGGGTGTTCTAAATACTCTAATTGTAAATAGTGTGTAAATATAATTATTTTCACTTTGTGTGTGGTTTGTGGTGTGTGCACTTATGACATTAGATCAGTGTTGGCTGCTAACTTGGCCCTTATCTTAAATAGTTCACTTCTGTGTTGGGAGGCATTGGATCAGCGTTCTCGTCGCGTCTCCTGTTAGTACCTTTTATGTAGGGAAGCTAATGATCCATCATGTATGATATTCCTGGGAGTGTGTAAACTTTAATTTATTTATTACCATAGCGTTTTTGTATGTTCTCTATAGTTATGTACTTGAAAATGTAGCAATTGACCAATTCGGCCACTTGGGTACATTTGGGCAAACCCTTATAGGGACACCTGGGAGACTTCATACTAAATATTATGTAGCTCTCTCATTCTTGAATGTATCAGTCTGAAACTTTGCACACACGCTGTTGCCCTGTTGTGGACAACATCTAAATTATCCTATCTCAATGTATGTCCTTTCTTTTGAATTTCAAATATGATAAAATAAAAATAGAAATCGCATGTTTTTTTGTTTGTTTTATCTTTTACCAGATCTATTGTGTTATATTATCCTACATTAATTTCACATCTCCACAAACTTCCTTTCCAATAGTATCAAGAATATGCATATCCTTGCTTCAGGTCCTGAGCTACAGGCAGTCAGATTTGGGTATGTCATTTTAGACGGAAATTGAAAAAAAGGGTCAGATCCTTAAGAGGATAACCAGCATGGCTGCCACAGCATTATGCAGCTATCCCATCTGGTTTGGGCTTAGTGGGACTATCATTTGTTTTTCAACAAGACAATGACCCAACACACCTCCAGGTTGTGTAAGGGCTATTTTACCAAGAAGGAGAGAGATGGAGTGCTGCATCAGATGACCTGGCCTCCACAATCACCCGACTTCAACCCAATTGAGATGGTTTGGGATGAGTCGGACCGCAGAGTGAAGGAAAATCAGCCAACAAGTGCTCAGCATATGTGGGAACTCCTTCAAGACTGTTGGAAAAGCATTCCAGGTGAAGCTGGTTGAGAGAATGCCAAAAGTGTGCAAAGCTGTCATCAAGGCAAAAAATATAAAATATATTTTGATTGTTTAACACTTTTTTGGTTACTACATGATTTACGGTCATGCTTTACGGTGGGAAATACACATGCGGAGATCATCCGTTCACCCACACCGCGTCTCACAAAGACACGGCGGTTGGAACCAAAAATCTCAAATTTGGACTCCAGACCAAAGGACACATTTCCACTGGTCTAATGTCCAATGCTAGTGTTTCTTGGCCCAAGCAGGTCTCTTCTTATTATTGGTGTCCTTTAGTAGTGGTTTCTTTGCAGACATTCGACCATGAAGGGCTGATTCACACAGTCCCCTCTGAACAGTTGATGTTGAGATGTGTCTGTGTCTTGAACTCTGTGAAGCATTTATTTGGGCTGCAATTTCTGAGGCTGGTAACTCTAATGAACTTATCCTCTGCAGCAGAGGTAACTCTGGGTCTTCCATTCCTGTGGCAGTACTCATGAGAGCCAGTTTCATCATAACGCTTGATAGTTTTTGCGACTGCACTTGAAGAAACGTTCAAAGTTCTTGAAATGTTCCATATTAACTGACCTTCATGTATTAAAGTAATGATGGACTGTGATGGCCATAATATGGACTTGGTCCTGTCGGGCTGTATCACCGCCTGGTACGGCAACTGCACCGCCCGCAACCGCAAGGCTCTCCAGAGGGTGGTGCCTTGTGCACAACGCATTACCGGGGGCAAACTACCCACCCTCCAGGAGACCTACAGCACCCGATGTCACAGGAAGGCCAAAAAGATCATCAAGGACATCAACCACCTGAGCCACTGCCTGTTTAACCCGCTATCATCCAGAAGGTGATTTGTACAGGTGCATCAAAGCTGGGACCGAGAGACTGAAAAATAGTTTATATCTCATGGCCATCAGACTGTTAAACAGCCATCACTAGCACATTAGAGGCTGCTGCCTATAGACAGACTAGAAATCCCTGGCCACTTTAAGAAATGGAACACTAGCCACTTTAATAATGTTTACATATCTTGCATTACTCATCTCATATGTATATACTGTATTCTATACTATTCTATGGTATCTTAGTCACTTTAATAATGTTTACATATCTGCATTACTCATCTCATATGTATATACTCTATTCTATACTATATCATAGTCCATGCCGCTCTAACATCGCTAACATCGCTCGTCCATATATGTACATATTCTTAATACATTCCTTACTTAGATTTGTGTGTATTGGGTATATGTTGTGAAATTGTTAGATATTACTGCACTGTCGGAGCTAGAAGCACAAGCATTTCGCTACACCCGCAATAACATCTGCTAAACACGTGTATGTGACCAATAACATTTAACATTCAATGTCTGCTTTTTTTCCCCGCCATCTACCAATAGGTGCCCTTCTTTGCAAGGCATTGAAAACCTCCCTGATCTTTGTGGTTGAATCTGTGTTTGAAATTCACTGCTCAATGGACCTTACAGATACAGTGGGGAGAACAAGTATTTGATACACTGCCAATTTTGCAGGTTTTCCTACTTACAAAGCATGTAGAGGTCTGTAATTTTTATCATAGGTACACTTCAACTGTGAGAGACGGAATCTAAAACAAAAATCCAGAAAATCACATTGTATGATTTTTAAGTAATTAATTTGCATTTTATTGCATGACATAAGTATTTGATACATCAGAAAAGCAGAACTTAATATTTGGTACAGAAACCTTTGTTTGCAATTACAGAGATCATACGTTTCCTGTAGGTCTTGACCAGGTTTGCACACACTGCAGCAGGGATTTTGTCCCACTCCTCCATACAGACCTTCTCCAGATCCTTCAGGTTTCGGGGCTGTCGCTGGGCAATAAGGACTTTCAGCTCCCTCCAAAGATGTTCTATTGGGTTCAGGTCTGGAGACTGGCTAGGCCACTCCAGGACCTTGAGATGCTTCTTACGGAGCCACTCCTTAGTTGCCCTGGCTGTGTGTTTCGGGTCGTTGTCATGCTGGAAGACCCAGCCACGACCCATCTTCAATGCTCTTACTCCTAAAAACAGCGCCGGAAGAAGATGGCTGCCGTTTTACAGCCCTCTAACCAATTGTACTATTATGTGTGTTTTTCCGCGTTATTTGTAATTTATTTTGTACATAATGTTTCTGCCATCGTCTCTTATAACCAAAGAGAGCTTCTGGATATCAGGACAGCGATTACTCACCTCGCATTGGACGAAGACTTTTTCTTCAACGAGGCGTTCGCGAAGGATATTCTACAGACACCCAACAAGGC
This sequence comes from Coregonus clupeaformis, assembly GCF_020615455.1. NCBI lineage: Eukaryota > Metazoa > Chordata > Actinopteri > Salmoniformes > Salmonidae > Coregonus > Coregonus clupeaformis. The sequence goes on from NC_059222.1 coordinate 9,350, forward strand.
CCAGATCCCCGTCATTCGCGTGAGGAAGAGACGGAGATATCGTGGACGAGATCCGGTGCCTTGTAAGGATCCGACGGCGTGCGAGTAAACTGCCTCTCCCATCAATCCTATTAGCCAACGTTCAATCTTTTGAGAATAAAATTGACGATTTAAGATTACGGTTATCCTACCAACGGGACATTAAAAACTGTAATATCTTATGTTTCACGGAGTCGTGGCTGAACGACAACAATGACAACATTCAGCTAGCAGGCTATACGCTACATCGGCAGGACAGAACGTCTGACTCTGGTAAGACAAGGGGCGGCGGTCTGTGTATATTTGTAAACAACAGCTGGTGCACAAAATCAAATACTAAGGAAGTCTCGAGGTTTTGCTCGCCTGAGGTAGAGTATCTTATGATAAGCTGTAGACCACACTATTTACCAAGAGAGTTTTCATCTATATTTTTTCATAGCTGTCTATTTACCACCACAAACCAATGCTGGCATTAAGATTGCACTGAATGAGTTGTACAAGGCCATTAATCAACAGGAAAACGCTCATCCAGATGCAGCGCTCCTAGTAGCCGGGGACTTTAATGCAGGGAAACTTAAATCCGTTCTACCTCATTTCTACCAGCATGTTAAATGTGCAACCAGAGGGGAAAAAAACTCTAGACCACCTTTACTCCACACACAGAGACGCATACAAAGCTCTCCCTCGCCCTCCATTTGGCAAATCTGACCATAACTCTATCCTCCTGATTCCTGCTTATAAGCAAAAACTGAAGCAGGAAGCACCAGTGATTCGGTTAATAAAAAAGTGGTCAGATGACGCAGATGCTAAGCTACAGGACTGTTTTGCTAGCACAGACTGGAACATGTTCCGGGATTCTTCAGACAGCATTGAGGAGTACACCACATCAGTCACTGGCTTCATCAATAAGTGCATCGATGATGTCGTCCCCACAGTGACCGTACGTACATACCCCAACCAGAAGCCATGGATTACAGGAAACATCCGCACTGAGCTAAAGGGTAGAGCTGCCGCTTTCAAGGAACGGGACTCTAACCCGGACGCTTATAAGAAATCCCGCTATGACCTCCGACGAACCATCAAACAGGCAAAGAGTCAATACAGGTCTAAGATTGAATCATACTACACTGGCTCTGACGCTCGTCGGATGTGGCAGGGCTTGAAAACTATTACAGACTACAAAGGGAAGCACAGCCGCGAGCTGCCCAGTGACACAAGCCTACCAGACGAGCTAAACCACTTCTATGCTCGCTTCGAGGCAAGCAACACTGAAGCATGCATGAGAGCACCAGCTGCTCCGGACGACTATGTGATCACGCTCTCCGTAGCCGATGTGAGTAAGACTTTTAAGCAGGTCAACATTCACAAGGCCGCAGGGCCAGACGGATTACCAGGACGTGTACTCCGAGCATGTGCTGACCAACTGGCAAGTGTCTTCACTGACATTTTCAACATGTCCCTGACTGAGTCTGTAATACCAACATGTTTCAAGCAGACCACCATAGTCCCCGTGCCCAAGAACTCTAAGATAACCTGCCTAAATGACTACCGACCCGTAGCACTGACGTCTGTAGCCATGAAGTGCTTTGAAAGACTGGTCATGGCTCACATCAACAGCATAATCCCAGAAACCCTAGACCCACTCCAATTTGCATACCGCCCCAACAGATCCACAGATGATGCAATCTCTATCGCACTCCACACTGCCCTTTCCCACCTGGACAAGAGGAACACCTACGTGAGAATGCTATTCATTGACTACAGCTCAGCATTCAACACCATAGTGCCCTCTAAGCTCATCACTAAGCTAAGGATCCTGGGACTAAACACCTCCCTCTGCAACTGGATCCTGGACTTCCTGACGGGCCGCCCCCAGGTGGTAAGGGTAGGTAACAACACATCTGCCACACTGATCCTCAACACGGGGGGCCCCTCAGGGGTGCGTGCTCAGTCCCCTCCTGTACTCTCTGTTCACCCATGACTGCATGGCCAGGCACGACTCCAACACCATCATTAAGTTTGCCGACGACACAACAGTGGTAGGCCTGATCACCGACAACGATGAGACAGCCTATAGGGGAGGAGGTCAGAGATCTGGCCGTGTGGTGCCAGGACAACAACCTCTCCCTCAACGTGACCAAGACAAAGGAGATGATTGTGGACTACAGGAAAAAAAAGAGGACTGAGCACGCCCCCCATTCTCATCGACGGGGCTGTAGTGGAACAGGTTGAGAGCTTCAAGTTCCTTGGTGTCCACATCACCAACGAACTATCATGGTCCAAACACACCAAGACAGTCGTGAAGAGGGCACGACAAAGCCTATTCCCCCTCAGGAGACTAAAAAGATTTGGCATGGGTCCTCAGATCCTCAAAAATTCTACAGCTGCACCATCGAGAGCATCCTGACTGGTTGCATCACCGCCTGGTATGGCAACTGCTTGGCCTCTGACCGCAAGGCACTACAGAGGGTAGTGCGTACGGCCCAGTACATCACTGGGGCAAAGCTCCCTGCCATCCAGGACCTCTATACCAGGCGGTGTCAGAGGAAGGCCCTCAAAATTGTCAAAGACTCCAGCCACCCTAGTCATAGACTGTTCTCTCTGCTACCGCACGGCAAGCGGTACCGGAGTGCCAAGTCTAGGTCCAAAAGACTTCTCAACAGCTTCTACCCCCAAGCCATAAGACTCCTGAACAGCTAATCATGGCTACCCGGAATATTTGCACTGCCCCCCACCCCACCCTTTTTACGCTGCTGCTACTCTGTTAAGTATTTATGCATAGTCACTTTAACTCTACCCACATGTACATATTACCTCAACTACCTCAACTAGCCAGAGCCCCCGCACATTGACTATGCAACGGTACCCCCCTGTATATATAGCCTCCCTACTGTCACTTTATTTTACTGTATATATAGCCTCCCTACTGTCACTTTATTTTATTTTGCTCTTTTTTTCTCAACACTTTTTTGTTGTTGTTTTATTCTTACTTTTTTTGTTTAAAATAAATGCACTGTTGGTTAAGGGCTGTAAGTAAGCATTTCACTGTAATGTCTGCACCTGTTGTATTCGGCGCATGTGACCAATAAAATTTGATTTGATTTGATTTGAGGTTGTTGGCCAAGATCTCGCGATACATGGCCCCATCCATCCTCCCCTCAATACAGTGCAGTCGTCCTGTCCCCTTTGCAGAAAAGCATCCCCAAAGAATGATGTTTCCACCTCCATGCTTCACGGTTGGGATGGTGTTCTTGGGGTTGTACTCATCCTTCTTCTACCTCCAAACACGGCGAGTGGAGTTTAGACCAAAAAGCTATATTTTTGACTCATCAGACCACATGACTCCCATTCCTCCTCTGGATCATCCAGATGGTCATTGGCAAACTTCAGACGGGCCTGGACATGCGCTGGCTTGAGGAGGGGGACCTTGCGTGCGCTGCAGGATTTTAATCCATCAGGTCATTAACCAGGTCCTGCCGTGTAGTTCTGGGCTGATCCCTCACCTTCCTCATGATCATTGATTTCCCACGAGGTGAGATCATGCATGGAGCCCCAGACCGAGGGTGATTGACCATCATCTTGAACTTCTTCCATTTTCTAATAATCGCGCCAACAGTTGTTGCCTTCTCACCAAGCTGCTTGCCTATTGTCCTGTAGCCCATCCCAGCCTTGTGCAGGTCTACAATTCTATCCCTGATGTCCTTACACAGCTCTCTGGTCTTGGCCATTGTGGAGAGGTTGGAGTCTGTTTGATTGAGTGTGTGGACAGGTGTCTTTTATACAGGTAACGAGTTCAAACAGGTGCAGCTAAGGCAGGTAATGAGTGGAGAACAGGAGGGCTTCTTAAAGAAAAACTAACAGGTCTGTGAGAGCCGGAATTCTTACTGGTTGGTAGGTGATCAAATACTTATGTCATGCAATAAAATACAAATTAATTACTTAAAAATCATACAATGTGATTTTCTGGATTTTTGTTTTAGATTCCGTCTCTCACAGTTGAAGTGTACCTATGATAAAAATTACAGACCTCTACATGCTTTGTAAGTAGGAAAACCTGCAAAATCGGCAGTGTATCAAATACTTCTTCTCCCCACTGTAAGTGTATGTGTGGAGTACAGAGATGAGGTAGTTATTAAAAAATCATGTTAAACACTATTATTGCACACAGAGTGAGTCCATGCAACTTATTATGTGACTTATTAAGCACATTTTTACTCCTGAACTTATTTAGGCTTGCCATGACAAAGGGGTTGAATAATTATTGACTCAGACATTTCAGCCTTTCATCTTTTATTAATTGGTAAAAATGTCTAAAACCATAATTCCACTTTGACATTATGGGGTATTGTGTGTAGGCCAGTGACACAAAATCTCAATATAATCAATTTTAAATTCAGGCTGTAACACAATAGAAAGTGGAAAAAATAGTGTGTCCTGATTTGGTGATGTGAGGAAGAATGTAGAAAATGCATACTGCAATGGCAGCGAGGACGTGGGAGGTGGTAGGGTCTCAGCCAGACCCACAGGCACTCCAGCTCCTGGGGGACAAGGATGTTAGTAAGTTGTCGGGATGGGATACATTCTCTGATGTAAAGGGATACACCACCCCCACAGTGATCAGTACGCCATTTAGAGTAGTGTGTACAGTGCATTCGGAAAGTATTCAGACCCTTGACATTTTCCACATTTTGTTACATTACAAACTTATTCTAAAAATGGATTAAATTAATTTGTTTCCTCATCAGTCTACACGCAATACCCCATAATGACAAAGCCAAAACAGGTTTTTAGATTTGTTTGCAAATGTATAAAACAAATACGAAAACAGACATACCTTATTTACATAAGTATTCAGACCCTTTGCTATGAGACCCGAAATTGCGCTTAGGTGCATCCTGTTTCCATTTATCATCCTTGAGATGTTTCTACAACTTGGTTGGAGTCCACCTGTGGTATATTCAATTGATTGGACATTGTAGCGACAGACGCTGGGAGACAGGGAGCAAGTACAGGGTGAGGATTTAATAATAAATAGACATGAAACAAAGCAAGAACAGCATCTGGACGAGAGAAACAAAACAACATCATTGCAGACACGGGGATCAAACTGAGGAACAGACAGATATGGGGGAGGTAATTAAACAGTGATGAAGTCCAGGTGAGTCCAATGAAGCGCTGATGCGCGTAACGATGGTGACAGGTGTGCGTAATGATGGGCAGCCTGGTGCCCTCGAGCGCCAGGGAGGGGGAGCGGGAGCAGGCGAGACTGTATCCCACCCTCTAGGGACGCCACCCGGCATCCCACCTGGGCGAGGCATGGGAGCCTCATGAGCCGGCCGAGGAGCGGGAACCTGTCGAGCCTGACCGGCCGGCCAAGGCATGGGAGCCTAATGAGCCGGCTGAGGCGTGTGAGCCTGACGAGCCAGCAGAGGCGTGGGAACCTGATGAGCCGGCTGAGGCGTGGGAACCTGACGAGCCGGCTGAGGCGTGGGAACCTGACGAGCCGGCTGAGGCGTGGAAGCCTGACGAGCTGGCTGAGGCATGACGTGGGATGGGAGACTGCCGAGCCAACCGAGGCAAGAAAATTTCTCGAGCCAGCTAAGGCATGGAAGCCTGACGAGCCAGCTGAGGCATCCCCGTTTCCTTCGGCAGCGGCACCCAAACCCGACGTCCCCAACCCAAACGAAAAACAAAAAAACTCCATGATGCTTCTGATTTTGGTGTCTGCATTCTGTGAGGATGCAAGTACAGGGTGAGGATTTAATAATAAATAGACATGAAACAAAGCAAGAACAGCGTCTGGACGAGAGAAACAAAACAACATCATTGCAGACACAGGGATCAAACTGAGGAACAGACAGATATAGGGAAAGGTAATTAAACAGTGATGAAGTCCAGGTGAGTCCAATGAAGAGCTGTTGCGCGTAACGATGGTGACAGGTGAGACTGAGTGGGAGCAGGCGTGACAGGACATGACATGGAAAGGCACACACCTGTCTATATGTCCCACAGTTAACAGTGCGTGTCAGAGGAAAAAACAAGCCATGAGGTCAAGGGGATTGTCCGTAGAGCTCCGAGACAGGATTGTGTCGAGGCACAGATCTGGGGAAGGGTACCAAAAAAAGTCTGCAGCATTGAAAGTCCCCAAGAACAAAGTGGCCTCCATCATTCTTAAATGGAAGAAGTTTGGAACTACCATGACTCTTCCTATAGCTGGATGGCCGGCCAAACTGAGCAATCGGGGGAGAAGGACCTTAGTCAGGGAGGTGACCAAGAACCCGATGGTCACTCTGACAGAGGTCCAGAGTTCCTCTGTGGAGATGGGAGAACTTTCCAGAAACACACCATCTCTGCAGCGCTCCACCAATCAGGCCTTTATGGTAGAGTGGCGAGACGGAAGCCACTCCTCAGTAAAAGGCACATGACAGCCCGCTTGGAGTTTGCCAAAAGGCACCTAAAGACTCTCAGACCATGAGAAACAAGATTCTCTGGTCTGATGAAACCAAGATTGAACACTTTGGCCTGAATGCCAAGCGTAACGTCTGGAGGAAACCTGGCACCATCCCTACGGTGAAGCATGGTGGTGGCAGCATCATGCTATGGGGATGTTTTTCAGAGGCAGGGACTGGGACACTAGTCAGGATCGAGGGAAAGATAAACAGAGCAAAGTACAGAGAGATCCTTGATGAAAACCTGCTCCAGAGCGCTCAGGACCTCAGACTGGGGCAAAGGTTCACCTTCCAACAGGACAACGACCCTAAGCACACAGCCAAGACAACGCAGGAGTAGCTTCTGGACAAGTCTCTGAATGTCCTTGAGTGGCCCAGCCAGAGCCCGGACATGAACCCGATTTGAACATCTCTGGAGAGACCTGAAAATACAGTGAGGGAAAAAAGTATTTGATCCCCTGCTGACAAAGACATGATCAGTCTATAATTTTGATGGTAGGTTTATTTGAACAGTAAGAGACAGAATAACAACGAAAAAATCCAGAAAAATGCATGTCAAAAATGTTATAAATTGATTTGCATTTTAATGAGGGAAATAAGTATTTGACCCCCTCTCAATCAGAAAGATTTCTGGCTCCCAGGTGTCTTTTATACAGGTAACGAGCTGAGATTAGGAGCACACTCTTAAAGGGAGTGCTCCTAATCTCAGCTTGTTACCTGTATAAATGACACCTGTCCACAGAAGCAATCAATCAATTAGATTCCAAACTCTCCACCATGGCCAAGACCAAAGAGCTCTCCAAGGATGTCAGGGACAAGATTGTAGACCTACACAAGGCTGGAATGGGCTACAAGACCATCGCCAAGCAGCTTGGTGAGAAGGTGACAACAGTTGGTGCGATTATTCGCAAATGGAGAAACACAAAATAACTGTCAATCTCCCTCAGCCTGGGGCTCCATGCGAGATCTCACCTCGTGGAGTTGCAATGATCATGAGAACGGTGAGGAATCAGCCCAGAACTACACGGGAGGATCTTGTCAATGATCTCAAGGCAGCTGGGACCATAGTCACCAAGAAAACAATTGGTAACACACTACGTCGTGAAGGACTGAAATCCTGCAGCGCCCGCAAGGTCCCCCTGCTCAAGAAAGCACATATACAGGCCCGTCTGAAGTTTGCCAATGAACATCTGAATGATTCAGAGGAGAACTGGGTGAAAGTGTTGTGGTCAGATGATACCAAAATCGAGGTCTTTGGCATCAACTCAACTCGCCGTGTTTGGAGGAGGAGGAATGCTGCCTATGACCCCAAGAACACCATCCCCACCGTCAAACATGGAGGTGGAAACATTATGCTTTGGGGGTGTTTTTCTGCTAAGGGGACAGGACAACTTCACCGCATCAAAGGGACGATGGACGGGGCCATGTACCGTCAAATCTTGGGTGAGAACCTCCTTCCCTCAGCCAGGGCATTGAAAATGGGTCGTGGATGGGTATTCCAGCATGACAATGACCCAAAACACACGGCCAAGGCAACAAAGGAGTGGCTCAAGAAGAAGCACATTAAGGTCCTGGAGTGGCCTAGCCAGTCTCCAGACCTTAATCCCATTGAAAATCTGTGGAGGGAGCTGAAGGTTCGAGTAGCCAAACGTCAGCCTCGAAATCTTAATGACTTGGAGAAGATCTGCAAAGAGGAGTGGGACAAAATCCCTCCTGAGATGTGTGCAAACCTGGTGGCCAACTACAAGAAACGTCTGACCTCTGTGATTGCCAACAAGGGTTTTGCCACCAAGTACTAAGTCATGTTTTTCAGAGGGGTCAAATACTTATTTCCCTCATTAAAATGCAAATCAATTCATAACATTTTTAACATGCATTTTTCTGGATTTTTTTGTTGTTATTCTGTCTCTCACTGTTCAAATAATCCTACCATTAAAATTATAGACTGATCATGTCTTTGTCAGTGGGCAAACGTACAAAATCAGCAGGGGATCAAATACTTTTTCCCTCACTGTAGCTGTGCAGCAACGCTCCCCATCCAACCTGATTGTTCCCAGATAAAGGTGTACCAAGCATGTAGCATCATACCCAAGAAGACTCAAGGCTGTAATCACTGCCAAAAGTGCTTCAACAAAGTACTGAGTAAAGGGTCTGAATACTTATGTAAATGTGATACTTCAGTTTTTGTATTTTTAATACATTTGCACAAATTTCTGAAAACTAGTTTTTGCTTTGTCATTATGGGGTATTGTGTGTAGATTGATGAGGGAAAATAACAATTTCATCAATTTTAGAATAAGGCTGTAACATAACAAAATGTGGAAAAAGTCAAGGGGTCTGAATACTTTCCGAATGCACTGTATGTCTGTGTATGTATATATATATATATATATATATATATATATATATATATATATTTCAGTTGAAGTCGGAAGTTTACATACACCTTAGTCAAATATATTTAAACTCAGTTTTTCACAATTCCTGACATTTAATCCTAGTAAAAATTCCCTGTCTTAGGTCAGTTAGCATCACCACTTTATTTTAAGAATGAGAAATGTCAGGATAATAGTGGAGAGAATGATTTATTTCAGCTTTTATTTCTTTCATCACATTCCTAGTGTGTCAAAAGTTTGCATACACTCAATTAGTATTTGGTAGCATTGCGTTTAAATTGTTTAACTTGGGTCAAACGTTTCGGGTAACCTTCCACAAGCTTCCCACAATAAGTTGAGTGAATTTTGGCCCATTCCTCCTGACAGAGCTGGTGTAACTGAGTCAGGTTTGTAGGCCTCCTTGCTTGTACACACTTTTTCAGATCTGCCCACAAATGTTCTATAGGATTGAGGTCAGGGCTTTGTGATGGCCACTCCAATACCTTGACTTTGTTGTCCTTAAGCCATTTTGCCACAAGCATTGTCCATTTGGAAGACCTATTTGCGACCAAGCTTTAACTTCCTGACTGATGTCTTGAGATGTTGCTTCAATATATCCACATAATTTTCCTTCCTCATTTTGTGAAGTGCACCAGTCACTCCTGCAGCAAAGCACCCCCACAGCATGATGCTGCCACCCCCGTGCTTCACGGTTGGGATGGTGTTCTTTGGCTTGCAAGCAACCCCCTTTTTCCTCCAAACAATATTATGGTCATTATGGCCAAACAGTTCTATTTTTGTTTCATCAGACCAGAGGACATTTCTCCAAAAAGTACGATATTTGTCCCCATGTGCAGTTGCAAACCATATTCTAGCTTTTTTATGGCGGTTTTGGAGCAGTGGCTTCTTCCTTGCCATGCAGCCTTTCAAGTTATGTCGATATAGGACTCGTTTTACTGTGGAAATAGATACTTTTGTACCTGTTTCCTCCAGCATCTTCACAAGGTCCTTTGCTGTTGCTCTGGGATTGATTTGCACTTTTCGCACCAGAGTACGTTCATTTCTATGAGACAGAACGCGTCTCCTTCCTGAGCGGTATGACGGTTGCGTGGTCCCATGGAGTTTATACTTCCATACTATTGTTTGTACAGATGAACGTGGTACCTTCAGGTGTTTGAAAATTGCTCCCAAGGATGAACAAGACTTGTGGAGGTCTACAATTTTCTTTTCTGAGGTCTTTGCTGATTTCTATTGATTTTCCCATGATGTCAAGCAAAGAGGCACTGCGTTTGAAGGTAGGCCTTGAAATACATCCACAGGTACACCTCCAATTGACTCAAGTGATGTCAATTAGCCTCTCAGAAGCTTCTAAAGCCATGACATAATTTTCTGGAATTTTCCAAGCTATTTAAAGGCACAGTCAACTTAGTGTATGTAAACTTCTGACCCACTGGAATTGTGATCCAGTGAATTATAAGTGAAATAATCTGTCTGTAAACAATTGTTGGAAAAATGACTTGCACAAAGTAGATGTCCTAACGGACTTGCCAAAACTATAGTTTGTTAACAAGAAATTTGTGGAGTGGTTGAAAAACGAGTTTTAATGACCAACCTAAGTGTATGTAAACTTCTGACTTCAACTGTATGTACCAGTCAAAAGTTTGGACACCAGCAAAGCACCCCCACACCATCACACCTCCTCCTCCATGCTTCATGGTGGAAACCACACATGCAGACATTATCCGTTCACCTACTCTGCGTCTCACAAAGAGACTGCGGTTGGATCCAAAAATCTCAAATTTGGACTCATCAGACCAAAGTACAGATTTCCACCAGTCTAATGTCCATTGCTCATGTTTCTTGGCCCAAGCAAGTCTCTTCTTCTTATTGGTGTCCTTTAGTAGTGGTTTCTTTGCAGCAATTCGACCTGATGGCCTGATTCACCAAGTATCCTCTGAACAGTTGATGTTGAGATGTGTCTGTTACTTGAACTCTGTGAAACATTTATTTAGGCTGCAATTTCTGAGGCTGGTAACTCTAATAAACGTATCCTCTGCAGCAGAGGTAACTCTGGGTCTTACATTCCTGTGGCAGTCCTTATGAGAGCCAGTTTCATCATAGCGCTTGATGGTTTTTGCGACTGCACTTGAAGAAACTTTCAAAGTTCTTGAAATCGTCCGTATTGACTGACTTTCATGTCTTAGAGTAATGATGGACTGTCATTTCTCTTTGCTTATTTGAGCTGTTCTTGCCATAATATGGACTTGGTCTTTTACCAAATAGAGCTATCATCTGTATATCCTCCCTACCTTGTCACAACACAACTGATTGGCTCAAACGCATTAATAAGGAAAGAAATTCCACAAATTAACTTTTAAGAAGGCACACCTGTTAATTGAAATGCATTCAAGGTGACTACCTCATGAGGCTGGTTGAGAGAATGCCAAGAGTGTGCAAAGCTGTCATCAAGGCAAAGGGTGGCTATTTGAAGAATCTAAAATCTAAAATATATTTTGATTTGTTTAACACTTTTCTGGTTACTACATGATTCCATATGTGTTATTTCATAGTTTTGATGTCTTCACTATTATTCTACAATGTAGAAAATAGTATAAATAAAGAAAAACCATTGAATGAGTAGGTGTTCTAAAACTTTTGACATGTAGTGGATATATATACAGTACCAGTCAAAAGTTTGGACACACATCTACTCATATCACATATTTACTTGAGTAACTTTCTATTAAGGTATCTATACTTTTACTCATTTATGACAATTGGGTACTTTTTCCACCACTGCTATTTTGGTCAAACTATTTAAACATTGTAGTTGCATCAAGCTTCAAAAGGAAGAAAGGAGGCTAGAGAAGCACCAAGAGAAATAATGCCACTGCATTGTCATATTATTGTAACCCTTCGAAATCTTCTTAATGATGAGATGTTCACGAAAAATGTATAAAACAAAGTCTTCATTATGTAAGTTCTTTGTTTAATTTTCTGATGAATTCAATATCCCATTGTAATTATAGGTTCAGCTCTGAGACAAAAATGTACGCCTCTTTAGCAAACTGGGCTACCTTGAGAGCAGGTTGGGATATCTTGCAGGCTCCAAGACTGACCTCTCTTCCAAACTGGTCTCCAGCAAAGAGGAAAAACTGAAGGTAGGATATAAAAGACTACATTGTATTTGGACATCAAACTATCAAACACTTGTGCATGATGTAGACCTCTTGTCTTTTTGTTAACTGGAATATTTATCCCCATATCTTTTTAAACGTCATAAACCCAAGGCGCTTGTCGAGGTGCAGATACAGACCAACAAAGTGAGGGAGCAGTATGAATGGAAACTTTTGAGCTGAAAAACAAGGTGATGCTCAAATGAATACACTGTATGTACTACATAGTCATTACAGACCTCTGGGCCCTACTTTACCCACCTGATCCTCTTAAGATGAGGCATGACAAATAATTACCATGGTGTACATTATCAGTGGTGTAAAGTACTTAAGTAAAAATACTTTAAAGTACTACTTAAGTAGTTTTGGGGGGTATCCATACTTTACTTTACTATTTATATTTTTGTCAACTTTTACTGTTACTTTACTACATTCCCAAAGAAAATAATGTACTTTTTACTCCATACATTTTCCCTGACACCCATAAGTACTCGTTATATTTTGAGAGGAAAATGGTCCAAATCACACACTTATCAAGAGAACATCCCTGGTCATCCCTACTGTCTCTGATCTGGCGGACTCACTAAACACGAATGCTGCATTTGTCAATTATGTCTGAGTGTTGGAGTGTACCCCTGGCTATCCGTCCAAAAAAAGTAAAAATAATTGTGCCGTCTGCTTTGCTTAATATAAGGAATTTGAAATGGTTTATACTTTTACTTTTACTTTTGATACTTAAGTACATTTTAGCAATTCCATTTACTTTTGATACTTAAGTATATTTAAAACCAAATAGTTTTAGACTTTTTCTCAAGTAGTATTTTAATTGAGTACTTTTTCCACATCTGTACGTTATATTATCCGAGAATAGAATCAATGGTTCAATAATTGAAATGACCATTATTCCCAGATCCCAGACTGTAGATTTAAACTTAAGCTGCTGTCCTGTTGCTACTGTAGGTCTACCCATCAATTCAAGATGGAACTTTGTATCATTCACTGATATTGTTCATGTACTGCAAAATTCACCTGAGCTCCGTAGACTGGTCTTCACTGGCTGTCTGACCCTGCTGGGACCCCTGTCACCATCTGATCCTACTAAGACATGATGAGCGGTGTTGTGTACTGACTGTGCACTACATGGCTGCATTCCCGCCGGATGTCTGTGGAACCTGCGGGGACAGACAGAGATCATTGCAGCGCGGTCCGGTCGGCATTGTTCATGCTGCGGGCAGTCAGACAGAAGACTTTGGGATGAAAATGTTTTTGTTGTCTGACAGATTATTTGGAAACGGTCCTCTTTCTGCTTTGTATGTGTTAACCTACCTATTGTATTAAAATCACATATTTTTCGCTTTATTCACACACAGAATTCACTGCTTCAACTTCAGTAGCCTACCTCTCCTAGTTGGGCGTGAGAGTTCAAGTGTGCATAGTATGTGTGGTCTCATTGAAATAGAGTAGGCTGCATACATGGGCGGAGAATCACGTGGCAGTTAACTTAAATATGATTAGACTGTAGTTTACTACAGTGTCAGTAAATAAGTAGGCTATTGATAATGGAAAGAAGTGGAGGGCGCTCAAGCAACATGAGTCGAAGTGCAATCAAAAAATGTCATCGTCATTGAAAAGGAAAAGGCACAACGCCCACATAGGTTAGGCTACCATGGTGAGCGAGCGTTGCGCCTTTTCATTTTCAATAAGTATTGATAACCCATTTATTTGTCTCTGCCTGCAAATCGTACTCTTAAAAGGTAGGCTATATCCAGTGGTAATTTTATCATGTAAATCTTGGTGGGGCAAAAAAAGAAGAAGTGGGATGCATGCCAGCAAAGCCACAACACAACACTAAACAATACATTACTTGCACTATAACGGTGACAAACGGTGCCCACAAACTGTTAGGGCCTACATAAAGCTGTCCCAACAGCAGAGTCCCAACAGCAGTCCCAACACCTTACCACTGCTACACCTGGCTATCAGCAGAGCCTTGTCTGGCAGTGAAACAGTTCATTCAGCCTAATTTACTGCCTTTAAAAAAAACACAGCTGATATGGCTGACTTGCTTAAACAAATGTGGTTTCTACTGACAATTGAGATGTACAAACTATGGCATAAGGGGTCGACAAGCGGATAAGAAGCAATCCGTAATTTCGATTAAGGCATTAATGAGCGAGCTACGATGGACGTAGTCAATATAACTATTTGTTCAGCAGATTTGAAATGTACAGCGTCAGAATTCATAACATAGGCCGTTCTTACAGTGTTCTCCCTATACAGCAAGTCAGAACCGTAGGATAAATATTCGATGATTACATTTCTCTAAAACTGGTTATGTGCACCACCATTCCAATGTGCACCACCAGTATGAAAATGTATGCACTCACTAAAACTGTAAGTCGCTCTGGATAAGAGCGTCTGCTAAATGACTGAAATGAAATGTAAATGTAAGTCAGAACGGTAGGCGAAATTAAGACGTGAAAATAGACCATAACATTAGGATGAGGCACATGGGCTACTAACACTTAACTACACAACATGCACTTAGTACAACATGCACTTAGTATTACTTTCTTAGCTACAGTATACATCTCCCTGGCATATCACATAATTTATGCAGCAGCATACAATACATTTTTGGACTCACCTTGTTGTGCTGTGCTCACTTGAACAGGAAGGTGGCGCGGCGGTCCTTCATGGGCAAATTTTGTCATCAAAGAAAGAGAAAGAGGCCGGATTTACAATTCCGAGTTGGATGACCTTTCAAAATGTATTTTCCCAGTCGGAGCCCTTGGCGTTTTTCCTATTTTGTTGCATTACAACCTGTAATTGAAAATGATTTTTATTTGGATTTCATGTAATGGACATACACAAAATAGTCAAAATTGGTGAAGTGAAATGAAAAAAATCACTTGTTTCATAAAATTCAAAAAAATAAATAACAGAAAAGTGGTGCGTGCATATGTATTCACCCCCTTTGCTATGAATCCCCTAAATAAGATCTGGTGCAAGCAACTACCTTCGAGGTTGTGTCTTTCTCTGGCGGGAGGTAAGCTTGGCTTATGTGGTGTATATGGTGTCGAATAAAGCTTAAACCATGTATTTAGATTGTAGGTAGGTAGGTATTGTAGTTAGGTATTGTAGGTAGTTTATCTAGGTAGTTATTGTAGGTAATTATTGTAGGTAAGTATTGTATTTGGCTGAGCCCGGTGAAGCACGAGGCTAGCTAACTCACTACCTGGACCAATAAAGCTAGCTAGCTAGCGGGTAGCTACTGGTAACTATTAGCAACTGTGGATAGTTGTTTCCAATGTTATTTCACGCTTAAGAGTACCTGTAATTATGCCAGCTAGCTACCTACCATTCAGCTATTTTTTAACCTCATTATCTGAAGCGTTAACGTTAGGTAGTTAGTAGCTACTGTACTCGAAATGTAGCTAGCTTGTTGCTACCTGGATAGCTAACTAAACAATAGCTGGAACGACCTAGCTTTAATATTTGGAGACGCTTTCTCTCCGTTGGGACAGACGCGAACTGGCTGAATCGATTCAGTGGCTAGCTTTGCACTTAACTGGCTAACAGTAGCTACTAAGGGTAAGTTATAACCTACATTTATTTTTGTTTTGTTTTTACATACTGGTAACCAGAGTTCGGGACATAGGTGACTAGTTAACATTAGCTTGGCTCTCTGTGGGAGGAGGGGTTGGTTCGTTGGCAGAGAGCAATGGCTAGCTAGTATGCTAACTATTCTAGCTATCTAACTGGCTGAATAAGTTGACGACGTACTCACTCAAACTGTCAAAACTAACCCAAAACTTTACACAACGTTAGACACGGATACGAATTAGACACAGAACGACCCACGTGGAGTTCCAGGTCTCTGGCAGCCTCTGGAACTGCCGTTCTGCGGCCAACAAGGGAGAGTTCATCTCAGCCTATGCTACCCTCCAGTCCCTCGACTTCTTGGTGCTGACGGAAACATGATTTACCACAGAAAACACTGCTACTCCTACTGCTCTTTCCTCGTCTAACCATGTGTTCTCACATACCCTGAGAGCATCTGGTCAGCGCGGCGGTGGCACAGGAATCTTCATCTCTCCCAAGTGGACATTCTCTCTTTTTCCCCTGACCCATCTGTCTATCTCCTCATTTGAATTCCATGCTGTCACAGTCACTAGCCCATTCAAGCTTAACATCCTTGTCATTTATCGCCCTCCAGGTTCCCTTGGAGAGTTCATCAATGAGCTTGACGCCTTGATAAGTTCTTTTCTTGAGGATGGCTCACCCCTCACAGTTCTGGGTGACTTTAACCTCCCTACGTCTGCCTTTGACTCATTTCTCTCTGCCTCCTTCTTTCCACTCCTTTCCTCTTTTGACCTCACCCTCTCACCGTCCCGCCCTACTCACAAGGCAGTCAATACGCTTGACCTCATCTTTACTAGATGCTGTTCTTCTACTAATCTCACTGCAACTCCCCTCCAAGTCTCCGACCACTAATTTGTATCCTTTTCTCTCTCGCTCTCCTCCAACACTACTCACTCTGCCCCTACTCTGATGGTAATGTGCCGTCGCAAACTTCGCTCTCTCTCTCCCGCTACTCTCTCCTCTTCCATCCTATCATCTCTTCCCTCTGCTAAATCCTTCTCCCTCCGATCTCCTGATTCTGCCTCCTCAACCCTCCTCTCCTCCCTTTCTGGATCTTTTGACTCTCTATGTCCCCTATCCTCCCGGCCGGCTCGGTCCTCCCCTCCTGCTCCGTGGCTTGACGACTCATTGCGAGCTCACAGAAGAAGGCTCCGGGCAGCCGAGCGGAAATGGAGGAAAACTAGACTCCCTGCGGACCTGTCATATTTTCACTCCCTCCTCTCTACATTCTCTTCCTCTGTTTCCGTTGCTATAGCCACTTTCTACCACTCTAAATTTCAAGCCTCTGCCTCTAACCCTAGGAAGCTCTTTGCCACCTTCTCCTCCCTGCTGAATCCTCCTCCTCCTCTCCCTCCCTCCTCCCTCTCTGTGGATGACTTCGTCAACCATTTTGAAAAGAAGGTTGACGACATCCAATCCTCATTTATTAAGTCAAATGACACCACTGGTCCTGCTCACACTGCCCTACTCTATGCTTATACTTCTTTCTCCCCTCTCTCTCCAGATGAAATCTTGCAACTTGTGATGGCCGACCGCCCAACAACCTGCCCGCTTGACCCTATCCCCTCCTCTCTTCTCCAGACCATTTCCGGATACCTTCTCCCTTACCTCACCTCACTCATCAACTCATCCTTGACCGCTGGCCATGTCCCTTCCGTCTTCAAGAGAGCGAGAGTTGCACCCCTCCTCAAAAAACCTACACTCGATCCCTCCGATGTCAACAACTACAGACCAGTATCCCTTCTTTCTTTTCTCTCCAAAACTATTGAGCGTGCCGTCTCTAGCCAACTCTCCTGCTATCTCTCTCAGAATGACCTCCTTGATCCAAACCAGTCATGTTTCAAGACTGGTCATTCAACTGAGACTGCTCTTCTCTGTGTCACAGAGGCTCTCCGCACTGCTAAAGCTAACTCTCTCTCCTCTGCTCTTATCCTTCTAGACCTATCCGCTGCCTTTGATACTGTTAATCATCAGATCCTCCTCTCCACCCTCTCCGAGTTGGGCATCTCCGGCGCTGCTCACTCTTGGATTGCGTCCTACCTGACAGGTCGCTCCTACCAGGTGGCGTGGCGAGAATCTGTCTCTGCACCACGTGCTCTCACCACTGATGTCCCCCAGGGCTCAGTTCTAGGCCCTCTCCTATTCTCTCTATACACCAATTCACTTGGCTCATATCCTCACATGGTCTCTCCTATCATTGCTATGCAGACGACACACAATTCGTTTTCTCCTTTCCCCCTTCTGATAACCAGGTGGCGAATCGCATCTCTGCATGTCTGGCAGACATATCAGTGTGGATGTTGGATCACCACCTCAAGGTGAACCTCGGCAAGATGGAGCTGCTCTTCCTCCCGGGGAAGGACTGCCTGCTCCATGATCTCGCCATCACGGTTGACAACTCCATTGTGTCCTCCTCCCAGAGTGCAAAGAACCTTGGCGTGACCCTGGACAACACCCTGTCGTTCTCCGCTAACATCAAAGTGGTGACCCGATCCTGTAGGTTCATGCTCTACAACATTCGCAGAGTACGACCCTACCTTACACAGAAAGCGTCACAGGTCCTAATCCAGGCACTTGTCATCTCCCGTCTGGATTACTGCAACTCGCTGTTGGCTGGGCTCCCTGCCTGTGCCATTAAACCCCTACAACGTATCCAGAACGCTGCAGCCCGTCTGGTGTTCGACCTTCCCAAGTTCTCTCACACTCCACTGGCTTCCAGTTGAGGCTCGCATCTACTACAAGACCATGGTGCTTGCCTACGGAGCTGTGAGGGGAACGGCACCTCCTTACCTTCAGGCTCTGATCAGACCCTACACCCAAACGAGGGCACTACGTTCATCCACCTCTGGCCTGCTAGCTCCTCTACCTCTGCGGAAGCACAGTTTCCGCTCAGCCCAGTCAAAGCTATTCTCTGCTCTGGCACCCCAATGGTGGAACAAGCTCCCCCACGACGCCAGGACAGCGGAGTCACTGACCACCTTCCGGAGACACTTGAAACCCTACCTCTATAAGGAATACCTGGAATAGTATAAGTAATCCTTCTACCCCTCCCCCACCCCCCCCATAAAAGAAAAAAAGTGGTTGTCCCACTGGCTATCATAAGTTGAATGCACCAATTTCTACGTCGCTCTGGATAAGAGCGTCTGCTAAATGATGTAAATGTAAATGTAAGAAGTCACATAATTAGTTAAATAAAGTCCACCTGTGTGCAATCTAAGTGTCACATGGTCTCAGTATATATACACATGTTCTGAAAGGCCCCAGAATACTCTAGAGTGTCACGCCCTGACTCAGGGGACGGTTATTTGTTGAGTCAGGGTGTGTATATTTCGTGTTGTGTTTATTTCTATGTTTAGTTTCTAGATCGTTTAGATCTATGTTGGCCAGGGTGGTTCCCAATCAGAGGCAGCTGTAGCTCGTTGTCTCTGATTGGGGACCATACTTAGGCAGCCTTTTGGCACCAGTCAGTTGTGGGATCTTGTTCCGTGTGAGGTATGTTATTTTGTCTACCTTGGACTTCACGTTTCGTTTGTTGTTTTGTCGTGTGTTCAGTACTTAAATAAATATGAATACATATCACGCTGCGCCTTGGTCCTTCTCGTTAATGAACGATCGTGACAGAAGATCTCACCAATCCTGGATCAAGCAGCGTGATGAGGAGAGAGGATGGACTTGGGAGGAGATGAGCGAGAGTCTGGCAAGAGGGATGGAGGCCATGATCACGGGGGAGAGACAAGCCCAAACATTTTTTAGGGGGGGGCTCACGCCGTGGACGACGAGGCAGCAGGAGGCCGCGATAGAGCGGTTCAGCCGTTTAGCAGAGGAGGCCGCCAGATTAAGGGGGTCATTGGTGCAGAGGGAGCAGAAGGAAAGTGTAGAGGCACGGTGAGAGGAGCTGGTTAGGCAGCAGAAGGAGCGGGGGTTAATGAAGGAACCCAGTCCCGTTCCTGATTCCCGCACTAAGCCAGTGGTGGGTGTTCCCAGCCCAGTCCGGCCCATTCCTGCTCCCCGCACCAAGCCAGTGGTGCGCGTCGTCAGCCCAGTCCGGCCTGTTCCTGCTCCCCGCACCAGGCCAGTGGTGCGCGTCGTCAGCCCAGTCCGGCTCGTTCCTGCTCCCCGCACCAAGCCAGTGGTGCGCGTCGTCAGCCCAGTCCGGCCCGTTCCTGCTCCCCGCACCAGGCCAGTGGTGCGTGTTCCCAGTCCGGCCCGGCCCGTTCCTGCTCCCCACACCAAGCCAGGGGTGCGCGTCTTCAGCCCAGTCCGGCCCGTTCCTGCCCCCCGCACCAAGCCAGTGGTGCGTGTGTCCAGTCCGGCACGGCCCGTGCCTGTTCCACTGGTGCCTGGTCCGGCACCGGTCAGCTGCTCCACTCCGGAGCCAGAGCAATCCGCTCCACCGGGGTCCAGTCCAGCTCCGGTCAGCGGCTCCACTCCGGAGCCAGAGCAGTCCGATCCACCGTCGTCGGGTTCAGGTCCGGTCAGCGGTTCCAGTCCAGACCCAGACGTCAGCCCCTCTCCAGGTTCGGGGTCTCCCACACTAGGGTCCAGACAGGGTGTGGTACTTCGTGGGAGGAAGGAGAGAGGAAGCAGCGCGCCAAGGTCCAGACCAGACCAGGGGCACAACGGGGAGGTGGAGAATAAGTGGTGGTTACACCCGGAGCCGGATCCGCCTCCGAGGCGGAATGCCCACCCGGCCCCTACCCTATTAGGTTTATGTGGCGCGGTCGGAGTCCGCACCTTTGGGGGGTACTGTCACGCCCTGACTCAGGGGACGGTTATTTGTTGAGTCAGGGTGTGTATATTTCGTGTTGTGTTTATTTCTATGTTTAGTTTCTAGATCGTTTAGATCTATGTTGGCCAGGGTGGTTCCCAATCAGAGGCAGCTGTAGCTCGTTGTCTCTGATTGGGGACCATACTTAGGCAGCCTTTTGGCACCAGTCAGTTGTGGGATCTTGTTCCGTGTGAGGTATGTTATTTTGTCTACCTTGGACTTCACGTTTCGTTTGTTGTTTTGTCGTGTGTTCAGTACTTAAATAAATATGAATACATATCACGCTGCGCCTTGGTCCTTCTCGTTAATGAACGATCGTGACAGAAGATCTCACCAATCCTGGATCAAGCAGCGTGATGAGGAGAGAGGATGGACTTGGGAGGAGATGAGCGAGAGTCTGGCAAGAGGGATGGAGGCCATGATCACGGGGGAGAGACAAGCCCAAAAATTTTTTAGGGGGGGGCTCACGCCGTGGACGACGAGGCAGCAAGAGGCCGCGATAGAGCGGTTCAGCCGTTTAGCAGAGGAGGCCGCCAGATTAAGGGGGTCATTGGTGCAGAGGGAGCAGAAGGAAAGTGTAGAGGCACGGCGAGAGGAGCTGGTTAGGCAGCAGAAGGAGCGGGGGTTAATGAAGGAACCCAGTCCCGTTCCTGATTCCCGCACTAAGCCAGTGGTGGGTGTTCCCAGCCCAGTCCGGCCCATTCCTGCTCCCCGCACCAGGCCAGTGGTGCGCGTCGTCAGCCCAGTCCGGCCCGTTCCTGCTCCCCACACCAGGCCAGTGGTGCGTGTTCCCAGTCCGGCCCGGCCCGTTCCTGCTCCCCACACCAAGCCAGGGGTGCGCGTCTTCAGCCCAGTCCGGCCCGTTTGTTGTTTTGTCGTGTGTTCAGTACTTAAATAAATATGAAGACATATCACGCTGCGCCTTGGTCCTTCTCGTTAATGAACGATCGTGACATAGAGACTGTGTTTATTGTGTTTTGCCTCTGTTACCCTTTGTTTTGTCTGCATTTATTGTTTGTTAAGTCGGTGTCTACTCTTTGTTTTGTCTTTTGTCACATGTTCCTAATTATAGGCTGCATACTGCATTTTATGGGGGTTTTGTTGGTGTTTTTTGTTGTTGCTCAGTCAAATTTTCAAATGACTTTTGATCATTCATTGTTACCAGTGTTTTAAGGTGGCTGTCGTCACTTGACCTATTCAAACATTCAACTTTCAGGAGTGAGTAATATCTTTAACAATGACAGAAAATAATAATACAATGTGTGAATGAAGTACTCCATAAATAATGTGCTAATCTTGTATCTTGTAAGAATCAAATTGTTATAACTGTACAACAAAATAATCTGTTACAAATCTTTTAGTTGTCATTCTATGACATGAGATAAATTGAAATGGAAACATTCCTATTGTCCGAACAGGAGGGCCACGAGAGGCAGCGTGCCCAGCTCCTCACCAGGGCCTCAGTTGCAGAGAAGCAGGTGTTAGAGCTGCAGTATGTTGACAAGTATCTGGGCAGGTAACAACAGCACTGTTGCCATATGTTTGGAGCTGTCTAGTTACTAAAAGAACATAGCTAATTAAAAGAGACATGATGTCTGTACTGTCTATTCCAGTTTGATACTTACAGTGCCTTGCAAAAGTATTCATCCCCCTTGGCGTTTTTCCTATTTTGTTGCATTACAAACTGTAATTTAAATGGATTTTTATTTGGATTTCATGTAATGGACATACACAAAATAGTCCAAATTGGTGAAGTGAAATTAAAAAAATAACTAAAAAATAAATCATGGAAAGTTGTGTGTGCATATGTATTCACCCCCTTTGCTATGAAGCCCCTACATGACTTCCAGTTGAAGCTCGCATCTGCTACAAGACCATGGTGCTTGCCTACGGAGCTGTGAGGGGAACGGCACCTCCGTACCTTCAGGCTATGATCAGTCCCTACACCCAAACGAGGGCATTGCGTTCATCCACCTCTGGCCTGCTGGCTCCCTACCTCTGCGGAAGCATAGTTCCCGCTCAGCCCAGTCAAAACTGTTCGCTGCTCTGGCACCCCAATGGTGGAACAAGCTCCCTCACGACGCCAGGACAGCGGAGTCACTCACCACCTTCCGGAGACATTTGAAACCCCACCTCTTTAAGGAATACCTGGTGACGACGAACGCCGAAGCCTGCCCGAACAAGGAGAGGAGGCAGCTTCCTCACCTCACTCCTTTCCAGTGCGTGTTGAGGAATCTGCCAGCCGTGGCACCTTTGCATCCGAGCCAGACCGAGGCCCCTGCAGTGGACGAGTGGTTTCGGCACGCTGAGGAGATCTGGAATGCTGCGCACACTCGTCTCCAGCGGGCCGTGCGTCGGCACAAGGAACAGGCAGACATCCACCGCAGTAAGGTGCCTGTTTTCTCTCCAGGCGACCGGGTCTGGCACTCCACCCGGAACCTGCCCCTCCGTTTGCCCTGCCGGAAGCTGAGCCTGCGGTTTGTGGGGCCGTTTAAAGCCCTGAGGAGGGTTAATGAGGTAACGTACCATTTGCAACTCCCTGCTGATTACCGCATTAACCCGACTTTTCATGTGTCTCTCCTTAGGCCAGTGGTGCCTGGTCCCCTCGCTGAGGCTGGACCCAGTGACGCTGGTGCTGGGTTCCTGCGGTGGACATCCTGGACGCTTCGCTGACATGGGATTTTCACCGTCGGCGCCCTGACCGACCCGCACCGCGTTCCTGTGGTCGTTCCTGTGGAGTAAATAAAACCCCTAATACGTATTCCTGCGCCTGTCTTCTAATCATTATACAACGTGACAACTGTAATATTTTATTTATCCTTTATAAAAGGTTTCCAAACAACTGATACTCATTTAGGTTAGAGCTTAATAATATTTATACTTTACTATTGTATTGTCACATGACACAGTCTTGCCATGTAGAAATGAATGTGCTATGGAGGAAATTGCCCACGCCATAAGTTTGTCTAACTAGGCCTAGCATGAATGTTATCAGTAATTGTGGAGTCACTTGGTGCAGGGGCAGATTGGCCATCTGGCAATTCTGGCAAATGCCAGATGGGATGGATATTTTTTTTAGTTGGGTGGGCTGGTCGAAATTTACACACACAAAATTAAAATAAATCAATGATAAAGGTGACATGTACCAAGATGGGCCGGCCCGGTTTTCTGATAGGCTGAGATGAAGTCACGCAAACTCACATTCAAAGTTAAACACGGCATGAAAATTACAAAAAAACTATGTTTTTGTCATAAAACTAAGATGTTTGAAAGGAAAATAAATGGATATAGTTTGAGTAGGCTTGAAAGAGAAGATGAAGAGAGGAAAAGAGAGCTAGCGAGGGAGCTAAAGTTAGGAACTGATATAACGGAGGAAATTGAGAGAAAGCTGGAAAGATTTAGAGAGAAAAGAGAGAATGAGAGGGAGGAGAGACCCAGGCAGGAGATTGAGGAGATGAGAGAGAACTATGAAGGAGAGGCCAGAGTTGAAGCAGAGAAACCTGATGAAAGTAGTCCTACCTGAGTTACAGAGGAACATCATGATCTCAAAGACAAAGATGCAGAGGGAGTTCAGCAGACACATGGAGGAGAAGATTTGAGAACAAATTTAACAGATCTCACTGAAGTTCAATCAATTTCAGAAGAGGACATGACCACTTTGACAAGTACAGTAGCTCACACATACAGTGCATTCGGAAAGTATTCAGACCCCTTGACTTTTTCCACATTTTGTTACATTATAGCCTTATTATAAAATGGATTCAATTGTTTTTGTCCCTCATCAATCTACACACAATACCCCCATAATGACAAAGCATAAACAGCAGGTTTTCATCAAGGATCTCTGTACTTTGCTCCGTTCATTTTTTCCCTTGATTCTGACTAGTCTCCCACTCCCTGCCGCTGAAAAACATCCCCACAGTGTGATGCTTCCACCACCATGCTTCACCGTAGGGATGGTGCCAGGTTTCCTCCAGACGTGACGCTTGGCATTCAGGCAAAAGAGTTCAATCTTGATTTCATCAGACCAGAGAATCTTGTTTCTCATGGTCCTTTAGGTGCCTTTGGCAAACTCCAAGCGGGCTGTATTTACCTGGAACTAACCTTGCAGATAGCATTACTGGGTGATCTGAAAAGTCATAGTCAATCAATCAATAATATAATAATACTTTTAGCAAAAATGTTTATTTTTAATTCACAATCTGTAGAAGCAATGAGAATGGTTCAGAACATTTGTAAAACATCACAGTACGGTTGAAATATATATGGCAAATATAAATCCTATATGGATGGTGTTAAGAGATAGATGGGAGGTATTGAATAGAGTTGAAGGATGGGACTAATAACAAATAACAACAAATAATAACAAAGATAGCTAATAATGTAAGCATACTGTGTCCATAATAAGTACATAGGTTGTATGTTGGGAGCTTTTGGGAAAGAGCACAGTTAGAAAGATATGGCATATAGAAGCAAACCGGATGGACATCATGAAAATAATCAGAGAGCTTGAGAGTAGAAGAAGTTCAGGAGCAAAAAAAAAAAAAAAAAAAAAAAAAAAATATATATATATATATATATATATATATAATATAATAATTGTAAAATTAACTCTGTCCATAAGGTGTAGATAGTAAGTATAGACAGGAAGTAGAGGCCTGGGCATTGTTGTTCACTAATTTACTCCAAGTAGGGAAAGGATGGTGGGGTTGAAAAGTAATAGAGGGGAGTATATATATATATAAAAATAAAAAACATGGGGGATTGGAAGTGATGCAGACAAGCCAGTGGTGCGTGTGTCCAGTCCGGCACGGCCCGTGCCTGTTCCACTGGTGCCTGGTCCGGCACCGGTCAGCTGCTCCACTCCGGAGCCAGAGCAATCCGCTCCACCGGGGTCCAGTCCAGCTCCGGTCAGCGGCTCCACTCCGGAGCCAGAGCAGTCCGATCCACCGTCGTCGGGTTCAGGTCCGGTCAGCGGTTCCAGTCCAGACCCAGACGTCAGCCCCTCTCCAGGTTCGGGGTCTCCCACACTAGGGTCCAGACAGGGTGTGGTACTTCGTGGGAGGAAGGAGAGAGGAAGCAGCGCGCCAAGGTCCAGACCAGACCAGGGGCACAACGGGGAGGTGGAGAATAAGTGGTGGTTACACCCAGAGCCGGATCCGCCTCCGAGGCGGAATGCCCACCCGGCCCCTACCCTATTAGGTTTATGTGGCGCGGTCGGAGTCCGCACCTTTGGGGGTACTGTCACGCCTGACTCAGGGGACGGTTATTTGTTGAGTCAGGGTGTGTATATTTCGTGTTGTGTTTATTTCTATGTTTAGTTTCTAGATCGTTTAGATCTATGTTGGCCAGGTGGTTCCCAATCAGAGGCAGCTGTAGCTCGTTGTCTCTGATTGGGGACCATACTTAGGCAGCCTTTTGGCACCAGTCAGTTGTGGGATCTTGTTCCGTGTGAGGTATGTTATTTTGTCTACCTTGGACTTCACGTTTCGTTTGTTGTTTTGTCGTGTGTTCAGTACTTAAATAAATATGAATACATATCACGCTGCGCCTTGGTCCTTCTCGTTAATGAACGATCGTGACAGAAGATCTCACCAATCCTGGATCAAGCAGCGTGATGAGGAGAGAGGATGGACTTGGGAGGAGATGAGCGAGAGTCTGGCAAGAGGGATGGAGGCCATGATCACGGGGGAGAGACAAGCCCAAAAATTTTTTAGGGGGGGGCTCACGCCGTGGACGACGAGGCAGCAAGAGGCCGCGATAGAGCGGTTCAGCCGTTTAGCAGAGGAGGCCGCCAGATTAAGGGGGTCATTGGTGCAGAGGGAGCAGAAGGAAAGTGTAGAGGCACGGCGAGAGGAGCTGGTTAGGCAGCAGAAGGAGCGGGGGTTAATGAAGGAACCCAGTCCCGTTCCTGATTCCCGCACTAAGCCAGTGGTGGGTGTTCCCAGCCCAGTCCGGCCCATTCCTGCTCCCCGCACCAGGCCAGTGGTGCGCGTCGTCAGCCCAGTCCGGCCCGTTCCTGCTCCCCACACCAGGCCAGTGGTGCGTGTTCCCAGTCCGGCCCGGCCCGTTCCTGCTCCCCACACCAAGCCAGGGTGCGCGTCTTCAGCCCAGTCCGGCCCGTTTGTTGTTTTGTCGTGTGTTCAGTACTTAAATAAATATGAAGACATATCACGCTGCGCCTTGGTCCTTCTCGTTAATGAACGATCGTGACATAGAGACTGTGTTTATTGTGTTTTGCCTCTGTTACCCTTTGTTTTGTCTGCATTTATTGTTTGTTAAGTCGGTGTCTACTCTTTGTTTTGTCTTTTGTCACATGTTCCTAATTATAGGCTGCATACTGCATTTTATGGGGGTTTTGTTGGTGTTTTTTGTTGTTGCTCAGTCAAATTTTCAAATGACTTTTGATCATTCATTGTTACCAGTGTTTTAAGGTGGCTGTCGTCACTTGACCTATTCAAACATTCAACTTTCAGGAGTGAGTAATATCTTTAACAATGACAGAAAATAATAATACAATGTGTGAATGAAGTACTCCATAAATAATGTGCTAATCTTGTATCTTGTAAGAATCAAATTGTTATAACTGTACAACAAAATAATCTGTTACAAATCTTTTAGTTGTCATTCTATGACATGAGATAAATTGAAATGGAAACATTCCTATTGTCCGAACAGGAGGGCCACGAGAGGCAGCGTGCCCAGCTCCTCACCAGGGCCTCAGTTGCAGAGAAGCAGGTGTTAGAGCTGCAGTATGTTGACAAGTATCTGGGCAGGTAACAACAGCACTGTTGCCATATGTTTGGAGCTGTCTAGTTACTAAAAGAACATAGCTAATTAAAAGAGACATGATGTCTGTACTGTCTATTCCAGTTTGATACTTACAGTGCCTTGCAAAAGTATTCATCCCCCTTGGCGTTTTCCTATTTTGTTGCATTACAAACTGTAATTTAAATGGATTTTTATTTGGATTTCATGTAATGGACATACACAAAATAGTCCAAATTGGTGAAGTGAAATTAAAAAAATAACTAAAAAATAAATCATGGAAAGTTGTGTGTGCATATGTATTCACCCCCTTTGCTATGAAGCCCCTACATGACTTCCAGTTGAAGCTCGCATCTGCTACAAGACCATGGTGCTTGCCTACGGAGCTGTGAGGGGAACGGCACCTCCGTACCTTCAGGCTATGATCAGTCCCTACACCCAAACGAGGGCATTGCGTTCATCCACCTCTGGCCTGCTGGCTCCCCTACCTCTGCGGAAGCATAGTTCCCGCTCAGCCCAGTCAAAACTGTTCGCTGCTCTGGCACCCCAATGGTGGAACAAGCTCCCTCACGACGCCAGGACAGCGGAGTCACTCACCACCTTCCGGAGACATTTGAAACCCCACCTCTTTAAGGAATACCTGGTGACGACGAACGCCGAAGCCTGCCCGAACAAGGAGAGGAGGCAGCTTCCTCACCTCACTCCTTTCCAGTGCGTGTTGAGGAATCAGCCAGCCGTGGCACCTTTGCATCCGAGCCAGACCGAGGCCCCTGCAGTGGACGAGTGGTTTCGGCACGCTGAGGAGATCTGGAATGCTGCGCACACTCGTCTCCAGCGGGCCGTGCGTCGGCACAAGGAACAGGCAGACATCCACCGCAGTAAGGTGCCTGTTTTCTCTCCAGGCGACCGGGTCTGGCACTCCACCCGGAACCTGCCCCTCCGTTTGCCCTGCCGGAAGCTGAGCCTGCGGTTTGTGGGGCCGTTTAAAGCCCTGAGGAGGGTTAATGAGGTAACGTACCATTTGCAACTCCCTGCTGATTACCGCATTAACCCGACTTTTCATGTGTCTCTCCTTAGGCCAGTGGTGCCTGGTCCCTCGCTGAGGCTGGACCCAGTGACGCTGGTGCTGGGTTCCTGCGGTGGACATCCTGGACGCTTCGCTGACATGGGATTTTCACCGTCGGCGCCCTGACCGACCCGCACCGCGTTCCTGTGGTCGTTCCTGTGGAGTAAATAAAACCCCTAATACGTATTCCTGCGCCTGTCTTCTAATCATTATACAACGTGACAACTGTAATATTTTATTTATCCTTTATAAAAGGTTTCCAAACAACTGATACTCATTTAGGTTAGAGCTTAATAATATTTATACTTTACTATTGTATTGTCACATGACACAGTCTTGCCATGTAGAAATGAATGTGCTATGGAGGAAATTGCCCACGCCATAAGTTTGTCTAACTAGGCCTAGCATGAATGTTATCAGTAATTGTGGAGTCACTTGGTGCAGGGGGCAGATTGGCCATCTGGCAATTCTGGCAAATGCCAGATGGGATGGATATTTTTTTAGTTGGGTGGGCTGGTCGAAATTTACACACACAAAATTAAAATAAATCAATGATAAAGGTGACATGTACCAAGATGGGCCGGCCCGGTTTTCTGATAGGCTGAGATGAAGTCACGCAAACTCACATTCAAAGTTAAACACGGCATGAAAATTACAAAAAAACTATGTTTTTGTCATAAAACTAAGATGTTTGAAAGGAAAATAAATGGATATAGTTTGAGTAGGCTTGAAAGAGAAGATGAAGAGAGGAAAAGAGAGCTAGCGAGGGAGCTAAAGTTAGGAACTGATATAACGGAGGAAATTGAGAGAAAGCTGGAAAGATTTAGAGAGAAAAGAGAGAATGAGAGGGAGGAGAGACCCAGGCAGGAGATTGAGGAGATGAGAGAGAACTATGAAGGAGAGGCCAGAGTTGAAGCAGAGAAACCTGATGAAAGTAGTCCTACCTGAGTTACAGAGGAACATCATGATCTCAAAGACAAAGATGCAGAGGGAGTTCAGCAGACACATGGAGGAGAAGATTTGAGAACAAATTTAACAGATCTCACTGAAGTTCAATCAATTTCAGAAGAGGACATGACCACTTTGACAAGTACAGTAGCTCACACATACAGTGCATTCGGAAAGTATTCAGACCCCTTGACTTTTTCCACATTTTGTTACATTATAGCCTTATTATAAAATGGATTCAATTGTTTTTGTCCCTCATCAATCTACACACAATACCCCCATAATGACAAAGCATAAACAGCAGGTTTTCATCAAGGATCTCTGTACTTTGCTCCGTTCATTTTTCCCTTGATTCTGACTAGTCTCCCACTCCCTGCCGCTGAAAAACATCCCCACAGTGTGATGCTTCCACCACCATGCTTCACCGTAGGGATGGTGCCAGGTTTCCTCCAGACGTGACGCTTGGCATTCAGGCAAAAGAGTTCAATCTTGATTTCATCAGACCAGAGAATCTTGTTTCTCATGGTCCTTTAGGTGCCTTTGGCAAACTCCAAGCGGGCTGTATTTACCTGGAACTAACCTTGCAGATAGCATTACTGGGTGATCTGAAAAGTCATAGTCAATCAATCAATAATATAATAATACTTTTAGCAAAAATGTTTATTTTTAATTCACAATCTGTAGAAGCAATGAGAATGGTTCAGAACATTTGTAAAACATCACAGTACGGTTGAAATATATATGGCAAATATAAATCCTATATGGATGGTGTTAAGAGATAGATGGGAGGTATTGAATAGAGTTGAAGGATGGGACTAATAACAAATAACAACAAATAATAACAAAGATAGCTAATAATGTAAGCATACTGTGTCCATAATAAGTACATAGGTTGTATGTTGGGAGCTTTTGGGAAAGAGCACAGTTAGAAAGATATGGCATATAGAAGCAAACCGGATGGACATCATGAAAATAATCAGAGAGCTTGAGAGTAGAAGAAGTTCAGGAGCAAAAAAAAAAAAAAAAAAAAATATATATATATATATATATATAATATAATAATTGTAAAATTAACTCTGTCCATAAGGTGTAGATAGTAAGTATAGACAGGAAGTAGAGGCCTGGGCATTGTTGTTCACTAATTTACTCCAAGTAGGGAAAGGATGGTGGGGTTGAAAAGTAATAGAGGGGAGTATATATATATATAAAAATAAAAAACATGGGGGATTGGAAGTGATGCAGACAATTACATTGATAGAAGATACAATCTATCTGCAATATTAAGCTGATTCATTCCCCCCTAAGAAAAAATAAAAATAAAAAATCCAAGCGGGCTGTCATGTGCCTTTTACTGAGGAGTGGCTTTCGTCTGGCCACTCTACCATAAAGGCCTGATTGGTGGAGTGCTGCAGAGATGGTTGTCCTTCTGGAAGGTTCTCCCATCTCCACAGAGGAACTCTAGAGCTCTGTCAGAGTGACCATCGGGTTCTTGGTCACCTCCCTGACCAAGGCCCTTCTCCCCCGATTGCTCAGTTTGGCCTGGCGACCAGCTCCAGGAAGAGTCTTGGTGGTTCCAAACTTCTTCCATAAAAAAATTATGGAGGTTCTTGGGGATGTTCAATGCTGCCGAAATGTTTTGGTACCCTTCCCCAGATCTGTGCCTCGACACAATCCTGTCTCGGAGCTCTACGGACAATTCCTTCGACCTCATGGCTTGGTTTTTGCGCTGACATGCACTGTCAACTGTGGGAACTAATATAGACAGGTGTGTGCCTTTCCAAATAATGTCCAATCAATTGAATTTACCACAGGTGGACTCCAATCAAGTTGTAGAAACATCTCAAGAATGGTCAGTGGAAACAGGACACACCTGAGCTCAATTTCGAGTCTCATAGCAAAGGGTCTGAATACTTGCAAATAAGGTATTTCTGTTTAAAAAATTTAATACATTTGCAAAAACTTTGTCATTATGGGGTATTGTGTGAAGATTGATGAGGAAAAATATGTATTTAATCCATTTTAGAATAAGGCTGTAATGTTACAAAATGTGGAAAAAGTCAAGGGGTCTGAATACTTTCCGAATGCACTGTAAGTATTCACACCCCTGAGTCAATACATGTTATAATCACCTTTGGCAGTGATTACAGCTGTGAGACTTTCTGGTTAAATCTCTAAGAGCGTTGCACACCTGGATTGTATAATATTTGCACGTTATTCTTTTTAAAATTCTTCTAGACAGCCATTTTCAAGTCTTGCCATAGATTTTCAAGCCGATTTAAGTCAAAACTGTAACTATGCCACTACGGAACATTCAATGTCGTCTTTGTAATCAACTCCAGTGTATATTTGGCCTTGTGATTTAGGTTATTGTCCTGCTGAAAGGTGATTTTGCCGATGACAAGCATATGCGTAACATGATGCAGCCACCACCATGCTTGAAAATATGAAGAGTGGTACTCAGTGATGTGTTGAGTTGGATTTGCCCAAAACATAATACTTTGTATTCAGGAAAAAGTTGTTATTGCTTTGCCACATTTTTTACAGTATTACTTTATTGCCTTGTTGCAAACAAGATGCATGTTTTGGAATATTTGTATTCTGTACAGGCTTCCTTGTTTTCACTCTGTCAATTCGGTAAGTATTGTGGAGTAACTACAATGCTGTTGATCCATCCTCAGTTTTTTCCTATCACAGCCATTAAACTCTGTAACTGTTTTAAAGTCACCATTGGCCTCATGGTGAAATCCCTGAGCGGTTTCCTTCCTCTCCGGCAACTGAGTTACGAAAGACGCCTGTATCTTTGTAGTCACTGGGTGTATTGATACACCATCCAAAGTGTAATTAATAGCTTCACCATGCTCAAAAGGATATTGAATGTCTGCTTTTTAAAATGTTTTACCCATCTAACAATAGATGCCCTTCTTTGCGAGGCATTTGAAAACCTCCCTGGTCTTTGTGGTTGAAGCTGTGTTAGAAATTCACTGCTTGACTGAGGGACCTTAAAGATAATTGTATGTGTGTGGTGCAGAGATGAGGTAGTCATTCAAAATCATGTTAAACAGTATTATTGCACTCATAGGGAGTCCATGCAACTTATTATGTGACTTGGTAAGCACATTTTCACTTCTGAACTCATTTAGGCTTGCCATAACAAAGGGGTTGAATACTTACTGACTCAAGACATTTCAGCTTTTAATCTTTTATTAATTTGTAAACATTTTGAAAACACATACTTCCACTATCACATTCTGAAGTATTGTGTGTAGGCCAGTTCCATAAAATCTAAATGTAATACATTTTAAATGCAGGCTACAACACAACAAAATGTGGAAAAAGTCAAGGGGTGTGAATACTTTCTGAATGCACAGTATATGGTCAAGTGCTGCAAAGAGGTACATAGGCAAATTACAGTTGGCCCAGAACAGAACAGCACGTCTGGCTCTTAAATGTACATGGAGGGCTAATTTCAACAACATGCTGTTATGTGAGTTATTTAACAAACTATTTTAGTGTCTCTGTGCGTCTCCCAAAAGGTTGTAAGTCTTTTGGGATTTAAGTAACGGCCAGAGTCCCGGTCTGCATAGTCAGAGATATTTATTCATTGAGAATTCTGCCATCACAATTTCAGAGTCCATCTTTTATACTCATACGTCATACAAAAAGAAATCCCTCCCCTCTGTAGGCGGGCTGTAGTTTTCCACTCTAAAACTGCTCTACTGACCTTCAGTTCACACACACACACATATACACACATGCATACACACATACATACACACACACACACACATATACACACATGCATACACACATACATACACACACACACTCACATATCCTACTCCCTGCATTACTCAGTTATTGCCGTTCTCACAATATTCTGCACCATGTTTTCATAACAGTTTCTCCCCTCCCTAAATTGGGAGGCCTCTTTATCTTAGTTTCTCAGTTGTCTTTGTTGTCTGGCCTAACTCTTACTCACATTGCTAAATAGTGGCTCAATGCCATAGCCTTTACTGGTCCTACACTCACACATTTCTAACACATTATACACAGTTTCAGGGTGTAATAATTAGATATTAATAATTAATCTATCACATGCATATCAATCTCTCCTGGCTCAAAGTAGAGGAAAGATTGACTGCATCACTACTGGTCTTTGTGAGAGGTATTGACATGTTAAAAGTACCAAACTGTCTCTTCAATCGGTTCCCAGCTAGCACATACCGTTCGGAGAACTATATGTTTCTTAGAGCTTGGCGAGTGCATGGTTGTCCTATGGTTCTTTTGCATATAACATTCCCACAATGTTCTGGGAATGGTGCAGGATACCCAGCTAGCCCACAACGTTCTGAGAACCATCTGTTTCTTAGGTGGGAATTTCAGTACTTCAGCATAACGTTTCCTAATGTATTACGCCAGGACATGGACATCGATTCTACCGTAGTCCATGTGGGTTTTATTGACATTATGAAGGGCAGCTCTGAACAGTTGAAACTGGATTTCTAAGAGCTGATTGAGTCTCTGATAGACACAAATAAAATACCCATCATATTTGGCCCAGTGCCCTCTCTGAATCAAGGCTTTGAACACTTTAGCAGGATTCTTTCTCTTCACAACTGGCTACGTGATTATTGCAGCTCAATGGGTGTAACTTTTGTTGACAATTTCGATACCTTTTGGAAACAAAACACGTTTTATAAGGAGGATGGGATCCACCCAAATCATTTGAGTTCCTGGATCCTTTCACAGCATTATAAGGCTGCGTTGAGACAATGACTTATCAATGACCCAAGCCCAGCTCAGTTAATCCCTACCATTGTGTTGCTGAGTCATCATAATGCTTTAGCAAATGTACATTATATCAGGGGCTTTGGTAGACACAATGTAAGTAACCTACTTTATGTCCCTCTAACTGCCCTGAATGCCTCTGCTGATCCTACAGCTATTGTATGCAGCAATCATATGGCTATGAACCAGATTTATGCTGTTAGCACTGAGGCGGTGTGCCCTAGTAGGAAGTCCACTGTGTGCAGCGCACACTGCACTACCATAAATAACATGAGAATATCTACTTCTGCTAAGCTTCTCAGTAAAGCAATGAAAACAAGCAAGCATCCCAGAAGAGTGCTCAAAATAGCCCACGTTAACATATGTATCTTAAGAAACAAAGTTAATGAAATTAATAACTTGCTAGTAACAGATGACATTCATATTCTGATTATCTCTGAAACTCACTTAGACAATACCTTTGATGATACAGTGGTAGCAATACAAGGTTATAGCATTTACAGAAAATACAGAAATGCCAGTGGTGGAGGTGTTGCTGTTTATATTCAGAACCTCATTCCTGTAAAGATTAGAGAGGATCTCCTGTTAAATACTGTTAAAGTAATATGGCTACAGGTTAATCTGCCTCACCTAAAGCCCATTCTTGTGGGAAGCTACTATAGACCACCTAGTGCTAAATGTCAGTTTCTGGATAACGTGTGAAATGCTTGATAATGTATGTGAAATCAACAGAGAGGTAGATCTTCTGCGTGATTTTGAATATTGGCTGGCTTTCATCAAGCTGCCCACTCAAGAAAAAGTTTCAAACTGTAACAAGTGCCTGCAACCTGGTTCAGGTTATCAGTCAACCTACCAGGGTAGTTACAAACAGCATAGGATTGAAATCATCAACATGTATTGATCACATCTTTACTAATGCTGCAGAAATGTGCTTGAAAGCAGTATCCAGATCCATCGGATGTAGTGATCACAATATAGTAGCCATATCTATGAAAATCAAAGTTCCAAAGGCTGGGCCTAATATAGTGTATAAGAGGTCATACAATAAGTTTTGTAGTGATTCTTATGTTGTTGATGTAAAGAATATTTGTTGGTCCATGTTGTGTAATGAGGAGCAAACAGACGTTGCACTTGACACATTTATGAAATTGCTTATCCCAGTTACTAATAAGCATGCACTCATTAAGAACATGACTGTAAAAACGGTTAAATCCTTGTGGATTGATGAGGAATTGAAAAATTGTATGGTTGAGAGGGATGAGGCAAAAGGAATGGCAAATAACTCTGACAACTTGGATAGAGAATTACTGAGGATAATAGCGGACGATATTGCACCTCCTATTTGCCTACTAGAAAGTGTGTGCCCTCAGGCCTGGAGGGAAGCAAAAGTAATTCCGCTACCTAAGGATAGTAAAGCCCCCTTTACTGGCTCAAATAGCCGACCAATCAGCCTGTTAAAAACCCTTAGCAAAGTTTTGGAAAAAATGGTGTTTGACCAGATACAATGCTATTTTACAGTAAACAAATTAACAACATACTTTCAGCACGCTTATAGGGAAGGACATTCAGTAAGCACAGCACTTACACAAATGACTGATGATTGGCTGAGAGAAATTGATGATAAATAAATTGTGTGGCTGTTTTGTTAGACTTCAGTGTGGCTTTTGACATTATCGATCATAGTCTGCTGCTGGAAAAATATGTGTGTTATGGCTGTACACCACCTGCTATATTGTGGATAAAGCATTACCTGTCTAACAGAACACATAGGGTGTTCTTTAATGGAAGCCTCTCCAACATAATCCAGGTAGAGTCAGGAATTCCCCAGGGCAGCTGTCTAGGCCCCTTACTTTTTTCAATCTTTACTAACGACATGCCACTGGCTTTGAGTAAAGCCAGTGTGTCTATGTATGCGGATGACTCAACACTATACAGTGGCTTGCGAAAGTATTCACCCCCCTTGGCATTTTTCCTATTTTGTTGCCTTACAACCTGGAATTAAAATGTATTTTGGGGGGGGGGTTGTATCATTTGATTTACACAACATGCCTACCACTTTGAAGATGCAAAATATTTTTTATTGTGAAACAAACAAGAAATATGACAAAAACACAGAAAACTTGAGCGTGCATAACTATTCACCCCCCCAAAAAAAAAGTAAATACCTTGTAGAGACACCTTTTGCAGCAATTACAGCTGCAAGTCCCTTGGGGTATGTCTCTATAAGCTTGGCACATCTAGCCACTGGGATTTTTGCCCGTTCTTCAAGGCAAAACTGCTCCAGCTCCTTCAAGTTGGATGGTTCCGTTGGTGTACAGCAATCTTTAAGTCATACCACAGATTCTCAATTGGATTGAGGTCTGGGCTTTGACTAGGCCATTCCAAGACATTTAAATGTTTCCCCTTAAACCACTCAAGTGTTGCTTTAGCAGTATGCTTAGGGTCATTGTCCTGCTGGAAGGTGAACATCCGTCCCAGTCTCAAATCTCAAAGACTGAAACAGGTTTCCCTCAAGAATTTCCATGTATTTAGCGCCATTTTCCTTGATGGCCAAAAAGCTCAATTTTAGTCTCATCTGACCAGAGTACCTTCTTCCTTATGTTTGGGAAGTCTCCCACATGGCTTTTGGCGAACACCAAACATTTGCTTATTTTTTTATTGGCCACTCTTCTGTAAAGCCCAGCTCTGTGGAGTGTACGGCTTAAAGTGGTCCTATGGATAGATACGCCAATCTCTGATGTGGAGCTTTGCAGCTCCTTCAGGGTTATCTTTGGTCTCTTTGTTGCCTCTCTGATTAATGCCCTCTTTGCCTGGTCCGTGAGGTTTGGTGGGTGGCCCTCTCTTGGTAGGTTTGTTGTAGTGCCATATTCTTTCAATTTTTTAATAAGGGATTTAATGGTGCTCCGTGGGATGTTCAAAGTTTCGGATATTTTTTTTATAACCCAACCCTGATCTGTACTTCTCCACAACTTTGTCCCTGACCTGTTTGGAGAGCTTGGTCTTCATGGTGCCGCTTGCTTGGTGGTGCCCCTATCAACAAGGCAGGTCCTACAGGCTCTAGTTTTGTCGCACCTGGACTACTGTTCAGTCGTGTGGTCAGGTGCCACAAAGAAGGACTTAGGGCAGCACGGCTGGCCCTTGTATGTACACAGAGAGCAAACATTAATAATATGCATGTCAATCTCTCCTTGCTCTAAGTAGAGGAGAGATTGACTTCATCACTACTTGTATTTGTGAGAGGTATTGACATGTTGAAAGCACTGAGCTGTCTGTTTAAACGACTAGCACACAGCTCAGACACCCATGCATACCCCACAAGACATGCCACCAGAGGTCTCTTAACAGTCCCCAAGTCCAGAACAGACTATGGGAGGTGCACAGTACTACATAGAATCATGACTACATGGAACTCTATTCCACATCAGGTAACTGATGCAAGCAATAGAATCAGATTTAAAAAACAGATACAAATACACCTTATGGAACAGCGGGGACTGTGAAGCAACATAAATATAGGCACAGACACATGCATACACACACATGATAACATATGCACTATACACACACGTACACATGGATTTTGTGTTGTAGATATGTGGTAGTGGAGTATGGGCCTGAGGGCACACACTTACTGTGTTGTGAATTCTGTAATTCTTTTTTTTATAACTGCCTTAATTTTGCCGGACCCCAGGAAGAGTAGCTGCTACCTTGGCAGCAGCTAATGGGGATCCATAATAAATAAATACTAATACAGGTTTCCTCATGGTTCTATTTAAAGTAATGTTCCCATAATGTTCAGAGAACGTTAAACAATGTTCTGCTGTGGGAATTTCAGTATTTCAGCATAATGTTTTCTGCTGGTTTCCTCATGGTGCTATGTAAAGTAATGTTCTCAGAACATTAGTAACGTTCAAAGAACGTTCTAATGTTATTTATAAACATATACATTCCGTTCTAGGCGTCAACAAAATGTTCTCCATCCTCTATCTTGTTAAGTCTGTTCAGGTGTGTGGACACCTGATCTTAGTGAGTGTTTGTTCCTTTGAAATGGGGTCTGTTGGAATAAACTAAAATGAACAGCTTTGTATCAGTAAAATAAAGATGGCATACTAGCTTCATCCTGGTGGTGCAGTGGAGTAATTCCATGGATAGAGTTCAGAACATCATAATTTCAAATCTCACTGACGCTGCGCCACAATACAAGCATTTCGCTACACCCGCAATAATATCTGCTAAATATGTGTATGTAACCAATACGATTTCAATAAAAAATAAATGTGTTTGCATAATTAATGCCTAAGAAAATGAATTTCCATGTTTCCTATCTGTGCTTGGAGCTGAAAACAATTATCCCAAAATAAACTAGCAGTGTGTCTTATTGGAAAATGTTCTCAGAACATTCTTTAATTACCTTCAAATAACCTGTCATTTCCGTCCTCAGAAAGTTAATAAAACCTCTCAGGAAAACTTTCAGGGAACCATAGTAAAACGTTCTCAAAACCTCCCTGCAACCTAAAAATGTACATTCCCAGAACAGGCAACATTTTCTCTTCCTTTCTCAAAATGTGAAATAACTTTCAGTTTAACCGGTCAGGAAACGTATGGCTTCATTCCTAGAACCAATGGGAAACCAAAAACATACTTTCTCACAACTTCCAAGGAAACAAATGTACTAACTGGGTTAACACAAAGCTAAGACACTCATACAGTGAGGGAAAAAAGTATTTGATCCCCTGCTGATTTTGGACGTTTGCACACTGACAAAGAAATAATCAGTCTATAATTTAAATGGTAGGTTTATTTGAACAGTGAGAGACAGAATAACAACAAAAAATCTAGAAAAACGCATGTCAAAAATGTTATAAATTGATTTGCATTTTAATGAGGGAAATAAGTATTTGACCCCCTCTCAATCAGAAAGATTTCTGGCTCCCAGGTGTCTTTTATACAGGTAACGAGCTGAGATTAGGAGCACACTCTTAAAGGGAGTGCTCCTAATCTCAGCTTGTTACCTGTATAAAAGACACCTGTCCACAGAAGCAATCAATCAATCAGATTCCAAACTCTCCACCATGGCCAAGACCAAAGAGCTCTCCAAGGATGTCAGGGACAAGATTGTAGACCTACACAAGGCTGGAATGGGCTACAAGACCATCGCCAAGCAGCTTGGTGAGAAGGTGACAACAGTTGGTGTGATTATTCGCAAATGGAAGAAACACAAAAGAACTGTCAATCTCCCTCAAATCTTGGGTGAGAACATCCTTCCCTCAGCCAGGGCATTGAAAATGGGTCGTGGATGGGTATTCCAGCATGACAATGACCCAAAACACACGGCAAAGGCAACAAAGGAGTGGCTCAAGAATAAGCACATTAAGGTCCTGGAGTGGCCTAGCCAGTCTCCAGACCTTAATCCCCATAGAAAATCTGTGGAGGGAGCTGAAGATTCGAGTTGCCAAACGTCAGCCTCGAAACCTTAATGAGTTGGAGAAGATCTGCAAAGAGGAGTGGGACAAAATCCCTACTGAGATGTGTGAAAACCTGGTGGCCAACTACAAGAAACGTCTGACCTCTGTGATTGCCAACAAGGGTTTTGCCACCAAGTACTAAGTCATGTTTTGCAGAGGGGTCAAATACTTATTTCCCTCATTAAAATGCAAATCAATTTAAAACATTTTTGACATGTGTTTTTCTGATTTTTGTTGTTATTCTGTCTCTCACTGTTCAAATAAACCTACCATTAAAATTATAGACGGATCATGTCTTTGTCAGTGGGCAAATGTACAAAATCAGCAGGGGATCAAATACTTTTTTCCCTCACTGTATATACCCCACAAAACATGCCACCAGAGGTCTCTTCACAGTTAGGAACCGAGGCAAACGCACAGTCCCGCTGGGCACAGATGTAAATTCAAAGTCTATTCCATGTTGGTTCAACATAATTTCATTGAAATTATGTGAAAACAATGTTGATTCAACCAGTGTGTGCCCAGTGGGATATTATATAGAGCCATGACTACATGAAACTCTCTTCCACCTCAGGTAACTCAAGCAAGCAGTAAAAGCTGATTTAAAAAACAGATAAATCCACACCTCACAGCACAACGTGGACTGTGAAGAGACACACTCTACACCAGGCCTGGGCAACTCCAGTCCTCGGGGGCCTGATTGGTGTCACACTTTTCTCCCATACCTAGCAAACACAGCTGATTTAAACTAATTGCATTTTTAATTGAAGATCATGATTAGTTGATTATTGGAGTCAGGTGTGTTAGCTGGGGCTGGGGCAAAAGTGTGACACCAATCAGGCCCCCGAGGACTGGAATTGCCCAGGCCTGCTCTACACACACCCACACACACTATTCTTAGTAATGTAATGTAGTAGGGCAACCCTGGTCCTGGAGCGCCACAGTCACTTCATGTTTTTGATTTAACCGACCTGGAAGACCAGGTGTGTTGAATTTAGTCATTCACTGAACTGATCAATTACTGTCGCTCAATTGGCCAGATGTGGTGCCTAGTTGGAACAAAATCCTGCAGCACCTGGAACAGGGTTGCCTACCCCGCTAATGTAGTATTGTAATATTCTAATGTAATAATGGACCAATGTACATTTGTATAATGCACAATGTTTTATATGATGTAATGTTTTATCTCTGTTTGGACCTCGGGAAGAGTAGCTGCTGCCTTGGCAACAGCTAATGGAGATCCTAATAATATACTAAAATACTCCCTGATCAGATTTTATTACACAGGGAAAATGGCAGAGTCCAGAGAACAAGGTAAGTCACCACATTACTGTCTCAGAATTGATTGGTTAGGCCTGATGATTGCACACTCTACACATCAGCACCTACAGCCAGTGAGCTTACTGAGACTCTTAGCAAGGAGTTACAGTCAGTGTCGAAATGGGTAATTAACAATAAACTGGTCTTAAATGCATCTAAAATCAAAAGCATTGTATTTGGTTCAAAGCATTCTCTTAGAACTAAATCTCAACTGGAGTTTTGGATAAAGGATGTGACCATTGAACAAGTTGAAGAAACTGAACTCCTAGGAGTAACATTAGATGGTCAGGTATCATGGTCAAGTCATATTGACAAAGTTGTTGTGAAGATGGGGAGAGTTATGTCTGTTCTACGTTTTTTTTTACACAAAGATCAACTGTACTAGTTGTTCAGGCTTTGATCTTGTCCCATCTTAATTACTGTCCGGTAATATGGTCAGGTGCAACAAAGAAAGACCTAGCAAAGCTGCAGCTGGCTCAAAACAAAGCAGCACGCCTTGCCCTTAACCGCACACACAGAGCTAACATCAACAATATGCATGATAGTCTTTCATGGTTAACGGTGGAGGAGAAATGGACTACTCCTCTTCTAGTCTTTTTAAGAAACAATTGTGCGTTGAAAATGCCTAACCACTTGTATACTCTTTTTGCATACACTTCAAACAGACATACAGTACATACCCCACCAGACACGCCACTATGGGTTTCTTCACGGTACCAAAACCCAAAACAGATTTAATGCATCGCTCAGATTTGTATAGAGCCATGTCATCGTGGAATGCTCTGCCACCAGAGGTTACTCAGGCAAAAAGCAAGTTTAGCTTTAAAAAACAGATTTTAAAAAACATTGTATCACAGCGCCTCTCCTCTTTCTAAAGAATTTCTGAAGGCACTGTAGATGATCTCTGAGTGTATCCTGATTTGGTGATTTGAGGAAGAATGTAGAAAATGCATACTGCAATGGCAAGAGGACGTGGGAGGTGGTAGGGTCTCAGCCAGACCCACAGGCACTCCAGCTCCTGGGGGACAAGGATGTTAGTAAGTTGTTGGGATGGGATACAGTCTCTGATTTACCTGGTTAAATAAAGGTGAAATAAAAAAAAAATAAAAAAATGTACAGTGCATTCGGATTTTGTTACATTACAGCCTTATTCTAAAATTGATTTAATTACTTTTTTCCCTCCTCAATCTACACACAACACCCCATAATGACAAAGCCAAAACAGATTTCTAGATTTTTTTGCAAATGTATACAAAAAACTGAAACATAAATACCTTATTTACATAAGTATTCAGACCCTTTGCAATGACACTCGAAATTGAGCTCAGGTGTATATTGTTTCCATTGACCATCCTTGAGATGTTTCTACAACTTCATTGGAGTCCAACTGTGGTAAATTCAATTGATTGGACATGATTCGGAAAGGCATACACCTGTCTATATAAGGTCCCACAGTTGACAGTGCATGTCAGAGCAAAAACCAAACCATGAGGTCGAAGGAATTATCCGTAGAGCTCCGAAACAGGATTGTGTCGAGGCACAGATCTGGGGAAGGGTACCAAAACATTTCTTCAGCATTGAAGGTCCCCAAGAACACAGTGGCCTCCATAATGTTTTTATGGAAGAAGTTTGGAACCACCAAGACTTTTCCTAAAGCTGGCCGCCCGGCCAAACTAAGCAATAGAGGGAGAAGGGCCTAGAACCCGATGGTCACTATGACAGAGATCAAGAGTTCCTCTGTCGAGATGGGAGAACCTTCCAGAAGGACAACCATCTCTGCAGCACTCCACCAATCAGGCCTTTATGGTTGAGTGGCCAGACGGAAGCCACTCCTCAGTAAAA
The DNA here is from genome assembly GCF_020615455.1 of Coregonus clupeaformis. Classification (NCBI taxonomy): domain Eukaryota; kingdom Metazoa; phylum Chordata; class Actinopteri; order Salmoniformes; family Salmonidae; genus Coregonus; species Coregonus clupeaformis. The sequence continues at coordinate 51,978 of NC_059222.1, forward strand.
GGCACATGACAGCCCGCTTGGAGTTTGGTAAAAGGTACCTAAAGGACTCTCAGACCATGAGAAACAAGATTCCCTGGGTCTGAATACTTATGTAAATATGATATTTCCGTCTTTTATTATTAATACATTTGCACAAATTTCAATTTTAGAATAAGGCTGTAACGTACCAAAATTTGGAAAAAGTAAAGGGGTCTGAATGCGTTCCGAATGCATACGTGCAAGATAAGTTGGATTTGAAAAAAGTTGTTTTGAGGGTAAAATTTCAACCACAGGGTTATGTCATCATGCTAACCAATTTCAACATAGACAAACCTTGTATAAAATATGTTTACATTTGTACCTTTGAAACAACGTCAGCTTTTCAACAATATCCACTATAAGAACAAATATATAGTCTGGGCAGCACCTGCTACTGGAGAGTTGATCTACAGTGGGGAAAAAAAGTATTTAGTCAGCCACCAATTGTGCAAGTTCTCCCACTTAAAAAGATGAGAGAGGCCTGTAATTTTCATCATAGGTACACGTCAACTATGACAGACAAATTGAGAAAAGAAAATCCAGAAAATCACATTGTAGGATTTTTATGAATTGATTTGCAAATTATGGTGGAAAATAAGTATTTGGTCACCTACAAACAAGCAAGATTTCTGGCTCTCACAGACCTGTAACTTCTTCTTTAAGAGGCTCCTCTGTCCTCCACTCGTTATCTGTATTAATGGCACCTGTTTGAACTTGTTATCAGTATAAAAGACACCTGTCCACAACCTCAAACAGTCACACTCCAAACTCCACTATGGCCAAGACCAAAGAGCTGTCAAAGGACACCAGAAACAAAATTGTAGACCTGCACCAGGCTGGGAAGACTGAATCTGCAATAGGTAAGCAGCTTGGTTTGAAGAAATCAACTGTGGGAGCAATTATTAGGAAATGGAAGACATACAAGACCACTGATAATCTCCCTCGATCTGGGGCTCCACGCAAGATCTCACCCCGTGGGGTCAAAATGATCACAAGAACGGTGAGCAAAAATCCCAGAACCACACGGGGGGACCTAGTGAATGACCTGCAGAGAGCTGGGACCAAAGTAACAAAGCCTACCATCAGTAACACACTACGCCGCCAGGGACTCAAATCCTGCAGTGCCAGACGTGTCCCCCTGCTTAAGCCAGTACATGTCCAGGCCCTTCTGAAGTTTGCTAGAGTGCATTTGGATGATCCAGAAGAGGATTGGGAGAATGTCATATGGTCAGATGAAACCAAAATATAACTTTTTGGTAAAAACTCAACTCGTCGTGTTTGGAGGACAAAGAATGCTGAGTTGCATCCAAAGAACACCATACCTACTGTGAAACATGGGGGTGGAAACATCATGCTTTGGGGCTGTTTTTCTGCAAAGGGACCAGGACGACTGATCCGTGTAAAGGAAAGAATGAATGGGGCCATGTATCGTGAGATTTTGAGTGAAAACCTCCTTCCATCAGCAAGGGCATTGAAGATGAAACGTGGCTGGGTCTTTCAGCATCACAATGATCCCAAACACACCGCCCGGGCAACGAAGGAGTGGCTTCGTAAGAAGCATTTCAAGGTCCTGGAGTGGCCTAGCCAGTCTCCAGATCTCAACCCCATAGAAAATCTTTGGAGGGGAGTTGAAAGTCCGTGTTGCCCAGCGACAGCCACAAAACATCACTGCTCTAGAGGAGATCTGCATGGAGGAATGGGCCAAAATACCAGCAACAGTGTGTGAAAACCTTGTGAAGACTTACAGAAAACGTTTGACCTGTGTCATTGCCAACAAAGGGTATATAACAAAGTATCGAGAAACTTTTGTTATTGACCAAATACTTATTTTCCACCATAATTTGCAAATAAATTCATTCAAAATCCTACAATGTGATTTTCTGGATTTTTTTCCCTCAATTTGTCTGTCATAGTTGACATGTACCTATGATGAAAATTACAGGCCTCTCTCATCTTTTTAAGTGGAAGAACTTGCACAATTGGTGGCTGACTAAATACTTTTTTTCCCCACTGTATCTACAGCTGTCCCTTCGGTCTCCCATCCAGAGTTTCAACAGAGCGCTGCTTAGCTTTGATATTTGTCACTGACTATAACCAATGTGCTATCTTGACAATTATTGTTGAGAAATCTCCACTTAATAGATTCGCTGTTGCTATCAAAGTCATTCCAAAGGGTAGGTTCAACAGAGCAAATTAAACGTAACCATACTTTATCAATCATATATCATCAAAGATGCTAATTAGGCCTATACAGTGTTTGGGAAGTCATCAACAGCTATTGTTTAAATTCAGCCCAGGATTCAATGAAAGGGTAAAATAAACAATACATATCTGTCTAGGGTTTCAAGCTTTGGTTGATTTTGATTTGGAATCTACAAGTTAATAATAAATATGTTGGATTCACGAATCAAAGTTAAACAATAGGATTAAATCAAATCAAAAATTGTATTTGATTTTATTTGATTTATTCATATTCTTTAACTTAGATTTTTGGTTGAAATGGAGACTTGAATCCAACATATCAATTATGTTTTTTTTTGACAAACCAGAATTAAAGCCAGACTCAGTGACACAGATGGAGCTATCCAAGCAGAAGAAACATCTTAAAATGTTGATATTTGGTTGCGTTATCAAACACAATTCAATATTACTTTTGTAAGACAATAAATAGCCTAATGTTAAGGCTATCTTACAAACTAATGTAACAGTATTTATTCAACCTTAAAATGAGTAACACATCCATGGCCACATTTTGAGATTACTGTTACAATAAATGTCTCCTTATGTAATCATAGAAAGCGTGCATGTTCAGGGTCGCAGGTCTGTGGAAATCTTCACAATTGCTATAATAATTTGCACAGAATCTCAAATGGCATTGATCACTTGCACCATGTAGTGTAGCACCAGTCAAATGACGAAATCGCCCTCTAGTGGCTTCTAGTGGAATGTTATTAATATTTTTCATAATTTCAAAATGCATAACATATTTTTTTTAATGTCAAATGGTTTCTGTTATATTTCAGTCTTCTGTGATGTATATAACGTGTAATATTGGGATGCAAACTCAAAATGGAATATATTTCAACTCTATATCTGACATCTTTTTTGAAGCCCATAACCATGTGTGTGAGGCGTATACTTTTGTTTCAAAGTAGATTTGTATAAGACTACCAAGAAACACTCTGTGACCCTGATTTAGCACACTGCAGTAAAATCAAATCAAATCAAATCAAATTGTATTGGTCACATGCGCCGAATACAACAGGTGCAGACATTACAGTGAAATGCTTACTTACAGCCCTTAACCAACAGTGCATTTATTTTAAACAAAAAAAATAAAAAGTAAAAATAAAACCAAAAAAACCAAAAAGAAATGTTGAGAAAAAAAGAGCAGAAGTAAAATAAAGTGACAGTAGGGAGGCTATATATACAGGGGGGTACCGTTGCAGAGTCAATGTGCGGGGGCACCGGCTAGTTGAGGTAGTTGAGGTAATATGTACATGTGGGTAGAGTTAAAGTGACTTCTAAAAGGTTAGAAATGTAATTTCAACTGCAATCCAGGTTATTTGGTTGTGCTATTAGATGAAGCACAGTGATAACACATTACATTGTTGTATAAATGAACAAAATATCTGACGTATTCCCATTTTAACTTTGTTGTGCTTTTGAGTGGTTGAAAGCGCAGTGATAACACATTTAGGTGACAACTAAACCAAGAATCAGACATTGATTTTCCATAACACATTACATTGTTGTATAAATGAACAAAATATCTGACGTATTCCCATTTTAACTTTGTTGTGCTGTTAGATGGTTGAAAGCATAGTGATAACGCATTGGGAATTCAACAAACTTCTGGCTGTCTTTTTGAGAGGGTGAAAATGGATTGGAATCTCGTTGATCAACGTATCTTCTAAATATTGTCCAACTCTCCACTTTGAAATGACGTGGTGTGCCCAGTTGGTAGCTTCAACACATGGTTAGTCCTTGCATTCATACTATAGCCATGTCTATGAATTTGAGAGTGGTTACATTTCTCTAGCCCCATCCCTCAGCCGTTTACCAACAAAGGTGGCAGTGTGACAGCTTTGTTTCTTGAATCAGACTGCCACTTTAATTAAAGGATGGCATATGTAATGCATATCACTATTCTTTCAATTGACATGTGTGAAATATGATCAATTTAAGGTAATAATAATATTGAACATTTTGTCTTCTACATTTTTATTGTGCTTCTACATCTGCATTGCTTGCTGTTTGGGGTTTTAGGCTGGGTTTCTGTATAGCACTTTGTGACATCTGCTGATGAAAAAGGGCTTTATAAATACATTTGATTGATTGATTGTATTATACAGTATTTCCATGTACAAAGAGCTGTATTGTAGGCTCCTTGACTAATTTCCTCATTATAATAAAGCAGTTGAACACAGGAAACAAGAGTGATATTAAATCACTTACAGACACAGAGCTCAAATTGAAGATGCAGAATTTAGTCTGTAAATGTTCACCCCAAAGGGACAGCATCATGCTGTCACACAAAATTTGGCATGAGACATCATAATGATGTCGTGTTCTATATGCAATTCAATACAACACAAATGATGACATCTTTCACATAAACATTTTACAAGAACAAATCTACAACCAGGTAAAGGTGCCTTCAAGACACATCAAGACACTTGGGAAATAAGTAATATTTTGTATGTCAGATACAATCAGATTTTTGTCAGTTTTTTTATTTGTTCCAAAAACTGGTTTAGTCGAAAAGGCACTTCAGACTCTCTCTGGAGGAGATGAGACAGGATGTGGGGCCCTGTGTCCAGCTGCCTGCCCCATGGCCCCACGCCTTCCTCCTGGTCATACCAGTGGAGCCGTCGAAGGCGGAGGAGAGAGGGATGCTGGAGAGAATGGAGGAGATGTTTGGAGAGGGTTGTTGGGGATACACTGTGATTTTATCCACCCACGCTGACAGCCTGAAAGAGCAAATTATTGAGGAATTTCTTCAAGCAGGGAGTCAGGATCTCCGGCAGCTTGTAGAAAATAGGTACAATGTCTTCAATATTAAGGAAACGGCCCATGACACTCAGGTTTCTAGAGCTGCTGGACCAAGTAGAGAAGATGGTGTCAGGAAACATAGAGAGCTTCTATAGCAGTCAGACCTTCCGGGAGGCAGAGGCCCAGGTCAGAGATGTCATTTGAGTGAGAGTTGTTTGAAGGGGGACTGAACAAGGAGATTCCTAGTAATTGTAGGTGATCAGAGCAGGTCAAAGAAGAGAGCACTGCAAATGCGTGGGAAAAAGCATGGGCTGAGGACAACTTTGTTGATTGGGCTCCATATTAAAGGCCCAGTGCAGTCAAAAATGTGATTTTCCTGTGTTTTATATATTTATTTTTCCACACTATGAGGTTGGAATAATACTGTGAAATTGTGAAAATGATGATAATGCCCTTTTAGTGTAAGAGCTGTTTGAAAAGACCGCCTGAAATTTCTGCCTGTTTTGGTGGGATGGAGTTTTGGCCTGCCTGGTGACATCACCAGGCGGTCAATTAGTTAATTGATCAATAAGAAAGAGAGTTCCAAACCTCTCTGCCAATAACAAATAGTTTTCAGTTTTCCCTTCCCCACTCAGACCACTCCCAGAAAGTCCTAGCAAAATTCTTGCTTGAGAAATGGCTCTTGCTAAGAAGATATTTTTGTTTCTTTTTGACCATTTTTAATTGAAAACAATCACAGTGTCACGACTTCCTCCGAAGCTGCCTCCCCTCCTTGTTCGGGCAGGCTTCGGCGTTCGTCGTCACCGGCCTTCTAGCCACTGCCGCTCCATATCTCATCATTCCATTGGTCTTGTCTTGTCAATTACACACATCTGGTTCATATTCCCCTCATTAGTATGTGTTTAACTGTTCCCTCCCGTTATTGACAGCAACCCTGGAGCAATTAGGGTTAAGTGCCTTGCTCAAGGGCACATCTACAGATTTGTTTCACCTAGTCTGCTCTGGGATTTGAACTAGTGACCTTTCGGTTACTGACCCAACACTCTTACTCTTAACCACTAGTCTATTTGACCCTCAGATGGGAGTTTTGTCTGGTTCTCAATGTGTATTCTACAAACTGCGAAGGGAAACTGAGCAAGTAGTTGGAGCAATTTAATGAAAAGGAGAAATGGAATTGGGCTGAAGAGAGAGGAGGGGAAGGTTCAGATGGCCCTGCTGTGAATATAATTAAAATCACTGATTGGCCTATACTAAATGGTAGATATTTGTATTAATTAATATTAATAGATCATTTCATTAATATTTCCTACTTATGTAAAACAATGTTTCATGTTGAAACTTTCAACTTTGATAACTGATTTCCAATGGAGAACTTTGTCAACCTTTGACTTCATCTTCAGTAATAAAGGATGAATCATGTATAAGTCATTTTATTTTACAAGCACACAGTGATCATAACCGTCAGTCATCAACTGAAATGCAAAAAGAAAGACATGAAAACAGAAATAAAATTCAATTCCTACACTAAGTGGTGTTTTTTCAGAACTTTGTTGTACAAGCTAATGTTGCTTTCTAGTGATGAAACTACCACATAGCTGGTGTTGTTTGCAATTAGCTACTGTATTTAGCTCAGTGCAGGCTCCTCAGAGGAGGGAGGGAGGACCATAAAAATACAAATAGTGAAACTAAAAAAGTTATCCTTTTTAGATAAAACTATACTAAATATATTCACGTCACCAAATAATTGATTAAAACACACTGTTTTGCAATGAAGGTCTACAGTAGCCTCAGCAGCACTCTGTAGCGTAGCACCATGGTGTAGCCGGAGGACAGCTAGCTTCTGTCCTCCTCTGGGTACATTGACTTCAATACAAAACCTAAAAGGCTTATGGTTCTCATCCCCTTCCATAGACTTGCACAGTCATAATGACAACTTCCAGAGATTTAATCTTGTAATGAAAGTATAAGCTACAGCTAACTAGCACTGCAGTGCATGCAGTGGGGAAAAAAAGTATTTAGTCAGCCACCAATTGTGCAAGTTCTCCCACTTAAAAAGATGAGAGAGGCCTGTAATTTTCATCATAGGTACACATCAACTATGACAGACAAAATGAGAAAAAAATTCCAGAAAATCACATTGTAGGATTTTTAATGAATTTATTTGCAAATTATGGTGGAAAATAAGTATTTGGTCAATAACAAAAGTTTCTCAATACTTTGTTATATACCCTTTGTTGGCAATGACACAGGTCAAACGTTTTCTGTAAGTCTTCACAAGGTTTTCACACACTGTTGCTGGTATTTTGGCCCATTCCTCCATGCAGATCTCCTCTAGAGCAGTGATGTTTTGGGGCTGTCGCTGGGCAACATGGACTTTCAACTCCCTCCAAAGATTTTCTATGGGGTTGAGATCTGGAGACTGGCTAGGCCACTCCAGGACCTAGAAGTGCTTCTTACGAAGCCACTCCTTCGTTGCCCGGGCGGTGTGTTTGGGATCATTGTCATGCTGAAAGACCCAGCCACGTTTCATCTTCAATGCTCTTGCTGATGGAAGGAGGTTTTCACTCAAAATCTCACGATACATGGCCCCATTCTTTCTTTCCTTTACACGGATCAGTCGTCCTGGTCCCTTTGCAGAAAAACAGCCCCAAAGCATGATGTTTCCACCCCCATGCTTCACAGTAGGTATGGTGTTCTTTGGATGCAACTCAGCATTCTTTGTCCTCCAAACACGACGAGTTGAGTTTTTACCAAAAAGTTCTATTTTGGTTTCATCTGACCATATGACTTTCTCCCAATCCTCTTCTGGATCATCCAAATGCACTCTAGCAAACTTCAGACGGGCCTGGACATGTACTGGCTTAAGCAGGGGGACACGTCTGGCACTGCAGGATTTGAGTCCCTGGCGGCGTAGTGTGTTACTGATGGTAGGCTTTGTTACTTTGATCCCAGCTCTCTGCAGGTCATTCACTAGGTCCCCCCGTGTGGTTCTGGGATTTTTGCTCACCGTTCTTGTGATCATTTTGACCCCACAGGGTGAGATCTTGCGTGGAGCCCCAGATCGAGGGAGATTATCAGTGGTCTTGTATGTCTTCCATTTCCTAATAATTGCTCCCACAGTTGATTTCTTCAAACCAAGCTGCTTACCTTTGCAGATTCAGTCTTCCCAGCCTGGTGCAGGTCTACAATTTTGTTTCTGGTGTCCTTTGACAGCTCTTTGGTCTTGGCCATAGTGGAGTTTGGAGTGTGACTGTTTGAGGTTGTGGACAGGTGTCTTTTATACTGATAACAAGTTCAAACAGGTGCCATTAAGACAGGTAACGAGTGGAGGACAGAGGAGCCTCTTAAAGAAGAAGTTAAAGGTCTGTGAGAGCCAGAAATCTTGCTTGTTTGTAGGTGACCAAATACTTATTTTCCACCATCATTTGCAAATAAATTCATAAAAAATCCTACAATGTGATTTTCTGGATTTTTTTCCCTCAATTTGTCTGTCATAGTTGACGTGTACCTATGATGAAAATTACTTGCACAATTGGTGGCTGACTAAATACTTTTTTTCCCCACTGTATAATGTGGTGGGTAGTTGACTGAAAGAGAGAGAAAGACAATAGTTGAACAATTTTGAACAAATTAATTTCTTCCAAAATTAAGGAGAAGTGAGAGAGAGAGAGAGAGAGAGATAACTATATTTGGTTGTCTTTTTTGAAAACTTTCACTTAGCTAACGAATTCAGTTAGCCTACTCAATCACCAGGCTTAAACAGAGAGGATGCTATGTTAGCTGGCTATGGCTATCCAATACTGGAACTCTTCAATGTCAAGGTAAGCTTTTGGTTTTATTAATTTATTGCTACCGGGGCCCGCCGGTGTAACTGCTAAACTGCTTTCTGACTGTACTGCATGATTGTAGCGGGTTTACTAACGTGTTAGTTCTAGTAGCTACAGTATGTTCACTATGACAACGATGTAGGCTGTGTGTAGCGGTTAGCGGTCATGATATGAAGGTTTGGCTTGGAAAGTTTTTTTTGCCTGGTCACAGACAGCTGAGGTGTTGTGCACTGAAGTCCGAAAGCGAAGGGAAAAGGTGAGAGGAGGAGAGCGAGTAGATAGTTGCGAGAAGGAATTATATGTACAGTGCATTCGGGAAGTATTCAGACCCCTTGACTTTTCCACATTTTGTTACGTTAAAACCTTATTCTAAAATGGATTAAATAGTATTTTCTCCATGTCAATCTTCACACAATACCCCATAATGACAAAGCAAAAACCGTTTTTTTGAAATTTTAGCAAATGAATTTAAAATAAAACACTGAAATATTACATTTACATAAGTATTCAGACCCTTTACTCAGTACTTTGTTGAAGCACTTTTGGTAGCGATTACAGCCTTGACACTTCTTGGGTATGTCCCGAAGCCACTCCTGCGTTGTCTTTGCTGTGTGCTTTGAGTCGTTGTCCTGTTGGAAGGTGAACCTTTGCCCCAATCTGAGGTTTTCATCAAGGATCTCGCTGTACTTTACTCCGTTCATCTTTCCCTCGATCCTGACTAGTCTCCCAGTCCCTGCCGCTGAAAAACATATCCACAGCATGATGCTGCCAACACCATGCTTCACCATAGGGATGGTGCCAGGTTTCCTCCAGAAGTGACACTTGGCATTCAGGCAAAATAGTTATCTTGGTTTCATCAGACCAGAGTATCTTGTTTCTCATGGTCTGAGAGTCTTTAGGGGCCTTTTGGCAAACTCCAAGCGGCCTGTCATTTGCCTTTTACTGAGGAGTGGCTTCCGTCTGGCCACTCTACCATAAAGGCCTGATTGGTGGAGTGCTGCAGAGATGGTTGTCATTCTGGAAGGTTATCCCATCTCCACAGAGGAACTCTAGAGCTCTATCAGAGTGACCATCGGGTTCTTGGTCACCTCCCTGACCAAGGCCCTTCTCCCCCGATTGCTTAGTTTGGCCGGGTGGCCAGCTCTAGGAAGAGTCTTGGTGGTTCCAAACTTCTTCCATTTAAGAATGATGGAGGCCAATGTGTTCTTGGGGACCTTCAATGCTGCAGAAATGTTTTGGTACCCTTCCCCAGAGCTGTGCCTCGACACAATCCTGTCTCGGAGCTCTACGGACAATTCCTTTGACCTCATGGCTTGGATTTTGCTCTGACATGCACAGTCAACTTTGGGACCTTATATAGACAGGTGTGTGCCTTTCCAGATCATGTCCAATTAATTGAATTTACCACACGTGAACTCCAAATCAAGTTGTAGAAACATATCAAGGATGATCAATGGAAACAGGATGCACCTGAGCTGAATTTCGAGTCTCATAGCAAAGGGTCAGAATACTTATGTAAATAAGGTATTTATTTTTATTATTTATTTATTTATTTGCAAACATTTCTAAAAACCTGTTTTCGCTTTGTCATTATGAGGTATTGTTTGTAGATGATGAGGATTTTTATTTATTTAATACATTTTAGAATAAGGCTGTAACGTAACAAAATGTGGAAAAAGTCAAGGGGTCTGAATACTTTCCGAATGCGCTGTACAACAAGGAAAGTGATCATGCTGTTTGTATGTGACTCCTATGAAAGTGAACTGTGTTTGCGTGTGATCAGGGGTATATTCACTCCGCCGATTCTGTTGAAAAACGTTTCTTAAACGGAAGCAAACAGAACAAAACGGTGATAAACATACCTGAATTTGTCCAATTTAAACTCTAATTTGCAACTGTTGGACTAATGATTACACCCTAGATCAGCTAGATGCAGGCAAGAGTGTGCAAGGTGGTATTGAATGTGTCACTGTCTGTCACCTTGATTACAAAAAATGATCTCGACCTGTTGCAGCAACCTCATGATGGGTACACGGAACATTTGAGTATCATGTAGTAGCCTAAACCTATTGATGTTACATTGAGCTGGGTGAATATGACTGACAGTCATCCAATATGCTGTAATATAAATAAGGCACCGACCACCACTGATTTAGCTTGCAGTAAAACAGCTGACATTGTTAGAAATGACATTTCACTAACTAAATACTTATTTCTGTACATTATCACCACAGGGTGATGCTCACGCCTCTGGTTCCCTCTATAAAGGGCCCGAAGAAATCCAGCCTTGAGAAGAAATGCCAGGAATGGTTGTAAAGCTTATATCAATTTCACAAGCTAGGGAGAAGAAAGCGTGCTGACTATGAATGATCACCCCGGTGAGAATAATCTCATTACATTTTATCCAGACACACACAACCATGAATACGGTCCCTCTGAGGGTGAGATGAGAATCCCAACTCAGATGACCCTGGGCCCTCCGAGAATGTGGGCCCTCTGAGAATTGGTGACATAGCCAGCATTGTTTTGAACGAGGAACAAGTCCATACTCCCTTTAAATCCTTTTAACAGTGAAAGGCCCAGTGCATTTGTTCGTTCCACAGCCTTAACACAATTATGGCCGCTGACATTATTTACATTTACATTTTAGTCATTTAGCAGACGCTCTTATCCAGAGCAACTTACAGTTAGTGAGTGCATACTAGAACTAGAATGACATTCTATTTTTATGACTGCAACAGTGTTCTCGGTCTAAAAAACATTCCTAACCCCAGGATACTTCAACTGGTGACCATCCAGGTGAATAAAGAAAAAGTAGTACTCTGTTTTTGCATAAACCTGATAGATTTATTGATCTCTGAGTGCTATAAAACATGAAAGTACACAGGACTAGAATAGATTCTCTTTCCTGTAGATGAAATTGAAGTTGATAGATCAAACAATCATTCTATCTTTCACAATGACGGGAGAATCAGATCAGAAGATTGGTATCATGATTCTGTCTCTTTGGTCAAGACAGATGTTGTTGAAGCATGACCGGCTGGATAAGCCTATTAATACTGCTGACATTTCTCCATGTCAAATGAATGAATGATCACATTATGCTATTCCCAATATGACCTACATTGTAGTTGTGTACTGGATACAATATAAGATAGACACAGCGCAGTACACCACGTATCTGAGTGAATCTGAGCGGATTACAATATAGCGGTGTCACATAATAAATGAATATACTCTATCTGCTTTAGAGCAGACAGTCTCAGGCCAGCTACCATTAGAGCTGGCTACCCCAGGCCAGCTACCATTAGAGCTGGCTACCCCCAGGCCTGCTCACTTGATTGTATTTGAAATGCTTCTGCCTACCCTGGCAGCAGTAACACAGTATTGTACTGCTGATTCATCATTAAAACATGGGGATGTGGACTGTGTGAACTGTAGAATACACTATATGTATAGTTGTGGTCAAACGTTTTGAGAATGACACAAATACTAAGTCTGCTGCCTCAGTTTTGATGATGGCAATTTGCATATACTCCAGAATGTCATGAAGAGTGATCAAATGAATTGCAATTAATTGCAAAGTCCCTCTTTGCCATGAAAATGAACTTAATCCCCCCAAAAAATCTTCACTGCATGTCAGCCCTGCCACAAAAGGACCAGCTGCCATCATGTCAGTGATTCTCTCGTTAACACAGGTGAGAGTGTTGACGAGGACAAGGCTGGAGATCACTCTGTCATGCTGATTGAGTTAGAATAACAGACTGGAAGCTTTAAAAGGAGGGTGGTGCTTGAAATAATTTTTCTTCCTCTGTTAACCATGGTTACCTGCAAGGAAACACGTGCCGTCATCATTGCTTTGCACAAAAAGTGCTTCACAGGCAAGGATATTGCTGCTAGTAAGATTGCACCTAAATCAACCATTTATCGGATCATCAAGAACTTCAAGGAGAGAGGTTCAATTGTTGTGAAGAAGGCGTCAGGGCGCCCAAGAAAGTCCGGCAAGCACCATGACCATCTCCTAAAGTTGATTCAGCTGCGGGATCGGGGCACCACCAGTGCAGTGCTTGCTCAGGAATGGCATCAGGCAGGTGTGAGTGCATCTGCACGCACAGTGAGGCGAATACTTTTGGAGGATGGCCTGGTGTCAAGAAGGGCAGGAAAAACATCAGGGACAGACTGATATTCTGCAAAAGGTACAGAGATTGGACTGCTGAGGACTGGGGTAAAGTCATTTTCTCTGATGAATCCCCTTTCTGATTGTTTGGGGCATCCGGAAAACACCTTGTCTGGAGAAGACAAGGTGAGCGCTACCATCAGTCCTGTGTCATGCCAACAGTAAAGCATCCTGAGAGTGGGCTCACTCAAAATTTTGCCTAAGAACACAGCCATGAACAAAGAATGGTGCCAACACATCCTCCGAGAGCAACTTCTCCCAACCATCCACTTGTGGTCGATCCTCAAGAGGCGGGTGGACAAACAAAAACCTACAAATTCTGACAAACTCCAAGCATTGATTATGCAAGAATGGGCTGCCATCAGTCAGGATGTGGCCCAGAAGTTAATTGACAGCATGCCAGGGTGGATTGCAGAGGTCTTGAAAAAGAAGGGTCAACACCGCAAATATTGTCAATAAAAGCCTTTGACACTTATGGAATGCTTGTAATTTTACTTCAGTATACCATAGTAACATCTGACAAAAATATCTCATAACACTGAAGCAGCGAACTTTGTGAAGACCAATACTTGTGTCATTCTCAAAACGTTTGACCACAACTGTAGTTGTGATTAGGGAACAGAGAAGTTTGCCTTCAGGGCCCTGATCCGTGGGAAATGGGATAGCTCTGTCTCAGCGATGAGCAGATGTGTGTGTGTGTGGGGATATGTGTTTGTGTGAGTATGAAAGACACCGTTAATATCAGATCATGCACACACACACGTCTGATCATTGTTCTGTGTTTACATCATTGATCTGAGTGCTATGTGAATGAGCATGTATGTATAATGTATGTGTACGCTGTGTATGTTGTGTACGTTATGTACGTTGTGTACGTTGTATACGTTGTGTACGCTGTGTACGTTGTGTACGTTGTGTCTTCTATGTGTGTACACATTAGTTTTTCATTGTGTGCGCGCGTTGGTATGTGTCCGAATCCGTATCTCACTGTGAGCGCAGCCGAGAGCTCTCTAAAGTCAATCTCAGAGAGACTAGCAGGCAGACATGGAGGGCGGCTGCAGAGCAACACGTTTGATTGACGGGCCCTGTGCTTACCCAACACTGAGCCAGGCCTCCTTAAGGAGTGAAGGAGTGCTTGCCAAGCGGAACCCTAAAGAACACCCTGATTTGCAGTCTTCTGTCTGGTGAAGGGAGGGAGGTTGGGATGGAACAAGGAGGGGCAGGAGGGAGGGAGGGAGGAAGAGAGAGATGAAGGGACGGAGGGATTGAGGGAGGGTGTGACTCGGTAGGTTAACTGCTACTGGAGAGACCGATCCTGGCCCTGCTGAACCACCAGGGAATCAGTCTTTAGATTTAAGGGCTGACCTGAGCACGCACCAGGCCAGGGCTTAGTCTAGCTCCTCCTGGAGAACATTCAGTTTAGTCTCTCTGCTCCGTTGGTGGTGGTGGTGGTGGATGTGGAGGAGGAGGAGGAGGAGGTGGAAGAGGAGGAAGAGGTGGAAGAGGAGGAGGAGAAGGAGGAGGAGGAAAAACACAGTCTGCATAATCGGCATAGCAACACAATTCACAGGAACAAGAGCCATTTTGTTGTTGTGTTTTGTTTTCCACCGAATTACGACTGAAAATAACCCTTTCATGAATAAATCACTTTTGAAATAAACACAAAATGTCATCAATTTTTTTGCACATTTAAATACAGTGAGGGAAAAAAGTATTTGATCCCCTGCTGATTTTGTACGTTTGCCCACTGACAAAGAAATTATCAGTCTATAATTTTAATGGTAGGTTTATTTGAACAGTGAGAGACAGAATAACAACAAAAAAATCCAGAAAAATGCATGTCAGAAATGTTATCAATTGATTTGCATTTTAATGAGGGAAATAAGTATTTGACCCCCTCTCAATCAGAAAGACTTCTGGATCCCAGGTGTCTTTTATACAGGTAACGAGCTGAGATTAGGAGCACACTCTTGAAGGGAGTGCTCCTAATCTCTGCTTGTTACCTGTATAAAAGACACCTGTCCACAGAAGCAATCAATCAGATTCCAAACTCTCCACCATGGCCAAGACCAAAGAGCTCTCCAAGGATGTCAGGGACAAGATTGTAGACCTACACAAGGCTGGAATGGGCTACAAGACCATCGCCAAGCAGCTTGGTGAGAAGGTGACAACAGTTGGTGCGATTATTCGCAAATGGAAGAAACATAAAATAACTGTCACTCTCCCTCGGCCTGGGGCTCCATGCAAGATCTCACCTCGTGGAGTTGCAATGATCATGAGAACGGTGAGGAATCAGCCCAGAACTACACGGGAGAATCTTGTCAATGATCTCAAGGCAGCTGGGACCATAGTCACCAAGAAAACAATTGGTAACACACTACGCCGTGAAGGACTGAAATCCTGCAGCGCCCGCAAGGTCCCCCTGCTCAAGAAAGCACATATACATGCCCGCCTGAAGTTTGCCAATGAACATCTGAATGATTCAGAGGAGAACTGGGTGAAAGTGTTGTGGTCAGATGATACCAAAATGGAGCTCTTTGGCATCAACTCAACTCGCCGTGTTTGGAGGAGGAGGAATGCTGCCTATGACCCCAAGAACACCATCCCCACCGTCAAACATGGAGGTGGAAACATTATGCTTTGGGGGTGTTTTTCTGCTAAGGGGACAGGACAACTTCACCGCATCAAAGGGACGATGGACAGGGCCATGTACCGTCAAATCTTGGGTGAGAACCTCCTTCCCTCAGCCAGGGCATTGAAAATGGGTAGTGGATGGGTATTCCAGCATGACAATGACCCAAAACACATGGCCAAGGCAACAAAGGAGTGGCTCAGGGAGAGGCACATTAAGGTCCTGGAGTGGCCTAGCCAGTCTCCAGACCTTAATCCCATAGAAAATCTGTGGAGGGAGCTGAAGGTTCAAGTTGCCAAACGTCAGCCTCGAAACGTTAATGACTTGGAGAAGATCTGCAAAGAGGAGTGGGACAAAATCCCTCCTGAGATGTGTACAAACCTAGTGGCCAACTACAAGAAACGTCTGACCTCTGTGATTGCCAACAAGGGTTTTGCCACCAAGTACTAAGTCATGTTTTGCAGAGGGGTCAAATACTTATTTCCCTCATTAAAATGCAAATCAATTCATAACATTTTTGACTGTCACGATCGTTCATGAACGAGAAGGACCAAGGCACAGCGTGATATGCATTCATATTTATTTCACGAATAAACGCACAACCAAAACAACAAAGGAAACGTGACGTCCAAGGTAGACAAATAACATACCTGACACGGAACAAGATCCCACAACCCACTAGTGCCAACCGGCTACCTAAGTATGGTCCACAATCAGAGACAACGAGCTACAGCTTCCTCTGATTGGGAACCACCCTGGCCTACATAGATCTAAACGATCTAGAAACTAAACATAGAAACTACACACACTGGCTCAACATTTAAGAGACCCCAGAGCCAGGGCGTGACATTGACATACGTTTTTCAGGATTTTTTTATTGTTATTCTGTCTCTCACTGTTCAAATAAACCCACCATTAAAATTATAGACTGATAATTTCTTTGTCAGTGGGCAAATGTACAAAATCAGCAGGGGATCAAATACTTTTTTCCCTCAATGTACAGTGGGGAGAACAAGTATTTGATACACTGCCGATTTTGCAGGTTTTCTTACTTACAAAGCATGTAGAGGTCTGTAATTTTGATCATAGGTACACTTCAACTGTGAGAGACGGAATCTAAAACAAAAATCCAGAAAATCACATTGTATGATTTTTAAGTAAATAATTTGCATTTTATTACATGACATAAGTATTTGATACATCAGAAAAGCAGAACTTAATATTTGGTACAGAAACCTTTGCTTGCAATTACAGAGATCATACGTTTCCTGTAGGTCTTGACCAGGTTTGCACACACTGCAGCAGGGATTTTGGCCCACTCCTCCATACAGACCTTCTCCAGATCCTTCAGGTTTCGGGGCTGTCGCTGGGCAACACGGACTTTCAGCTCCCTCCAAAGATTTTCTATTGGGTTTAGGTCTGGAGACTGGCTAGGCCACTCCAGGACCTTGAGATGCTTCTTACGGAGCCACTCCTTAGTTGCCCTGGCTGTGTGTTTCGGGTCGTTGTCATGCTGGAAGACCCAGCCACGACCCATCTTCAATGCTCTTACTGAGGGAAGGAGGTTGTTGGCCAAGATCTCGCGATACATGGCCCCATCCATCCTCCCCTCAATACGGTGCAGTCGTCCTGTCCCCTTTGCAGAAAAGCATCCACAAAGAATGATGTTTCCACCTCTATGCTTCACGGTTGGGATGGTGTTCTTGGGGTTGTACTCATCCTTCTTCTTCCTCCAAACATGGCGAGTGGAGTTTAGACCAAAAAGCTCAATTTTTGTCTCATCAGACCACATGCCCTTCTCCCATTCCTCCTCTGGATCATCCAGATGGTCATTGGCAAACTTCAGACGGGCCTGGACATGCGCTGGCTTGAGCAGGGGGACCTTGCGTGCGCTGCAGGATTTTAATCCATGACGGCGTAGTGTGTTACTAATGGTTTTCTTTGAGACTGTGGTCCCAGCTCTCTTCAGGTCATTAACCAGGTCCTGCTGTGTAGTTCTGGGCTGATCCCTCACCTTCCTCATGATCATTGATTTCCCACGAGGTGAGATCTTGCATGGAGCCCCAGACCGAGGGTGATTGACCATCATCTTGAACTTCTTCCATTTTCTAATAATTGCGCCAACAGTTGTTGCCTTCTCACCAAGCTGCTTGCCTATTGTCCTGTAGCCCACCCCAGCCTTGTGCAGGTCTACAATTTTATCCCTGATGTCCTTACACAGCTCTCTGGTCTTGGCCATTGTGGAGAGGTTGGAGTCTGTTTGATTGAGTGTGTGGACAGGTGTCTTTTATACAGGTAACGAGTTCAAACAGGTGCAGTTAATACAGGTAATGAGTGGAGAACAGGAGGGCTTCTTAAAGAAAAACTAACAGGTCTGTGAGAGCCGGAATTCTTACTGGTTGGTAGGTGATCAAATACTTATGTCATGCAATAAAATACAAATTAATTACTTAAAAATCATACAATGTGATTTTCTGGTTTCGGCATACCAACAGTGCAAAATCAACCTGCCCTTTTACAACTTGACATGATCAAATTAGGGTCCGAGTTCTGTGAACGTTTCAGTAACACTTCTTCAGCCTAAGTGGAATGGTGGAATCTGTAACA
The DNA here is from genome assembly GCF_020615455.1 of Coregonus clupeaformis. NCBI lineage: Eukaryota > Metazoa > Chordata > Actinopteri > Salmoniformes > Salmonidae > Coregonus > Coregonus clupeaformis. The sequence goes on from NC_059222.1 coordinate 70,234, forward strand.
ACAACAGCTGGTTAGGAGTGACTCAACACCGAAACAGAAAAATAACTACAGAGGGATGCAAAAAGAGAGGCTGAAGAATGGAAAGAGGGAGGGAGCTAGAGAATGTTATAGGGAAAGGAGGGAGAGTCAGATCATGCACATTGCCCCAATTCCCCTTTTAGGGGGCATGGCATTGCCAACTGTGGTGAGGACAGAGGGGGAATGGGAAGTGGGATTTTGTAAGTAATGTATTACAATCCCAGGACCCCTGGGAAAAAATGTGTGTGGGGGGGTTGGGGGTGTACAGGCTGGGTTGGTGCCAACATAGTCACTGTGCCAAAGAGGGGACGATACTCTCTCACCGGCAGATCTGTGGGAAAATCAAAACCAGGTGGCCTGTTACGGGTGAGCCAACAAAGACAAAGGGCTAAGTACTGTACTGTGCTGCTGAGGCCTCCGCAACAAGCCGCACTGTACTGTACAGTCAGGATGGAAATGAAAAGAGAAAAAAGAGCTTTGAAGTTTTTTATTTAAAGATAAGACTGAGAGTTATATTTTTACTGTGTTGAGGGACAGAAAATGTACCAGGCTTCTGCAGCAGAATTGGAGCTAATGAAAGGTGTTAAAACCAGTTGGCTCACAAAATATTTTACATACAGTGAGGGAAAAAAGTATTTGATCCCCTGCTGATTTTGTACGTTTGCCCACTGACAAAGAAATGATCAATTTATAATTTTAATGGTAGGTTTATTTGAACAGTGAGAGACAGAATAAAAACAAAAAAATCCAGAAAAATGCATGTCAAAAATGTTATAAATTGATTTGCATTTTAATGAGGGAAATAAGTATTTGACCCCCTCTCAATCAGAAAGATTTCTGGCTCCCAGGTGTCTTTTATACAGGTAACGAGCTGAGATTAGGAGCACACTCTTAAAGGGAGTGCTCCTAATCTCTGCTTGTTACCTGTATAAAAGACACCTGTCCACAGAAGCAATCAATCAGATTCCAAACTCTCCACCACGGCCAAGACCAAAGAGCTCTCCAAGGATGTCAGGGACAAGATTGTAGACCTACACAAGGCTGGAATGGGCTACAAGACCATCGCCAAGCAGCTTGGTGAGAAGGTGACAACCGTTGGTGCGATTATTCGCAAATGGAAGAAACACAAAAGAACTGTCAATCTCCCTCGGCCTGGGGCTTCAAGCAAGATCTCACCTCGTGGAGTTGCAATGATCATGAGAACGGTGAGGAATCAGCCCAGAACTACACGGGAGGATCTTGTCAATGATCTCAAGGCAGCTGGGACCATAGTCACCAAGAAAACAATTGGTAACACACTACGCCGTGAAGGGCTGAAATCCTGCAGCACCCGCAAGGCCCCCTGCTCAAGAAAGCACATATACATGCCCGTCTGAAGTTTGCCAATGAACATCTGAATGATTCAGAGGAGAACTGGGTGAAAGTGTTGTGGTCAGATGAGACCAAAATGGGGGTGTTTTTCTGCTAAGGGGACAGGACAACTTCACCGCATCAAAGGGACGATGGACGGGGCCATGTACCGTCAAATCTTGGGTGAGAACCTCCTTCTCTCAGCCAGGGCATTGAAAATGGGTAGTGGATAGGTATTCCAGTATGACAATGACCCAAAACACACGGCCAAGGCAACAAAGGAGTGTCTCAAGAAGAAGCACATTAAGGTCCTGGAGTGGCCTAGCCAGTCTCCAGACCTTAATTTCATAGAAAATCTGTGGAGGGAGCTGAAGGTTCGAAGTGCCAAACGTCAGCCTCAAAACCTTAATGACTTGGAGAAGATCTGCAAAGAGGAGTGGGACAAAATCCCTCCTGAGATGTGTGCAAACCTGGTGGCCAACTAAAAGAAACGTCTGACCTCTGTGATTGCCAACAAGGGTTTTGCCACCAAGTACTAAGTCATGTTTTGCAGAGGGGTCAAATACTTATTTCCCTCATTAAAATGCAAATAAATTCATAACATTTTTTACATACGTTTTTCTGGATTTTTTTGTTGTTATTCTGTCTCTCACTGTTCAAATAAACCCACCATTAAAATTATAGACTGATCATTTCTTTGTCAGTGGGCAAATGTACAAAATCAGCAGGGGATCAAATACTTTTTTCCCTCACTGTAGGTTGGCAAATAAACCCCTAATTTCATTGGGTTGAAGACAAATTTATCCTTTATTTTAGGATTATAATTTCCATGGCATCAAATAAAGATTAAGATGCTGGTCCATACATTTGTGAGCTCATATGAACATAAACAGCACCTACTGTATCTTTAATAGTGAACCATCTCTACTCTACTTAATCCAACACTATATTTCACCCTAATAATTTAACAAATACAGCTATTTACACTATGTATGTTAATGCAGACCTCTATAGGCTAAATATGCTAACTAGATGCTAAGGAGACAGACTGGCATGGGACAACTCCAGTGGGAAGAATCGTGAATGAATGTGTCCTTCTGAGGATGGGAAGCAGGGTGCAGTGTATCGCTGGAAAGGAAGTACCTAGGGCTGCTTGTAAAGAGGCTCTTTGTTTTAGGGGGCTAACGCCTAATTGATACTGGCTTAATGAGAACAGGGCTGTGTGTGTGTGTGTGTGTGTGTGTGTGTGTGTGTGTGTGTGTGTGTGTGTGTGTGTGTGTGTGTGTGTGTGTGTGTGTGTGTGTGTGTGTGTGTGTGTGTGTGTGTGTGTGTGTGTGTGTGTGTGTGTGTGTGTGTGTGTGTGTGTGTGTGTGTGTGTGTGTGTGTGTGTGTGTGTGTGTGTGTGTGTGTGTGTGTGTGTGTGTGTGTGTGTGTGTGTGTGTGTGCGTGCGTGGGGTGTGTGTGTGAGTGCGTGGGGTGTGTGGGCCGGGGCCTAGATGCTCGTATTATAATTGGAACGGACAAGCCTTGTGTGGAGGAGCAGAGAGGGAAGGGGTTTGTGGGAACTCCAGGAAAAAAATAAAGAGTGGGAGTGTTGAAGAAAAGGTGACAATGGAGAGGAGGAATGTAGCAGAGGCGGTGAGAGAGGAATTCAGAGTGATATTGACTGGAAGTATTACAAGATCATGAGAAAGAGGAGAAGGACAAGGTCAGAGGGAACGACAAGTTCAATGAGTGCATTCCCATAGACCTTTACCAAATACATATTAATCACTTGAATATTAGACATAATCTAAATTAAAACAAAATCTCTGGCTTATAGTTTTCTTATGTTTGTGCTGTCCGTCACTTATAATGATCCTTATAAAATTGTAGTCTCACTTAGTGTAATAATTCAGTAATGCCATATTATCGCTTTGAATTTCTTCATTTTCACAAGTCAACCTCTTTCTCTCAGTCAGAAATAAGATAAAATAACTGTCACTTTTTAAGCACCTGCCCTGTCTTCTCTCCCCTGTTTCAGCCCTACAGTTTGAGCCATTCATGTGAGAGTCTCCAACACCCCTACAGACAGCTTTTTACTGAGAACTAGAGAGGGAGAGAGAGGAAGGGGAGAACAGAGGAGCTGGTGCACTCCAGCAAGCCTGAGAGAATGAAGCATGAAAGCTGTGGAGAAAGACATGAGAGAGAAACAAGGGAAAGGGAAAATAAAGGGGTGAGAAGAAGGAGGGGGGGGGGGTCTACAGTATTATAGAATGATGGAGGGGAAGAATTAATAGAGACAATAAAAGAGAGATGGGACGAGAGAGAAGACCGTGAGCGACAGACAAGGATAGACGAGATTCATAGCAATTAACCTCTACGGGATCGATGTCCCGTATACGGGACGGTTGAGCTAATGTGTGCTAATGTGATTAGCATGACTGTTGTAAGTAACAGCAAACATTCCAGGACATAGACATGTCTTATATGGGCAGAAAGCTTAAATTCTTGTTAATCTAACTGCACTGTCCAAGTTACAGTAGCTATTACAGTGAAAAAATACCATGCTATTGTTTGAGGAGAATGCACAACAGCAAAAAACGTATCACGGCAACTGGTTTGATACATTCACCTCTGAAGGTAAATAATGTACTTACATTCAGTAATCTTGCTCTGATTTGTCATCCTAAGGGTCCCAGAGATAAAATGTAGCATAGTTTTGTTTGATAAAATCCATTTTTATATTCGAATGTAGGAACTGGGTTCTACAGTTTGAACCCCTGCTGTCTCTGGCTCCACACCCACCCCGCCCGGCCATCTAGATGTGTGAAAGTTAGTGTATAAGCTAATGATCCATCATGTATGACATTCCTGGGAGTGTGTAAACTACATTTTGTATTACATTATCATTTTTGTATGTTCTATATAGTTGACCAATTCGGCACATTTGGGCAGACTTGATACAAAATAGTCCAGTATTGCAATGCTTCACTGGATCAGTCTGAAACTGCACACACACTAAGTTGCGCCTAAACTGCAATATTATATTGTGGCCTTTCTTTTGAATTTCAAAGATGATGATTAAAAAAAACTTTTAAAAAACGCTTGTTTTTTTGTTTGTATTATCTTTTACCAGATCTAATGTGTTATGTTGTCCTACATTAATTTCACATTTCCACAAACTTCAAATTGTTTCCTATCAAATGGTATCAAGAATATGCATATCCTTGTTTCAGGTCCTGAGCTACAGGCAGTTAGATTTGGGTACGTCATTTTAGGCGGAAATTGAAAAAAATAGTTAGATCCTTAAGAGGTTAAGAAGCACTACGAAGACGAAACGAGGGAGAAGATTGACACGAGAATATAGGGTGAGAAATAAAGAGACAGTAGGAAAATTACAGTGAGGGTGAGGGAACAGAGAAGGTGAGAAAGAAAGAGAGGGACAGAGTTTGATGAATAAGAACGAGAGTGAGAGGGAGAGAATGAGGCAGAGAGGGGGCACTGAAATAGAGAGAGACGGAGTGGGAGAGTGAGAGAGAGGGCGAGAAGGAGAGGGGGACAGGCTGCCCCTCCACACTGTGTTCCCACACTCTGCCCTGTTCCCACAGTGGCTCGGCTAATCCCTGTCTTAATTGGGAGAGAATTCCAGCGCACACGTTTCCCTGGAATGAGAGCAGACGGACGGACGGGGAAGGCTAGGGGAATGGGAGCTCCCTAACACATGGGAGATACAGCAGGCCAGAGCCGGCTGGTCAGACATGTATGAGTCCACTCTTAGAATAACATGCCACTGCACTGTCAACACATTTCATAGTCAAATGTCAGTGGCTGGTTACCGTTTCTCCTGCCCTCACCCGCTCATCTCCTGGGATTCTAACTTTAAAATCACTGACTCCATTATTACTCTAAAAGTACAGACTCCACTCAACATAACTCCTCACATTCCAGCTACTCAGTTGATATAAGTATTAGTGTCACGATCGTCGGATACAGAGGACCAAGGCGCAGCGTGGAAGGCGAACATACTTTTATTTATTAGAATAATCACCCGAACAAAACAACAAATCGATACGTGACGTCCTCGGTTCAAACACAAACCTACACTGGAACAAGATCCCACACCAAACAATGCCAAACGGCTACCTAAGTATGGCTCCCAATCAGAGACAACGAGCTACAGCCGTCTCCGATTGGGAGCCACCCTTGCCAACATAGAAATACTAAACTAGAACAAAACCCAATGAAAACTCACACCCTGGCTCAACATACTAGAGTCCCCAGAGCCAGGGCGTGACAATTAGAGCTATTCATCTATTGCAGTTGCATATGTATGTAGCGACATTAATAAATGCATCAGGTTGTTTTCCAAATCATTTTACAAAAGAATATGATGCATATCAAGTATCAAATAGTTATATCATGGCTGTCATGGCAAAAAGTTGGCGCTTGACTTTGCTGTTGACTTATCCCTTACGAAAAAAGATTGCAGTCAGAGTGCAGTATAACTGTAGTGAACTGCAGTATAACTGCAGTTAGAGTGCAGTATAACTGCAGTTAGACTGCAGTACACTGCAGTTATTCTGCAATTACTGCGTCCAAATGCCACAGTCGACTGCAGTTACTGTGCTTATACTGCAGTTTCAAAACTGCAATCTTTTGTTGTAAGGGATCTACCGGGAAAGAGAATAGAGAAGAGGGGGGAGAAAAAGGAGAGGCCATGCTTCAGTATTTACAGGATTAAAGGGGGAAACATCAGAATGAGCGGCAGAAATAGAGGAAGAGAGAGAGGAAGAGAGAGAGGAAGAGGTTGTCGGGAGAGGTTGTGTTTTTCTCTAGCTGGAGGTAAGCAGGAGGTAAGCTTCTCATATGGTGTTGAGTAAAGCTTAACCATGTATTAGATCGTAGGTAGGTAGTTAGCTGTAGTTAGGTATTGTATTTATTATAGGTTAGTATTGTTGTTATTGTAGGTTTCCGTAGGTAATTGTAGGTTAGTATCGAAGCACGAGGCTAGCTAGCTAGCGGGTAGCTACTGGTAATGATTAGCAACGCTGGAGAGCTGTTTCCAATGTTAATGTGCTGCTAGCCAACGTTTAATTTTTTGCTGCGTTATGCGTTATGAAAGGAACTAGACACGGACTTGAATTATCTGTTTAGTGTGCTAACACACTCTTGGCAGTTTGTTGTAACCAAGTATTGGTGCTAAATTGTGTGTTAATGGATGCTAGCTTGCTAGTTAGCTACGGCGTCATAGCTAGGCATCGTGGGTTGTTGTGGGTAGTTACTGTGTCTTGGCAGTGTCTTCGGCCGTGCCGGGCTGTAGCACGAAGCGAGCTACTTAGCCGTTTTTTCGAACAGAGTCAGAGTCAACACAATAGCCATTGTGTGCCGGGTGTAACACGAAGCTAGCTAGCTAGCCGTTCTTCAAACAAAGTCAACACAGTGGCCATTGCTAGCTACCCAACACGACCAGCTAACTGTACGGTAGTAGCTAAATACAATATACTTGTCCTAGCTAGCCAACGTCTAATCATTGCTGCGTCATGAAAGGAACTTGACACAGACACGAATGATCTGTTTAGTGTGTTATCACACTATTGGTGGTTTGTTGTGACCAAGTGTTGGTGCTAAACGGTGTGTTATTGTTATTGGATGCTAGCTTGCTAGTTAGCTATGGTGTCATAGTTAGCTAGCTGAATAAAGTGGGTTGAGTCTATTCCTTTAAACATTGAACCGCTGTGGTTCACAACAATTCTGATTTCTAAAGGTGGAAGTTGGGAGCGTTTTTGTTCGGGTGGTTCAGTGAAACAATTTTAGTTTCTGAGGTAGAAGTTTTTGGTGAGGGAGGCCCTGCTCTCTCCTCTCCCAGATGCTTAGCTCATTTCATTCCGATCTCCTCTGCATTTTTGTAGCCATTTGCTACAGCCTGTCAACTATGCCTCTGCCTATCCCTGTTCTCTCCTCTCTGCACAGGCTACACAAACGCACCACACCGCGTGGCTGCTGCCTCTCTAACCTGGTGGTCCCTGCACGCACCACCCACGTGGAGTTCCAGGTCGCAGGCAGCCTCTGGAACTGCCGTTCTGCTGCCAACAAAGCTGACTTCATCCCAGCCTATGCCAACCTCCAGTCCCTCGACTTCCTGGCGCTGACGGAAACATGGATCACCACTGAAAACACTGCTACTCCTACTGCTCTCTCCTCGTCTGACCATGTGTTCTCGCATACCCCGAGAGCATCTGGTCAGAGGGGTGGTGGTACAGGAATCCTCATCTCTCCCAAGTGGACATTCTCAATTTTTTCCCCCTAACCCATCTGTCTATCTCCTCATTTTGAATTCCATGCTGTCACAGTCACTAGCCCATTTAAGCTTAATATCCTTGTCATCTATCGCCCTCCAGGTTCCCTTGGAGAGTTCATCAATGAGCTTGACGCCTTGATAAGTTCCTTCCCTGAGGATGGCTCACCCCTCACTGTAACGATCCCGGCTGTCTGAGTCGGGGTCTGGTCGTAATCTCCAGTTTCCCGAGGGTTCGGGAACGCTCCGGGGAGCGCTCTGGTTTCCGCACCTGCTTCCTATTAGCAATCTGCACACCTGGGCCTAATCAGCACCTTTCTTAGGCTCTGGCCCAACATCCAGTTCCTGCCGGATCGTTAGCCATGAACAGTAGGTGTTCTGTGTATCAGTTGAGCGTTCTAGCGTGAGTTTTGTTATTTTGTACTTTGTTGAGTTTTTGTGTTCTTACCTCCGTTTTTTTGTTCCACCTGCAGTCACACGTCCGGAACCTTCACCCCACCTCTGCCTGATGGTCGCGGCTGCCGAGCCATCACTGGACCCAGACTGCACCCCCCAACTACTCAACCACGCCGCCCGCTCTGTCCCTGGATTATACTGCACCTTTGGTCGTATCTAATAAACCCTCACCTTCGTTCAACTCTCCTTGTCCTGGTCTGCTTTTGGGTTCTGGGCTGAGGAACTGTGACAGAACGATCCGGCCAATAATGAACCCAGCGGACCTGGACTCTGTTCGCCATGCCATTACCCAGCAGGAGAAGATGTTGGGCCATCATAGCATGGTACTACAGGAGATCGCGGGTTGTCAGTTCGGAACCTTTCTCCGCCTGACGGAGGTCCAGAACCAACGCCAGTGTCCGGTGGAGGACTCACTACCGGTTTCACCCATCTCGCCTGCCGCTTCTGAAGTTGTGTCCCTCCGTGAGCCCAAGGTTCCGACCGGATAAATACGAGGGGAGCTGGGAAGATGCCGTTCCTTCCTTATGCAGTGTGGATTAGTGTTCGATCTACAGCCCTACTCTTATGCCACTGACAAGGCTAGGATAGCCTTTTTGATTGAGTTGCTGCGTGGTCGAGCGCTGGAGTGGGCTTCAGCCGTTTGGGAACGACAGGATCCCTGCATGGCTTCATACCAGGGGTTCACGGCCGAGATGAGAAGCTCTTCGACCATTCCGTCCGAGGAGGGGACGCAGCTAGGCGTCTGTTTTCTCTTCACCAAGGAACTCGCAGCGTGGCCGACTTCGTGATCGAGTTCAAGACGTTGGCTGTGGAGAGTGGGTGGAACGAGGAGTCTTTGCAAGCGGCCTTTACCAGGGCCTGTCGGAGCAGCTCAAGGATGAGTTGATCTCCTATCCGGAGCCTAGTGACCTGGACAGCTTGGTAGCCTTGTCTATTCGGGTGGATAATCGAGTCCGAGAGCGAAGGAGGAGAAGCAATGGGGGTCCGTCCAATCGATCAGCTTCTCAGTTCCCAGTCGGATCGGGTGGTGGACCAGAACACGTCGAGTCATTCTCCACCACTAAGGATTAGTAGAGAGAACCTCTCTCCCGATTCTGAACCCATGCAAGTGGGGCGGCACGGGTTAACCACGGGGAGCGTCAACATAGACGTAAGACCAACTGCTGCCTCTACTGTGGTCGCTCGGGACATTACATCTCCACTTGTTCCCGGCGGTCGTCAAACTGCCCGGCTCGCCGCTAAAGTTGGGAGGACTTTTAGCGAGCCAGTTTCAACCTCTCAGTACCTCTGTCAGACCCCGCTTCCCGGCTACCCTTGCGAACAGGAATCAGAGCTTAGCGCTAACGCTTTTATCGATTCAGGTGCCGGTGGAAGCTTTCTTGATGCCGAGTTGGTGGAACAGCTGGGGCTTTCCAAGGAGCAATTGCCGGAAGCCGATTAGGCGACCACTCTGAACGGCAGTAGTCTGGCACGTATCACGATGAGGACTGAACCGGGTTAAGATGCGGTTGTCGGGGAATCATTCGGAGATGATTTCATTTTTCATTCTGCCGTCTTCCCATGTTCCTCTGGTCCTTGGATACCCTGGCTGAAGGAACACAATCCCAACGTTCGATTGGGCGACGGGCAAGGTAACGAGTTGGAGCCTTGATTGTCATGCTAACTGTCTCAAGACTGCCTGCCCCCATCGGTTCCCAGTCGGGTGATTGAGGCTAAACCCAGATTTGTCCCTGGTTCCCGAGACATATCACGATTTGGGGGAAGTTTTCAGTAAGCAGAAGGCTCTGTCACTTCCTCCCCACCGACCATAAGTGATTGTGCCATCAACCTGGTTCCTGGAGCTGTCTACCCCAAGGGAGATTATAAGTATCTCCCGACCTGAACGTGAGGCGTTGGAGACCTACATCAAGGAGTCCCTAGCTGCTGGTCTCGTTCGTCCCCTCGTCATCACCCCTGGGGGCAGGATTCTTCTTTGTGGGAAAGAAGGATGGCTCTCTTCGACCGTGTATTGATTATCGGGGGTTGAATGACATCACGGTCAAGAACAAGTATCCCCCTGCCCTTGATGAGTTCTGCCTTCGACTCCTTACAGGGTGCTACGGTGTTCACAAGCTAGACCTACGCAATGCGTATCACCTGGTCCGGATCAGAGAGGGGGACGAGTGGTTGACGGGTTTCAATACACCGATGGGTCACCCGGTATCAGGTGATGCCGTTTGGACTGACCAATGCTCAGCGGTATTCCAGAGTATGGTGATCACGTCCTGAGAGATATGATCGGTCTCTTCGTGTTTGTTTACCTGGATGACATTCTGATCTTCTCGAAGGAACCTTCCGACCACGTCCAGCATGTCCGGCATGGGTTCTGCAGCGATTGTTGGAGAATCGTCTGTTCGTGAAGGCCGAAGTGCGAGTTTCACGCCCACACTACATCCTTTCTCGGGTACATCATCTCCAGGGTGAGATTAGGATGGATCAGGAGAAGGTTAGAGCGGTTCTGGAATGGGTCCAGCCCGTGCGAGATTGCAACTCCAGAGATTTTTGGGGTTTGCGAATTTCTACCGCCAGATTCATCCGGGGATTACAGCCGTGTGGCCGCTCCATTAACTGCCTTGACTTCCAGTATCAGGACCTTCAAGTGGAATCCGGAGGCGGATCGTGCGTTTCTGGATTTGAAGAGGCGATTCACCAACGCACCGATTCTCTCTCAACCGGACACGGCCCGTCAGTTCGTCGTTGAAGTGGGCCGCGTCGGATGTGGGAGTTAGCGCCATCCTGTCGCAGCGATGCTCCACGGACAGTAAACTCCATCCCTGCGCCTACTACTCTCGTCGCCTTTCGCCTGCAGAGAGGAATTACGATGTGGGTAACCGGGAGCTTCTTGCGGTGAAACTTGCCTTGAGGAGTGGCGCCACTGGTTGGAGGCGGAGCAACCGTTTATTGTCTGGACTGACCACAAGAATCTTGCTTACGTGCAATCGCTAAACGTCTCAACTCCCGTCAGGCCAGGTGGCGTTGTTTTTCGGACGATTCAAGTTTGCCCTGGCGTTCCGACCTGGATCTAAGAAACGGCAAGGCGGACGCCTTGTCCCGGATGTTCTCCAAGACGGAGGAGAGTGGGTCCAAGACCGAGACTATTCTCCCCCGGAACTGCGTCGTGGGAGCAGTGATGTGGAAGATTGAGGAGAGGTGCTGGCGGCCCTTCGGACTCAGCCCGGTCCCGTAACGGTCCACCCGGTCGGGTTGTTTGTGCCTGAGTCGGTTCGTCCTGCTGTCCTCAAATGGTCCCACGCCAGCAAGATGGCTTGTCACCCCGGCGTGGCTCGGACTATGGCGTTTCTTCGCAGACGTTTTTGGTGGCCTGCCATGGCCGAGGATACTCGGGGTTTTGTTGCTGCCTGTCCAGTGTGTGCGCAGAATAAGAGTACCAATCGGCCCAGCTCTGGACTACTTCATCCCCTTCCTATTCCCCGGCGTCCATGGTCGCATCTGGCCCTGGACTTCGTCACGGGTTGCCCGCTTCTGAGGGGAACACGGTCGTTCTGACTATCGTGGACAGATTCAGCAAGTTCGCCCACTTTGTGCCTATTGCCAAGCTTCCCTCTGCCTCGAGAGGCGTCCGAGATCCTGGTTAGGGGGAGGTTTTCAGGGTCCACGGTTTTGCCCAGTGATATCGTTTCCGACCGTGGCCCTCAGTTTACCTCTGCTGTCTGGAAGTCCTTCTGTTTGGCCATTGGAGCTACAGTCAGTCTCACATCTGGTTTTCACCCCCCAATCCAATGGTCAGGCGGAGAGGCCAACCAGAAGATGGAATCCACGCTACGCTGTCTGGTCTCTTCCAACCCCACCTCCTGGGCCTCTCAGTTGCCTTGGGTTGAGTATGCCCACAATACTCTCCCCTACATCTGCCACTGGGATGTCTCCCTTCCAGTGCCTGTATGGCTACCAACCTCCCCTGTTCCCTTCTCAGGAGAAGGAGCTCTCAGTGCCTTCTGTTCAGGCCCATATTCGGCGTTGCCACCCGGACCTGGCATCGGGCCAGAAAGGCACTCTTAGAGGTTCGGACCGGTATCAGCTCCAGGCGAATCGTCGCCGGATCCCCGCTCCCACCTATACCATCGGAGATAGGGTTTGGTTGGCCACACGGGATCTTCCGTTACGGACTGAGTCTAGGAAGTTGTTACCGAGTTTATTGGTCCGTTTGTGGTGGAGAAGGTGATCAATCCAGTGGCAGTGCGACTCAAACTACCGAGGACGCTCAGAGTCCATCCCACCTTTCATGTCTCCTGCCTCAAGCCTGTCTTCCTCAGTCCTCTGTTGCCTCCTCCGCCTCCTCCTCCTCCTCCTCGGATGATCGGAGGTGGTCCTGCCTACACGGTGCGTCGCATTATGGATTCCAGACGGCGGGGCCGGGGTTTCAGTATCTCGTGGACTGGGAGGGTATGGTCCTGAAGAGAGGAGTTGGATTCCGCGGCGACAGGTCCTAGATGCGGATCTCATCAGGGACTTTACCGCCTCCATCCTGGCGCTCGGGGAGTCCGCCCGGTGGCGTTCGTCGGAGGGGGTACTGTAACGATCCCGGCTGTCTGAGTCGGTCTGGTCGTAATCTCCAGTTTCCCGAGGGTTCGGGGAACGCTCCGGGGAGCGCTCTGGTTTCCGCACCTGCTTCCTATTAGCAATCTGCACACCTGGGCCTAATCAGCACCTTTCTTAGGCTCTGGCCCAACATCCAGTTCCTGCCGGATCGTTAGCCATGAACAGTAGGTGTTCTGTGTATCAGTTGAGCGTTCAGCGTGAGTTTTGTTATTTTGTACTTTGTTGAGTTTTTGTGTTCTTACCTCCGTTTTTGTTCCACCTGCAGTCACACGTCCGGAACCTTCACCCCACCTCTGCCTGATGGTCGGCGGCTGCCGAGCCATCACTGGACCCAGACTGCACCCCCAACTACTCAACCACGCCGCCCGCTCTGTCCCTGGATTATACTGCACCTTTGGTCGTATCTAATAAACCCTCACCTTCGTTCAACTCTCCTTGTCCTGGTCTGCTTTTGGGTTCTGGCTGAGGGAACTGTGACACTCACAGTTTTGGGGGATTTCAACCTCCCTATGTCCACATTTGACTCATTTCTCTCTGCCTCCTTCTTTCCACTCCTCTCCTCTTTTGACCTCACCCTCTCACCGTCCCCCCTACTCACAAGGCAGGCAATACGCTTGACCTCATCTTCACTAGATGCTGCTCCTCTACTAATCTCACTGCAACTCCCCTCCATGTCTCCGACCACTACTTTGTTTCCTTTTCTCTCTCGCTCTCCTCCCACACTACTCACTCTGCCCCTACACAGATGGTAATGCGCCGCCGCAACCTTCGCTCTCTCTCTCCCACTACTCTCTCCTCTTCCATCCTATCATCTCTTCCCTCTGCTCAATCCTTCTCCCTCCAATCTCCTGATTCTGCCTCCTCAACCCTCCTCTCTCCTCCCTTTCTGCATCCTTTGACTCTCTGTGTCCCCTATCCTCCCGGCCGGCCTCGGTCCTCCCCTCCAGCTCCGTGGCTTGATGACTCATTGCGAGCTCACAGAACAGAGCTCCGGGCAGCGGAGCGGAAATGGAAGAAAACTAAACTCCCTGCCGACCTGGCATCTTTTCACTCCCTCCTCTCTACATTTTCTTCATCTGTTTCTGCTGCTAAGGCCACCTTCTACCACTCTAAATTCCAAGCATCTGCCTCTAACCCTAGGAAGCTCTTTGCCACATTTTCCTCCCTCCTGAATCCTCCCCCCCTCCTCTCTCTCTGTGGATGACTTCGTCAACCACTTTGAAAAGAAGGTTGACGACATCCGATCCTCGTTTGTTAAGTCTAATGACACTGCTGGTCCTGCTCACACTGCCCTACCCTATGCTTTGACTTCTTTCTCCCCTCTCTCTCCAGATAAAATCCTGCGACTTGTGACTGCAGGCCGCCCAACAACCTGCCCGCTTGACCCCATCCCCTCCTCCCTTCTCCAGACCATCTCCGGTGACCTTCTCCCCTACCTCACCTCGCTGATCAACTCATCCTTGACCGCTGGCCATGTCCCTTCCGTCTTCAAGAGAGCGAGAGTTGCTCCCCTTCTCAAAAACCAACACTCGACCCCACTGATGTCAACAACTACAGACCAGTATCCCTTCTTTCTTTTCTTTCCAAAACTATTGAGCGTGCCGTCTTTAGCCAACTCTCTTGCTATCTCTCTCAGAATGACCTTCTTGATCCAAACCAATCAGGTTTCAGGACTGGTCATTCAACTGAGACTGCTCTTCTCTGTGTCACGGAGACTCTCCGCACTGCTAAAGCTAACTCTCTCTCCTCTGCTCTTGTCCTTCTAGACCTGTCTGCTGCCTTTGATACTGTGAACCATCAGATCCTCCTCTCCACCCTCTCCGAGCTGGGCATCTCCGGCGCGGCTCACTCCCTGGATTGCGTCCTACCTGACCGGTCGCTCCTACCAAGTGGCGTGGCGAGAAGCTGTCTCCGCACCACGTGCTCTACCACTGGTGTCCCCAGGGCTCAGTTCTAGGCCCTCTCCTTTTCTCCCTATACACCAAGTCACTTGGCTCTGTCATATCCTCACATGGCCTTTCCTATCATTGCTATGCTGACGATACACAACTAATCTTCTCCTTTCCCCCTTCTGATAACCAGGTGGCGAATCGCATCTCTGCATGTCTGACAGACATATCAGTATGGATGACGGATCACCACCTCAAGCTGAACCCTGGCAAGACGGAGCTGCTCTTCCTCCCGGGGAAGGACTGCCCGTTCCATGATCTCGCCATCACGGTTGACAACTCCGCTGTGTCCTCCTCCCAGAGTGCGAAGAGCCTAGGCGTGACCCTGGACAACACCCTGTCGTTCTCCGCCAACATCAAGGCGGTGACCCGCTCCTGCAGGTTCATGCTCTACAACATTCGGAGAGTACGACCCTGCCTTACACAGGAAGCGGCACAGGTCCTAATCCAGGCACTTGTCATCTCCCGTCTGGACTACTGCAACTCGCTGTTGGCTGGCCTCCCCTGCCTGTGCCATTAAACCCCTACAACTCATCCAGAATGCCGCAGCCGTCTGGTGTTCAACCTTCCCAAGTTCTCTCACGTCACCCCCCTCCTCCGCACACTCCACTGGCTTCCAGTTGAAGCTCGCATCCGCTACAAGACCATGGTGCTTGCCTATGGAGCAGTGAGGGGAACGGCACCTCTGTACCTTCAGGCTCTGATCAGTCCCTACACCCAAACGAGGGCATTGCGTTCATCCACCTCTGGCCTGCTGGCTCCCTTCCTCTGCGGAAGCATAGCTCCCGCTCAGCCCAGTCAAAACTGTTCGCTGCTCTGGCACCCCAATGGTGGAACAAGCTCCCTCACGACGCCAGGACAGCGGAGTCACTCACCACCTTCCGGAGACATTTGAAACCCCACCTCTTTAAGTAATACCTGGGATAGGATAAAGTAATCCTTCTAACCCCCCCCCCCAAATTGTAAAGTGGTTATCCCACTGGCTATAGGGTGAACGCACCAATTTGTGAGTCGCTCTGGCTAAGAGCGTCTGCTAAATGACGTTAATGTGCCCTTGAGCAAGGCACTTAACCCTAATTGCTCCTGTAAGTCGCTCTGGATAAGAGCGTCTGCTAAATGACTAAAATGTAAATGTAAATGTAGAGAGGAAGTTTTGAGAGGGTTGAACATTCTCTCAGGGTAGTTTCACTCCTTTCGTGTGAAAACCACCATCTCAGTGGCTATTTGCTGGGTTTTAGGGCAGAGCAGGGACACTTGTGTTTTCCGTGGAGTGGATATTGGATAGATTCTCAGCCTGGGGCTTACCAGTGGCCTGGGCTGACGACAGGCAGATAGGAAAAAGAAGGACATGAGAGGAGTATTCGAATGACTAATGCTTTGGCCTTGTGGAGTAGCATAAGTGGAAACAATATTTGCAGCATTATAATATCATTTTAATACTATTTATACATGTTTTAACTATTGGTGATGAAGCCCAAAAATGCAGAATGTATTCTAATGTACTTAGAATGCATTACCGTCTGTCTGCCCATTTGTAATCTCTCGTGGACAGATGCATGTAACATTAACGGTAGTAGCATCTTGCGTTAGTATCTTTCACTTAACATCTCCCCCCCCCGAACTTAATTGAGCATCTGACGCAATTACGCAAGATTTTAGTTCTGGGTTACCGAGATGAAATACTAATGACACAAAGTTTAGGAACATTTAAAAATAAGGATGCCTGATGTACTTTGTATGTTTGATCATTTTAGCTATGTGTACTGCACAGCACAAGCAACTAACAGATGCATAAAGCAAGCAACTAAAGCCAGAACTCCTCTTGAGATGCCCACCTGAAACAGCTTTGCTGCCCTTTGTATGGCCACATGAAAGTGTTGCTATGAATAGCATCATGAACTCCTTATACAATACACCCTTATTCATTTAATGTATTCATTGCTTATAAACCATAGCAAGAGCAAAACAATAATGCAAAACTACTATACCACTTAGCATATATGCACATAACTCTCATATTAGGCACAGAAACCAATAATATGGCAACTCCTATTTTACTATCGTTACAAAAAAAAAAGGGCTGTCATTCAAAAGCATAGTTCTCAGTATGTATGGACTCCATAGTTTGTAGTCCCATGTTTCTCCCTGGCTCTCTCCCTCTCTCTAGTCTCCTTCCGTGTGATTGTGATTCCACACACTGTGACACACTGAAAGGCTGCTTTAGGCTGCTTAAGGCTGCTTAAAAACCCTGTGTCTCTGATGTCAGTTCTGAACTCTCCCACTCTCCCAGGAACTTTTTGACCCCCCCTCCTGTAGGTTACAGCCCAGAGCTAAAGTCCTGGACTAGGCAGCTGTGGCCTGCTAAGATGGGATGGTGGGTGGGGGTGTGCCACAGCCCTGGGAGGGGGTCGCAATTCACTCTCCTTGTCTTACCTTACAATGTCGGTTTTTGGCGGGAAACTCCCCAAAGAGCTCAAGACACTGGCCTGCCCCAACTTGTGTTTCTTTAGAAACTTTGGAACCCCCTCCCCAAGAACTGTCTTTCTCTCTCTCCCGCCTCCACAAACACTCTCACACAGACACACCATGTCCACCCTTGTCTTGATTTTTGGATCCCTTTTTGGTGTGGATTATAGCCATCTGCAGACTCTTGAGGAACACAAGTGGCTCCTTGGTCTCGCTCCTCCACCCAGTACATCAGAAGGATAACACGGCCAGATAAACTATTTTATGCTATTGGCCCAACTCTACCCTCACTCTCTATTGAGAGAGGGAGAGAGAGAGACAGATCGAGAGAGAGACAGAGAGACAGAGAGACAGAGAAAGAGAGACAGAGAGAGAGAGAGAGAGAGAGAGAGAGAGAGAGAGAGAGAGAGAGAGAGAGAGAGAGAGAGAGAGAGAGAGAGAGAGAGAGAGAGAGAGAGAGAGAGAGAGAGAGAGAGAGAGAGAGAGAGAGAGAGAGAGAGAGAGAGAGAGAGAGAGAGAGAGGTTTTTTCACTTCAACAAGACATTGTACAACTGGCAGCAACAAGCTGAATTGCGAGTACAATGGACATTGTTAAATATTACACTAAAACACAATAAAAAAGGAAGGTCATAGCCAATGAATTAAATAGATGAAAGTAGCTAGTAATGTTCATCAGCTGTGGGCAGTTGGCTCAAGTGGGGCTGTTGGGCAATGCTTGGGTGGAGTTGTTGGGCAGTCGGCTTGAGCAGATGGGTCATCGATAGTACGGCCAAGAGAAACAGTCAGTCTGACAGACAGGTGCTCAGGAGCTCTTCATCAGGACACCTTGCTGTTTTGGCATTCACAGATCCTCTGGAGTATACACTCCTCCATAGGTCTCCAGTCCTCCATGGCCTAAGCGTAGCACCCACCTAGGTGATGCCTCGGCAGCTGAATCACCAAAGCACACCACACATCAACAGTGGTCCAGAAAAGTCCCCAGGAGTCTCATCAGCCATCATCTCCACGCACAGTCAGGTGAAACAAAAAAACTGTCCCTTTCTAGGTGAAATTTTAGCTAGCTAACCAGCCCAACAAACAGACCTGCCATCACTGTCCTGCAACTTAATGAGTCAAGATTGCATGTAGTCAAAACTCAGACATACACTACCAGTCAAAAGTTTTAGAACACCTACTCATTCAAGGGTTTTTCTTTATTTTTTACTATTTTCTACATTGTAGAATAATAGTGAAGACATCAAAACTATGAAATAACACATATGGAATCATGTAGTAACCAAAAAAGTGTTAAACAAATCAAAATATATTTTATATTTGAGATTCTTCAAATAGCCACCCTTTGCATTGATGACAGCTCTTAGCTCCCTCTGTAGATGCCTACTGGACAAATGGATTTGTATTGCTTTTAAGACTTTTAATGCATTTTTAAAAATCTTAAACACATTTTATTCTAGGTAGCTTGTTGTGTATAGGTAGCTATTTAGTAAACACCATTTTTTATCTTAAACACATTTTATTCTACGTAGCTAGTTATGTATAGGTAGCTATCAAGTAAACACAACACTCTTGGCATTCTCTCAACCAGCTTCATGAGGTAGTCACCTGGAATGCATTTCAAGTAAAAGGTGTGCATTCTTAAAAGTTAATGCGTTTGAGCCAATCAGTTGTGTTGTGACAAGGTAGGGGTGGTATACAGAAGATAGGCCTACTTGGTAAAAGACCAAGTCCATATTATGGCAAGAACAGCTCAAATAAGCAAAGACAAACGACAGTCCATCATTACATTAAGACATGAAGGTCAGTCAATACGGAAAATGTCAAGAACTTTGAAAGTTTCTTCAAGTGCAGTCATAAAAACTATCAAGTGCTATGATGAAACTGGCTCTCATGAGGACTGCCACAGGAATGTTACCTCTGCTGCAGAGGATAAGTTAATTAGAGTTACCAGCCTCAGAAATTGCAGCCCAAAAAAAATGCTTCACAGAGTTCAAGTAACAGACACATCTCAACATCAACTGTTCAGAGGAGACTGTGTGAATCAGGCCTTCATGGTCAAATTGCTGCAAAGAAACCATTACTAAAGGACACCAATAATAAGAAGAAACTTGCTTGGGGCGAGAAAAACGAGAAATGGACATTAGATAGGTGGAAATCTGTCCTTTGGTCTGGAGTCCAAATTTGAGATTTTTGGTTCCAACCGCCGTGTCTTTGTGAGACGCGGTGCGGGTGAACAAATTATCTCTGCATGTGTGGTTCCCACCGTAAAGCATGGAGGAGGAGGTGTTATGGTGTGGGGGTGCTTTGCTGGTGACACTGTCTGTGATTTGTTTAGAATTCAAGTCACACTTTGGGCTTAGTGGGACTATGATTTGTTTTTCAACAGGACAATGACCCAACACACCTCCAGGCTGTGTAAGGGCTTTTTTACCAAGAAGGAGAGTGATGGAGTGCTGCATCAGATGACCTTGCCTCCACAATTGAGATGGTTTGGGATGAGTCGGACCGCAGAGTGAAGGAAAAGCAGCCCTCAAGTGCTCAGCATATGTGGAAACTGTTGGAAAAGCATTCCAGATGAAGCTGGTTGAGAGAATGCCAAGAGTGTGCAAAGCTGTCATCAAGGCATAGGGTGGCTATTTGAAGAATCTCAAATATAACATATATTTTGATTTGTTTAACACTTTTTTGGTTACCACATGATTCCATATGTGTTATTTCATAGTTTTGATGTCTTCACTATTATTCTACAATGTAGAAAATAGAAAAAATAATGAAAAACCCTTGAACGAGTAGGTGTTCTAAAACTTTTGACTGGTAGTGTATATAAAATAAAACGTGTAATACAAAATGCAACAGAAAAACATTAAAATATTGTACAAAATACACAGGAGCTCTCTGCCTAGGCAGCCACATCACTGCCTTGACCTGAGACCTCTCAACCCAGTACAACTGCCCTCTCAACTGACATACTTGAATACTGCACTCAGGGCTCTTTTTCCGCTACATCACTTTTGTGTGTTAAAATGACTTGCTTGGTACCTTGGTGAATGTTTGGTAAAAAAGTGTTGAATATTGGTCAACAACTCTCAATACGTTTGTGGATGAGTGAACGTTGCCTTTTCATTGATATGTAAATTATACATGAGAATCATTACTAATTCTGGTAATTCTGGTGGATAACTGAAGCTTGAACCATACATATCTCATTATGTCTTCATTTGGTAAGCCTACTATTGAATTAGCTTGTTTGGTGGTTACTATGGGGCGTTTTCAGATTGTCCTTGGAAATGATGCACTGTACAAACAGACTTTTGGGGTTACATCACCACGGCTGGCTGTTCAGATACACTCTGGGAACCAGACGTTGTCAGCTGGGATACATAAGTCTGGTGTGGTCATGGTCTTAAGCCCCACACTCAGCTGGTGCTGAGTTGACTGAGGAGCAGCAGAACGCATGGACAGACTGGGCAGTGGGTACTGAGAGACAGGGCACTTGCTGACAACTGAGGGTTGTTGGGGCATTATCCACAAGGGTTGTGTTCAGTAGGCAGAAAACGTAATGCAATTGAGTGAATTGAGATGCTGGAATGTACTGGGGGCATTGCACAGCCCAAAAGGCATGCCATTGATTTCAAAGGATGTCTTTACCGTACCTGAATAACTTAGTCCTATTGGAACTTATTTTATTTTACTCTTGCAAAATGTTTTGCTATGGTGAGTGACCTACTGAGCACGACCCTGGATTCAGCAGGCAGTATCATTGTCTCATGCATAAAGCAGAAACTGCTGGGGAAACTGTGAACCAGAAAATAGACGTGCCACAAAGGGTGACAAAAAACTGTTGTAAGGCTATCTACAGTTACTCAACCAACAATTTGCATTTTGCCATCTATTTGCTGCAGTCCTGTGATTTAGCACCCTAACATTACTTTGAAGTTGTATGAAGTTCGCAGGTTCTCTTTTTTCATCAGTCACCAGAGGGAGAAACCATTGTGCCATAATAACCCCCACAATTATCCACACAGTCTAAGGTTCATTGAACAGACCAAAGCCATCTCTCTCAGCTATACCAGAAAAGTTTGGAATAGAAAATAATAAGACTATTAGTTGACACATCATAAATGTATGTACTAAAGCTGCAGCTTTCCCCAATCAGACAGATATTATTTACGGATTTACTTTATCAACGCAGAGACAATTAAGTTCAATAGAGTAAACACAAGTTGTCACGATCGTCAAACAGAGATGAGGACCAAGGCGCAGCGTTGCAGGCAAACATACTCTTTAATTAGAGACACGATCAAAAACAACAAACGATACGTGACAGTTCACGGTCTAACATAAACAGACTTGAAACAAGATCCCACCAACACAAATGGGAAACAGACAGTTTAAATATGGCTCCCAATCAGACACAACCAACGACAGCTGACACTCGTTGCCTCTGATTGAGAGCCACTCAGGCCAACATAGAAATACACATACTAGATAAACAAATGAAATGCACTCCCTGGCTCAACATAAAAGTGTCCCCAGAGCCAGGGCGTGACAGTACCCCCCCCTAAAGGCGCGGACTCCGACCGCGCCCACCAAACACCACAGGGGAGGGACCGGGTGGGCACTCCGCTTAGGCGGCGGATCCGGCTCCGGGCCTGATCCCCGCTCCCTCTCCAACCCCCCAAAGTACCCCTGGTCCTGTCTGGCCCCGCTGGCCGGAGCTGGACTGCACACGGGTGGAGCGGATTGCTCTAGCTCCGGCGTGAAGCATCTGACCGGTGCCGGACTAGCCACCGGTGGAACAGGCACGGGCCGTGCCGGACTGACGACGCACACCACTGGCTTGGTGTGGGGAGCAGGAGCGGGCCGCGCCCGAGCTGACGCAAACGCACCACTGACTTGGTGCGGGAGCAGGAGCGGGCCGGACCGGGCTGACGAAGTGCACCACTGACTTGGTGCGGGGAGCAGGAGCGGGCCGGACCGGTCTGACGAAGCGCACCACTGACTTGGTGCGGGGAGCAGGAACGGGCCGACGGAGCGCACCACTGACTTGGTGCGGGGAGCAGGAACGGGCCGAGCTGGGCTGACGAAACGCACCACTGACTTGGTGCGGGGAGCAGGAATGGGCCGGACCGGGCTGACGACGCGCACCACTGACTTGGTGCGGGGAGCAGGAACGGGCCGCGCCGGGCTGACGAAACGCACCACTGACTTGGTGCGGGGAGCAGGAACGGGCCGTGCCGGGCTGACGAAGCGCACCACTGACTTGGTGCGAGTGGCAGGAACAGGCCGGACCGTACTGGGAACACACACCACTGGCCCTACGTGGGGATCAGGAACAGGCCGGACCGGACTGGCAACACACGCCAGTACCTCTCGCCGTGCCTCTACATCCTCCTTCCCCCTGGTGACCAGTGACTCACGTAACCTGGCGGCCTCCTGCTGCCCCGTCGTCCACGGCGTTAGCCCCCCCCTAAAAAATGTATGGGCTTCACTCCTACCCGTGGACCAGGTCTCCATGCTCCTCGCCAGCCTTTCGCCCTTCTGCCTCCACGTCAAGCCCCTCTCTTCCTCACATGGCTTGACCCAGTCGAGGAGGCGAAGGAGATCCGCTAGAGATCTCTCAGGCGCTGGCTCCTGGACTTGCTGCTTGGTCCAGTCTTGGTGGGATCTTCTGTCACGATCGTCAAACAGAGATGAGGACCAAGGCGCAGCGTTGCAGGCAAACATACTCTTTAATTAGAGACACGATCAAAAACAACAAACGATACGTGACAGTTCACGGTCTAACATAAACAGACTTGAAACAAGATCCCACAAACACAAATGGGAAACAGACAGTTTAAATATGGCTCCCAATCAGAGACAACCAACGACAGCTGACACTCGTTGCCTCTGATTGGGAGCCACTCAGGCCAACATAGAAATACACATACTAGATAAACAAATGAAATGCACTCCCTGGCTCAACATACAAGTGTCCCCAGAGCCAGGGCGTGACACAAGTCTAGTCTGGAGATCTTGCCTCACATTCAGTTTACTGGACTTGTTCCCTGTGTGTGTTCACTTGTTGTTGTACTTGACTTCAAGGAAATGTCCTGGAGCACTTTGCCCCTGTCTGTACTTTATAAAAAATAAAATAAAATAAAAATCTTTATTAAAGTATTTTTAAAAACATTTTACATAATAGATGAATTCGTATAAATACATTTATATTAGGCTACTTAACATGATTTACATATTTAATAGTGTCCATAGAAGTTTTTGTAGGTCAACTTGTTTTTTGGAGTCCTCTCTGGGGCTTGGTCTCCGGCGCTTCCCCCGGACTCCCTCTGGGGCCCACGGAAGTCCACACCCCGGCCACCCTCTCCCATCCCGCTGGATCCCCCTTCCTGAACGCTTCCTGTTTTCCACCGTCTACACTCTTCGGAAAAAAAGGTACTATCTAGAACCTAAAAGGGGTTTTCAGCTGTCCTCTAAAATTGTTCTGCTTGGGTTCTGCTTGGATCCAAAAGGGTTCTCACTGGATCCAAAAAGGGTTCTCCTTTGGAACCCTTTTTTCTAAGAGTGTATAGCAGTGGTATTCAACTCTTAACCTACGATGTCCGGAGCCTGCTGGTTTTCTGTTCTACCTGATAATGAATTGCACCCACCTCGTGTCCCAGGTCTAAATCAGTCCCTGATTAGTGGGGAACAATGAAAAAAAACAGTGGAACTGGCTTCGAGGTCCAGAGTTGAGTTTGAGAGGTATAGCATGAAGCATGGCATCAGAACTAATCTGTGATTTAAAAAAATCCCTATATTTTGTCTTTGATAAGCAACCGTCAGTGTTGGGTAGGTTACTTTATAAATCTAATCCAAAATTGTAATCAGTAACTGAATTGGATTACTTTCAGTTACTTTTGGATTACTTTTCCCTTAAGAGGCATTAGAAGAAGACAAAAGGGATCCATCAAATGTATTTGGTGTGTCATCATAGTTGTCTCTGACTTGTGGTCAGACACGCTCAGGTGGAACAAATTTAAACCTGCGCTTTTTTTTCAATGTTTATTTGAATGTGACAGTGTATATAGTGCCTTCAGAAAGTGTTCATACCCCTTGACTTATTCCACAATTAGTTGTTTTACAGCCTGAATTCAAAATAGATTAAATATTTTTAAAAAAATCACCCATCTACTCAAAATACCCCATAGTGACAAAGTGAAAACATGTTTTTAGAATGTTTGCAAATGTGAAAAAAAATGAAATAAAGACATATCTAATTTACATCAGTATTCACACCCCTTTGCTATGTCACTCCAAATTGAGCTCAGGTGCATCCAATTTCCTTTGATCATCCTTGAGATGTCACTACAACTTGAAATCCACCTATGGCCAATTCAATTGTTTGGACATGATTTATACTGAACAAAAATATAAATGCAACATGCAACAATATCAATGATTTTACTGAGTTACAGTTCATATAAGGAAATCAGTCAATTGAAATAAATAAATGAGGCCTTAATCTATGGATTTCACATGACTGGGCAGGGGCGCAGCCATGGGTGGGCCTGGGAGGGCATAAGCCCACCCACTTGGGAGCTAGGCCCACCCACTGGGGAGCCAGGCCCAGCCAATCAGAATTAGTTTTTCCCCACAAAAGGGATTTATTATAGACATAAATAGTTCTCTGTTTCATCAGCTGTCTGGGTGCTGGTCTCACCGCAGGTGAAGAAGCCAGATGTGGAGGTCCTTGGCTGGCATGGTTACACGAGGTCTGTGGTTGTGTGGACAGTTGGACGTACTGCCAAATTCTCTAAAACGACATTGGAGGTGACTTATGGTAGAGAAATAAACATTCAATCCTCTGGCAACACCTCTGGTGGACATTCCTGCAGTCAGCATGCCAATTGCACGCTCCCTCAAAACTTGAGGCATCTGTGGCATTGTGTTGTGTGACAAAACTGCACATTATAGAGTGGCCTTTTATTGTCCCCAGCACAAGGTTCACCTGTGTAATGATCATGCTGTTTGATCAGCTTCTTGATATGCCACACCTGTCAGGTGAATGGATAATCTTGGCAAATGAGAAATGCTCACTAACAGGGAAGTAAACAAATTTGTGCACACCATTTGAGAGAAATAAGCTTTTTGTGCGTATGGAACATTACTGGAATCTTTTATTTCAGCTCATGAAACATGAGACCAACACTTTACATTTTGCATTTATATTTTTGTTCAGCATAGAAAAAAAATGCCCGTCTATATAAGGTCCCCAAGTTGACAGTACATGTCAGAGCACAGACTATACCATGAAGTCTAAGGAACTGTCCGTAGATCTCTGAGATAGAATTGTAATGAGGCATATACAGTGCATTCGGAAAGTATTCAGACCCCTTGACTTTTTCCACATTTTGTTACGTTACAGCCTTATTCTAGAATGGATTAAATAAATACAAATATTCATCAATCTACACACAATACCCCATAATGACAAAGTGAAAACAGGTTTTTAGAAATGTTTGCACATTTATTAAAAATAAAAAACAGAAATACCTTGTTTACATAAGTATTCAGACCCTTTGCTATGAGACTCAAAATTGAGCTCAGGTGCATCCTGTTTCCATTGATCATCCTTGAGATGTCTCTACAACTTGATTGGAGTCCACCTGTGGTAAATTCAATTGGTTGGAAATGATTTGGAAAGGCACACACCTGTCTATATAAGGTCCCACAGTTGACAGTGCATGTCAGAGCAATAACCAAGCCATGAGGTCGAAGGAATTGTCCATAGAGCTCCAAGACAGGATTGTGTCGAGGCACAGATCTGGGAAAGGATACCAAAAACATTCTACAGCATTGAAGGTGCCCAAGAACACAGTGGCCTCCATCATTCTTAAATGGAAGAAGTTTGGAACCACCAAGAGCTGGCCGCCCGGCCAAACTGAGCAATCGGGGGAGAAGGGCCTTGGTCAGGGAGGTGACCAAGAACCCGATGGTCACTCTGACAGAGCTCCAGAGATCCTATGTGGAGATGGGAGAACCTTCCAGAAGGACAACTATATCTGCAGCACTCCACCAATCAGACCTTTACGGTAGAGTGGCCAGACGGACACCACTTCTCAGTAAAAGGCACATGACAGCCCGCTTGGAGTTTGCCAAAAGGCACCTAAAGGACTCTCAGACAATGAGAAACAAGATTCTCTGGTCTGAGGAAACCAAGATTGAACTCTTTGGCCTGAATGCCAAGAGGCACGTCTGGGGGAAACTTGGCACCATCCCAATGGTGAAGCATGTTGGTGGGAGCATCATGCTGTGGGGATGTTTTTCAGCGGCAGGGACTGGGAGACTAGTCAGGATCGAAGGAAAGATGAGCAGAGCAAAGTACAGAGAGATCCTTGATGAAAACCTGCTCCAGAGCACTCAGGACCTCAGACTGGGGCAAAGGTTCACCTTCCAACAGGACAACAACCCTAAGCACACAACCAAAGACAATGCAGGAATGGCTTTGTGACAAGTCTCTGAATGTCCTTGAATGGCCCAGCCAGAACCCGGACTTGAACCCGATCAAACATCTCTGGAGAGACCTGAAAATACCTGTGCAGCAACACTCCCCATCCAACCTGACAGAGCTTGAGAGGATCTGCAGAGAAGAATGGGAGAAACTCCCCAAATACAGGTGTTCCTGGCTTGTAGCGTCACACCCAAGAAGACTCGAGGCTGTAATCGCTGTAAAGGTGCTTCAACAAAATACTGAGTAAAGGATGTGAATACTTATGTAAATGTGATATTTCTGTTTGTATTTTTAATACATTTGCTAAAATCCCTACAAACCTGTTTTTGCTTTGTCATTATGTGGTATTGTTTGTAGATTGATGAGGAAAAAAAACTATTTAATCAATTTCAGAATAAGGTTGTAACGTAACAAAATGTGGAAAAAGTGAAGTGGTCTGAATACTTTCTGAAGGCACTGTATCTGGGGAAGTGTATAAAACAATTTCTAGAGTATTGAAAGTTTCCGAGAGTACTGTGTTCTCCACCATTGGGAAATTGAAAAAAAATATGGAACTACCCAGACTCTGCCTAGAGCTGGCCTTCCGACCAAACTGAGCAACCGGGCAAGAAGGACCTCGGTCAGGGAGGTGACCAAGAACCCAATGACCATTCTGATAGAACTACAGAGTTCCTAGGATGAGATGGGAGAACCTGCCAGAAGGATAACAGTCTCTACAGCACTTGACCAAGGACGCCACTTCTCAGTAAAAGGCACATGACAGCCCGCTTGGAGTTTGCCAAAAGGCACCTAAAGGACTCTCAGACAATGAGAAACAAGATTCTCTGCTCTGAGGAAACCAAGATTGAACTCTTTGGCCTGAATGCCAAGAGGCACGTCTGGGGGAAACTTGGCACCATCCCAATGGTGAAGCATGTTGGTGGGAGCATCATGCTGTGGGGATGTTTTTCAGCGGCAGGGACTGGGAGACTAGTCAGGATCGAAGGAAAGACGAGCAGAGCAAAGTACAGAGAGATCCTTGATGAAAACCTGCTTCAGAGCGCTCAGGACCTCAGACTGGGGCAAAGGTTCACCTTCCAACAGGACAACAACCCTAAGCACACAGCCAAGACAATGCAGGAATGGCTTTGTGACAAGTCTCTGAATGTCCTTGAATACCCAGACTCTGCCTAGAGCTGGCCTTCCGACCAAACTGAGCAACCGGGCAAGAAGGACCTCGGTCAGGGAGGTGACCAAGAACCCAATGACCATTCTGATAGAACTGCAGAGTTCCTAGGATGAGATGGGAGAACCTGCCAGAAGGATAACAGTCTCTACAGCACTTGACCAATATGGGCTTTATGGGAGAGTGGCCAGAAGGAAGCCAATCCTGAGAAAAAGGCACCTGACAGCATGCCTGGAGTTGGCAAACAGACACATGAAAGACTTAGGCAGATTATGTGGTCTGATGAGACAGAAATGGAACTCTTTGGCCTGAATGTAAGGCGCTATGTCTGAAGAAAACCAGGCACAGCTCATCACCCATCTAACACCATCCCTACCGTGAAGCATGGTGATGGCAGCATCATGCTATGGGGATGCTTTTCAGCGGCAGGGACTGTGAGACTAGTAAGGATAGAGAGAACAATGATTGGAGCCAAAACAGTCAAATTCTTGATGAGAACCCGCTTCAGAGTGCAAACTACCTTAAACTGGGGTGAAGATTTACATTTCAACAGGACAATGACCCCAAGCAGACATCCAAAGCAATGCTGGAATGGCTTCAGAACAAGAATGTGACAGAGCTTGAGAAAATCTGCAATGATAAAAGGGAGAAAATCCCTAAATTCAGACGTGCAAAGCTGATACAGACATACCCAAGACGACTCAACGCTTTCATCGCCGCCAAAGGTGCTTCTACAAAGTATTGACTCAGGGGTGTGAATACTTACAGTGGGGAAAAAAAGTATTTAGTCAGCCACCAATTGTGCAAGTTCTCCCACTTAAAAAGATGAGAGAGGCCTGTAATTTTCATCATAGGTACACGTCAACTATGACAGACAAATTGAGGAAAAAAATCCAGAAAATCACATTGTAGGATTTTTATGAATTTATTTGCAAATGATGGTGGAAAATAAGTATTTGGTCACCTACAAACAAGCAAGATTTCTGGCTCTCCACAGACCTGTAACGTCTTCTTTAAGAGGCTCCTCTGTCCTCCACTCGTTACCTGTATTAATGGCACCTGTTTGAACTTGTTATCAGTATAAAAGACACCTGTCCACAACCTCAAACAGTCACACTCCAAACTCCACTATGGCCAAGACCAAAGAGCTGTCAAAGGACACCAGAAACAAAATTGTAGACCTGCACAAGGCTGGGAAGACTAAATCTGCAATAGGTAAGCAGCTTGGTTTGAAGAAATCAACTGTGGGAGCAATTATTAGGAAATGGAAGACATACAAGACCACTGATAATCTCCCTCGATCTGGGGCTCCACCAAGATCTCACCCCGTGGTCAAAATGATCACAAGAACGGTGAGCAAAAATCCCAGAACCACACGGGGGACCTAGTGAATGACCTGCAGAGAGCTGGGACCAAAGTAACAAAGCCTACCATCAGTAACACACTACGCCGCCAGGGACTCAAATCCTGCAGTGCAAGATGTGTCCCCCTGCTTAAGCCAGTACATGTCCAGGCCCGTCTGAAGTTTGCTAGAGTGCATTTGGATGATCCAGAAGAGGATTGGGAGAATGTCATATGGTCATATGAAACAAAAATAGAAAATGTTGGTAAAAACTCAACTTGTCGTGTTTGGAGGACAAAGAATGCTGAGTTGCATCCAAAGAACACCATACCTACTGTGCAGCATGGGGGGTGGAAACACCATGCTTTGGGGTTGTTTTTTTTGCAAAGGGACCAGGACAACTGATCCGTGTAAAGGAAAGAATGAATGGGGCCATATATCATGAGATTTTGAGTGAAAACCTCCTTCCATCAGCAAGGGCATTGAAGATGAAACGTGGCTGGGTCTTTCAGCATGACAATGATCCCAAACACACTGCCCGGGCAACGAAGGAGTGGCTTCGTAAGAAGCATTTCAAGGTCCTGGAGTGGCCTAGCCAGTCTCCAGATCTCAACCCTATAGAAAATCTTTGGAGGAGTTGAAAGTCCGTGTTGCCCAGCGACAGCCCCAAAACATCACTGCTCTAGAGGAGATCTGCATGGAGGAATGGGGCAAAATACCAGCAACAGTGTGTGAAAACCTTGTGAAGACTTACAGAAAACGTTTGACCTGTGTCATTGCCAACAAAGGGTATATAACAAAGTATTGAGAAACTTTTGTTATTGACCAAATACTTATTTTCCACCATAATTTGCAAATAAATTCATTAAAAATCCTACAATGTGATTTTCTGGAAAAGTTTTTCTCATTTTGTCTGTCATAGTTGACGTGTACCTATGATGAAAATTACAGGCCTCTCTCATCTTTTTAAGTGGGAGAACTTGCACAATTGGTGGCTGACTAAATACTTTTTTCCCCCACTGTATGTAAATTAGATATTTCTGTATTTAATTTTCAATAAATTAGCAACAATTTCTAAAAACATGTTTTTACTTTGTCATTATGGGGTATTGCGTGTAGATGGGTGAGGGAAAAAAAATGATTTTGAATTCAGGCTGTAGCAACAAAATATGGAATTATTCAAGGGGTGTTCAAGGCACTATGTGCTCAGTCTTGTTTTCTGTTGTTTGAGAGCGAGTATATAACCCTTGAAACCTGGCTGACTGGCATGAGGACAGAGTGAGCGATTGCAGCATCTCCATTCCTCCCTGCCCGCTCCGAACACTGCTCCCTTAAATTGTAATTTATTGCTTCCTGAATCCTGAAAACGGGAGTCGGAGCGCAACAGAATTCCAACCCTCCTTTCCAGCCTCCCTGCAGCCCCTTGGGTCTGTTTGCACCCCTCTAAATCTCTACTTTCGCTCCCTCTTTCATTCAAGCAATTCATTTTGGGCCCTCAGCGATAAGGACACTTATAGTGACTTAACATTGTTGGAAAAGCTTCAGTCCTTTATCCCACATACAGTGGGGAAAAAAAGTATTTAGTCAGCCACCAATTGTGCAAGTTCTCCCACTTAAAAAGATGAGAGAGGCCTGTAATTTTCATCATAGGTACACGTCAACTATGACAGACAAAATGAGGAAAAAAAGATTTTTTATTAATTTATTTTGCAAATTATGGTGGAAAATAAGTATTTGGTCAATAACAAAAGTTTCTCAATACTTTGTTATATACCCTTTGTTGGCAATGACACAGGTCAAACGTTTTCTGTAAGTCTTCACACACTGTTGCTGGTATTTTGGCCCATTCCTCCATGCAGATCTCCTCTAGAGCAGTGATGTTTTGGGGCTGTCGCTGGGCAACACGGACTTTCAACTCCCTCCAAAGATTTTCTATGGGGTTGAGATCTGGAGACTGGCTAGGCCACTCCAGGAACTTGAAATGCTTCTTACGAAGCCACTCCTTCGTTGCCCGGGCGGTGTGTTTGGGATCTTTGTCATGCTGAAAGACCCAGCCACGTTTCATCTTCAATGCCCTTGCTGATGGAAGGAGGTTTTCACTCAAAATCTCACGATACATGGCCCCATTCATTCTTTCCTTTACACGGATCAGTCGTCCTGGTCCTTTTGCAGAAAAACAGCCCCAAAGCATGATGTTTCCACCCCCATGCTTCACAGTAGGTATGGTGTTCTTTGGATGCAACTCAGCATTCTTTGTCCTTCAAACACGACGAGTTGGGTTTTTACCAAAAAGTTCTATTTTGGTTTCATCTGACCATAGGACATTCTCCCAACCCTCTTCTGGATAATCCAAATGCACTCTAGCAAACTTCAGACGGGCCTGGACATGTACTGGCTTAAGCAGTGGGACACGTCTGGCACTGCAGGATTTGAGTCCCTGGCGGCATAGTGTGTTACTGATGGTAGGCTTTGTTACTTTGGTCCCAGCTCTCTGCAGGTCATTCACTAGGTCCCCCCGTGTGGTTCTGGGATTTTTGCTCACCGTTCTTGTGATCATTTTGACCCCACGGGGTGAGATCTTGCGTGGAGCTCCAGATGGAGGGAGATTATCAGGGGTCTTGTATGTCTTCCATTTCCTAATATTTGCTCCCACAGTTGATTTCTTCAAACCAAGCTGCTTACCTATTGCAGATTCAGTCTTCCCAGCCTGATGCAGGTCTACAATTTTGTTTCTGGTGTCCTTTGACAGCTCTTTGGTCTTGGCCATAGTGGAGTTTGGAGTGTGACTGTTTGAGGTTGTGGACAGGTGTCTTTTATACTGATAACACGTTCAAACAGGTGCCATTAATACAGGTAACGAGCGGAGGACAGAGGAGCCTCTTAAAGAAGAAGTTACAGGTCTGTGAGAGCCAGAAATCTTGCTTGTTTGTAGGTGACCAAATACTTATTTTCCACCATAATTTGCAAATAAATTCATTAAAAATCCTACAATGTGATTTTCTGTATTTTTTTTTCTGAATTGGTCTGTCATAGTTGGCGTGTACCTATGATGAAAATTACAGGCCTCTCTCATCTTTTTAAGTGGGAGAACTTGCACAATTGGTGGCTGACTAAATACTTTTTTCCCCCACTGCATATCCAAGTGACAACTAGAGGTTGCGGTTTGAATCAGTGTAATAAAATAGGGCCATGTTTTTCATCTGTAGTGTGAGTTAGCCTAATGTTTTAAAGATGTGTGCATGAGAGAGGACAATTATAAAACTATATAATTTCACTATAAAAGTTAGTCAAAGAAGCAACCATGCAGAGATTAAAGAAAAATCCATGATATTCGAATGAGCTTTTCAGACTTTATGTTACAGACCACATATAAACACTCCACAATAATGAACCAATGTTTTTTCCCCCTCCATAAGTAGTTTTTTGTTTCTAGATGTTCTTATTTACATATTAACATTGGTATGAACACAAAATCACACTCACATAGAAATAATTGACAATATCAGCAAACATGGCAGTACTGCGCATTTCTTTTTTACATACCACTCCAGCACATCATGTTAATTTGATATTAACCGTTTAATCGATTAGTGCACATAAGACGTGACATCTTTTGACTGGCCAGAATTGCCATTGACATGTTTTGTCCCCCTCGTAAAATAGTCCAGAGATACTTACTGCTAACCCCAAAGCTGGTTGAAAGAGTATTACGCAAATACATTGAATATTGCTTGAAGAATTCAGTATTGATATTTGGACTAAATTGTTTGAGGTTTTCACGGCTCAACATGGCTATCAACATTTCGGACACATGCTTGTGAAAACTAGGTAGCTACTGCAACTCTTTCTGCCAGCTTTGAGACATATCCCATTGGACTTTTACTAAGGGGAATATTGCAGTTGTCAACAGTTGTAGTCCCACAAACTTAAACAATTTCCTGCCAAACTCCCATTAATACAGTTGTTATTGAACTTCAAACTATGACATAAATCTGGGCCAGTAGGCCTTATAGCAATTCATTATCAAGACATCAGTTTTGGTAGAATTTTGCAGCTTTTTGTAGACAGCTTTTCTTAGGCTTACAGTTGGTACATTTTTTAATGTGGAAAATGGGTATGAATAGCTACAAAATGGCTGTAATGGGAAACACTGCTGCAAAATTATTATGTTCAACTCGAAAAAAAGGTTTCAAATTAAAATCAAATCAGCATATAAATATGTATGCAGGGTTCTAAAAGGCAGAATTATCCTGTGGGTACTTAGAGAAAAATGATCTCAGACTTGACTAATATCGTGAAAGTGCTTTCAGCACTAGAGAGAAGCGAGCTTCGAACCTTCTACACTAGCCCTAGCCTAGTGCTAACATGTGCTAGCCCTAGCCTAGCACTAACATGTGCTAGCCCTAGCCTAGAGCTAATATGTGCTAACCCTAGTGCTAACATGCGCCAGCCCTAGCCTAGCGCTAACATGCGCCAACCCTAGCCTAGCACTAACATGCGCCAGCCCTAGCCTAGCACTAACATGCGCTAGCAATAGCTGTACATATATTAAGTTCTGATTACGCCTCTTCTACGCTACATAATCAGCTTTTCATTTGGTTTTCAGTGCTTGCAGCATCAGATTTTCCAGATCATTCCCTTTCCCTTATCAGTGCAAATTACGATTTAAAAAAATAAAATATTGAAAAAATAAAGCCCCTCCCTAATCTCCAATAAAGAATCGTAACACTGAGAATAGTCCACCATTGTTTGTTTCAGCTACACATTTGTGCGGAAATCTTGGACACAAAATTGTAGATTTCCCAAACTTGTCAAAACATTGAAGAAAATGAATGGCCATTTTGAAGACTACCATAGAAGAACACCACAGCCTTGTGGTTAAACACTGGGATAGCAATTGTGTAACTACTAAACAGACTAACTTCACCACAGAGTTTTTCACATATTTTCCTGAGTTTAAAAGACAAAGTCACACTCAATAGCTCTGAATCCATGCCTGACAAATTGTTGCTTGTTCTTACAGAAAGCTCTTCTGAGAATTCCGAATAAGCATTTTGGCATCTGGAACATTTGTCCAGTGCCAAATGATTTAATCTCATCTAGTCCACAGTGTCCTTCATATCTCCACAGGACTGCATATTGCACTGGGAATGTTGCTACGAATGTCCATGCCCAACTCCTCAGTCCTTTGGGGAAGACTGCATCCAACAGGACCTTCATGGCAGGATTGGCCCACAGTTACACCATCGGGTAGGCTTCCATCTTCTTCACCTTTCACTGTGAGGTTTGGCAAACAAGAGGACAGGCTGATCGAGTTAAGGCTGTCTTGTGAGGCAAGCCCTATTTCAGGGGAGTAGTCAGCCGAGATTTGGGGTGGTTCTGCTCAGTCCACAGCCAGTTCACAGGGTAGCTGCTGGGCCAACTTGGCCTGAGTGTAGGCCTGGAGGAAGTCCTTGTAGCGGGGCGCGCAGCCCAGCCATGACTCGCCAAAGTGTACTCGGCCGGTGAAGAGGAAGCTTCCTGCCCCGGGCCGGACACCGCACTGCAGCAGGGTCCTGATCTCGCCTGAGATGGTCAGACGGCCTGTCCCGGTGAACAGGGCATATTTCTGGCGAAATACTCGGGTGGCGCTGACCTTGATTACCGCCGCCCGTAGCTCACTGTCCTCATCCACCGCCTTGATGTTACCACGCACCACTGTGGGGAGAAGAGACATACCAGTTAGTCAGTCACAAGCTCTATTGACCAGATTAGTTTGTAACAGCTGTTACAAATATGAAGATCATAGTTCAACAAAATGTGGACTAAGTTGGTGGAGGACATATCTTTGAATTAATGTAATTTTCTTAAATACCTGCTCTTCACATTCTAAAAACATATTTGAAATTGCTGGGAAACCGGTCACCTTTTAGCTGTCAAAAAACAGCTGAAGTAATTAACAAGTAACTAGGATCCTAGCCCACCAGAGGCTAACATTAGTTAGAGTCAGTTAAATTAGTATTGAGAGCTTCCTGGAACAGTTCTATAATCCCCTCTGACATAATTCAGTCCGATTATGGCTGAATTAGAGCCATACGGATTAGTCCACTGCACTGTCTCAGGGGGGAAACTTCAGGGAACTGGAGAGGAAAAAAGTTGTGCTGTTTCACCTCTGCATACATTAAGTAGTTCGGGGGATTTGGATTTAGATCACTGTCGGTCCAACCTTAGACCTAGGGTACCCTCACTTTAAGACGATTCGGTACAACCAATTTGTAGTTCCTGAATCCTGACACAAAATTATTACTTTTTTTGGCTGCAACTGAATGGCTTTTCTAACCATTTTGTATTGAAGTAAATGTAGTATTGAATTGGGGTAGAAAATGCAGTGTGACACCAAACTGCAGAGG
Organism: Coregonus clupeaformis; assembly: GCF_020615455.1. Taxonomy (NCBI): domain Eukaryota; kingdom Metazoa; phylum Chordata; class Actinopteri; order Salmoniformes; family Salmonidae; genus Coregonus; species Coregonus clupeaformis. The sequence goes on from NC_059222.1 coordinate 105,733, forward strand.
TGGGACCAAGTCACCATTATTCGAGTCACATGCAAGTCTCAAATCACAAGGTCCGAGTCTCAAATCACGTTAGGCTCAATATGCAGATGTAAAACGTAGTTTATTTCTGTATCTTGCGTTTTGAAAATGCATCACCATTTATGGCTGTAATGACAGGCCACATTTGCGCAGTGATTGTTTGAGAACCACTGATCGATCTAGCGAACAGATTGTTGATTTGCTGTACAGCTATAGGATCGGGGAAGCGCAAATGGTCAAATTGTCAAGAGAGCGGATCGCCATAAATCTTCGGAGGATGCAGCTTTCAAATGCTTGGCCTCTGTTGGTTGACCTGTCATGATATATTGCTTGTTTGATTTTTTTGCTCTTGAAGTGCCACAAAATAAGTGACAAACCCTGGCCAGATAATTTCAAGTCTCCAGTCAAAGTCAAGTCCAGAGTCTTGAGGCTCCAAGTCAAGTTATTTTATTCTGTATCAAGTTGAGTCTCAAGTCATCAAATTTGTGACTCGAGTCAGACTCGAGTCCAAGTCATGTGACTCGAGTCCACACCTCTGCCAAACTGTTCCTGGTCTGGAATGTTATTTTATTGTTATACGGCACCCCGGACAACAAAACAGGAGGTTGTAAAAGAGAAGAGCTCACCAAAGTCACTGGTGCAGACGGCCATAAGGAGCTCTGTGTTGTTACAGGGTCTGCAGGCACCTGGGGAGAGAGAGGAAGAAAGAACCAGTCAGTTGGAAAGCTCCACTAATCAAACAAATGGCAATTCCATCCACTCTTCGCTTACTCCCTTGTTTGATATTGTAAACCACATAACCATGTCATAACTACTTTATTTTTTCATGTTATAACAAAGCTTTATGTAATGTGTTGAGCTTTAACCTATCCTGTTGCACACTTAACGGACACTTGAAAAAGGTTGGAAAGAAGCTTATAACGAAGATCAAATGCTCTGGAGGCATGATGTGAATAGCCAGGTACTGAACAAACCACATGCAAAGAGATACACGCACGCACACACACACACTGCAGTGTTCAGACAGCTGCTACTTTACGGTTCGGCGAGGAAGGCCAGTGAAACTTAAAAAGGTGCGAGACTCCACTTGCCCCAGACGTTTTTAAAGCTAAATGAAACAGCCCCCCTACCTCCCACCCCCACCCTAGATCCTGCTAGGGTGTCTGCACCCACACCTCATAAAAGTCAACCCGACAGGGGCGAGAGAGGAGGGTGGAGAACTTTAAAAGATTTAAAATGGACAAAGCGCCACTTTTTCAGAAGGCACTTCCTTCCTAGGTGTTGTGACGGCTTCATTCACAGCCAGTGGCGTGTATTCATGGAGGCCAAGGGAAGCCAGGCTTCCCCAAAAATTATAAGATAATGTATCTTCGTCTGTCTGTGTTTTCATAATTGTCCTTCAATTCGCAATTGGTTGTATCGATCTCACTGGAGAAATCATCGAAGCGAGGGAAACAGCGCCTCCCTGTCTCAATATGTGTAGCCCATGCATCTGGATGCTGTCTGGACAAAAATAGTATGACATGTTGCCGCCGTAACATTTTGATTGATTGATGCCAGCGAGCATTTGGCCTCAGTTGATAAAAAAATTTATTAGCTCAACAGTCGGTGGTCCTGGTGCAGCAGTTTGGATTAGGCATCACACCAATCAAATCACATCAAAAGCAAAACGTAATTGTCCGAAAACAAAATGGTTTCTGGTCTGCTCGTGACATGCTGTTGTCCTGCAGTAGCTAGCTAGCTAAATTGGCCCTTTCCTAAGCCATGGATGGAGATGGGGATTTGGACTTGGTGTTTTTACTTAAATTCTCCGTACAGGCCAATGATTAGAATGGCTATTCTGATCTAACCATAAATTCATTCATTGTGCCACTGGCCAGAGACGATTGAAGTTCAATATATAGCCTAGATGTAGTAGGCTCACATTAACAAGCTAGCTAACTTAGCTGGTTCATTGTTGCCCATGTGAGAAAGTTAGGCTAGCAAGCATTTTAGCCAGGTAGCCTACTCTTGGACATCAAAAACTAAAATCGTGTACTACTGTATGACAGTCATAGACATGAACGCGAGGAGGATGGCATTGGTGTTCATCTAGTCTACAAGTAGGGTGAGTCAACATGCTTTTTCTACTTGCGCGCGCACACACACACAGAAATCAGTACAATGGACAACCACATGATATTTAGCAACATTGATTGGACTAAATAGTTTTGATATCTTTAAGTTTGTTTTCATTGTATTAGGCTAATCATATACAATATAGCCTAGTTGAGTTGATGATGTTTAAATGTTTAAGTTGAAATGAAATTAAATGGAATAGCGGAGGCAGTGCTCCTGTTTTCTTTGTGCTGACTTACATGACCTACAACATGGTTAAGCAACTGTTTTGCATGCAATATTTGCTTTGTGGACTTCACCAGATAGATGTTGCTCTCTGGTTTTGTGATGAAACAGGTGTGTGTGGTTGAATTTATTCCGCCACTGTGTGACTTGTCTTTTTGTTGTCTCTGCCTTAATGTATATCATGGTGGTGTATCAATGGATGGGTTATCCAGCAAACAACGCAATTATCACAAAATAGATTGTAATATGGCTTTTTCCTGGCTTGGCTTCCCAGTGATTTTACCAACGCACCGCTACTGTTCACAGCTGTTTATCAATTTAAAAACTTCACTGTGGAAAATCAAATACATCCTCCTCCATTTCAGACAAGGACCCAGTCCACAGATGGCCACAAGAAAGGGACGCAGAGTGAAACCAAACCACCAAACCCTGGCTGCATTGAATTGACTGCACAAAAACACCCTGCCATTTTTTTTTAGTTCTGCTGGCCTTGTAAGTTCCAAGAAGTTCACCCCCCAACCCTCCTAGCTGCCCCCTTCATAGTGAAAATGTCTGATAAATGAGATTCCTGCCTCCTCACTGGCCCATAGAGCAAACCTCCCCACATGCCCAGCCAGTGTGTGTGTGTAGACTCTAGAGCGGGGAGGGGGTGTATTCCTAGAGACAAGTCTCCTTAAAGAGGGGCCGCTCAACAAAAGAGAGGAGCATCTCAGCTGGGGCAGAGGTCTCCCTGTCTCCAAGGCAACGGCAGTAATCTCAGAACACTCCCCATTGAAAGCTGTGGGCTCTGGAGAGAAGGCCCCACATACTGGGCTTTTGTCCCCCCCTAACCCTCCCCCTCCCCCTCCATTCCCCTTCAAATCTAAACCAGGGGACAGGCTCTGTAGACCTATGCTTCCAGGGAAACTAGAGGACCCCCACTCTACTCTGCCTGGACACAGAGAAAACTGAAAATGAACCCCAAAAAGCAGGTCTGTTTGCGCGGAAACATCTTTAGGGGGGTTTGACTAAATATATGTAATATGACTCAGAGACCCACACAAAGAGAAATACAGGAAGTATGTGGGGGAGAGGAGAATTGAATTATCGAATCTGAGCTAAAACAAATTCTAAAAGTTGTTTGTTAGGCCAATCGACCCTCCAGGAGCATATTCAAAACAAATGTAACACTATCTTTTCCTTGCTTTGCGATGAGAGAAATCTTTATAGTTCACCCTTTTATGTCTATCTATTTCAGCCCAAATGACCCTTCCATGACCCAGACTGATCCAACATGGCTGCCTCCCTCCTTGGTCCAACTCACCTTCATTACTGCTGACGGGGTTCGAGTCGAGTGACAGGTGCACCGTCCAATCCCCTCGCAGCTCGTAGCGGAAAGATGCAATGCGGCGGCTGATGTCCTGATGGGGCGTGGCCTGGAGGAAGAGGGCCACCTTCTCGCCGGGCAGGCGGCTGAAGCAGCGCACCCGGGGCGGGGGAGACTCCTCCAGACGATCCCCTACCAGGAGCTCCAGGACCCCGTCTCTCTCCAAGTAGAGCTGGGCCCCGTGGAAGTGCTCTGAGGGCTTGACGCAGGCCGTGATCAGGCCCGAGCTGCTTCCCCCGGGCCCCACCACTGCAGAGGGCAACCTGGGGGACAGGGTGAGGCGGAGCGCCCCCTTAGGATAGAGCCAGTCCAGAGCACCCTCAGAACAGTGGAGAGAGATCTGCTCCACACTGCCTTGCTGTTGGGACAGACCACTATGGGATGAAAAGATGGAGAGAGAGAAAGGAGATAGTTATATAAGTGGACTTCTATGACCTCCAAAGCCAGACAGACTAGTCCTCAGAACTTGTCCTCTTGGCTGAAATAGGAGTCACCAATATACCACTTGTAGGATGTGGTGCAATTTTCTCAAAAACCATGAAGGAAATTGCACTGAACATTGCAGGATGTGTGGTTTGGGTATAGGGCTTTAGATGTGGGGGAACTTGAGAGGGACTGAGGGAGAGCTTGCAACATCAAATATAATATGCCATTTAGCAGAGGCTTTTATCCAAAGCGACTTACAGTCATGCGTGCGTACATTTTTATGTATGGGTGGTCCCGGGGATTGAACCCACTACCCTGGCATTACAAGCGCCATGCTCTACTAATTGAGCTACAGAGGACCATCAAATAATTGAATGAATGAATGACAACAGATTAACCTTTTAAGCTGGAGATTTTGCTTGGAGTGCATTTTACTAATTTTAAGTACATCATTTGAAAACGATTAAAACAGGCTTTCAAAATAGACATTGAACTGAGGTTTCCATTTGCAGAAAAAAGGAGCGCCGCCTATTGGTCACCAAAGGAGCGCGTCGGTGTCATTAAAAAAGGTGACTGACTTTACAGCGTGTAGTGGTAATTTAAACCGCCAAACATGACCTGGCATTTGGTTTTATAAATGGGAATTAAAAATGTGCAATTAATATAAAATCATTGTTTTTTAACGGCATAACTCTCTCCAGCTCACTCTGCAAGACTGCAACCCCAAGGCGCGAGTGATACTTTGTTGCAAAGCACTGGAAACATTTAATTGCGCCCAACTGTCCTGTATTGATTCAACTAAGGTGCGATATTTGACCACCAAAGCTGAACGGAACTCAAATACATTCAGAACGAATAAAAACGCAATTTTATTTTGCACCTTGCTACATTTTAGAAAAAAATCCGAATGGTTCTACATAAAACAAATGAACTTGAATAAACCGTTATAAAGTGATACTTGCCTCCCTCTCCAGCTGCATTGGTCATCGGAATAACTGGACAGAGTGCTGTCAATGGGTAAGAGTAGGATCCAAACTTTGTAAATCCAAGAAATAGCCATTTCCTTCAGTAGCTGCTACGACTTTGAGAAAAACGTAAATGTTCCAAAGATGCAGTCCCTTCAACCTTTACACATGGGAATCTCCACTATCCCCTATCTAAGCAAATTGTCTTTGGCTGTTCTTGGCAACCTCCATAGCGCGGTAGCCTCCTCTTCTTGCTGAAAATATAGTTCCAGCTACACTTTTAAAGGAGTGTCCCTACTTCTATTCTGACTCCCTGATCGTAGTGCATAAAGAGAGGAGTCATCTGAAGTGTTTTGCCTGTGAGCGCAAGTTGGTCGACCAATCAGAGTTGGAGAGGAGAAACTTTAAACCACTCACACGAGAGGGGGATGAGTGTGATCTGTTGCCCGTGACAGAAGAAGAATGATCTATCAGTATGCAAGAATAAACTATGTTGGTAATAGATAAGAGGCATTTACCATTGTGTCAAACAAGCTTGCACAAAGTAGGACAATAGTAAATTGCATGGGCAGAAATATGAGTTTGGAGATGATAACCCAATCTGACCTCCTTTGTTGAAATGTGAGAGCACTTTGTCCTCATATTTTCTCTGACATATTATAAGTAAAATCACAGAAAACATATTTTATCAGGGTGAGTGAAATGCTTGACTTGAAAGTTATTGACAATATAGGCCTACTTGTGTTGGATCCCACCTCCTCAAAAGTAGAAGAAAATGGAAAACAATGATTCCATCATGAACAAGAAGAGGTTTAGATACTAATGATGGCTAAGAAATACAAAGTTCATGTTAGAAGCACAAGCAAGACTGACAGAGAAAATTCAACCTAGAGACTGAACAGTATGAATGGAGTAGAGAAGTTTTCCTTATTGCGCTAATGCTAACTAAGGACTTAGAAAAGTTTAACTCCTTGGTTAGCTTCATCTGTTACTCATAGCTAACTTGTGACAACACCAATGGCCATGAAGATGAAGATGATGAAGAGGAGATGGATGAAAAGGTGGAGGGTGTCCCCGCTGAGTGCTGTGCCCTCTGCCCTCACCCTGCTGGGGATCTCTTTCATGTAGCAGTATTATAACCTAATTAAAATGTATTTTGTACTGGTATCCCCATCCATCTTCCTGGGACTTTGAATGTATGTACAGTTGAAGTCAGAAATTTACATACACTTAGGTTGGAATCATTAAAACTCGTTTTTCAACCACTCCACAAATTTCTTGTTAACAAACTATAGTTTTGTTAAGTCGGTTAGGACATCTACTTTGTGCATGACACAAGTAATCTTTCTAAGAATTGTTTACAGACAGATTATTTCACTTATAATTCACTGTATCACAATTCCAGTGGGTCAGAAGTTTAAACAGCTAGGAAAATTCCAGAAAAAGATTTCATGGCTTTAGAAGCTTCTAATAGTCTAATTGACATTATTTGAGTCAATTGGAGGTGTACCTGTGGAAGTATTTCAAGGGCTACCTTCAAACTCAGTGCCTCTTTGCTTGACATCATGGAAAATCAAAAGAAATCAGCAAAGACCTCTGAAATTTGTTTTTAGACCTCCACAAGTCTGGTTCATCCTTGGGAGCAATTTCCAAACGCCTGAAGGTACCATGTTCATCTGTACAAACAGTAGTACGCAAGTATAAACACCATGGGACCACGCAGCCGTCAGACCGCTCAGGAAGGAGACGCATTCTGTCTCCTAGAGATGAACGTACTTTGGTGCGAAAAGTGAAAATCAATCCCAGAAAAACAGCAAAGGACCTTGTGAAGATGCTGGAGGAAACAGGTACAAAAGTATCTATATCCACAGTAAAACGAGTCCTATATCGACATAACCTGAAATGCCGCTCAGCAAAGAAGAAGCCACTGCTCCAAAACCACCATAAAAAAGCCAGACTACGGTTTGCAACTAGACATGGGGACAAAGATCGCACTTTCTGGAGAAATGTCCTCTGGTCTGATGAAACAAAAATATAACTGTTTGGCCAGCTCTGTCACCCAACTTATTGTGGGAAGCTTGTGGAAAGCTACCCGAAACATTTGACCCAAGTTAAACAATTTAAAGGGAATGTATGTAATACTAACCAAATACTAATTGAGTGTATGTAAACTTCTGACCCACTGGGAATGTGATTAAATAAATAAAAGCTGAAATAAATAATTCTCTCTACTATTATTCTGACATTTTACATTCTTAAAATAAATTGGTGATCCTAACTGACCTAAAATCAGAATATTTACTAGGATTAAATGTCAGGACATGTGAAAAACAAGTTAAAATATATTTGGCCTAGATGTATGTAAACTTCTGACTTCAATTGTATGTACGTACAGTACCAGTCAAAAGTTTGGAAACACCTACTCATTCCAGGGGTTATCTTTATTTTTACAATTTTCTACATTGTAGAATAATAGTGAAGACATCAAAACTATTAAATAACACATATGGAATCATGTAGTAACCAAAAAAGTATTAAACAAATCAAAATATATTTTATTTTTGAGATTCTTCAAATAGCCACCCTTTGCCTAGATGACAGCTTTGCACACTCTTGGCATTCTCTCAACCAGCTTCACCTGGAATGATTTTCCAACAGTCTTGAAGGAGTTCCCACATATACTGAGCACTTGTTGACTGCTTTTCCTTTACTCTGCCGTCCAACTCATCCCAAACCATCCCAAATGGGTTGAGGTCGGGGGATTGTGGAGGCCAGGTCATCTGATGCAGCACTCCATCACTCTCCTTCTTGGTCAAATAGCCCTTACACAGCCTGGAGGTGTGTTGGGTCATTGTCCTGTTGAAAAACAAATGATAGTCCCACTAAGCCCAAACCAGATGGGATGGCGTATCGCTGCAGAATGCTGTAGTAGCCACGCTGGTTAAGTGTGCCTTGAATTCTAAATAAATCACAGACAGTGTCACCAGCAAAGCACCCCAACACCATAACACCTCCTCCTCCATGCTTTACGGTGGGAACTACACATGCGGAGATCATCCGTTCACCCACACCGCGTCTCACAAAGACACAGCGGTTGGAACCAAAAATCTCCAATTTGTACTCCATACCAAAGGACACATTTCCACCGGTCTAATGTCCATTGCTCTTGTTTCTTGGCCCAAGCAGGTCTCTTCTTTTTATTGGTGTCCTTTAGTAGTGGTTTCTTTGCAGCAATTTGACCATGAAGGCCTGATTTACACAGTCCCCTCTGAACAGTTGATGTTGAGATGTGTCTGCGACTTGAACTCTGTGAAGCATTTATTTGGGCTGCAATTTCTGAGGCTGGTAACTCTAATGAACTTATCCACTGCAGCAGAGGTAACTCTGGGTCTTCCATTCCTGTGGCGGTCCTCATGAGAGCCAGTTTCATCATAGCGCTTCATGGTTTTTGCGTCTGCACTTGAAGAAACTTTAAAAGTTATTGAAATGTTCCGTATTGACTGACCTTCATGTCTTAAAGTAGTGATGGACTGTCGTTTCTCTTTGCTTATTTGAGCTGTTCTTGCCATAATATGGACTTGGTCTTTTACCAAATAGGGCTATCTTCTGTATACCACCCCTACCTTGTCACAACACAACTGATTGGCTCAAATGCATTAAAGAAGGAAATAAATTCCACAAATTAACTTTTAAGAAGGCACACCTGTTAATTGAAATGCATTCCAGGTGACTACCTCATGAAGCTGGTTGAGAGATTGCCAAGAGTGTGCAAAGCTGTCATCAAGGTAAAGGGTGGCTATTTGAAGAATCTCAAATATAAAATATATTTTGATTTGTTTAACACTTTTTTGGTTACCACATGATTCCATATGTGTTATTTAATAGTTTTGATGTCTTCACTATTATTCTACAATGTAAAAAATAGTAAAAATAAAGAAAAACCCTGGAATGAGTAGGTGTGTCCAAACCTTTGACTGGTAGTGTATGTATGTGTGTGTGTGTGTGTGTGTGTGTGTGTGTGCGTGTCTCTGTTTCTCTCTGCATGTGTGTGTTTTATACGGCCTATGGTGTGGGTGTCTGCATGCATTTCTGCGTGTGTGTGATGAAAAGCAGGGAAAGGCCTTCTGATTGAGTTATGACAAGGCCTCAGACGCCATTGTCTCTATGAGGACAGAGCTTTGTTTTTCCCGGGGCATTTCAAAGGACCAGCATCTCAAGGAAACAGAGGTGGAGGGTAATAGAGTCAACGACAATATGAATATATTAGTGGCCTAACTTAGTTATGGGTACTATTGCTATGAATATACATTACTGTGCACATTGTGCATCTTGCACACAAACGTATGAATACATACACTGTACCGTACACGCGTATCCATAAAAACAATGATTCCCCCAGTGACCATACGTACATATCCCAACCACAAGCCATGGATTACAGGCAACATCTGCACTGAGCTAAAGGCTAGAGCTGCCGCTTTCAAGCAGCCGGACACTAATCCGGACGCTTAAAATAAATCCCTCTAAGCCCTCCGATGAACCATCAAACAGGCAAAGCGTCAATACAGGACTAAGATCGAATCCTAATATGCGGGCTCTGATATTCGTCTGATGTGGCAGGGCTTGCAAATCACTGATTACAAAGGGAAACAGGGCAACGAGCTGCCCAGTGACGTGAGCCTACCAGACTAGCTAAATGCCTTCTATGCCGGCTTCGAGTTAAGCAACACTGAACCATGCATGAGAGGACCAGCTGTTCCGGATGACTGTGTGATCACGCTCTCCGTAGCTGATGTGAGTAAGACCTTTAAGCAGGTTAACATTCACAAGGCCGCAGGGCCAGATGGATTACCAGGACGCATAATCAGAGCATGCGCTGCCAGCTGGCAATTGTCTTTACTGACATTTTTAACCTCTCATTGACCCAGTCTGTAATATAATAATAATAATAATATGCCATTTAGCAGACACTTTTATCCAAAGCGACTTACAGTCATGTGTGCATAAATTTTTACGTATGGGTGGTCCCGGGGATCAAACCCACTACAAGCGCCATGCTCTACCAATTGAGCTACAGAGGACCACATGTAATACTTACATGTTTGTTTCAAGCAGACCACCATAGTCCCTGTGGCCAAGAACGCCAAGGTAACCAAATGTTTATCGCCCTGTAGCACTCACATCTGTAGCCCTGAAAGGAACACCGTGAAAATGCTGTTCATTGACTACAGCTCAGCGTTCAACACCATTGTGCCCTCCAAGCTCATCACTAAGGTAAGGATTAAGGTAAGGAGTAAACACCTCCCTCTGCAACTGGATCCTGGACTTCCTGACGGGCCGCCCCCAGGTTGTGAGGGTAGGAAACTACACATCTGCCACGCTGACCCTCAACACAGGGGCCCCTCAGGGGAGCGTGCTTAGTCCCCTCCTGTACTCCCTGTTCACCCACGACAGCGTGGCCGCACACAACTCCAACACCATTATTAAGTTTGCCTACGACACGACTGTGGTACGCCTGATCACCGACGACGATGAGACAGCCTACAGGGAGGAGGTTAGAGACCTGGCAGTTGGTGCCAGTACAACAAACTCTACTTCAACGTCAGCGAGACAAAAGAGCTGATCGTGGACTACAGGAAACAGAGGGCCGAGCACGCCTCCATTCACATCAACAGGGCTGTAGTGGAGCGGGTCGAGAGCTTCAAGTTCTTCAGTGTCCACATCACTAAGGACCTATCATGGTCCAAACACACCAACACAGACATGAAGAGGGCACGACAATGCCTCTTCCCCATCAGGAGGCTGAAAAGATTTGACTTGGGCCCTCAGATCCTCAAAAAGTTATACAGCTGCACCATTGAAAGCATCTTAACTGGCTGCATCACTGCTTGTTATGGCAACTGCTTGGTATCCGATCGTAAGGCGCTACAGAGGGTAGTGCGTACGGCCCAGTACATCACTGGGGCCGAGCTCCCTGCCATCCAGGACCTCTATACCAGGCGGTGTCAGAGGAAGGCCCTAAAAATTGTCAAAGACTCCAGCCACGCAAGTCATAGACTTCTCTCTGCTACCGCATGGCAAGCGGTACCGGAGCACCAAGTCTGGGACCAAAAGGCTCCTGAACAGCTTCTAGCCATAAGACTGCTGAAGAGTTAGTCAAATGGCTACCGAGACTATTTGCATTGACGCCATATTTTTTGTTGTTGCACTGAGTCTCTTGCACTGGCTCTATGCACACTCACACATACTACACTGACACTCCAACACACACACACACACACACACACACACACACACCACACACCTACATGTCCATTTTACCTCAATCCCCTCAACTACCTCGTAGGACATTGACTCGGAACTGATACTCCTTGTATATAGCTTTTGTTTTGGTGAAAATTTTCCACCTTTTTAAACTTTGCATTGTTGGGAAAGGGCTCGTAAGTAAACATTTCATGGTAAAGTCTACACTTTTTGTAGTAGGCGCATGTGACAAATACAATTTGATTTGATTTCACACACACTTACCATTACCTAAGCAGTTCCCCAGGGAGGGCACCTCCATCTCAAATCATCTGTGTTCTTGCTTAGGTTGCATTTTTGCAGTTCCAGTTTACACGTGCAGTTCAGCACACAGCACAGTTTCAGAGAACAGAGAGGATGCTTTTGCCAATTAGGGAGTAGTCAGCAGTGTGTGTGAGTGTATTGTAAAATGTCCTCATTCTTAACACAATGTGATCATTGATTACAAAGAAATGCTGTTTGGTAGTTCCCATGGTTCAAACAGTGAACCAGATTTTCTCTGTTGTAGAGTTTACCCATCTTCTCGTATGAGTCCGTGTTCACAGTATTCACACTGGCTTGTGAATGCAGTATCTTTAAACACCGTCCTTGTGTGAGTATGAGTATGAGAATGTTATACACTTTGTATATTTATTTGGTATACGTATGCCTCTGTGTGTGTGTGTGTGTATGTCCATGCGTGCATGCTTGTGTGTGTGTGTGTGTGTGCAATTTGTGTATTTACAGTGCATTCGGAAAGTATTCAGACCCCTTGACTTTTTCCACATTTTGTTACGTTACAGCCTTATTCTAAAATTGATTTTTTTTTAAAATAATCCTCATCAATCTACACACAATACCACATAATGACAAAACGGAAGTACCTTATTTACATAAGTATTCAGACCCTTTGCTATGAGACTCGAAATTGAGCTCAGGTGCATCCTGTTTCCATTGATCATCCTTGAGATGTTTCTACAACTTGATTGGAGTCCACCTGTGGTAAATTCAACTGATTCGAAATGATTTGGAAAGGCACACACCTGTCTATATAAGGTCCCACAATTGACAATGCATGTAATATTAAAAAATAATATGCCATTTAGCAGACGCTTTTATCCAAAGCGACTTACAGTCATGTGTGCATAAATTTTTTTTGTGTATGGGTGGTCCCGGGGATCGAACCCACTACCTTGGCGTTACAAGCGCCGTGCTCTACCAGCTGAGCTACAAACGCCAAAGCCTGCCCGAAGAAGCTGCCTCCCCTCCTTCTTCGGGCAGGCTTTGGCGTTTGTCGTCACCGGCCTTCTAGCCACGACCACTCCATATCTCATCATTCCATTTGTCTTGTCAATTACACACACCTGGTTCATATTCCCCTCATTAGTATGTGTTTAAGTGTTCTCTCTGCCCCCTTGTCCTTGTGGGTGATTGTTTCATGTGAGATGAGTGTAGCTCGGTGGAGCTACCTGTACTTTGTATTGCCTGGGTATATTTTCCCTGTGTGCCTGTATTTGTTCCAGTGCGCCTGTTTTGCACACTGGACTGTTGACGCTATCCAGCGTAACTGTGTACTACGGAATAAACTCTGTATTCTGTGAGAAACCCTCCTGTGCCTGACTCCTTCAATTCACACTCTCACAGAATCACCCACCCGCTATGGAGTAAGCGGGAGAGGATTGCATGCATGGAGTCGTGGCATGGGTCCAGGAGCATTCAACAATGCTAACCAGCTTGGGAGAAGCGATGGATTGGGCTCTTGAGGTCGTCCAATGCGAGGAGAGGACCTGATCTGTCAAGACTAGCTGGGCAACCGGATCCAGCCACCCACACCCCAGCACCCAGAGGGATCCATATATCGGGACCACGGGAGTTCGACGCGACAGTTGCTCTCTGCCAAGGATTCCTCCTCCAACTCGAGCTCTACTTCTCCAGCATCAGGCCGGCCCCATCAGAGCGGGAGAAGGTGTCCGCCCTCGTCTCCTGCCTCTCGGGGAATGCCCTGGAGTGGGCCAACGCAGTCTAGAATGAAGGAGGAGCCGCGTTGGACAACAACCGGGAGTTCGCTCACCCGAAGGTTGAGAGGCAGGCGAGTGGCTGGTCCACCTGAGGCAGGTGACGAGGACTGCGCAGGACTTCGCCTTGGAGTTTCGGACTCTAGCAGCTGGGTCCGGGTGGAACGAGCGGGCCCTTATCGACCACTTCCGGTGCCATCTGCGGGAGGACGTCTGAAGGGAGCTAGCCTGCCGGGACACCATGTTGTCTTTCACGCAACTGGTGGACATGGCCATCCGTTTGGACAACCTGCTGGCAGCCAGAGGACATCCTGGAGGGGGTCTTCCCATTCCCACCCCGGCCAACTCAGATCCCAAGCTGATGGAGCTGGGTGAAACCGCAATCCGAGAGAGCGGAGGATGACAGCGCCAGTGTCACTCTGGTGGCACGAAGGGACATTACACCGCATGTTGCCGCATCATTCTCACACAGTGTAGGCATTTCATTGGTTCCCCTATCCATTCCACTCCCCATCAGAGCACTTGATAGTCGACCATTATGGTCCGGGTTTGTTGGGGAAGTTACAGCACCAGTCACCATGATTACCCACGAGACTCATTGCAAGCAAGTCACTTTTTTTAAATTATTGATTCTCCTGCTTTCCCTGTGGTATTAGGTATCCCTTGGTTAGCACGCCACAACCCCAGCTTCTCATGGCCGCAGAGGGTTCTCACGGGGTGGTCAGGGTAGGTGTCTAGGTGTTTCTGTTGGTGCAACCATGGGGTATATACGTCCCTCCACTTCACCTGCCTCCACAAGTTAATTTTTTGTGAACAAGAAAGACGGCGGTCTGCGCCCTTGCATTGACAATCGACCACTGAACAAGGAGACGATAAGATTTAGTTATCCTCTCCCCCTCATTCCTTCAGTGATCGAGTCAATGCATGGGGCACACTTCTTCATCAAATTAGATCTCAGGAGTGCGTACAACCTGGTGCGTGTCTGAGAGGGAGATGAGTGGAAGACAGCATTCAGCACAACTACGGGGCATTATGAATACCTGGTGATGCCCTACGGTTTGATGAATGCTCCATCCGTCTTCCAGTCCTTTGTAAACAAGGTGTTTCGGGATATACTTGGTCGCGGTGTAGTGGTCTACATCGATGACATTCTGGTGTATTCCGCTACGCGCGCCGAGCATGTTGTCCCTGGTTCGCAAAGTGCTAGCCCGACTGTTGGAAAATTACCTTTATGCCATGGCAGAGAAGTGTATTTTTTTCCAGCTGTCCATCTCCTTCCTCGGATACCGCATTACCACCTCAGGTGTGGAGATGGAGGGAGATCACATTTCAGCTGTGCATAATTGGCTGACTCCCACCACGGTTAAGGAGGTGCAGTGCTTTCTTGACTTCGCCAACTACTTTTGGAGGTTTATCCGGGGCTTTGGCAAGGTCGCAGCTCCCATTACATCTCTGTTGAAGGGAGGGCCGTCCTGGCTCCGCTGGTCTGCTGAGATTGACAGGGCTTTCAGTAACCTGAGGGGTCTGTTCACCTCAGCCTCGTTACTGGCCCACCCCGATCCATCACTACCGTTCATAGTGGAGGTGGATGCGTCCGAGGTAGGGATAGGCACTGTCCTGTCTCAACACTTGGGCACGCCAACCAAGCTTCGCCCCTGTGCCTTCTTCTCTAAGAAGCTCAGCCTGGCGGAGCAGAACTACGACGTTGGTGATCGGGAGCTGTTGGCTGTTGTCCGAGCCCTGTCCGTGTGGAGGCATTGGCTCGAAGGGGCGAAACACCCTTTCCTCATCTGGACGGACCACCGTAACCTGGAGCACATCCAAGCAGCGAGGATGCTGAATCCTCGCCAGGCCAGGTGGACCCTATTCTTCACCCAGTTTGATTTCACACTATCATACATCCCGGGTACGAAGAATGTGAAGGCAGACGCATTGTCACGGCTGTATGACACAGAGGAGAGGCCCAGAGACAACACCCCCATACTCCCAGCCTCCTGCATTGTGGCGCTGGTAGTATGGGCGATGTACGCGGATATAGAGCAGGCGTTATGCACAGAGCCATCTCCACCTCAGTGTCTCCCAGTGGGTAAGTTACAACCTTTATACCAGTTCCACAACAACCATGGTCTCACCTGAGCATAGATTTCCTTATCGATCTTCGCCTCTCCCAAGGTAACACCACCATCCTGGTTGTTGTGGACCGATTTTCCAAGGCCTGCCTCCTCCTTCCTTGCCCGGTCTCCCCACGGTCCTGCAAACTGCGGAGGCCCTGTTTACACATGTCGTCCGGCACTACGGGGTACTAGATGATATATTGTCTGACCGGGGTCCCCAGTTCACATCCAAGGTCTGGAAGGCGTTCATGGAACATCTGGGGGTCTCGGTCAGCCTGACCTCAGGTTTCCACCCCGAGAGTAATGGGCAGGTGGAACGGGTAAATCAGGATGTGGGTAGGTTCCTGCGGTCCTACTGCCAGGACCGGCCGGGGGAGTGGTCGGTGTTCTTGCCATTGGCCGAATATTCCCAGAACTCTCTCCGTCACTCCTCCACTAATCTAACGCCATTCCAATGTCTTTTAGGTTACCAACCGGTTCTGGCACCGTGGCACCAGAGCCAGACCGAGGCTCCTGCGGTGGATGACTGGTTTCGGCACGTGGAGGAGACGTGGGACGCTGCCCACGTCCACCTCCAACGGCCCGTGAGTCGTCAGAAGACCAACGCTGACTGCCACCGCAGTGAGGCCCCGGTCTTCGTACTGTGTGATTGGGTCTGGCTCTCGAGCCGGAATCTGCCCCTCCGCATGCCCTGTCGGAAGCTGAGCCCACAGTTTGTGGGGCCATTCAAAGTCCTGAGGAGAATCAACAAGGTTACCTATAGGTTATTACTCCCCACTGATTACCGTATTAACCCCTAGTTTCATGTGTCTCTCCTCAGTCCGGTGGTGGCTGGTCCGCTCCAGGAGTCTGAGGTGCGGGAGGTCCCTCCGCCTCCTCTGGACATCGAGGGGGCCCAGGCGTACTCTGTCCGTTTCATCCTGGATTCGAGGCGTCGGGTGGGGTCCTTCAGTATCTCGTGGAGTGGGAGGGGTATGGTCCGGAGGAACGGTGCTGGGTCCCGGTGAGGGATATCCTTGATCCCTCCCTGTTGGGGGATTTCCACCGTTGCCATCCGGCTCGCCCTGCTCCGTGTCCTCCTGGCCGTCCCCGAGGCCAGTGTAGGCGCGCTGCTGGAGCTGCGTGTCAAGGGGGGGAGGGTACTGTCACGACTTCCTCCAAAGCTGCCTCCCCTCTTTTTTCGGGCAGGCTTCGGCGTTCATCGTCACTGGCCTTCTAGCCACGACCGCCCCATATCGCATTATTCCATTTGTCTTGTCTTGTCAATTACACACATCTGGTTCATATTCCCCTCATTAGTATGTCTTTAAGTGTTCCCTCTGCCCCCTTGTCCTTGTGGGTGATTGTTTCATGTGAGATGAGTGTAGCTCGGTGGAGCTACCTGTACTTTGTATTGCCGGGGTATATTTTCCCTGTGTGCCTGTATTTGTTCAAGTGCGCCTGTTTTGCGCACTGGACTGTTGACGCTATCCAGCATAACTGTGTACTACGGAATAAACTCTGTATTCTGCGATTTACCCTCCTGCGCCTGACTCCTTCAAATCACACTCTCATAGTCAGAGCAAGAAACCAAGCCATGAGGTCGAAGGAGTTGTTCATAGAGCTCCAAGACAGGATTGTGTCGAGGCACAGATCTGGGGAAGGGTACCAAAAAATGTATACAGCATTGAAGGCCCCCAAGAACACAGTTGCCTCCATCAAATGGAAGAAGTTTGGAACCACAATGACTCGTCCTAGAGCTGGCCGCCTGGCCAAACTGAGCAATCGGGGGAGAAGGGCCTTGGTAAGGGAGGTGACCAAGAAATCGATGGTCACTCTGACAGAGCTCCAGAGTTCCTTTGTGGAGATGGGAGAACCATCCAGAAGGACAACAATCTCTGCAGGACTCCGCCAATCAGGCCTTTATGTTAGAGTGGCCAGACGGAAGCCACTCATCAATAAACGGCACATGACAGCCTGCTTGGAGTTTGCCAAAAGGCACCTAAAGGACTCTCAGACAATGAGAAACAAGATTCTCTGGTTTGATGAAACCAAGATTGAATTATTTGGCCTGAATGCCAAGCGTCACGTCTGGAGGAACCCTGGCACGTCTGGAGGAACCCTGGCACCATCCCTACGGTGAAGCATGGTGCTGGCAGCATCATGCTGTGGGGATGTTTTTCAGCGGCAGGGCCTAGGAGACTAGTCAGTATCGAGGGAAAGATGAACGGAGCAAAGTACAGAGAGATCCTTGATGAAAACCTGCTCCAGAGCACTCAGGACCTCAGACTGGGATAAGGTCCACCTTCCAACAGGACAATGACCCTAAGCATACAGCCAAGAAAATGCAACAGTGGCTTCGGGACAAGTCTCTGAATGACCTTGAGTGGCCCAGCCAGAGCCTGGACTTGAACCCGATCGAATATCTCTAGAGAGATCTGAAAATAGCTGTGCAGCGTCTCTCCCCATCCAACATGACAGAACTTGAGAGGATCTGCAGAGAAGAATGGGAGAAACTCCCCAAATACTGGTGTCCCAAGCTTGTAGCATCATACCCAAGAAGACTCGAGGCTGTAATCGCTGCCAAAGGTGCTTCAACAAAGTACTGAGCAAAGGGTCTGAATATTTATGTAAATGAAATATTTCCATTTTTCATTTTTTATAAATTTGCAAAAATCTCTAAAAAACAGTTTTTGCTTTGTCATTATGGTGTATTGTGTGTAGATTGATGTGGACATTTTTTTATTTAATCCATTTTAGAATAAGGCTGTAACGTAAGAAAATGTGGAAAAATTGAAGGGGTCTGAATACTTTCCGAATGTTCTGTATTTGGTACATTTATTCCTCTGTGTATGTGCGTGTGTATATGCTTTTGTGTGTGTGTGTGTGTGTGTGCTGGGAGGAGGGCCTGGCAGTGTAGTGTTACCTGACGCTTACAGAAGCCTGACTCTGGAGCAGGTCTCGTGCTCTCTCTCAGTCAGTCTTTCCCAGGCCCATAATCAGAGATTACTATGAAAAAATGTATGCACTAACTAACTGTAAGTCGCTCTGGATAAGAGCATCTGCTAAATGACCTCTCCTGGTGCTGCTCCTGGATCAAAGACCCAAGCTACAGAGCACTTTTCCCATAGCTGGAGGGATACTCTGTGTGTGCAGCTGGATTTATAGCTAGCAGTCTTATGTGTCCATAAGTGGAGGCCTACTTTGCATTTATAATAATAATAATAATATGCCATTTAGCAGACGCTTTTATCCAAAGCGACTTAAAGTCATGCGTGCATATATTTTTACGTTTGGGTGGTCCCGGGGATCGAGCCCACTACCCTGGCGTTACAAGCACCATGCTCTACCAATTGAGCTACAGAGGTCCACAATAGTGCAAAGATAAGTGTGTATATAGTATGGAGATAAATTGCTGCCAAAATGTTGTAAATTAATGAATAATAATTAACAAATGAATTATGTTTTTCGAGGTCATCATTGTATAGTTTTAGGCAATAATAAGCATTTGCTTACTGCTTTACTGCAGTAGGCTACTGCTTCATACTGTATAATATGCATATATTGAGTTTGTATGTGATAACTATCCAAACTAAAATGGATGCATCACTACTAACTTTCCAAATTAAAATGTTACCTAAGCAGTAGGCTACTGATTCATTATGTATAATATGCATATCATTTAGTTTTTGTGTTATAACTATCCAAATTAAAATGTATGCATCATTAATAACTTTCCAAACTAAAATGTTATTTAAGTAAATGTTTTTCCATAATCTTACCCTTCCTCACCCTCACGACAGCTTTCCATGGCACATCAGTGCAAATCCGCGTTATCTGACGTTCCTGCTATTTGTTCCCCAGCTCTGTGACATCTATCCCCGGTAATGAGAATGTCCAACTCCCTTTTCCCTGCTAATCAGACTCCTCACTGTACCTCAGACATTATGTAATCTTTAAGACAGTGTACCTCAGACAGTATGTCATCCTTAAGACAGTGTTATAATTGGTTTACTACAGCCACCTCAGGTAAAGGGTTAATGTATGGCCTCTAACGATCTCTCTTAACATTATGTTTTACAGTATTTAAGAAGTTAAAATATGTCAAGAATCGAGTGGCGTACATGGCTTATTAGCCAGGAATGTATTGTGGGAATGTATTGTAGTCTTGTGAAAAAAAACGTAGAGTGGATGGGAAACTTTGGCATTCCAGAGTGAAACTGTGGCATTCCCATACTCTGCCACATCACAGTGCTAGTTTCTGATGAGTTGGTGGGATCGGTGAGGCTGGCATTTTCCCATCTTTACCCACCCAGGTGATGTGTTGCTGTCCTGTCATCTCTCTCGGGCCTGTCTGTCTCAGTGAGGGCTCTGGGAAGCGCTAACAAAGGGATCCCTGTACAAGTACACTATTTTTACAAAAATATGTGGACACCCCTTCAAATAATAATAATAATAATAAGCCATTTAGCAGACGCTTTTATCCAAAGCGACTTACAGTCATGCGTGCATACATTTTTGTGTATGGGTGGTCCCGGGGATCGAACCCACTACCCTGGCGTTACAAGCGCCAAATGAGTGGATTCTGCTATTTCAGCCACACCCGTTGCTAACAGGTGTATACAATTGAGCACACAGCCATGCAATCTCCATAGACAAACATTGGCAGTAGAATGGCCTTACTGAAGAGCTCAGTGACTTTCAACGTGACACCGTCATAGGATGCCACCTTTCCAACATGTCAATTTGTCACATTTCTGCCCTGCTACAGCTGCCCCGGTCAACTGTAAGTGCTGTTATTGTGAAGTGGAAATGTCAGCCACATAGTGGTAGGCCACACAAGCTCACAGAATGGGAACGCAGAGTGCAGAAGCGCGTAACGTGTAAAAATCGTCTCTCCTCGTTTGCAACACTCACTACCAAGTTCCAAACTGCCTCTGGAAGCAACGTCAGCACAAGAACTGTTCGTTGGGAGCTTCATGAAATGGGTTTCCATGGCCGAGCAGTTGCACACTGTCACGTCTCCTCCCGTTGCTCCCCTCCGGCGCTTTGATTCGCCGGTCTACTGAGCCACCGGTCTGAGCGCACCACCTCGGCAACACCGGAATGGAAACCCAACGCACCCTAATCACCTTCAGCGCACCTGCACCTCATCATCTCATCACCACCCCTATTTAGCCCTGGACTGTTCTGTATTGTGTTGTGTGTGTGATTGTTAAGCGTCGTGTCGGTTACTCTCTCTTTGTTATTCTCTTTCTCATTATTAAGTAAACCTTGTTAATACCTGCGTCTGCGTCCTGCCTCTTCGTATATCAGTACTCGTCACACACACAAGCCTAAGATCACCATGCTCAAGTGAGTTGTGTAAAGCTCTCCGCTATTGGACTCTGGAGCAGTGGAAACGTGTTCTTTGGAGTGATGAATCACGCTTCACCATCTGGCAGTCCAACGGATGAATCTGGGTTTGGCGGATGCCAGGAGAATGCTACCTGCCCCAATGCATAGTGCCAACTGTAAAGTTTGGTGGAGGAGGAATAAAAGTCTGGGGCTGTTTTTCATAGTTCACGCTAGGCCCCTTAGTTCCAGTGAAGGGAAATATTAATGCTACAGCATACAATGACATTCTAGATGATTCTGTGCTTCCAACTTTGTGGCAACAGTTTGGGGAAGGCCCTTTCCTGTTTCAGCATGACAATGCCCCTGTGCACAAAGCGAGGTCCATACAGAAATGGTTTGTTGAGATCGGTGTGGAAGAACTTGACTGGCCTGCACAGAGCCCTGACCTCAACCCCAATCAAACACTTTTCGGATGTATTGGAAAGCCAACTGCGAGCCAGGCCTAATCACCCCACATCAGTGCCCGATCTCACTAATGCTCTTGTGACTGAATGGAAGGAAGTCCCTGCACCAGCGTTCCAACATCTAGTAGAAAGCCTTCCCAGAAGAGTAGAGGCCGGTATAGCAGCAAAGGGAGGACCAACTCCATATTAATGCCCATGATTTTGGAATGAGATGTTTGACGAGCAGGTGTCCACATACCTTTGGTCATGTACTGTACTTTATTTGCCCACTGATCCCCTATGAGAGACCTATGTGAAAAACGACACCTGCTCTCTCATTTCAGTTTCTCAGGGCTGTGTTCCCTGTGTGTGTGTGTGTGTGTGTGTGTGTGTGTTTGTTCCTTTCCCTGTGTGTGACTGTGTGTGTCTGTGTGTGTGTGTGTTTGGCCCAGTGGGAGATTCTAAGCTACAAGACCTAGCAGGTAAACAGAGGGAGAGAGTAGATTGCAAACACAGCTGGAACCGCACAGAGGCACAGTGAGAATGCTATTAACTGTCTCATAAACATGTAATATGTCACTTAGATCTCCTACCATAATACTCCTTTCATGTTAGAGATTTAGCAGTTCTTTGATATAGAAAAGCACACAGATCTTAAAATCATGATATGAGGTACCTTCTTCAAATCCAATCCATTAAAATGTATTTTTACCCAACTAAGACATTTCTGAACACACATTTATAAACTCATGACCAAATGTGCTGAAGTCACAGTATTGGATTGAAGCACTTTTAATGAGCCTCCCCTTCTTGACTTTAGATCTACTTTAGATCTACAAGCTACTGACATGCACTCCAACTAACACTCAACTCATTCATCTATAAATATAATCCAATCATTGCTACCTAGGTCAGAAGTCACAGCTGGGTGCCCTCCAGGACCTTTTAATTACTGAAATGGAGGAACATGTGTGCAGGTGCTAGGAGGAGGCTTTACCATCTAGAGCAGTGGTTCCCAAACCCTAGGGGTCAGCAGGGGGTACTCAGTCCTGCTTTCAACTTACTCTTTAAAGTTGTAATAGTAGAAAATGAAAATTGGGTAGTACATCATGAGTATTCCTCTTGTCATGTCAGTCATTGCACACCTTAGAGAGCTATTTATAACTTGTCAGAAATGTCCAGATCAACTAGCCCATGTCAGATAACGTTTTTTAGCTTGGTTTTTTAGCCCATCGATTTTGTAGTAATGTTCGAGTCACTTAGATATCACATGAATGCACATTAGACATGGCAAGATGTATAGAATTGCAAGTAAATTTGCTTTAAAACTGCAACATTTTCTCTGCACCCCATGACAAAATGTGTAGAATTGCAGGAAATAAGCTTTAAACCTGCAAAATGTTCTCTCCGCCAACAAGAGGGGTGTAAACAGTTTGTGTCACGAACTGTGCTTGTGCCCATAGAAATAGACGTCACGCGTGCACGTGCGTGTAAGGGATCGGGGGTTGGCAGGGTCTGGACAGAGTCTGACACTTCCCCGATCTACAGAGAGGGGGAGTCATCAGACTCGATCTGGTTCACCTGAGTTCTGAGCACACCTGTCAGTAATTAGTGTAGGATTTAAGGTGTGCTCAGAAGCTCAGTCGGCGCGAGGTATTGTTCCTTTGTGACTTGCTAAGCGTTTTGTTCCGAGAGAGAGAGAGAGTTTGTTGTTTTTGATTACCCGTGTATCCGACCTGTGCCTTGTTGTTTGACTCCCCGAATTGCTTAATCCTCTGCTTGTCTACCCCAGTAATTACCGTCCTCTGATCCTGTGCCTGTGCCCTCGACTACGACTAAGCCCGCTCCATTGGTACCTCTGCCTGTCTATGCCTGGCCCGGTTTTGACCACAGCCCGCCCGACCACGATTAAGCTATTCCCTTGTCTGTACTCTAATAAAGCATCGCTATTCTGCGATTGGATCTTACCACTCTGTCCGAGTATTCATTACAGAATACCTCGCCAATACCATGGATCCAGCGGAATTACAGAGGCGATGGGAGATACAGGAGAAACGGATGGATGAACTCCTACAGTTACTCAACGCTGGTGCGGCTGAAGGCACCACCCCGAGCACGGTCAGTCCTCGTCATGCACCTCCGATTTCTCTACCTGCAAGGTACGACGGGGAACCTGGCAAATGTCAGGGGTTTCTACTCCAGACGTCCCTGTATATGCCGTGATAATCGCATCGATGTTTTTCCGATGACCGTAGCAGGGTGGATTTCATTATTTCTCTGCTAACGGGAAGAGCACTGGATTGGGCTACTGCGCTTTGGGCAGCTGAGGTCCTCGAGTTGAATGCGGAAGTTCAGTTCAAGAGACTGTTTCAAGAGGTGTTCGACCACCCAGTATCTGGGCGTAGTTTGGGAGACCAACTATGCGAACTTCAGCAGGGCCGTCGCACAGTAGCCGACTACGCTTTAGAGTTCCATACTATAGCAGCCGGTAGCGGATGGAGCGAGACTGCTTTGCTCACAGTTTTCCGAAGAGGGCTGCGCAAAGACGTACAGACTGAGTTGGCTTGTCGAGGAGATATCACTGCGCTACATAAGTTTATCAAAATAGCCATCTCTATTGATAATCTTATAGTGCAACACAAGGCATCCACAGTCCGGGAGTCCTCGATCACTGGTCCTATGCAATCGACAGAGCGGAGGAGAGAATCTGAGGAGGAACCTATGCAACTGGGACGGTCACCTCTACAAGGTTCGGTGAGACAACAACGTCGGTCAGTCGGGTCATTTCGTTCGTCAATGTCCGGTACGACCTAACCGTACACCAGGATATCGCCTCGGAACTGCCAAACCGGTGAGTGAGAATTAAGTTTTGAACATTACATCGAAACAAATGTATGTGCCAGTTACCTTATCTGTCGGAGAGAAAGTGCGCAGGTTGGAAGGACTTATTGATTCCGGAGCGGCTGCCAGCTTTCTGGATATGGGTCTTGCTGAGGAGTTGGGAGTTCAACTTATCCCAATTCAACCTCCCCTGCGAGTCAACGCGCTAGACGGTGAGCCCATGGGCACTGGGTTCATTACGCACCGTACAGAGGTAATCAAGTTACAAGTGGGCTCCATACACCAGGAGAAAAAATAATAATTTCGTCATCTCCGCTCCACGGGAGCCACTAGTTCTCGGCCACCCCTGGCTCGTCCTCCATGATCCGGTCATCTCCTGGAAATCTGGCGATATCACAGCTTGGAGTGAGGTATGTAGGGCAGAGTGCCTCAATTTACCGTGCAAAATGTCTACTGTGGAGGATGCGCAGGGTGCGGTGTCTACTGTGGTCCCTACAGAATACCAGGATTACACACAGGTGTTCTCCAAGGAGAGGGCTACCGTGTTACCACCTCATCGGGCCTGGGACTGCGGGATTGATCTGCTATCCGGAGCTACACCTCCTCGTAGAAGAATCTACCCGTTGTCACAGCCGGAACGAGAAGCGATGAGCCAGTATATTGATGAGGCGCTACAGCAAGGGGCCATTCGCCCATCGACGTCTCCCCGCCGCATCCAGTTTTTTCTTTGTGAAGAAAAAGGGATGGCGGACTGCGTCCTTGTATAGACTATCGAGGGTTGAACGATATTACCATCAAAAATCGTTACCCCCTTCCTTTGATTCCAGCAGCCCTTGAACAGGTGGGACAGGCCTCCATGTACAGTAAACTGGACCTCAGGAGTGCGTACAATCTGGTGCGTATTAGAGAGGGGGATGAATGGAAGACCGCCTTCATCACACATCGAGGACACTAAGAATATTGTGTCATGCCCTATGGACTTACCAACGCACCCTCAGTATTCCAGGCGTTCATGAATGACATTTTCAGAGACATGATTGATCGATTTGTTATAGTGTACATTGATGACATCCTAATATATTCTAACTCTCTGAGTGAACATGTGTCCCATGTACGACAGGTTCTGGATCGGCTCCTACAACATTCTCTGTTCGTGAAGGCAGAAAAGAGTGAATTCCATGTCACTACGATTTCCTTCCTTGGGGCCATACTCACTCCCGACGGGGTTAAACTGGATGAATCCAAGGTGCAAGCGGTACAAGACTGGCCTCAACCCAAGACGGTGAAGGAGCTCCAGAGGTTCTTAGGGTTTGCCAATTACTATAGACGGTTCGTGCGTAATTTCAGCACAACCGCAGCGCCCCTGTCGGCGATGACCAGCTACAAGGGTCGCGGTCTGAACTGGACGGAGGGGGCAGTGCGTGCGTTTGAACTTTACCACCGCTCCTATTCTATGTCAGCCGGACCCTACCTTACCGTTTATCGTGGAAGTGGACGCTTCGGAGGTTGGAGTTGGAGCCGTGTTATCCCAACGCCAAGGTGAGCCGCCTAAATCACGACCCTGTGCTTTCTTTTCAAGGAAACTGAATTCTGCCGAGCAGAACTATGACGTGGGTAATCGGGAATTACTGGCGGTGAAGTTAGCACTGGAGGAGTGGAGACATTGGTTGGAGGGAGCAGAGCATCCGTTCCAAGTGCTCACGGACCACCGCAACCTGGAGTATCTTCACAGTGCCAAACGACTGAACTCCCGACAGGCAAGGTGGTCTTTATTCTTCAACCGTTTCCGATTCACTGTCTCTTATATCCCCGGGTCCAAGAATCGTAAGGCGGACGCGCTTTCCCGACGGTTCGAGCGCACGGAAAGACCCGTGGAGCCAGAACCTATTCTCCCCATGAGTTACCGTGCTGGTCCGGTGAGGTGGGCTATTGATGACACGATTCAGGAGAGCTTACAAGCGGAACCAGCCACTCCAGAAACCCCGGGGTCTAAGGTGTTTGTGCCAGCTCCTCTTCGACCTCAACTGATGGAATGGTGCCACACGTCGCTGGGATCTGGTCATCCCGAATCACTCGAACTACACGACTCATCAGCCGAAAATACTGGTGGGATTCCCTCACAGATGACGTCAGAGACTATGTCTTATCCTGTTCAGTATGTGCTCAGTCCAAGGTACCTCGTGCACTACCGGAGGGTAAGCTGATGCCATTGCCAACTCCTCAACGACCATGGTCGCACATTGCTATGGACTTTGTTACCGGCCTACCAGAATCAGAGGGCCATACTGTAATTCTCGTGGTCATCGATCGTTTCTCCAAGATGTGCCGGTTAGTACCCATGACCCGTTTGCCTAACGCCACTCAGATGGCTGAGACTATGTTTACCCAGGTGTTCCGGCAGTTTGGTGTCCCGGAGGATATTGTTTCCGACCGGGGACCCCAGTTTGTATCCCGGGTATGGAAGGCATTCTGCGAACGCTTGGGCATCTCGGTTAGCCTAACCTCCGGATATCATCCCCAGGCCAATGGGCAGACAGAACGGCTCAACCAGGAAATTGGGAAATATCTACGGCAACAATGTTCGCGGCAGCCGCAAGAGTGGAGTCGATTCCTTCCTTGGGTAGAGTATGCTCAGAACTCACTCATTCACACCTCCCTACGCTTAACGCCCTTCCAGTGTGTTCTAGGGTATCAACCCCCCCTGTTCCTGTGGGATACCGCATCAGGGATGGTACCGGCAGTGGACGAGTGGTTCCGTCGGAGTGCGCAGGTCTGGGAGACGGCCCATCAACATCTCAGTCAAGCCTCACAACAGCAAAAGACCTACGGCGACCGACGCCGGAGACCTACTCCCATTTATCAACCCGGGCAACGAGTGTGGCTGTCTACCCGAGACCTGCGGTTCCGACGGAGCTGCAAGAAGCTCCAACCCAGGTACATTGGTCCTTTCAAAGTTCAGAGACGTATTAACCCTGTCACCTACCGTCTGTTACTCCCTCGACACTACAGGATAAACCCTACGTTCCACGTCTCCCTGTTGAAACCTGTCCATTATAGCCCGATGTATCCACCAATCGCTCAACAACCTACTACACCACCTTTGGAGGATGAACAGGACACCACCTATACAGTCCACGAGATACTGGAGTCAAGACGGAGACGAGGGGGCATCGAATATCTCGTGGACTGGGAGGGATATGGACCTGAGGAACGGTCCTGGGTTCCGGCTAAGGACATACTGGATCCCGCTCTCAAGGTCACTTTCCACGCTGAGCACCCAGATCATCCAGGACCCCGACCCAGAGGAAGACCACCCGGTAGAGGTAGAAGGCCGTCAGGAGCCGGCCCTGGGGAGGGGGATACTGTAAGGGATCGGGGGTTGGCAGTGTCTGGACAGAGTCTGACACTTCCCCGATCTACAGAGAGGGGGAGTCATCAGACTCGATCTGGTTCACCTGAGTTCTGAGCACACCTGTCAGTAATTAGTGTAGGATTTAAGGTGTGCTCAGAAGCTCAGTCGGCGCGAGGTATTGTTCCTTTGTGACTTGCTAAGCGTTTTGTTCCGAGAGAGAGAGAGTTTGTTGTTTTTGATTACCCGTGTATCCGACCTGTGCCTTGTTGTTTGACTCCCCGAATTGCTTAATCCTCTGCTTGTCTACCCCAGTAATTACCGTCCTCTGATCCTGTGCCTGTGCCCTCGACTACGACTAAGCCCGCTCCATTGGTACCTCTGCCTGTCTATGCCTGGCCCGGTTTTGACCACAGCCCGCCCGACCACGATTAAGCTATTCCCTTGTCTGTACTCTAATAAAGCATCGCTATTCTGCGATTGGATCTTACCACTCTGTCCGAGTATTCATTACAGTGCGCAGCTGGGGTGTAGGATGTTCCCCAATGCTTGAAGTGGGGCCTGAGTAAAAACGTTTTGGAGCCCCTGTTCTAGAGCACCCAAAATGGGAGATGTATCTTTTTTTCTCAAAATTAGCTTCTAACGCCCTGTACACAATCTGATGCAATTCTGGACGCTGTACGTCCATTTCACGCAATCTCGTTCCGTTACTGGTCGGAGAGCATACACTCTTAGAAAAAAGGGTTCCAAAAGGATTATTTGCGGAGGGATAGGGTTCTACCAAGAACCGTTTTGATCAGAAGAACCCTTTTGGAAGACAAGGGTTCTTTGTAAGTCAAAGGGTTCTACCTAGAACCTTCAACATCCTAGTAACTGTTTTTGGAAGAAAGGGTTCTTTGGAAGGCAAGAAGGATTCTTTGGAAGGCAAGAAGGAACCATATATAATATTTCCCAACATGATCTATTGCAGGGACATTTTCAGAATTGTTGTTTTACTGTAATATCTGTGTTTTTGCATGTACATTGATTGGTTGATTAATTGTATGCTACACAAAGATAAATAACATACAGTTTTCTAAACTTATCCAATCTGTTTGTAATTGGATTTATTGCAACCATTACACTTGATGGTTGTTCCAGTTAAGATGATTGAGGTAGTCTCAATATTCAATCCTCCCTACCCTGGCAGTCATTCTGACTGCAAGTTGCAGGTGATTAACAATTCTAGTGTTGGATATCCTACCCTCCAAATATATAAGGGTTCTTGGTAGAACCCTTCAAATAGGGTAATAGGTAAAACCATAAATAAGGGTTCGACCCAGCACCAAAAAGGTTTCCCCTATGGGGAAACCGCGGGCTCAGCTTCTGGCAGGGCAGGCGGAGGGGCAGGTCATTCGTAGAAAGCCAGACCCTGTCACCGGGGTGAAAGACCGGGGCCACACTGTGGTGACGATCGGCCTGCGCCTTCTGCCGGAGGACGACGCGCTGGAGATGGGTGTGCGCTGTGTTCCATACCTCCTCAGCACGCCGGAACCAATTATCCACCGCAGGAGCCTCGATCTGACTCCGGTGCCAGGGTACTAGGGCCGGCTGATAGCCTAGAACACACTGAAAGGGTGTGAGGTTAGTTGAGGAGTGACGGAGGGTGTTTTGTGCGTATTCTGCCCAAGGCAGGAACGCAGCCCACTCCCCCGGCCGGTCCTGACAGTAGCTACGAAGGTACCTACCCAGTTCCTTATTTCCCCTTTCCACCTGCCCATTAGATTGAGGACAATTCCCGGAGGTGAGGCTGACCGTGACCCCCAGTCGTTCCATGAAGGCCTTCCAGACACGGAAGGTGAACTGAGGACCAGGGTCAGACACGATGTCCTCCGAGATCCCGTAGTGCCGGAAGGCGTGAGAGAAGAGAGCCTCCACGGTCTGCACGGCCGAAGGGAGACCAGGCAGAGGAATCAAACGACAGGCTTTGAAAAACCGGTCCACAACGACCAGGATGGGGGTGTGCCCCTCCAAGGGGGGAAGGTCTGTGACAAAGTCCATGGAGAGATGGGGCCAGGCTCGTTGTGGAACCAGCAGCGGGTGGAGTTTGCCATTGGGGAGGTGTCTTGCTCTGTGCGCAGGTGGAGCAGGAAGAGACGTAAACCCGGACGTCCCGGTCCAAGGTGGGCCACTGGTACTTGGTGGAGAGACAGTCGATAGTACGGGCTATACCCAGGTGCCCCAACACAGGTGCTGTGTGTGCCCAGGCGAGGAGACGGTCCCGCAAATCAGAGGGCACGTAGATACGTCCCTCGGGACAGTGGGCAGGTGAGGGCTCCTGTCGCAGGGCTCGACGCATGTCCACGTCCACATTCCACACAACAAGAGCCACAATGTGGGACAGGATAATAATGGGTGTCACGTTCTCCCTCCGATCCTCTGTGTCATGCACCCGGGACAACGCATCGGCCTTAACGTTCTTTGATCCCGGCCGGTAGGAGATGGTAAAGTCAAACCTGGCAAAGAATAGGGCCCACCTGGCCTGACGCGGGTTCAGCACCTTCGCTGCTCGAATGTACTCCAAGTTCCGGTGGTCCGTCCAGACAGGGAATGGATGTTTAGCAACCTCCAGCCAGTGCCGCCATGCTTTCAACGCCTTCTTGATGGCCAACAACTCACGATCCCCCACGTCGTAATTCCGCTCCACGGGAGACAGCTTCCGTGAGTAGAAGGTGCATGGATGGAGTTTAGGCGGCGATCCAGTGTGTTGGGAGAGAACAGCCCCTACTCCAACCTCAGAGGCGTCCACCTCCACGATGAAGGGCAGAGACGGGTCAGGGTGAACCAGAACAGGTGCGTTAGTAAAACGTTCCTTGAGTGCACGGAAGGCTTCGTTGGCCTCCCCAGTCCAGTGCAGCTGTCGAGGATCTCCCTTCAGGAGGGAGGTGAGAGGGGCCACCACTGTGCTGAAACCCCTAATGAAGCACCTGAAATAGTTGGAAAAACCAACGAAGCGCTGCACTGCCTTGATGTTGGATGGAACAGGCCACGACCGTACTGCACTTACCCTCTGCTCTTCCATCTCCACTCCCGCGGTGGATATCCGATAACCCAGGAAGGAGACCGCCTGCTGAAAGAAAAGGCACTTCTCAGCCTTGGCGTACAGGTGATGCCCTATCAGCCTCTCCAAACCGGACCTGACATGAGAGACATGTTGCTCGCGTGTAGTGGAGTACACCAAGATGTTGTCTATGTACACCACTACACAGCGACCCAACATGTCTCTAAACACCTCGTTAATGAATGATTGAAACACAGAGGGTGCATTTGTCAGGCGGTAGGGCATTACCCTGTATTCGCAGTGCCTGGTGTTGGTGCTGAAGGCGGTCTTCCATTCATCCCCCTCTCTGATGCACACCAGGTTGTAGGCACTGCGTAAATCCAATTTAGTAAAGTACTTTGCAACGTGCATCTGTTCGATCACAGTGGGTATGAGAGGCAGGGGATAACTGAATTTAACAGTAGCCTTATTCAGTGTCCGGTAATCGATACAGGGGCGGAGACATCCGTCCTTCTTTTTCACGAAAAAGAAGCTGGAGGAGGCCGGAGAGGTGGACAGACGGATGAATCCTTGGGCCCGCGTCTCCTGGACGTAGGCCTCCATGGCTTCGGTCTCTGCATGCGAGGGAGGGTAGATGTGCCCCCGCGGGAGGGTAGAGCCAGGCAGTAGGTCGATAGTGCAGTCCCATGGGCGATGAGGGGGCAGGCTTATGACACAAGTCTTCGAAAAGGCCACCTGTAGGTCCCAGTATTTCTCTGGGATACGGATGTGGATGGCCTGGTCCGGACTTTCCACGGAGGTGGCACAGATTGACACAGAGAGACACCTCCCCTGACACTCGTGCGACCAACCCAACAACCTCCTCTCTTTCCACTAAATACTGGGGTTATGCAACTGTAGCCAGGAGAAACCTAAAACTACGGGGTGTGCAGGAGAGTCTAAGATGAGGAAAGTGATGTGTTCATGGTGGTTGTGATTAACTGTGAGAGAAATGGGAATCGTGGTCTGGCGCACCAGTTCTGTTCCTAGGGGACGGTTGTCTAGGACATGAACTGGGATAGGGGGTTGTAAAGGGACTAGAGGAATGCGTAATGATAAGGCCACTGACCGGTCTAGGAAATTGCCTGCAGCACCTGAGTCCACTAGGGCAGGACTCAGTCAGGGAAGGTGACAGGGAGGAGGACGAACTGGGTGGACAGAGAGGAGCAAGGCATGTCCACGCCTACCTGGGAAGGTACAGGAGCGCTCCTCGGACTGCCGCTTCCTCGACTGGTTCTCCTTCTGGGACAGGTGTTCCAGGGGTGGTCCGACTCCCCGCAGTAGGAGCAGAGACCCTGTTGATGGTGGCGTTGCCGTTCCACAGGGGGAAGGTGCGTCATGCCCACCTCCAAGGCCTCAGTCTCGCTGAAGGTTCCTGGGAGAGACCCGAACCCCCAGGATGGGCGATGACGGGCACGCAGGAGATTATCCAGGCGGATGGCCATAGCGATGAGCTGGTCCAGCGTAAGGTCCTCATCGCGACAGGCCTGCTCGTCTAGACGTCTGCCTGTAGCCCGCTATGGAAAACCGTCAACAGGGCCGGTCGTTCCAGCCAGTGGACGCAGCCACCGTGCAGAAATCCAGAGCGTACTCCGACGCTGTCCTGGACCACTGGCGTAGACGGAGGAGACGCTCACCTCCCTCTCGGCCCTCTGTTGGGTGGTCGAAGATGGCATGGGTGAAGCGCTCATAGGACTGCAGTTCTGGACCATCCCTCTCCCAGAATGCTTGCGCCCACTCCAGAGCCCTGCCTGTCAGCACCAAGATCACCAAGGCCACCTTGTTCCTCTCGGAGGCCGTCCCCGCTTGACGGGCAAGGTGGAGGTCACAATGCAGGAGAAACCCCCTACAGTGAGCTGGGGTGCCGTCAAACCGCTCCGGGAGGGACAGCTGGACGTTGTTGATCGGACCGGGTGATTTAGATGGTGGTGGGGTGGCTGAAACGACCGCAGGGAGCTGTGAAGGTGGTGGTGTAGCCTGCAGTTGGCGTACGGCCCGGAGCACCTCGTTCATGGCAGTCCCGAGGCACTCCAGGCACGAGTCGTGGTGGCGGAACTTCGCTCCTACAGCGGAGAGGTTGGGATGTCCTGCTGCTTCCTGTTTACTTGTGTCGGTCATTCTGTCACTGGTGTAGAGAGGAGTAGGCAGGAGGTAGTCGCTGGTTTAGAACTACTGAATTTATTTAAGTACCATAGATCAAAGCGGGACGAAACCCAAACACTGTTGTGCTCAAAATATATCTTCATAAACAAAAAGGCTCAGGGCAAACCCAAAGTGCAAAATATAAAGTGCTCAGGAAATAGTAGGAGAGATTCATATCAGTGCATATCAGAGCATAAACCCAGCCATGAGGTCGAAGGAATTGTCCGCAGAGCTCAGAGACAAGATTGTTTCAAGGCACAGATCTGGGAAAGGCTACCAAAAAATGTCTGCAGCATTGAAGGTCCCCAAGAATACAATGGCCTCCATCATTCTTAAATGGAAGAAGTTTGGAACCACCAAGACTCTTCCTAGAGCTGGCCGACCGGCCAAACTGAGCAATCGGGGGAGAAGGGCCTTGGTCAGGGAGGTGAACAAGAATCTGATGGTCACTCTCACAGAGCTCCAGAGTTCTTCTGTGGAGATGGGAGAACCTTCCAGAAGGACAACCATCTCTGCAGCACTTCACCAATCAGGCCTTTATGGTAGAGTGGCCAGACAGAATCCACTCCTCAGTAAAAGGCACATGACAGCCAGCTTTGAGGTTGCCAAAAGGCACATAAAGGACGCTCAGACCATGAGAAACAAGATTCTCTGGTCTGATAAAACCAAGATTGAACTCTGGGCTGAATGCCAAGTGTCACGTCTGGAGGAAACCTGGCACTGCTCATCACCTGTTCATTACCATCCCTACGGTGAAGCATGGTGGTGGCAGCATCATGCTGTGGGGATGTTTCTCAGTGGCAGGGACTGGGAGACTAGTCAGGATCGAGGGAAAGACTAACGGAGCAAAGTACAGCGAGATCCTTGATGAAAGCTTGCTCTAGAGCGCTCAGGACCTCAGACTGGGGCGAAGGTTCACCTTCCAACAGGACCATGACCCTAATCACACAGCCAAGACAATGCAGGAGTGGCTTTGGGACAAGTCTCTGAATGTCGTTGAGTAGCCCAGCCAGAGCCCGGATATGAACCTGATCGAACATCTCTGGAGAGACCTGAAAATAGCTGTGCAGAGATGCTCCCCATCCAACCTGACAGAGCTTGAGAGGATCTGCAGAGAAGAATGGGAGAAACTCACCAAATACAGGTGTGCCAAGCTTGTAGCGTCATACCCAAGAAGACTTGAGGCTGTAATCGCTGCGAAAGGTGCTTCGACAAAGTACTGAGTAAAGGGTCTGAATACCTATGTAAATGTAATATTTAAGTTTTTTATTTTTAATAAATTTGCAAAACTGTCAAAAACCTGTTTTTGCTTTGTCATTATTGGGTATTGTGTGTAGATTGAAGAGGGGGAAAAAAACTATTAAATACATTTTAGAAGAAAGCTGTAACGTAACAAAATGTGGAAAAAGTGAAGGGATCTGAATACTTTCCGAATGCACTGTATATTTTAATGCAGTCATCTCCGTTATAATTTGAAGCATCTTTTTATACGTTGTTTGTTTGTATGAATTGCAAATACATTGGCAACTTTGTATTTGTAGTCAACTTTGTTCTGAAGTTATTGGCGCTCCCAGAAAGGCTGCTCTTTGGTAATATGAATGAGGCGTAAGCCGTTGATTTAAGTTGGTCTTGGTTCCCATAGTTTCATACAAAGGGAAAAGCTACACATCAAACCAGTTATATCTACTTCTCTGTGTACTTTACTTTTAACGCAACTGAAAGCATTTGACCACAACCTGACTGATAACCACACAGGTCTGTCACCCACTAGTACCACAACAGAGCCTATTATATGTGTGTTTCTCTGTGGTTGTCAGTGGTGTGAAGGTCCCTGTCACATTTCCCCCTCGTCACAGCACCATATCACTATCTGAGCAATGCAACTGATCGTTGTCTATAGATTTAGACTGACTAAAAACATTTGCTTCTGGGGTTGAGAGTAGACCAAATGGAATTTAATGTCTTGCGCTTATTGCGCTCTGTGTAGATAGTTTCTTCAGAGCCATTCACACATATTACTACCAGTGCTTTTGTCATTCCCCAACCCCCTTCATGTCATCCAACTGTCTTACTTTGGAGGGAATATGGCTTTTATGACGTGAATTGAATAAAACCCTGATAAAAACTCTAACCGTATTAATCAACAGGTATAGGAGAGTGATCTGATAGTCATTGTTTTTATGTTTACATTTACATTTACAAGAAGGGACAGGAATGCAATTTGAAAGCTATTTGTCCTTGGTTTAAGATAGTAACTATACTATAGATAAATATTGGTAAACCGTCACTAATAGATTACCAAATCTTCTATCCTGAGAGAGAGAGAGAAAATACTTTCACCTTGCCACCATACAGCGGGTGAATGCAAGCATTTCGCGAGACTGTGCCTCAAAACCTAATGTCTACCTGGCCCACCACTCCACCCTGGACTTGAACAGCCTTTACTACCAGGTCCACCTCTACAAGGCATTAATTCCAACTTTTGCCAGGACCCTGAAGGACGTCACCCTCAACCATAGCCCCAGCACCTCACACAGGAGCAACAGAGCAACGGACACCCCGCCTAGACCAGCGAGACACCCTCCCAGACCTGCAAGACGTCCTCCTGAAGGACCTGCACTGAGAGAAACCACGCCAAGAGGACCTACACCCAGACCACAGCATCACCAGCCACACCCCAACCAGCTAAGACCACTTCAAGCAAACCCTGGCCGCACCCTATATAGGCCCCCATATGCCCAGGCCGTGAGCAGAGCAACAGGCCCAAACCCCACTATAACACCCGCCCAAGCACCATCCTGCGATCTAAGAGTATGTATCAGATGCTCAACATGCTCTGCTCACACCTACTGTGATGGTCCGGGCCTAAACCACACAAAAACAACACTAGACACTATGGAACACAAAGCTTTTACTATCTCATCCTGGAATATACAAGGTCTGAGGTCATCTGCCTTTGGCCTAAAGAGCAGGAACCCAGACTTCATCAAAGAAATTGAAAATACAGATATTGTCATCCTACAAGAAACATGGCATAAAGGAGACGGACCCACTGGTTGCCCTCTAGGTTGCAGAAAGCTGGTAGTCCCATCCACCAAACTACCAGGTGTGAAACAGAGAAGAGACTCAAGGGGTATGCTAATTTGGTATAGAGCAGACCCACTCTATTGAATTAGTCAAAACAGGAACATTTGACATCTGGCTAGAAATTAATAAGGAAATTATCTCAACAGAGAAAAATGTCCTCATGTGTGCTACCTATATCCCCCCAATAGAATACCCATACTTTAACAATGACAGCTTCTCCATCCTAGAGGGGGAGATCAACCGTTTCCAGGCACAGGGACATGTACTAGTCTCTGGTGACCTAAATGCCAGAACTGGACAAGAACCTGACACCCTCAGCACACAGGGGGACAAACACCTACTTGGAGGTGACAACATTCCCTCCCCCATATGCCCCCTAGACACAACTACGACAACATAACCAACAAAAACCGGTCACAACTCCTGCAGCTTTGTCGGACGCTGGGTATGTACATAGTCAAAGGTAGGCTTCGAGGGGACTCCTACAGTAGGTACACATATAGCTCATGTCTTGGCAGTAGTACTGTAGACTACTTTATCACTGACCTCAACCCAGAGTCTCTTAGAGCGTTCACAGTCAGTCCACTGACACCCCTATCAGATCACAGAAAAATCACACTACTTGAACAGAGCTATGCTCAATCATGAGAAATCAAAGCCAAAGGAACTGAATAATTGCTGCAAAGAAACCACTACTAAAAGACACCAATAAGAAGAAGAGACCTGCTTGGGCCAAGAAACACAAGCAGTGGACATTAGACCGGTGGAAATGTGTCCTTTGGTCTGGAGTCAAAATGTAAGATTTTTGGTTCAAACTGCCGTGTCTTTGTGAGACGCGGGTTGGTTGAACGTATGATCTCCGCATGTGTAGTTCCCACCGTAAAGCATGGAGGAGGAGGTGTGATGGTGTGGAGGTGCTTTGCTGGTGACACTGTCAGTGATTTATTTAGAATTCAAGGCACACTTAACCATCATGGCTACCACAGCATTCTGCAGCGATACGCCATCCCATCTGGTGTGCGCTTTCTTTTTCAACAGGACAATGACCCAACACACCTCCAAGCTGTGTAAGGGCTATTTGACCAAGAAGGAGAGTGATGGAGTGCTGCATCAGATGACCTGGCCTCCACAATCACCCGACCTCAACCCAATTGAGATGGTTTGGGATGAGTTGGGCCGCAGAGTGAAGGAAAAGCAGCCAACAAGTGCTCAGCATATGTGGGAACTCCTTCAAGACTGTTGGAAAAGCATTCCTGGTGAAGCTGGTTGATTGAATGCCAAGAGTGTACAAAGCTGTCATCAAGGCAAAGGGTAGGTACTTTGAAGAATATAAAATATAAAACATATTTTGATTTGTTTAACATATTTTTTGGTTACTACATGATTCCATATGTGTTATTTCATAGTTTTGATGTCTTCACTATTATTTATACAATGTAGAAAATAGTAAAAAATAAAGAAAAACCCTTGAATGAGTAGGTGTGTCCAAACGTTTGACTGGTACTGTATGTCCACAGACTCACAGACACAGTCAATGGCATAGGCACTACACATATTTTAAAACGTTATTTGGATCCTCAATGAAACATTGTGAACACAAACAACCCAACATTTCAGAGATTGTGCTTGGAGATGCTTGTATACAGTTGAAGTCGGAAGTTTACATACACCTTAGCCAAATACATTTAAACTCAGTTTTCCACAATTCCTGACATTTAATCCAAGTAAAAATGCCCTGTCTTAGGTCAGTTACGATCACCACTTTATTTTAAGAATGTGAAATGTCAGAATAATAGTAGAGAGAATGATTTATTTCAGCTTTTATTTCTTTCATCACATTCCCATTGGGTCAGAAGTTTACATACAATAAAATTCGTATTTGGTAGCATTGCCTTTAAATTGTTTAACTTAGGTCAAACGTTTCGGGTAGCCTTCCACAAGCTGGACATTTCTCCAAAAAGTACGATCTTTGTCCCCATGTCTAGTTGCAAACCGTAGGCTTTTTTATGGAGCAGAGGCTTCTTCCTTGCTGAGCGGCCTTTCAGGTTATGTCGATATAGAACTCGTTTTACTGTGGATATAGGTCCTTTGCTGTTGTTCTGGGATTGATTTGCACTTTTCGCACCAAAGTACATTAATCTCTAGGAGATAGAACGCGTCTCCTTCCTGAGCGGTATGACGGCTGCGTGGTCCCATGGTGTTTATACTTGCGTACTATTGTTTGTACAGATGAACGTGGTACCTTCAGGCGTTTGGAAATTGCTCCCAAGGATGAACCAGACTTGTGGAGGTCTACAATTTTTTTCTGAGGTCTTGGCTGATTTCTTTTGATTTTCCCATGATGTCAAGCAAAGAGGCTCTGAGTTTGAAGGTAGACCTTGAAATACATCCACAGGTACACCTCCAATTGACTCAAATGATGTCAATTAGCTATATATATCAGAAGCTTCTAAAGCCATGACATCATTTTCTGGAATTTTCCAAGATGTTTAAAGGCACAGTCAACTTAGTGTATGTAAACTTCTGACCCACTGGAATTGTGATACGGTGAATTATAAGTGAAATAATCTGTCTGTAAACAATTGTTGGAAAAATTACTTGTGTCATGCACAAAGTAGATGTCCTAACCGACTTGCCAAAACTATAGTTTGTTAACAAGACATTTGTGGAGTGGTTGAAAAACGAGTTTTAATGACTCCAACCTAAGTGCATGTAAACTTCCGACTTCAACTGTACATATCAATGAGTCATTGGTAATTTTGACGACACAACAAGACATATTTAAACAAAAGTTAAAGTTTGATATGTATATATTCTGTATCACTATCCTGCATCAGTAACAGCAGTTACAATGGGTATGCAGAACCTGCTGTATGATAAGAGAATGGTCCAGTTCTGCTAAAACCCACATCAAGGTATGATTCACAGAAGTTCACACTCACTGTGTAAGTACTTTTTCTTATGCTGCCTGATTGCACAAGCATTACCCCTACCCCTCCTCCATGAGTTGAGCACTGCTTCATGCTGTTGACTCCTCTGCGCATTGTGTTTCAGGGGGTCATCCTTGGCTGCGCAAAACATAATTGGCTTAGTATACACACACACACACACACACACACACACACACAGAGAAACGTTTTAAACCCTAGACAATGGTGTGCATTGGACAAAAGACACATGCCAATACTCTGATCCCACTTTGACAGAGCCCTCCCCATCAACCCCCCCCCCCATCTCCGCTAGGCTGCACCCAGACCCCTGATTGTTCCAATCTAACAGCACCTCCGCCCACCCCCCTCCCCCACTCTGCAGTATAATTAAACTGCTAATAGGTAAGATAACATTTAGGTAAGATATAGGTAAGATACCATCACGTTATCTCTTTTGGATTTGGTCTCTCTTGCTGTCATTAAGTGTGAATACAAATATACAATTTCAGGTCAGTGTGTGTGTTGTGGTCTGGCAGGTCTGAATATACTATGCACATCAGGATTAGTTAGTTATACAAACATTCCAGCTACAGAGCCTTGAATGATAATGAGGCTGCTTTGGTGAATATAGAGTCTAGAAATAGATCATCTTTAAATACGTGAATACTGTAATTAATCTAGAAAATATGTAGAAAACCATACAGTAAAGCTTGTCTACATTTTTATTTTATTAAATCTTAACCTACTGCAGCATCTAAATCTTATAGCTGAAATATTCTTGGATGAATTCAATATATACAATACAATTACCAAGTGCATGATTTACACTACATTACCAAAAGTATGTGGACACCTGCTCGTTGAACATCTCATACCAAAATCATGGGCATTAATATGGAGTTGGTTTGCTGCTATAACTGCCTCCACTCTTCTGGGAAGGCTTTCCATTAGATGTTGGAACTAGTTCTTCCACACCGATCTCCACTTCACAATAACAGCACTTACAGTTGACCGGGGCAGCTCTAGCAGGGCAGAAATTTGACGAACTTACTTGTTGGAAAGGTGGCATCCTATGACGGTGCCACATGGAAAGTCACTGAGCTCTTCAGTAAGGCCATTCTACTGCCAATGTTTTTCTCTATGGAGATTGCATGGCTGTGTGCTCGATTTCATACACCTGTCAGCAACGGGTGTGGTTGAAATAGACAAATCCACTAATTTGAAGGGGTGTCCACATACTTTTGTATATACAGTGCATTCAGAAATAATTCAGACCCCTTCCCTTTTATCACATTTTGTTATGTTACAGCCTTATTCTAAAATGGATTAAATTATATACACACAATATTCCATAATGACAAAGCGAAAACAGGTTTTTAGAAATGTTTGCAAATTTATTAAAAATAAAAAACAGAAATACCTTATTTACATAAGTGGTCAGACCCTTTAATCTGGCGTTCTTGACTAGGTATCCCGCTTTCCCTTTCCCTTTCCATTACTCAGTACTTAGTTGAAGCACCTTTGGCAGTGATTACAGCCTCGAGTCTTCTTGGGTATGACGCTACAAGCTTGGCAAGGGGTCTGAATACCTCGGCTAGCACACCAAATCTGAATTTGCTTCTATTTATTCCAAACCGTCCATCCTCAACCACTCTATTCAGTCTACCCGAGGCTGTGACCTGGGACTGTCAATGTGTCCAGCATCCTTCTCATCTATTTTTATGTATACAGCATAGTGTAACGGTATTCTGAATGTCACAAGCGCTGTTAGGAAAACACGTTGCAATGTGTTTTGTGTGCTCCTGTTGAAACGCACAATGTTTTTTTTAACTGTAATAATTGAATTAATTGTTTAATTGGTAATGTCTATGTTTCAATACAAGCTAGTAATTTGGTCTTGATCAGTACAGTGATATTTAAGTACGGTTGAAGTCGGAAGTTTACATAGATTTAGGTTGGAGTCATTAAAACTCGTTTTTTTCAACCACTCCACAAATTTCTTGTTAACATCTCTATTGTTTTGGCAAATCGGTTAGGACATCTACTTTGTGCATGACACAAGTAATTTTTCCAACAATTGTTTACAGACATATTATTTAACTTATAATTCACTGTATCACAATTCCAGTGGGTCAGAAGTTTACATACACTAAGTTGACTGTGCCTTAAAACATCTTGGAAAATTCCAGAAAATGATGTCATGGCTTTAGAAGCTTCTGATAGGCTAATTGACATCATTTGAGTCAATTGGAGGTGTACCTGTGGATGTATTTCAAGGCCTACCTTTAAACTCAGTGCCTCTTTGCTTGACATCATGGGAAAATCAAAAGAAATCAGCCAAGACCTCAGAAAAAAATTGTAGACCTCCACAAGTCTGGTTCATCCTTGGGAGCAATTTCCAAACGCCTGAAGGTACCACGTTCATTTGTACAAACAATAGTACGCAAGTATAAATACCATGAGACCACGCAGCCGTCATACCACTCAGGAAGGAGACGCGTTCTGTCTCCTAGTGATGAACGTACTTTGGTGCGAAAAGTGCAAATCAATCCCAGAACAACAGCAAAGGACCTTGTGAAGATGCTGGAGAAAACAGGTAAAAAAGTATCTATATCCACAGTAAAACGAGTACTATATCGACATAACCTGAAAGGCCGCTTAGCAAGGAAGAAGCCACTGCTCCAAAACCGCCGTAGAAAAGCCAGACTACGGTTTGCAACTGCACATGGGGACAAAGATCGTACTTTTTGGAGAAATGTCCTCTGGTCTGATGAAACAAAAATAGAACTGTTTGGCCATAATTACCATTGTTATGTTTGGAGGAAAAAGGGGAGGGGCTTGCAAGCCGAAGAACACCATCCCAACCGTGAAGCACGGGGGTGGCAGCATCATGCTGTGGGGGTGCTTTGCTGCAGGAGGGACTGGTGCACTTCACAAAATAGATGGCATCATGAGGAAGGAAAATTATGTGGATATATTGAAGCAACATCTCAAGACATCAGTCAGGAAGTTAAAGCTTGGTCGCATACTTCCAAAGTTGTGGCAAAATGCCTTAAGGACAACAAAGTCAAGGTTTTGGAGTGGCCATCACAAAGCCCTGACCTCAATCCTATAGATCTTTTGTGGGCAGAAATGAAAAAGCATGTGCGAGCAAGGAGGCCTACAAACCTGACTCAGTTGCACCAACTCTGTCAGAAGGAATGGGCCAAAAACCACCCAATTTATTTTGGGAAGCTACGTCAAACGTTTCGAGAAGGCTACCTGAAACGTTTGACCCAAGTTAAACAATTTAAAGGCAATGCTACCAAATACTAATTGAGTGTATGTAAACTTCTGACCCACTGGGAATGTGATGAAAGAAATAAAAGCTGAAATAAATCATTCTCTCTACTATTATTCTGACATTTCACATTCTTAAAATAAAGTGGTGACCTAAAACAGGGAATTTTTACTAGGATTAAATGTCAGGAATTGTGAAAAACAGAGTTTAAATGTATTTGGCTAAGGTGTATGTAAACTTCCGACTTCAACTGTAGCTACAGATATGGGATCTTAATTAGACCAGTTTCGTGGCAGGAATAAAGAATCGTGCAGCAGGAGGATTGGATTATTCAAAAAATAAATAATAATTTCGAACAGTAAATTCGTTTTGATAGACTACAGGAGGCTATAGTTTAGGTGAAGCCTAAGGCTGCATTTCAGATACACTTGTATGTCATAGTGGAGACCAATATCTATCTTGTGTTAACCTATACAAAACAACGGTTGTTGATGTGTATGGCTATGTTTCAGATACAATTTTGTACATTTGAATGTCACAGTAGTAGGACCTATAGTAGTAGGACATTTATTCTGTCCGTGCTTTAGCTTTTGAGCGAATGAGACATAAATAGAACTGCAGGTTTTCTGTGATTTTAGGTAATTGATGAGGCTCATTTGAATTTGCTGCGGCGCAGGACAATTCTCACTGACAAAGGAGTGATCAAATTAAGATATGACATCTGTATGCTTTTCTAATTTTAGAGATATTTAGGATTCAGAAAAGCATCTCAAGAACAATAAATATTTATCTCACAGTTCTGTGTGATCATTTGGCTTTTTCTGCATCTGACCACAATGCCATAGAACAGAAGAGGCTGGGAGAGGACAACAACAAATGAGAGAAAGGGAGAGAGAGAATGAGAGAGAGAGATTAGACAAAACACAGTCTGTCCTCTGACTGAGTGACTCTTCAATAGAGTTAGTCTCTCTGGAGCCAACAGTGTCTGCTGCAGAGCATTGGGATGAGAGAAAGGAAGATAATGCGCAAGAAAGGGGGCTTGTTGAATAATTAGAGCATATTAAAAGGGTATGCTATGCATTTGTCTTGAAATTCTGACACACACACACACATGCACACAAACACACACACAAACAGGCCTGACTTTGTCCTTGCGGCTGGGTCTATCTGCACATGCATGCGTGCGTTCTAATCAGGGGACTCCAATGGGGAGAAAGGCGCTGGGTCAGCCAGGGTGAAATGTTTGTGATGGAAATTTGGGCGGCAGGCGTAGGAAAACAAAGATCGAGACACCCAAGAGACGACATGAGATAACACGAGAAATCACCAAATGCAATAAAAAGTCCCCAAATGTGAGATATCATCAAGAATTGGGCATGTTTTTTTCAGTCAAGTCCAACACTAGAAGGTTGTTTTCATAGAAAATCAATGAGATGTAAAAATAGTTTTGTGTTTTAGGTTTTACTTGATGCATAATTAGCTAGCCTTGACCAGATTAACACAACCATTAA
Source organism: Coregonus clupeaformis (assembly GCF_020615455.1). Classification (NCBI taxonomy): domain Eukaryota; kingdom Metazoa; phylum Chordata; class Actinopteri; order Salmoniformes; family Salmonidae; genus Coregonus; species Coregonus clupeaformis. The sequence continues at coordinate 149,240 of NC_059222.1, forward strand.
TTTAGTTTATGACCCTTTCGACAAAAGGCTTTGTGGATTTATTGAAATGTTCCCATTTTGCATGAATTTAATTGCACAGACACAATGACACACCAATATCTATTTTCTGTGGTAGGCCCACTCTGAAAATTTGAAATCTTCAATAGATAGTTATTTGGGTTGTTCAAAATGGTGGTTTGCTTCACAGACACAAACAATTATAGACACAAACAATTATATTTATTTCCCTGTTGGAACCTGGGAGGAAGCCTGCGGACAGAGCACGAAGATGGAACCATGGAGGAATCCAATGGAACTGCTCCATACTGTGAGATTCTGCAAGATGGCACAAAGATGGGATTTAATGACCCTCCGATTGAGCGGCTCTGAATGGGCTGACCCCTGGCCCCCAGCCTTGACACCTGGTGACCCCTCATGTCCTCCGGGAGCCAGTGGTTGTCACTGGTCGTTTGTCAAACTCCATTCAGTGATCTGATTACCATCCAATTTGGGATCTGCCGGCTACACGCTTCTAGGATCAAGACAAGCTACTTTCAGCAACTTTACATTACAAAAAATAACTAGATTGAGTGTAGGGAAAACACTAATTATTCTATTCAAAGAAGTAGAGGAGTTAAAACTTTAGAAATAAAAAACTTTTGTCTTTATTTTACTGAATCTTGAACATAAACCATCAACATACAGTAGATGTTTAGCAGCAATATTGTTCTACTGCAGGGGTTCCCAACCTTTTTTTCCCAGGGCCCCCCTTTTCACATTTGACCCCCCCTTTCTTTTTCTAAATGTTTGTTTATTGAGGTAGCCTATATTGAATGCATCACCAGCTTGATTTTGTTTAATTTGAGGGACCTAGTTAAATGTAGTTGTTTTGAAGCTCATTTCCTAATAATAATAATATCAATTATTATTATCATAATAATAGATAAGGAAAATACATTCTAGACCCGATTTCCCCAAATGTTATTCCGCTACCAAATGTGTTTTATTAGGATAATTTATATGAACTTTCAATTGAATTATACATATAGTCTTTTACAGAACGTGAATAGATCAACTGATAGCGACAGAGTCACACATTGTATAAGATTACTTCCCAAGCAAAGTGCACTTTCTTTGACTCCTCGACTTTAAAAGGTCGTTGCTCAGCTTCTGAATGTCATAGAGCCAAATATATTCCCATGTGCATAAGAGTCGTGTTTTCCTCTGGCATTTTACTGCTTGTTTCTAGCCTTAACCATAGCGGATGTATGCATAGTTTTAGATTGGTATAAACAATCGCAAATGTACCCCTAGAACCAAATAACCCCTGTGCTTCAGACCGGATGGGCAGCTGTGAAAGCAGTTAGTAAAGAGATGGTCTGGGAGTCAATGGGAATCATTAGAGAGTCGTTAACTGAATAAGGCCAATCAGATATAAGCTATCACAGATTCACCCAAACTAAACAAGGCATGATGAATCATGACTCTAGTTTCCATCCAGACCAAATCTCTCATGATGCCTTGTGTCCAGCTAACTTAGAATCCCTCTGGACTCTTTTGGATGTGTTGGAGTGTGTGTATGTGGTTGTATGTGTATATGGCCCTGTACAACTGATATGTATCTGGCACAACAGTTGTGATACATCAGAGAGTTTGTCTGTACAAAAGATACCGCACAATGACTTTGCAAACATTTTTGTGTAGACAAACTCTCCGTTGTATCACAAAAAAGATCAGTTGTATCACAACCATTGTGTGAAATGTGTTGTACATCAGTGGCACAACCTAAGCGTGTACAGAGCCTTTGTATGTGTATTGGAAAGTGAGCCTGTATGTGTACATGCTCACACTTAGGCGTGTGCATTGTGAGTGTGTTCACATGTCAATGGGCCGCCATGATTTTCTTTCATTTACTGTACTTCAGGGATGTGTGTAATATTATGGCAGCCTTTTCCTGCCCCTCCCTGGAAGAACCTCTTTCCCCCTTACTTCAGTCCTTTGTCTGGGCAATTAGCCCCCTATAGGCTTCCGCATGCTTCGGTTCGGTTGGCGCCTAGACGAACTCGGCTAGGCGAACCGAACGAGTGTGCTCACATACTCCCTTCAAATACGTTCGCTTGAAAAACGAAAGGGGGAGAGACACTTGAACGGTCGAGAAAATGGAAGTTGTACGAATTGCTTGGGATCTACTAGATTTGCTTTACCTAGCAACACATATAATAGGCGAATTACGGAAGAGAAGATGGTCAGTGCCACCACTCAACAGAGAAAGAACAACAGACGCGCAATGCTGGTCCAACAAATGCACGCCATTGATGAGGAGCAGCATTTTGTGTACTTCAGGATGTCTGCTTGCCATTTCGATGATCTTGCATTGCCCCTTTCATCAATAACACCCTCTGGACGTGTGCCATGGCAGGAAGACATGATTAGGAGAGGACAACTCAACCCATGGCCAGCCAATCATGCAGAATAAGACTTTGTTTGGACTGCTCACACACACCCACACAAACCCCTTGATGGACGCACACAGTTCTTTGTGTGCACTGTGAACCAAAGTACTTTGTACTAAAATGTAGACTTTTCATCTTGTTAATAAAATGAAACTGTCTCATTGTGCATTAATTTAGATTAGATTGAACTACACCACACAAGTAGAATAAAGCCTGTAAATTCTGTGGCACACAGCTTTTCTCAACGTTGTCAGCACTTGATGTTCAAATAGAATGCATTGAAACACCTTGTATTGAGATGAAGAAATGCCAACAGAGCTTTTTCAGCACACAAACCTTTATTCTTTCTTCTGGGCTCTGAAAGTAAACCACAACACAAAAGTGCCTGCTATGAACTGACGTAAACAACATGTGTCAATTAAATATAATTAAAGTGTCAGTGTGTAAATGCAAATATGTCTGATCAATATAACAAATGTTTCTCAATAGAACAACAGTGTCTGCTGAGAACAGACATGTAAACAACACCTATCAATGAAATATAAGAAGTGTCAGACAATAAATGCAATTACTTATACAATACACAGAAGGCTGCTGAGGGGAGCACAGATCATAATAATGTCTGGAACGGAGCGAATAGAATGTCATCAAATACGTGGAAACCATGTGTTTGATGTGTTTGTTACCATTCCACAAACTCCACTCCAGCCATTACCACGAGCTCGTGCACCCTAATTAAGGTGCCACCAACCTCCCGTGCTACAATAGTACACGTGTCTTCAAAAAACAGACATGTAAACAACAAAAGAGTCTATGGAATAAAATGAAAGTGTCTAGTATCTGGCTCCTGAGATGAAGAATAACAACAGAACAAGTTGTTAATTTCCCTGTGGGTCCCAGTCGTTCGGTCTGTGTCCTCTTCTTGAAGTCATGCACAATCTCATTCAGCTGGTGATCGAATTCCTCCCGGAGTTTTGCCGATAGTTCATCCATGAAATCAGCTATAGTTGCCAGGGCCCTGTAGAGAGTATGAGAAGGGGGGGGGTTAGAGGAGTGTATGTGGGGAGCAGTGTGCATGGTGAGGAGAGGAGAAAAGAGGACAACAGAAGAGAGGAAAGGGAAACATTTTAGCTAGCTAGCTGGACCTTTCTAGAGAACTTTGACATTGGTGTCACCAATGTAGGAGGCTTATGATTTTCAGTCTCTGACAAAACTATGTTTGATCAAAATGTTGTAAAGTGGGCCCCGTGTAGCTCAGTTGGTAGAGCATGGCACTTGCAATGCCAGGGTTGTGGGTTCGATTCCCACGGGGGGCCAGTATAAAAAATTTAAATTATGCACGCACTAACTGTAAGTCGCACTGGATAAGAGCATCTGCTATATGACTCAAATGTAAAAAATTTAAAGATCTTTAGTTTAGTAAATTGGCTTGCTTTCTCTGCACGAGTATGCTGCTAGGCTAGCTAGCCAGCCAAGTAGCTAGCGCTAGCTGGCTAGATACAGTGGGGAGAACAAGTATTTCATACACTGCCGATTTTGCAGGTTTTCCTACTTACAAAGCATGTAGAGGTCTGTAATTTTATCATAGGTACACTTCAACTGTGAGAGATGGAATCTAAAACAAAAATCCAGAAAATCACATTGGATGATTTTTAAGTAATTAATTTGCATTTTATTGCATGACAAAAGTATTTGATACATCAGAAAATCTGAACTTAATATTTGGTACAGAAACCTTTGATTGCAATTACAGAGATCATACGTTTCCTGTAGGTTTTGACCAGGTTTGCACACCCTGCAGCAGGGATTTTGGCCCACTCCTCCATGCAGACCTTCTCCAGATCCTTCAGGTTTCGGGGCTGTCGCTGGGCAATACGGACTTTCAGCTCCCTCCAAAGATGTTCTATTGGGTTCAGGTCTGGAGACTGGCTAGGCAACTCCAGGACCTTGAGATGCTTCTTACGGAGCCACTCCTTAGTTGCCCTGGCTGTGTGTTTCGGGTCGTTGTCATGCTGGAAGATCCAGCCATGACCTATTTTCAATGCTCTTACTGAGGGAAGAAGGTTGTTGGCCAAGATCTTGCGATACATGGCCCCATCCATCCTCCCCTCAATACGGTGCAGTCATCCTGTCCCCTTTGCAGAAAAGCATCCCCAAAGAATGATGTTTCCACCTCCATGCTTCACGGTTGGAATGGTGTTCTTGGGGTTGTACTCATCCTTCTTCTTCCTCCAAACACGGCGAGTGGAGTTTAGACCAAAAAGCTCTATTTTTGTCTCATCAGACCACATGACCTTCTCCCATTCCTCCTCTGGATCATCCAGATGGTCATTGGTAACCTTGTGGTCCTCTGTAGCTCAGCTAGTAGAGCACGGCGCTTGTAACGCCAAGGTAGTGGGTTCGATCCCCGGGACCACCCATACACAAAAATGTATGCACGCATGACTGTAAGTCGCTTTGGATAAAAGCGTCTGCTAAATGGCATATTATTATTATTCAGACGGGCCTGGACATGCACTGGCTTGAGCAGGGGGACCTTGCGTGCGCTGCAGGATTTTAATCCATGACGGCGTAGTGTGTTACTAATGGTTTTCTTTGAGACTGTGGTCCCAGCTCTCTTCAGGTCATTGACCAGGTCCTGCCATGTAGTTCTGGGCTGATCCCTCACCTTCCTCATGATCATTGATGCCCCACGGCGTGAGATCTTGCATGGAGCCCTAGACCGAGGGTGATTGACCGTCATCTTGTATTTCTTCCATTTTCTAATAATTGCGCCAACAGTTGTTGCCTTCTCACCAAGCTGCTTGCCTATTGTCCTGTAGCCCATCCCAGCCTTGTGCAGGTCTACAATTTTATCCCTGATGTCCTTACACAGCTCTCTGGTCTTGGCCATTGTGGAGAGGTTGGAGTGTGTTTGATTGAGTGTGTGGACAGGTGTCTTTTATACAGGTAACGAGTTCAAACAGGTGCAGTTAATACAGGTAATGAGTGGAGAACAGGAGGGCTTCTGAAAGAAAACCTAACAGGTCTGTGAGAGCCGGAATTCTTACTGGTTGGTAGGTGATCAAATACTTATGTCATGCAATAAAATGCAAATGAATTACAATACAATGTGATTTTCTGGATTTTTGTTTTAGATTCCGTCTCTCACAGTTGAAGTGTACCTATGATAAAAATGACAGACCTCTACATGCTTTGTAAGTAGGAAAACCTGCAAAATCGGCAGTGCATCAAATACTTGTTCTCCCCACTGTATTGTTAGCAAACATTTCTGGAGTAGCCTTTCCACCGGCATCTCCACTGTGGCCTTTTGTTATTTTCTTTGTCTTGACGAACTTGTCGTGAACATTACCCCACTTTTTCAAAACAAGTGATTGGGTCGGACCCCATCGTTTCAGCAATCTCCCTCCATGAATTGGCCTTTACATACTGGTCTTTATATAATGCATGGCAAGAATCGTAGAGGTGCAGGTACATCCAAGCGATGCTAGAAATGTATGTTGTTGTAGTTCGCCATATTGAATCCACACTGAGTTTTGGGCTGAATCGAGAAGAAGAATAAACTTGCGTCACCCCTTCAGTTGACTAATCACAGACGAAGGGGCTTAGACTTCGGCTACCGAACTTCGGCTTTCCTCAAGAAAAAAATGTGTGTGCACGAACAGCCAAAAAAAACCTCTGCAGAAGACCAAAACAAACCAAAACATCACAAAATGTTCCGAACTGTTTCAGATGGGAAGCATGCAAACACCTTTAACCCATTATGTCTGGCTAATCTCCTCCGGATTGTGTCAGAGGGAGTTGGGGGCTGGGCAGCGACCGTTGGTGTGTCAGAGGAGTAAGGTGGTGGAGGGCATGGGGGATGGGGGGATGACATATCCCTGACACAGTTCCCTCCAAAACTTTGGTCAATTGTAAAAAGCCTCCCCCACCTCTGTTACATGCATGGAGCCAACACCCCCACCCCCACCCCCAGCCCCACCCCCAGCCACACCCCCAGCCATCAAACATCTATCAAAGCAGCCAGGGAGGGGGTCTGGGGCAGTGTAGTGTTAACCTCCCAGGGTGTGAAAGATTTGACGAATAACACCTTTGGTTTACAAAGCTATTTGCATAGAGTTGCTTTACTTCACTTTTTGTGTCTAAAAAGAGAAGCACAGAGTTCAGGAATGCAGACTAGCAGTTCGTGAATTTACATAGAATGAACCCAAATTTGTACAATGTATAATAATTGTTGCAAATTTGTTCATAGAGATGTTATACTGTTTTTTTGTTTTTTGTTTTTTTGTTATCACTTTGATAAAGTATACTTTGACAGTATCTTTTTGAGTTGCTTCTGGTGCTTCATCTCCCTTCGTGTCGGCTGTGGATAAATAAGACACCATTAATCGTCCCACGTGTTTGTGTGTGTGTTTATTTGGTTTATCTATTCTTGATAAACTATTATATTATTATTATATTATTATTGATCTAGCCTTACTTGGGTGTGGGAGGTACAGTGCAAAGTATTCAGACCCCTTGACTTTTTCCACATTCTGTTATGTTACAGCCTTATTCTAAAATTGATTACATTATTTTTTCCTCATCAATCTACACACAATAGCCGATAATGACAAAGTGAAAACAGGTTTTTAGAAATTGTAGCAAATTTATAACAAATAATAAACGGAAATATTCAATTTACATAAGTATTCAGACCCTTTACTCAGTACATTTACATTTTTACATTTATGTCATTTAGCAGACGCTCTTATCCAGAGCGACTTACAAATTGGTGCATTCACCCTATAGCCAGTGGGATAACCACTTTACAATTATACTTTTTTTTTTGGGGGGGGGGGGGGTAGAAGGATTACTTTATCCTATCCCAGGTGTTCCTTAAAGAGGTGGGGTTTCAAATGTCTCCGGAAGGTGGTGAGTGACTCCGCTGTCCTGGCGTCGTGAGGGAGCTTGTTCCACCATTGGGGTGCCAGAGCAGCGAACAGTTTTGACTGGGCTGAGCGGGAACTATGCTTCCGCAGAGGAAGGGAGCCAGCAGGCCAGAGGTGGATGAACGCAATGCCCTCGTTTGGGTGTAGGGACTGATCAGAGCCTGAAGGTACAGAGGTGCCGTTCCCCTCACAGCTCCATAGGCAAGCACCATGGTCTTGTAACAGATGTGAGCTTCAACTGGAAGCCAGTGGAGTGTGCGGAGGAGCGGGGTGACGTGAGAGAACTTGGGAAGGTTGAACACCAGACGGGCTGCGGCATTCTGGATGAGTTGTAGGGGTTTAATGGCACAGGCAGGGAGCCCAGCCAACAGCGAGTTGCAGTAATCCAGACAGGAGATGACAAGTGCCTGGATTAGGACCTGTGCCGCTTCCTGTGTAAGGCAGGGTCGTACTCTCCGAATGTTGTAGAGCATGAACCTGCAGGATCGGGTCACCGCCTTGATGTTAGCGGAGAACGACAGGGTGTTGTCCAGGGTCACGCCAAGGCTCTTCGCACTCTGGGAGGAGGACACAACGGAGTTGTCAACCGTGATGGCGAGATCATGGAACGGGCAGTCCTTCCCCGGGAGGAAGAGCAGCTCCGTCTTGCCAAGGTTCAGCTTGAGGTGGTGATCCGTCATCCATACTGATATGTCTGCCAGACATGCAGAGATGCGATTCGCCACCTGGTTATCAGAAGGGGGAAAGTACTTTGTTGAAGCACCATTGGCAGCGATTACAGCCTCAAGTCTTGTTGGGTGTGACGCTACAAGCTTGGTACACCTGTATTTGGGGAGTTTCTCCCATTCGTCTCTGCAGATCCTCTCAAGCTTTGTCAGATTGGATGGGGAACGTCGCTGCACAGCTATTTTCAGGTCTCTCCAGAGATGTTCGATCGGGTTCAAGTCCGGGCTCTGGCTGGGCCACTCAAGGACATTCAGTGACTTGTCCTGAAGCCACTCCAGCATTGTCTTGAAATACAAAATTATATTTTTCGGCTTCCCGAGTGGCGCAGCAGTCTAAGGCACTGCATCACAGTGCTAGAGGCGTCACTACAGATCCGGGTTCGATCCCGGGCTGTGTCGCAGCCAGAGGCGACTGGGAGACCCATGAGGTGGTGCACAATTCGCCCGGGTTAGGGGAGGGTTTGGCCGGCTGTGATGTCCTTGTCCCATCGCGCTCTAGCGACTCCTTGTGGCGGCCCGGGCGCATGCACGCTGACTTCGGTCGCCAGCTGTACGGTGTTTCCTCCGACACATTGGTGCGACTGGCTTTCAGGTTAAGCAATGTGTGTCAAGAAGCAGTGTGGCTTGGCAGGGTCGTGTTTCGGAGGACGCATGGCTCTCGACCTTCGCCTCTCCCGAGTCCGTACGGGAGTTGCAGCAATGGGAGCCTTCTTCACTACGGTGTCCGTTTGGTTAGACCATTTCAGCTTTCTGAGATGTGTACGCGGAGAAATTTGAAGTTATTGACCCTCTCCACGGCGGCCCTGTTGATGAGGATGGGGGCTTGTCCAGCCTGGTTCCTCCTGAAGTCCACAATCAGCTCCTTTGTTTTACTAACATTGAGGGAGAGGTTGGTTACCTAGCAACACTCCGTCAGAGTGCCTACCTCCTCCCTGTAGGCTGTCTCGTTGTTGTTGGTGATCAGGCCTACTAATGTCGTGTCGTCAGCGAATTTGATTGAGAAGCAGGATAGATAAATACACTATATATAAACAATTATGTGGATACCCCTTCAAATTAGTAGATTCGGCTATTTCAGCCACACCCATTGCAATCTCCATAGACAAACAATTGGCAGTAGAATGGCCTTGCTGAAGAGCTCAGTGACTTTCAACGTGGCACCGTCATAGAATGCCACCTTTCCAACAAGTCAGTTCGTCAAATTTCTGCACTGATAGATTTCTCCCATTCAACTGTAAGTGCTGTTATTGTGAAGAGGAAACGTCTAGGAGCAACAACAGCTCAGCTGGGAAGTGATAGGCCACACAAGCTCACAGAACGGGACCGCCGAGTGCTGAAGCGCGTAACGCGTAAAAATCGTCTGTCCTCGGTTGCAACACTCACTACCGAGTTCCAAACTTCCTCTGGACGCAACGTCAGCACAACAATTATTCATTGGGAACTTCATGAAATGGGTTTCCATTGCCGAGCAGCCGCACACAAGCCTAAGATCACCATGTGCAATGACAAGCGTCGGCTGGAGTGGTGTAAAGCTCGGCACCATTGGACTCTGGAACAGTGGAAACGTGTTCTCTGGAGTGATGAATCACGCTTCACCAGGAGAACACTACCTGCCCAAATGCATAGTGCCAACTGTAAAGTTTGGTGGAATTGGAACGCCGACTGTAAGCCAGGCCTAATCGCCCAACATCAGTGCCCAACCTCACTAATGCTCTTGTTGCTGAATGAAAGCAAGTCCCCGCAGCAATGTTCCATCATCTAGTGGAAAGCCTTCCCAGAAGAGTGGAGGCTGTTACAGCAGCAAAGGAGGGGCCAACTCCATATTAATGCCCATGATTTTGGAATGAGATGTTTGACGAACATACTTGTGGTCATGTAGTGTAGAAACTAATGGTATGGCAATCAATGAACAGCAGTGTAATGGTAGTAATACATCTAATCAATAATCATTTTAGCAGCAGTGTAGATATGAGTGTGTGTGTGTGTGTAAGTGTGCAGCATCAGTAATGAGTGCGTGAGTGAGGGTGTATGTGAATATGTATTGTGATGTCACGAGAGGCTGTGTCCTGGAGGGACGTTACATCCCCCTGAGATGGCTGCAAACCCAGACAGCTATGGCTCCATCTGCTGGTATGGTCGGGAACTCCAACCCTCTATGGCCAATCTTCCCACGCAGCTGAAACCAATCAGGAGCTGATGAGCTGAAGGTTTGTTGAAGGGAAGAGACACGGTCTCCAAGCTGGGCTCTCTGGAGGACAAGAGTGCTGCACGTCCACTTCCATGAGGAATATAAGGATTTGGAGATACTTACCTTTGGGAAATACTCACCTTTGGATATATGCACCTGTGGAAATACGTGAGAGACATTTGGAAGGACTCTTTGCTGGGTTGGCCACTAGCTGCAACGTGGAAGACAGTAAGACTGGGGAAAAGTTATTTGAGCGAGGGAGAGTTATGATTTTGGATGTGGAAGAGACATCCCTGAACTGTTAACCCTTCAGAGCCACCAGAGAACAGTATTGTGTTATACTTTCGTTAGTTTCCCAAGACCTTTAATAAAATCCTTGTTTTGGTTGAACCTGGTCTCCTTGCACTACTTGAGCAATCCCGCTGAAAGCTGTGTAGCCTCTCGTGACGTCACAGATGGTGGAGAATACGGGCACGCTCAAGCGTTAATAGTGCATGTCAGAGGAGGATACCGAAGGTTTGATCACCCAGTTTTCCAAGTTGGCCGTAGGCTCCCCGCCCGACTGAAATGGAGGACATATTGAAAGCCCTTGTTGCTGGCCAGCAAGCCCAGATGCAAGCAAACGTGGCTCTCTTGGAGGAGCAAAAGAAAGCCAACCTTCTGAAGGCAGAGGAATTGCAGTTGCAGAGACAGAGGGTGGTCCAAAATACCCGCCCAATAAAGGCAAGTGACTTTATATCTAAGATGGGAGCTACCGATGACATTGAGGCATACCTGCATGCATTTGAGGCCACGGCCACTAGGGAAGCCTGGCCCAAGCAACAGTGGGTTGGTCTGTTAGCCCCCTTTCTAACCGGGGAATCGCTGAATGCTGTCCGGGACCTGGGCCCTGACCAGGTTACTGACTATGATGCCCTGAAGTCTGAGATCCTCAGCAGATATGGACTCACAAGGTTTGGTATGGCCCAGCGCTTTCACAGTTGGACCTTCCAACCAGACCAACCTCCTCGGGCGCAGATGCATGAACTTGTCCGAATCGCAAGGAATTGGCTGGATCCGCAGAGGAATACAGCAGCGGCGGTGGTGGAGGCCGTTGTGGTGGATCGTTACCTACGCGCCCTGCCTTATGACGCAAAACGGTTCATCAGTCAACAGGCCTTGACCACGGCTGATCTGACCGTGGAAGCTGTGGAAAAGTACCAGGCCACAGCGGAGATGCTGAATGCTTCCCGGAAAAACCCCAGGAGTGCGGCCCCACCACAAATGGGGAAAACCCGTCCAAAGGACCCCAAGGTCTCGAACCCCGCCGCGTCAGGACTTATCCCGGCTCCAGGGGGAGCCAGAAACCAGGCGGGTCCAAGAAGAGTACACCAGGATGGGGAACCTCGACAGTGTTACCGGTGTGGGGAGATGGGACATATCTCCTGGCAGTGTGGGAAACCAGCCGATGAACCTATGCCCACTGCGGAGTCCTCCAGCTCAGCACCCACACATCGTTTTGCCTCGCTCTTGGGAGTCGTAGATGGCGGCCCAGATCGACCCCCCCACCTGCCCGGTAACTGTGAATCACCATGATGTGGAGGCCTTACTGGATTCTGGTAGCCGGGCCACCCTGGTGCGTAAGGATTTGGTGGGCCCAACGTGTCTGACCCCGGGGAAAGTCCTCCCAGTTTCCTGTGTCCATGGGGACACCAGAGAATACCCCATTACTGAACTTACAATGACCAGCACACGGGGAACCATACACACGACGGCGGGGGTGGTTGATTCCCTCCCCGTCCCTGTCCTAATTGGACCGAGACTGCCCAGCCTTTTACCCACTCTGGAGAGAGTCTCAGGAGAGGATAACCCGAGTACCTCGGAAACGGAGAGGCAAGACTCATCCTGGGAAGGCTCCGGTGCAATCCTCCGAGTTACTCACTCCCGCCCGGGCTCTGATAGGGATGGCAGGTGCCCAGACCGACACAGAGACGGAGCTACAGAATCTGGACAAAGAACTGTCTGGTCTGAAGGGGACCGCTGAGAGGTATCGTTTGTTAAAGCAACAGTTAGACATGAAGACAGAAGAGTTAGATATCCTCCAGGCTAAACTCCAACAGAGCTCCTTCCCTAAGCAACAGGAGGAGCTGGAGAGGCTGCGCAGGACCATCGAGGAGTGTGAGGAGACCCTGCGCAGTAGTAAGGAGGTCCAGAAGAAGGCAGAGGAGAAGTACAAGGTGTTGGAGAACAAGATGAAGAATGCGGAGGCAGAGAGAGAGAAGGAACTGAAAGCTGCTCAACAGAAGCTAAACTCTGCTAAAACCAAGGCTGATGCGTTCAGTAAGAAACTCAAGGAGAGACAACAGGAGGCTGAGTCCCTGGTCCTAGAGTTGGAGGAGTTGAAGAGAGAGCAGTCTGGCAAGCACCACGGCAATGCGGACGCCCTCTCCCGGCGTGATGCCTTCTTCGCTGCCTTTACCCCGACGAGGACGTCGGTCCCGAGGAGGGGGATGTGTGATGTCACGAGAGGCTGTGTCCTGGAGGACGTTACATCCCCCTGAGATGGCTGCAAACCCAGACAGCTATGGCTCCATCTGCTGGTATGGTCGGGAACTCCAACCCTCTATGGCCAATCTTCCCACGCAGCTGAAACCAATCAGGAGCTGATGAGCTGAAGGTTTGTTGAAGGGAAGAGACACGGTCTCCAAGCTGGGCTCTCTGGAGGACAAGAGTGCTGCACGTCCACTTCCATGAGGAATATAAGGATTTGGAGATACTTACCTTTGGGAAATACTCACCTTTGGATATATGCACCTGTGGAAATACGTGAGAGACATTTGGAAGGACTCTTTGCTGGGTTGGCCACTAGCTGCAACGTGGAAGACAGTAAGACTGGGGAAAAGTTATTTGAGCGAGGGAGAGTTATGATTTTGGATGTGGAAGAGACATCCCTGAACTGTTAACCCTTCAGAGCCACCAGAGAACAGTATTGTGTTATACTTTCGTTAGTTTCCCAAGACCTTTAATAAAATCCTTGTTTTGGTTGAACCTGGTCTCCTTGCACTACTTGAGCAATCCCGCTGAAAGCTGTGTAGCCTCTCGTGACGTCACAGTATGTACCCACTGTACCCACTGGTTGATGCTTATTTATAAAACCCTCTGAGTCCTCACTCCCCCCTATCGGAGTCCTCACTCCTCCCTACCAATAATGTTTATACCATGATTTGTGCTGCTACCATGTTAGGCTGCTGCCATGTTGTGTTGCTACCATGTTGTTGTCATGTTGTGCTGCTACCGTGCTGTGTTGTCATGTGTTGCTGCCATGCTATGTTGTTGTCTTAGGTCTCTCTTTATGTAGTGTTGTGGTGTCTCTCTTGTCGTGATGTGTGTTTTGTCCTATATTTGTTATTGTTTTTTTTTTATCCAAGCACCCGTCCCCGCAGGAGGCCTTTTGTCTTTTGGTAAGCCGCCATTGTAAATAAGAATTTGTTCTTAACTGACTTGCCTAGTTAAATAAAGGTTAAATACAAATCAAAAATAAAATAAAAGTATGTGTGTGTGCATATGAGTAGGTTACGCAGCATGAGAAGAGTGAGAAGGGGTGAGGATGGGGTGAGTATGGGAGGTGGAGGGGGGGACAGTAGGGGGTCAGATATTGGGGGACATGAGGGCCCAGACTGGGGGGAGCTGGGAGAGAAGGGGTGAGAAGTGGAGAAGAGAGGGTCAGGCAGATATTGGGGGGATACGAGGGCCCAGACTGGGGGAGCTAGTTGGGCAAGTACAGCTGTGGCTGCTAACCCTGGTATCCACTCAACGGCCCCTCACACATTATCAGTGTGTTTGCTCAGGGATGGGAGGCCTGGACCCAGGCCGGGGACTGGAATCGGGACTGGGAAATGGTGCCAGGCGCCCAGCCTGAAAACAAGAGAAAATATGTTTTTTTCTCATGGATTTCTGATGGTATCGTGCCATAGAGGGTTCATCATCTCTGCAGAGAGTAAGACTGTTTGCAATAGCAGATATCCCACAATCTGTACCCCTTTCTGCTGCTGGACTGCCGGGCCACTCCACAGTCACAGAGGTCTCTGGAAAAGATAAGAGAGAGGTGAGATGTGAGAGAAACTCTGGAGTGGTGTCATGACCACTGGAGTCATACACCCTAACAGTACCTTCCTGGCAGCGAAGGTTACTTACCGTGACCCAGAGGTTAGCCTGAGATTGACTATCTGGACAAACCCCTGGGCCAGTGTTGGTACTGCTGACAGCATGGCGATGCCGCCCACCACGAGGAGGCCTCCTACTTCTGGATGCTGCACCTGCAAAAGAGCTTGAGCATTATCAACTGTAAAATTGTCTAACCAGGAGTGTGACGGAATAATGTCCCCCCAAAGGTCCTCCATCCGGCCACAGAGACGCAGCTGGCCTTACCTGCCCCTGTTGGACACTAGTGATGAGAACCACCTGTTCCTCCAGTCCGACGCAAGCCACCTGTGAGAACATTTGATGGATTAGTGCAGTGTTATGAAGGGGAAATATGTACTTTTCAACCGTTTTTGAAAGTATAGCCTACCTCAAGCTGCTCCCCTTCCGACTCAGAGCACAGGGAATCAGACCGATCAATAATTTTTAACTGGTCAAAAACCTCCACGTCCTTCTCAGCCCGTGCCTGAACGTGGTCCACGAAGGCATTCTGATCTGGTTAGACATCTTCCACCACATCAGGTGGAGTTTCAGTGATCTGAAAGTAAGTTATTCAAAAATAGCAATAGACACACAATAACACATTAAGTCAATCACAAATTTGAATGACTGCAGTATATGCAATCATTTGATATAATTGTATATACAATTGCATTGTTTACCTCAGTCAACAGCTGCGGCTCCCGTCCGTACAGCAGGCGATAGGGCAAGTACTTGGTGGAGGCCTGGACACTGCTGTTGTGTGCAAAGAGAATTACCTTCAGGTTGTCCTCCCACCGTTCCTGGTACCCGTCAAGGGACTCGCCCATGGCAGTCTTGAGGTTCTGGTTGGTCCATTCATCCAAACCTGGAGGAGGGGGTAGGAAAGGGATATCTATTGACAATGTAAGATATTGAAATCTGTCTGATTATGTACCATGGAAAAACAATAAATGCAGTGGAGACCCGATGCTTCACTCCCCAGTCCTCGAACAAGGCTTTGTTGGTCTAAAGAAAATCGCACATCAGTAAATAAACTTGGCTATTTATATAGTTGGTGACAGAATATAGCCTATGATACTGTATATTACCTTGTTCCAGAGTTCACGACCTCAGTCACTCAAGATGACCTCAGGAGCACCGTCGGTGTTGAAGATGTCCATCATCGCCTTGGAGGTGGCCTCGCCAGTCTTGTTCTTGATGGGTATCATACAACATGACAATCGCTTTTTTGGTTCCAAGCACCCTTTTTAATGGGTTACAGAAGGGAATTTAGAGTAAAGCACATTCTCTTCCTGTACTGACCTTAATGGGTATTACCTCCACCTACTTGGTAAAGTGATCGGTCGCCGTCAGACACCAGCTGTTGCCATTCCTGGATTTCGTGAAGGGTCCGATGAGGTCCACCCCTAACATTTAAAGTGATAGAGGTTAGATTACTATATTCTTACCCATATTTTTTATTATATTTTTTTATTTCACCTTTATTTAACCAGGTAAGCCAGTTGAGAACAGGTTCTCATTTACAACTGCGACCTGGCCAAGATAAAGCAAAGTAGTGCAATAAAAACAACACAGAGTTACATATGGGGTAAAAAAAAACATAAAGTCAGAAATACAACAGAAAATATATATACAGTGTGTGCAAATGTAGCAAGTTATGGAGGTAAGGCAATAAATAGGCTATAGTGCAGAATAATTACAATAGTATTAACACTGGAATGCTAGATGTGCAAGAGATTATGTGCAAATAGAGATACTGGGGTGCAAAAGAGCAAAATAAATAACAATATAGGGATGAGGTAGTTGGGTGGGCTAATTTCAGATGGGCTGTGTACAGGTGCAGTGATCGGTAAGGTGCTCTGACAACTGATGCTTAAAGTTATTGAGGGAGATAAGAGTCTCCAGCTTCAGAGATTTTTGCAATTCGTTCCAGTCATTGGCAGCAGAGAACTGGAAGGAATGGCGGCCAAAGGAGGTGTTGGCTTTGGGAATGACCAGTGAGATATACCTCCTGGAGCGCAGACTACGGGTGGGTGCTGCTATGGTGACCAATGAGCTAAGATAAGGCGGGGATTTGCCTAGCAGTGATTTATAGATGGCCTGGAGCCAGTGGGTTTGACGACCGAACATGTAGTGAGGACCAGCCAACAAGA
Source organism: Coregonus clupeaformis (assembly GCF_020615455.1). Lineage (NCBI taxonomy): Eukaryota > Metazoa > Chordata > Actinopteri > Salmoniformes > Salmonidae > Coregonus > Coregonus clupeaformis. The sequence goes on from NC_059222.1 coordinate 165,830, forward strand.
GCGTACAGGTCACAGTGGTGGGTAGTGTATGGGGCTTTGGAGACAAAACGGATGGCACTGTGATAGACTACATCCAATTTGCTGAGTAGAGTGTTGGAGGCTATTTTGTAAATGACATCGCCGAAGTCAAGGATCGGTAGGATAGTCAGTTTTACGAGGGCATGTTTGGCAGCATGAGTGAAGGAGGCTTTGTTGCGAAATAGGAAGCCGATTCTAGATTTAACTTTGGATTGGAGATTCTTTATGTGAGTCTGGAAGTTGAGTTTACAGTCTAACCAGACACCTAGATATTTGTAGTTGTCCACATACTCTAGGTCAGACCCGTCGAGAGTGGTGATTCTAGTCGGGTGGGCGGGTGCTAGCAGCGTTCGATTGAAAAGCATGCATTTAGTTTTACTAGTGTTTAAGAGCAGTTGAAGGCTACTGAAGGATTGTTGTATGGCATTGAAGCTCGTTTGGAGGTTTGTTAACACAGTGTCCAATGAAGGGCCAGATGTATACAAAATGGTGTCGTCTGCGTAGAGGTGGATCTGAGAGTCACCAGCAGCAAGAGTGACATCATTGATATACACGGAGAAAAGTGTCAGCCCAAGAATTGAACCCTGTGGCACCCCCATAGAGACTGCCATAGGTCCAGACAACAGGCCCTCCGATTTGACACACTGAACTCTATCTGAGAAGTAGTTGGTGAACCAGGCGAGGCAGTCATTTGAGAAACCAAGGCTATTTAGTCTGCCAATAAGAATGCGGTGGTTGACAGAGTCGAAAGCCTTGGCCAGGTCGATGAAGACGGCTGCACAGTACTGTCTATTATCAATCGCGGTTATAATATCGTTTAGGACCTTGAGCGTGGCTGAAGTGCACCCGTGACCAGCTCGGAAACCGGATTGCATAGCGGAGAAGGTACGGTGGTATTCGAAATGGTCGATGATCTGTTTGTTAACTTGGCTTTCGAATACTTTCGAAAGGCAGGGCAGGATGGATATAGGTCTGTAGCAGTTTGGATCTAGAGTGTCACCCCCTTTGAAGAGGGGGATGACCGCGGCAGCTTTCCAATCTCTGGGGATCTCAGACGTTATGAAAGAGAGGTTGAACAGACTAGTAATAGGGGTTGCGACAATTTCGGCGCTAGTTTTAGAAAGAAAGGGTCCAGATTGTCTAGCCCAGCTGATTTGTAGGGGTCCAGATTTTGCAGCGCTTTCAAAACATCAGCTGTCTGAATTTGTGTGAAGGAGAAGCGGGGGGGGCATGGGCAAGTTGCAGCAGAGGGTGCAGAGTTGGTGGCCGGGTTAGTGGTAGCCAGATGGAAAGCATGGCCAGCTGTAGCAAAATGCTTGTTGAAATTCTCGATTATTGTAGATTTATCGGTGGTGATAGTGTTTCCTAGCCTCAGTGCAGTGGGCAGCTGGGAGGAAGTGCTCTTATTCTCCATGGACTTTACAGTGTCCCAAAACTTTTTGGAGTTAGTGCTACAGGATGCAAATTTCTGTTTGAAAAAGTTAGCCTTTGCTTTCCTGACTGCTTGTGTATATTGGTTCCTAACTTCCCTGAAAAGTTGCATATCGCGGGGGCTATTTGATGCTAATGCTGTACGCCACAGGATGTTTTGTGCTGGTCAAGGGCAGTCAAGTCTGAGGAGAACCAGGGGCTATATCGGTTCTTAGTTCTGTATTTTTTGAATGGGGCATGTTTATTTAAGATTGAGAGGAAATTACTTTTAAGGAACAACCAGGCATCCTCTACTGACGGAATGAGATCTATATCCATCCAGGATACCTGGGCCAGGTCAATTAGGAAGGCCTCCTCGCTAAAGTGTTTTAGGGAGCGTTTGACAGTGATGAGGGTGGTCGTTTGACCGCGGACCCGTTACGGACGCAGGCAATAAGGCAGTGATCGCTGAGATCCTGGTTGAAGACAGCTGAGGTGTATTTAGAGGGTATGTTAGTCAGGATGATATCTATGAGGGTACCCATGTTTACGGATTTAGGGTTGTACCTGGTAGGTTCGTTGATAATTTGCGTGAGGTTGAGGGCATCTAGCTTGGATTGTAGGATGGCTGGGGTATTAAGCATATCCCAATTTAGGTCACCAAGCAGTACAAACTCTGAGGATAAATGGGGGCAATCAATTCACATATGGTGTCCAGGGCACAGCTGGGGGCTGAGGGGGGTCTGTAGCAAGCGGCAACAGTGAGAGACTTATTTCTGGAAAGGTGGATTTTTAGAAGTAGAAGCTCAAACTGTTTGGGCACAGACCTGGATAGTATGATAGAGCTCTGCAGTCTATCTCTACAGTAGATTGCAACTCCACCCCCTTTGGCAGTTCTATCTAGACGGAAAATGTTACAGTTGGGGCTGGAAATTTCAGAATTTTTGGTGGCCTTCCTGAGCCAGGATTCAGACACTGCTAGAACATCAGGGTTGGCAGAGTGTGCTAACGCAGTGAATAACTCAAACTTAGGAAGTAGACTTCTGATATTTATGTGCAAGAAACCAAGACTTTTGCGATTACAGAAGTCAACAAATGATAGCTCCTGGGGAGTAGGAGTGATACTGGGGGCTACAGGGCCTGGGTTAGCCTCTACATCACCAGAGGAACAGAGGAGGACTAGAATAAGGATACGGCTAAAGGCTTTAAGAACTGGTCTTCTAGTGCGTTGGGTACATAGAATAAAGGGGGCAGATTTCCGGGTGTTATAGAAAAGATTCAGGGCATTATGTACAGACAAGGATATGGAAGGATATGAGTAAAGTGGAGGTAAACCTAAGCGTTGGGTAACAATGAAAGAGATAGTATCTCTAGAGGCATCAATTGAGTCGGTCTCTGAGTGTATGGGGGGAGGGACAAAGGAGCTATCTAAGGCAGGTTTAGCTAGGCTGGGGGTCTACAGTGATATAGTACAATTAGAAATAACCGAAACAACAATAAACTAACCATGTTTGGGCTGAGGCTAAACATAAACAGGATGTAGTACCGTAAAAAGGAACAGTCCAGCAGATATCAGCTGTATAGCTGAGTTATCATAAGGTCCGGTGGTGAAGCGCTAGTGAGTAAGAGGCCACGGCTAGCGTGTGCTAGCGGGCCAGGGCTAGCAGATGGATGGAATCTTCGTGGTTAACGTCGTAACCACATCAGGCGATTTCGTCGGCAGACCAGTCGTGTAGGATCGGCGGGGCTCCGTGTCAACACTAGGTGGTCCCGTCCGGTTGACAGAGAGGTAGATAGCCGGGAGATGGGCCTAGCTCAGGATGATTAGCCAGACCACAGCGTCCGTTTTGTTGTAGCCAGCTAGTAGCGATGAATCCGGAGTTAAAGGTCCAGTGATTCAGTGATTCCGGCGGAAAAACTGATATGTTCTGGGTCGATAACGCGCTGTGCAGACTGGCCGAATATCCGGTGATCAATGTCCAGTGATTAAAATTAATCCCGCGGAAAAAATCCAATGTTCTGGGTGAAACACCGCTAGCTGTGGCTAATAGCAAGTAGCTAGTTAGCTGGCTAGCTAGTTTCAACTGGAGATTCTAGATTCTAGATAAAAGGTAAGTCAATAATAGAATCCGTTCCACATTGAGTGAGGCGGGTTGCAGGAAAGTATATTTTGTAGAAGGATGAAAAGTCTGATAGGGAAATATGTACGAAAAATACAAAAAACAGGGTATTTACAGGCTATTTACAGACACACGACAGAAACAGGACTGCACTACTTCGCCATCTTGGATTCCATCTTTGTCATACAGATTTTGATATTTGTAAGGATACTGACACAAACATTTGATAATATTGAACTCTGCTGTGGTCAAATAAAGCAACCAATAAAAAAATTGAATTGTGACACACTTACCGATCATGTGCCATGGTGAAACAACTTTGATGGGCGTCAACTCTGTCGCCACAGTCTTCGCCCTCTCAAACTTCTGGCAGGCTAGACAGGTACTGACCTATTAGAACAAAGTGACAAATTGAAACACTGTGTGTGCTCTGAAATGACATTCATCGAAATCATAATACTTTCAGATATAATAGCATGTGATTGATAAACAAAAGGTTATTTCACTTGCCCAGCTGTCCACCTCCTTGACAATCCCATGCTAGAAGAAGGGTAGGTTGATTTTGGCAATCATGCACTTCACTTCGAAATGTCCAGCATGCATCTCTGTCAGCACGGCCTCCTTCTCCTCCTTAGTGAAAATCTCCGTCCTGTGTGGCTGGCTATCCTTCCCCCGTGGGTACATGTGATTACTTAACAAGTTGGAAGACAAGAGTTGTTGAAATACACAAAGTCTAAGTACATTTGCACTGCTGTCTTTCTCTTTCTGTTTCTCTCGCTCTCCATCTCTCTCTCACTCTCTTCCCACCTCTCTCTCTCCCTATGTCACTTTCTTTCGCACTTTCTTCCTCTCTCTCTTTCTGTGTGGGTCTCTCTCGGTCTAGCGAAGACACCTAGTTAAGGGCAGTTGGAGTTACCATAATTGCTTACAACTATCCATTTGATTGATCAGGGTTAACTTATAGCTAGATACCTCAATGTGACAGACATATAACTAAATGTATAGCTAGCGACATGTAGATGACCAACTAACGTTAGCTAGATGTAAAATGGTTGTTAAATGGTTGCACATAAATCTTTCCAATTATCTAACAGTAACAGTAATAGAAATTAACTGCTTAACGTTACCCTGAATTGCGAATTTCTCTGCCCCCCTACGAATGTTGCGCCTCTTGTCGAGAACACAGTGGTGCCTTCATAGTACTTCGCCTGGTTGGAAAGATAAAATAAAATCTCCATACAAACAGAAAGCAGCTACAATAACAGTTAGCTAGCTAGATAACATTAGCCAAATAAAACTGTCTGGCTAGCTAGCTAGCTAGCTGACTAGGCAGGCTGAGGTAAATAAGTAGCTAACAATGTCAATATAAAATCAATCTAAAAACAGCTTAAATTATTTCTTCCTATTTAATCATATTTTTTTATATAAAGACAAATATATGGTAAAGAAAGAGTGTTCTCTTTCCAATATTTTCGGTCCTCTGAAGCAGCAGGTAGTCAGCAGGTTGTCACCGTCAAAAACACCGTCCTTGGAGAGCAATTCTGAGGTAATAATTTTGTGTGGACTGAGCGAGCGCTTCTGAGGTGAAATAGAACTAGAACTGCCGGCGTCCTCCTTCCTTCGCGACCGGTACGAGGTAAAATAGAGGCAAGCAACCAGCATAGCACCGGACGTTTTGGTTCATTACATAATCCGGTCAGAATTTTGCAAGTTCTAGCAACAGCCCTAGCAACAGAAGCTAGAACTCATCGAATCCCATTGTGGCACTATTTGGCATGACAGGCCCTAATCCTCACACACTGGTCAATGTGTAGGCCCAACACACTCTTTTTTCATCCTCTCACCCCATCATCTTGCGTCTGTCTTCCCTATCACCCCATCCCTCCTTTCCTTCCTCCCTCTGTTCACACCGGGACTACAGGCAAGTTTACTACCATGATTACAGATAATCCTGTATGAATTGTGAATAATGAGGAGTGAGAAAGTTACAGAGGCATAAATATCATACCCCACCCAAAAAAATTGTATACAATATTTGTGCGTCTAACTTTTCCACTCATCGTTATTCACGATTCATTAAGGACTATCTGTAATCATGGTAGCATCCACATTAATGTGTTTAGAAACATATTCTGTTTTTATTTACAATAAAGGTGACTCCAAAATGACACAATACATTATTTACCATTAATTTCTATTGGGCACAAAATAATCTGAAACACAACCAAAACAAACAGCAAATGCATCCAACATGTTTGTAGAGTCACAAGCTTGATGTAAGCATTGCGTGCTTGGAATATGGGACCCAATACTAAACTTTTTACTACATTAATTAGTGGACCCCAGGAAGAGTAGCTGCTGCTTTTGCAACAGCTAATGGGGATCCTAATAAAATACCCCAAAAAACAAAATATATGAGTGAATTAGTCCGGTACTTTTGGTCCCCTAAAATAGAAAGTGTTGTAATTTCTAAATGGTTCACCCGATATGGATGAAAATACCCTAAAATGAAAGCTAGCAGTCTGCAGTTTAACCTCATAGTCATTGTATCATTTAACATCCAAGTGCTGGAGTACAGAGTCAAAACAACACAAAATGTGTCACTGTCCCAATACTTTCGGAGCTCACTGTATGATGGATGTAAAATGTAAAATGTGAGATACATTAGTTTCTTTTATCGCTTTGCTTTGGTACTATTTTCACAAGCATGTGGTGAATTTTCAAAACTCTTATTACAAAAACTCCAAACTGGTAACATTTGTAACACAACCAGTCCTACATTAAAAACGTTTCATTGTGCATTAATTTTGTTTGTAGTCATCTTTCACCACACAACCATTGATCCAAAATATGAGTTTACTGTGAAATATAATGAGTACATTGGTTTAGTCACCAAAAAACAACATAATATCTTCTCAACCAGTTAATCCAACAGCAAAAAATGGAAGATACATGTTTCAAAATTGACCTTTGACTGTAGTATTCTACAGTACTATAAATTATAGTACATTACACTGTTTTCACATTAGGCAACACACTTGCACTACCCATTAAAATTGACTGAACATCACATTTCTATAATTTTGATCCCATGTGTGATCAAAGGTGTGATTTTGAAGGCATATTTCACAATGTAATCAAATGAAATAAACAATGTTTAGCAGGCACTAGTTTGCATCAAGCCTGTCTTGAGCCTTTGGCCATAGCTTTTAATCGAAATAGCAGTAACTATTCTCATTGTTGATGCACCTGGGGGAAAACCTTTTGGCATGGCGAATCCAAGCCTGACATATTGTAGGTCTGGATTGAAACCATTGCATGCCTCATCCATGGCCTGAAGGAGGGTGTGGTACACCCATGGGGATGGCAATCATACATCTTCCACCCATATTGTAATAATGTTTTGTATTTTACAGTATTGTATTGTACTTATGTATTGCAACGGTCCTGTACATGGCTCAGTTCATAAGAGCATGGCACTAGCAACACCAGAGTTGTGGGATTGATTCCCACTGGGGTCAGATACCAAAATGTGTGGACTGTTGTCACTTTGGATAAAATTGTCTGCTACGTAAATGGCATGTATTACTGTACTGTGTTGAAAATGTGCTTAGAGTTTTGAAACAACTGTCTTTTTGATAATCTGTTTTAAGTTTTGTACTAAGAGATGTTAAAATGTACCACATACTTGTGAAAATTGCACCAAAACGATTAAAGAAAACTGTACTGCACTGTAGAAGCTCGAAACACAAGCATTTCGCTGCACCTGCTGTAACAACTCCTAATCTGTGTACGCAATCAATACACTTTGATTTGATTTGTTACATACAGTACATCTCTGATCTTGTCAATATCAGATTTTTTAAAAACTTACTGTAAAGTAAAAGCATGATATTAATCCTCATAATAGTATATTTGAGTATACACTGAGTGCACAAAACATTAAGAACACCTGCTATTTCCATGACATAGTCTGACCAGGTGAATCTAGGTGAAAGCTATGATCCCTTATTGATGTCACTTGTTAAATCCACTTCAATCAGTGCAGATGAAGTGGAGGAGATAGGTTAAATAAGGATTTTTAAGATTGTGTGTGTGCGCCATTCAGAGGCAGTGGCGTGTAGTGATGGCTGCCAAGGGAAGCCAGGCTTCCCCAAATATTTGACCTTTTTTTTTCTTTTTCTTTTTCTTTTTCTTTTTCTTTTTCTTTTTCTTTTTCTTTTTCTTTTTTAAATATAATTTATCTTTCGTCTCTCTCTGTTTTCATAGTTTTCTGTCAATTCGCAAGTGGCTGAATCTCACCGGAGAAATCATCCGAGCATTTGATTGATTGATGCCAGCAAGCATTTGGCCTCCCTTGATTTAAAAAATATTAAATAATTAGCCAATCAGCGCTCAACTGTGGGCTTTCCTGGTGCAGCAAAACCCCCCAGAAGGGAGAACAGTTTGGATTTGGCTTTACACCAATCAAATCACTTTCTAAGCAACATTTGTCTGGTTTCTGGTCTGCTTGTGTTGATGTCCTGCAGTAGCTAGCTTGGTAAATCGGCCCTTTCCTAAGCCATGGATGGAGATGGGGATTTGGACTAGTGGTTTTGACTTAATTCTCTGTACAGGCCAATGATTATGAAGGCGATTCTGATCTAACCATAAATGAATAAGTTGTGCCACTGACCTAAGATGATTGAAGTTCAATATGTAGCCTAGATGTAGCCTAGTAGGCTCACGTTAACTAGCTAGCTACTTAGCTGGTTCACTGTTGCCCATGAGAGGAAGTTAGGATAGCAAGCATTTTAGCTAGGTAGCCCATGACAACAAAAACTAAAAGTGTTCTACCGTATGACAGAGCCATAGACCGTTTTGCCAACATGAAAGAGAGGAGGATGGCATTGGCGTTCAACTAGTCAACAAGTAGGCTGAGTCCAATTTTTTTTTTTGACTTGCACGTGTACACACACACAGACACACAGACATAAATCAGTATCATGGACAGATTGATTTTGGTATCTTTAAGCTTGTTTTCAGTGTATTAAACTAAGCATATATAGCCTTGTTGATTTGATGATGTTTAAACGTTTCAGTTGAAATGGTGCTGGAATAGCGGAGGCAGTGCTCCTGTTGTCTTTATGCTGACTTGCGGTAACTCCGTGATTCTAAATCAGTAGTTGTTTAGTAAACTGTCCAAAAAATGTAATTGCTTAACGATGCCGCAGGTGATATAACTGTTTGTTACATGCAATATTTGCTTTGGGGACTTCACTGGACAGATGAAACAAACGTATGTGTAGCTGAATTTATTATTCCACTGTGTGACTGTTGTATTTTTGTTGTCACAGCCTTATTGTACAGTGCCTTCAGAAAGTATTCAGACCCCTTGACATTTTACCACATTGTGTTACGTTACAGCCTTATTCTAAAATTGATTAAACACCCCCTAAATCCCATAACCATATTTCAAAGGTAGGTACAGTTTCTTATTTCCAAAATTGCAATATGAGCCTTTTGGCTAATAGAGTACAAAGAGAGACAGCACTCCCTTCCTGGTTATTCACATCAACTGTACCAAACAGAGTGATCAATGGGTCTGGGGCTATAACTCTATCAAAGGCTTTAGATAAGTAATCAAAAATGAGAGCCCAGTAAGCATGTAACTTAGGACATGTCCAAAATAAGTGGGTCAAAGTCCCCTCATCCTGCTTGTACCTCTCACACAGAGGTGAGGTGTCTGGGAATATTTTATGCAGTTTAACCTTTGAGTAATGTAACCTGTGTATCACCTTAAACTGAACAAGGTTGTGTCTTGCATTCACTGAACTTGTAACGATCCCGGCAGTCTGAGTCGGGTCCTGTCTGTGGACTAGTTTTTCTGTTCGTGATCTCCAGTTTCCCGAGGGTTCTGGAACGCTCCGGGGAGCTCTCTTGATTTCCGCACCTGCATCCCATCAGCAATCTGCACACCTGGTCCTGATCATCACCCTTCTTAGGCTCTGGCCTAACATCCATTCCCTGCCGGATCGTTAGCCATGAACAGTAGGTTTACCAGAGTATCAGTCTTAGAGCCTCTAGCGGTAGTTTTGTTGTTTTTGCACCTTGTTGGTTTGTTGTTTACTTACCTCCGTTTTGTTCCATCTGCAGTCACTCGTCCGGAGCCTTCATCCAACCTCTGCCTGGTGGTCGGCGGCTGCCGAGCCATGACGGGATCAACCACTGCACCCCCAACAACTAATCAACGCCGCCCGCTCTGTTCCCTGGATTATTCAGCATCACTCTTGAATTTCTAAATAAACACTCACCTTCGTTTCAACTTACCTTGTCCTGGTCTGCTTCTGGGTTCTGGCTTTGTAACTCGTGACAGAACGATCCGGCCAGTAATGAACCCAGCGGACCTGGACTCTGTTCGCCATGCCATTACCCATCAGGAGAAGATGTTGGGCCATCATAGCACGGAGCTACAGGAGATCGCGTTGGCAGTTCGGAACCTTTCTACCGGTCTGACGGAGGTCCAGAACCAGCGCAAGTTTCCGGTGGAGGATCCACTACCGGTTTCACCCATCTCGCCTGCCGCGTCTGAAGCGGTGTCCTTCCGTGAGCCCAAAGTTCCGACGCCGGATAAATATGAGGGGAGCTGGGAAGATGCCGTTCTTTCCTTATGCAGTGTGGGTTAGTGTTCGATCTACAGCCCTACTCTTATGCCACAGACAAGGCTAGGATAGCCTTTGTGATTGAGTTGCTGCGTGGTCGAGCGCTGGAGTGGGCTTCAGCCGTTTGGGAACGACCAGACCCCTGCATGGCTTCATACCAGGGGGTTCACGGCCGAGATGAGGAAGCTCTTCGACCATTCCGTCCGAGGGAGGGACGCAGCTAGGCGCCTGTTTTCGCTCCACCAAGGAACTCGCAGCGTGGCCGACTTCGTGATCGAGTTCAAGACGTTGGCTGTGGAGAGTGGGTGGAATGAGGAGTCTCTGCAAGCGGCCTTTTACCAGGGTCTGTCGGAGCAGCTCAAGGATGAGCTGATCTCCTATCCGGAGCCTAGTGACCTGGACAGCTTGGTAGCCTTGTCTATTCGGGTGGATAATCGAGTCCGAGAGCGAAGGAGGGAGAAGCAATGGGGTCCGTCCAGTCGATCAGCTTCTCAGTTCCCAGTCGGGTCGGGTGGTGGACCAGAACACGTCGATCATTCTCCACCACAAAGGATTAGTGGAGAGGTCCTCTCTCCCGATTCTGAACCCATGCAAGTGGGGCGGCACGGGTTAACCAAGGAGGAGCGTCAACATAGACGTAAGACCAACTGCTGCCTCTACTGTGGTAGCTCGGGACATTACATCTCCACTTGTTCCCGGCGGTCGTCAAACTGCCCGGCTCAGCTAAAGTTGGGAGGACTTTTAGCGAGCCAGTTTCAACCTCTCAGTACCTCTGTCAGACCCGTTTCCCGGCTACCCTTGTGAACAGGAATCAGAGCTTAGCGATTAACGCTTTTATCGATTCAGGTGCCGATGGAAGCTTTCTTGATGCGAGTTGGTGGAACAGCTGGGGCTTTCCAAGGAGCAATTGCCGGAAGCCATTAGGCGACCACTCTGAACGGCAGTAGTCTGGCACGTATCACGATGAGGACTGAACCGGTTAAGATGCTGTTGTCGGGGAATCATTCGGAGATGATTTCATTCTTCATTCTGCCGTCTTCCCATGTTCCTCTGGTCCTTGGATACCCCTGGCTGAAGGAACACAATCCCACGTTCGATTGGGTGACGGGCAAGGTAACGAGTTGGAGCCTTGATTGTCATGCTAACTGTCTCAAGACTGCCTGTCCCCATTCGGTTCCCAGTCAGGTGATTGAGGCTAAACCCCCAGATTTGTCCCTGGTTCCCGAGACATATCACGATTTGGGGGAAGTGTTCAGTAAGCAGAAGGCTCTGTCACTCCCTCCCCACCGACCATATGATTGTGCCATCAACCTGTTTCCTGGAGCTGTCTACCCCAAGGGAAGGTTATACAGTATCTCCCGCCCTGAACGTGAGGCTTTGGAGACCTACATCAAGGAGTCCCTAGCTGCTGGTCTCGTTCGTCCCTCGTCATCACCCCTGGGGGCAGGATTCTTCTTTGTGGGTAAGAAGGATGGCTCTCTTCGACCGTGTATTGATTATCGGGGGTTGAATGACATCACGGTCAAGAACAAGTATCCCCTGCCCTTGATGAGTTCTGCCTTCGACTCCTTACAGGGTGCTACGGTGTTCACCAAGCTAGACCTCACGCAATGCGTATCACATGGTCCGGATCAGAGAGGAGACGAGTGGTTGACGGGTTTCAATACACCCGATGGGTCACTTCGAGTATCAGGTGATGCCGTTTGGACTGACCAATGCTCCAGCGGTATTCCAGAGTATGGTGAACGACGTCCTGAGAGATATGATCGGTCTCTTTGTGTTTGTTTACCTGGATGACATTCTGATCTTCTCGAAGGAACCTTCCGACCACGTCCAGCATGTCCGGCAGGTTCTGCAGCGATTGTTGGAGAATCGCCTGTTCGTGAAGGCCGAGAAGTGCGAAGTTTCACGCCCACACGACATCCTTTCTCGGGTACATCATCTCCAGGGGAGAGATTAGGATGGACCAGGGAGAAGGTTAGAGCGGTTCTGGAATGGGCCCAGCCCGGTACGAGATTGCAGCTCCAGAGATTTTTTGGGGTTTGCGAATTTCTACCGCAGATTCATCCGGGATTACAGCCGTGTGGCCGCTCCGTTAACTGCCTTGACTTCCAGTATCAGGAGCTTCAAGTGGAATCCGGAGGCGGATCGAGCGTTTCTGGATTTGAAGAGGCGATTCACCAACGCACCGATTCTCTCTCAACCGGACACGGCCCGTCAGTTCGTCGTTGAAGTGGACGCGTCTGATGTGGGAGTTGGCGCCATCCTGTCGCAGCGATGCTCCACGGACAGTAAACTCCATCCCTGCGCCTACTACTCTCGTCGCCTTTCGCCTGCGGAGAGGAATTACGATGTGGGTAACCGGGAGCTTCTCGCGGTGAAACTTGCCTTGGAGGAGTGGCGCCACTGGTTGGAGGGGCGGAGCAACCGTTTATTGTCTGGACTGACCACAAGAATCTTGCTTACGTGCAATCGGCTAGACGTCTCAACTCCCGTCAGGCCAGGTGGTCGTTGTTTTTCGGACGATTCAATTTTTCCCTGACGTTCCGACCTGGATCTAAGAACGGCAAGGCGGACGCCTTGTCTCGGATGTTCTCCAAGACGGAGGAGAGTGGGTTCAAGACCGAGACAATTCTCCCCCGGAACTGCGTCGTGGGAGCTGTTAGGTGGAAGATTGAGGAGGAGGTGATGGCGGCTCTTCGGACGCAGCCCGGTCCCGGTAACGGTCCACCCGGTCGGTTGTTTGTGCCTGAGTCGGTTCGTCCTGCGGTCCTCAAATGGTCCCACGCCAGCAAGATGGCTTGTCACCCTGGCGTGGCTCGGACGATGGCGTTTCTTCGCAGACGTTTTTGGTGGCCTGCCATGGCCGAGGATACTCGGGGGTTATGTTGCTGCCTGTCCAGTGTGTGCGCAGAATAAGGGTACCAATCGGCCCAGCTCTGGACTACTTCACCCCCTTCCTATTCCCCGAGCGACCATGGTCGCATCTGGCCCTGGACTTTGTCACTGGGTTGCCCGCTTCTGAGGGGAACACGGTCGTTCTGACTATCGTGGACAGATTCAGCAAGTTCGCCCACTTTGTGCCAATTGCCAAGCTTCCCTCTGCCTCGGAGACGTCCGAGATCCTGGTTAGGGGAGGTTTTCAGGGTCCACGGGTTGCCCAGTGATATCGTTTCCCGACCGTGGCCCTCAGTTTACCTCTGCTGTATGGAAGTCCTTCTGTTTGGCCATTGGAGCTACAGTCAGTCTCACATCTGGTTTTCACCCCCAATCTAATGGTCAGGCGGAGAGAGCCAACCAGAAGATGGAATCCACGCTACGCTGCCTGGCCTCTTCCAACCCCACCTCCTGGGTCTCTCAGTTGCCTTGGGTTGAGTATGCCCACAATACTCTCCCCTACATCTGCCACTGGGATGTCTCCCTTCCAGTGCCTGTATGGCTACCAACCTCCCTTGTTCCCTTCTCAGGAGAAGGAGCTCTCAGTGCCTTCTGTTCAGGCCCATATTCGTCGTTGCCACCGGACCTGGCATCGGGCCAGAAAGGCACTCCTTAGAGTTTCGGACCGGTATCAGCTCCAGGCGAATCGTCGCCGGATCCCCGCTCCCACCTATACCATCGGAGATAGGGTCTGGTTGGCCACACGGGATCTTCCTTTACGGACTGAGTCTAGGAAGTTGTTACCGAAGTTCATTGGTCCGTTTGTGGTGGAGAAGGTGATCAATCCGGTAGCAGTTCGACTCAAACTCCCGAGGACGCTCAGAGTCCATCCCACCTTTCATGTCTCCTGCCTCAAGCCTGTTTTCCTCAGTCCGCTGTTGCCTCCTCCGCCTCCTCCTCCTCCTCCTCGGATGATCGGAGGTGGTCCTGCCTACACGGTGCGACGCATTATGGATTCCAGACGGCGGGGCCGGGGTTTCCAGTATCTCGTGGACTGGGAGGGGTATGGTCCGGAAGAGAGGAGTTGGATTCCGCGGCGACAGATCCTAGATGCTGACCTCATCCGTGACTTCTACCGCCTCCATCCTGGCGCTCCGGGGAGTCCGCCCGGTGGCGTTCGTCGGAGGGGGGTACTGTAACGATCCCGGCAGTCTGAGTCGGGTCCTGTCTGTGGACTAGTTTTTCTGTTCGTGATCTCCAGTTTCCCGAGGGTTCTGGAACGCTCCGGGGAGCTCTCTTGATTTCCGCACCTGCATCCCATCAGCAATCTGCACACCTGGTCCTGATCATCACCCTTCTTAGGCTCTGGCCTAACATCCATTCCCTGCCGGATCGTTAGCCATGAACAGTAGGTTTACCAGAGTATCAGTCTTAGAGCCTCTAGCGGTAGTTTTGTTGTTTTTGCACCTTGTTGGTTTGTTGTTTACTTACCTCCGTTTTGTTCCATCTGCAGTCACTCGTCCGGAGCCTTCATCCAACCTCTGCCTGGTGGTCGGCGGCTGCCGAGCCATGACGGGATCAACCACTGCACCCCCAACAACTAATCAACGCCGCCCGCTCTGTTCCCTGGATTATTCAGCATCACTCTTGAATTTGTAAATAAACACTCACCTTCGTTTCAACTTACCTTGTCCTGGTCTGCTTCTGGGTTCTGGCTTTGTAACTCGTGACAGAACTGTGGTTTATATTCCTGAGAGCTTCTACCCAGTCCTCATCTGAGATTTCTGAACTAAGGTCCTTCTCCCAAGCCCTTTTGATAGTGTCTGTGGATACATCAATGTGGGCCTGTAGCACATCATAAAGTCTAGAGACCGACCTTTTTGAATGGAGTTTGACAAGGATAAGGCTATCTAATGTAGGATTCTTTGGCTTAATGGGATATGTGTCCTTAAGAAATTCTTGATTTGGAGGTATCTGAAAAAATGTGTTGCTGGCATGTTAAACTTACCCTGTAACTGTTGAAATGAAGCTAAATGACCATCACTGTATAAGTTATTGATTGTTGTGAGCCCCTTCTCCCTCCACTGTGAAAACACCATAACGTCCAATGCAGGGTGGAAAGCATGATTCAGGCAAATTGGGCTGTCAATGTATACATTGGGTACGTTAAGAAAATACCTAATCTGTTTCCAGATCCTAAGAATGTGACAACTGACTGGGTTAGAGTCATAAGTGGCTTTTTTCACACATGCTGGGCTATTAACAAGTGCGGAGGAGCGTCGACAGGAGGCCTGCTCAATCATAAGCCATGAAGGCATATCATTCTGACGGATCCCAGGTAAACTTTCTCTCCAGAAAGACACAATGTTCAGATTGGTAGCCCAATAATACAGTTTAAAGGCAAAAAAAAAACTCTATCTTGTACTTGCGTAAATGCTTCTTTGACATTCTGGCTGCCTTGTTATCCCGTAAAAATTGAACTACTATTGAATCCAGTTTCTTAAAATAGCTTTGTGGTATGAAATTGGGTAGACATTGGAAGAGGTAAAGAAACCTGGGTAGGACAACCATTTGAATAGCGTTTATACGACCATCCAAGGAAATAGGCAGAGTTTTCCAAAAATCTATATTTTGTTTAAGCTGATCAATTTTCATGTCCCAATTCGTTTTTCAATAGCTGAAAATGTTTTCTTGTCACTACAATGTCAAGGATTGTGAACTTGTCCATCACAGTTCTAAATGGGGTAGATTGCAGAAATTGCAAATCCACAGGTCGTGATATCGGCATCAATTCGCTTTTTTGCCAGTTTATCTTTGTAGCCAGAGAAGGAGCCAAGTGTATTTATCAAGTTAAGTAAGGGGGGAATTGAAGTTTTAGGCTTGGATAAAAATAAAAGAACATTGTCTGCATAGAGGGAGATTTTGTGCTGCGTGTCTTTTATCTTAACGGGAGCTATATCGGCACGTACACGAATGAGAGTAGCGAGGGGTTCCATGTCTATAACAAAGAGAGCAGGTGAAAAAGGCCACCCCTGTCAACAGCCTTTGAACAGGCGGAATGACTGCGACATCTCCTGATTGGTTACCACGGATGCCATTGGATATGCATAAATAATTATTTATTATCCAATTAATACATTCCTTTCCAAACCCGAAATGCTCCAGAACCGACGTCATATTCTCTGCATCAAGAGCAATTACCACTGCTTCAACTTTATGATCATGATACATTACGTTGAAAAGGTGTCTCAAATTGTAGAATATATGTTGGCCTGGGATAAAAACCTGTCTGGTCAGGGTGTATGATGTCAGAAATATATTATTTCAATCGGTTTGCCAATATCTTTGTCAACACCTTATTTTCTATGGGGAGCAACGACACTGAGCGATAATACGACATCTCCATGGAATCTCTATATTTTTCAAGATCAGTGCTATAGTAGCCTCATACAGTGTTTCCGGGAGTTTGGCATTTTCTTTGGAATGTTTAAACATTCGCAACAGAAGTGGAGCAAGACTGGCACAGTACTTATAGAATTCTATTACATATCAATCGGGCACAGGGGCCTTTGTGCTATCGCTGCGTTAATCTCCTCTAAAGTTATCCCTGCATCGAGTGCAGCAGCTGCCCCCTTGTTTAGTTTAGGAAGTTCACATTCAGTGAGAAAGCGTTCCATAGTTTGTGGATCAGTAGCATCGCATTTCGGTTGATATAGCTCTGAGTAAAACTGCGCAAAGCATTTATTAATATCCTGCGGATCTGTTACTATTTTACCATTCTTGTCTTTTATTTTATGAATAGCTCTAGATGCCTGTACATGCCTTAGCTGTCTAGCGAATAATTTATGTGTTTCGTCACCCAGTTCAAAATAACGTTGTTGCGTTCTAGCAAGTAAAGAGGCGACCCGTTTCGAAAGGATGGTATTGTATTCATATTTCAACTTTGTGATCTTCTCAAGGACTGCATTCGAGGAAATCGTTGTAAAAAATGTAATCTAACTCTCTTTCAATTTGTTTCAGCCTATTATTGGCGCGTTTCTTCTTCTCCGATGTATATGAAATAATGTGACCTCTATTCACAGCCTTGAGAGATTCCCAAAGGGTAGAATCGTCAACATCCCGCGTGTCGTTAGCTCCAAGGAAAAAAGCCATCTGCTCCTTTAAATACTGACAAAAAGTCTAATCTTTCAATAAGTAAGAGTCTAAGCGCCTGCAGACATATTGTCCCGTTTCAGCACCATGGACAGCGGAGAGTGGTCCGTAATTAGAATCGGGTGATAGGTAACCGATGCAGCTGCTGAAATTAGTTTGGAATCCAACAAAAAATAGTCAATTCTGGAATCTGATTTAGGAACTGACGAAAATAAAGAATAATCCCTATCTGTTGGTTGCGTCAGTCTCCAAATATCGACAATGTTAAGGTTTGTCATCAATGTATTTAGACAGACACTGGCATTTGATTGTTGAAGTGACCTTGATAGCTGTTTATCTAAAAGAGGATCTAACGTACAGTTAAAGTCACCTCCAACAATAACACTTGTATCCGAGATATTTGGTATGGCCTTAAATACCCTTTGAAAAAATTATTCATCATCGAAGTTGGGTCCATATAAATTGACCAAGGTTATTGGTATCGAATTCAGTGTACCAGCCACAATAATATACCGATTAGGATCTGAAATCGAGGATGAGTAAA
Source organism: Coregonus clupeaformis (assembly GCF_020615455.1). Lineage (NCBI taxonomy): Eukaryota > Metazoa > Chordata > Actinopteri > Salmoniformes > Salmonidae > Coregonus > Coregonus clupeaformis. Next base: position 183,592 of record NC_059222.1, read on the forward strand.
TAAAATGAATGTTTTTCCTTATCAGGATCGCTACCCCTCTCGCTTTTGCATCAAAACTAGACTGGTATATCTGACCAATCCAGCCGACTCGTAGTTTGGCCGAGCATTTAATATGAGTTTCTTGAAGAAGGCCAGTGATTTAAGATGAGAAAAAACCTTGGCTCTTTTCAGCAAATTGTTGCTGTCATACAAAACCCAAAAGAAAAACGTCCCGCCGTGCGGGAACATGTCATGCCACCTGTCCTAAAAGTGAACATGAAACACAGACCCCATCCACCCTCCCGTCCCATTACTGAATTACTTCCCCAAATGAAGCACTCTTTGACTAACACACAAACCTTAGGTGCCTAGACATAAAGCTTAAACTAACTCGGCATCTATAGATGCTCCACATTTAAACAAAGATTAAATAACACTTAACTCTCACGTTAGGGGGTGAGTGGGACTAAAACATGATAGGCTAAACAGTGCTATATAAGCAATAACATCTCACCCATTATTCTAAGTCCCAATTTCTGATCTTCTGATTGAAAAGACATCCGCAGAAATTCAAACACATTCCTGGCCTGTATTTGGCCACTTAGCCGGCTGACACAGGTGTTCTGTATCCTCAGCCAGGGAGATTGCTTGACAAGAACAGTTCGGCCTCTTTTGGGTTGTCAAACGTACGTGTTGATCCCTCGACTGTCACCTTAAACCGGGCTGGGAAGAGGAATCCATATCGGATGTTGGCCGCCCTGCATTTCTTGCGCAACTTATCATACTTTTTCCGTTGGTTCCTCACCGCCAAAGTAAGATCTGGGTAGAAAGACACCCTGGCTCCGTTGTAGTTTAGGGGGAACTTTATCAGACCAGAGAATCTTGTTTCTCATGGTCTGAGAGTCTTTAGGTGCCTTTTGGCAAACTCCAAGCAGGCTGTCTTGTGCCTTTTACTGAGGAGTGGCTTCCATCTAGCCACTCTACCATAAAGACCTGATTGGTGGAGTGCTGCAGAGATGGTTGTCCTTCTGTAAGTGTCTCCCATCTCCACAGAGGAACTCTAGAGCTCTGTCAGAGTGACCATCGGGTTCTTGGTCACCTCCCTGACCAAGGCCATTCTCCCCTGATTGCTCAGTTTGGCCGGGCGGCCAGCTCTAGGAAAAGTCTTGGTGGTTCCAAACTTCTTCCATTTAAGAATGATGGAGGCCACTGTGTTATTGGGGACCTTCAATGCTGCAGACATTTTTTGGTACCCTTCCCCAGATCTGTGCCTCGACACAATCCTGTCTCTGAGCTCTACGGACAATTCCTTTGACCTCATGGCTTGGTTTTTGCTCTGACATGCACTGCCAACTGTGGGACCTTATATAGACAGGCGTGTGCCTTTCCAAATCATGTCCAATCAATTTAATTTACCATAGCAAAGGGTCTGAATACTTACATAAATAAGGTATTTCTGTTTGTTTTTTAAATACATTTGCAAAAATGTCTAAACATTTTTTTCGCTTTGTCATTATGGGATATTGTGTGTAGATTGCTGAGGATTTTTATTTATTCAATCCATTTTAGAATAAGGTTATAACGTAACAAAATTTTGAAAAAGTCAAGGGGTCTGAATACTTTCCGAATGCACTGTATATCACGTTCGCGTATGAACAAATGGGTTATGGAGCAAAGAACGCAATTATCACAATATAGGTTGTAATATGTTTTTTTTTACTGGCTTGGCTTGGGTTCTTCAGTGATTTTACCCACACAACATTACTGTTCAGAGGGTGAATGGGCAAGACAAAAGATTTAAGTGCCTTTGAATGGGGTATGGTAGTAGGTGCCAGGCACACTAGTTGGATTAAGTAATAGTCAAATGTATTTTAACAAAAGAGAAGAGAATCATATCAAAATTAATATGAGCATCCCATAGTGAAATGCAATTACTTTATATGAACATGTGTTGCAATGTGAATCATGTGTTTCTAGATGAAAAAGTAAGTTTGGTGAAAGATGACTATGATTTTGTGTGTTGAAATTGTGCTTAGAGTTAGTCAATTGAAAATGTGCTTAGAGTTTTGAAACAGCTACCTTTTTGATTATCTGTTTTGAGTTTTGTACTAAGAGTTGTGAAAATGTACCACATCCAATTACACCAACGCGATAAAAAAACAGTGTTTCTCAACCTTGTGTAATAATTGTTTTACCATCCACATTAGTTCAATTAAGGTACATATTACACAATGATTTAATACAATATGAAAAATAATCATGACAAATATAGCTTCGAGCAGCAATGAATGGGGTTCACAGGGTGACAGAAAGGACACAGGATCAGTTGGATAACAAAGCAAGCACTCTATCAGGTAGAAACTATCTTCCTTTATGTGCAATCAGCGAAAGCATTACCATGTTTATCTCTCAATACTACAAGGATGACGCAAGTGAAGTTTAGTCTAGTGCTGTAGGTTGGTTATCTTGCTCAAATTCATTAGAGGCTAATTATTGAGTCTATATAACTAATCTGATTTATGAGAATGAGACTATTAAAGTATTTTTAGCATTAACATATGTAATAACGTGCATCTATAGGTACAGCTTGACCATATTTGAATGCAAAAACAAATTGTTCTCAAAACCATTAAAGACTGATGTATTTTGTCTAAATACAACATTTGGAGTGAATCTGACATATGGTTCATGAGGAGAAGATGATTGCAGATGATTTTGAGCATTAGCATTACATATGCAAAGAATGAGTTGTTAAAGGGTGTATATGACATATTTTTACAGGGCAAACAACTGTTACAAAATAATTTAAAAAACACCTATTCACAGTCAATAGTAAGCTCATTTCAACTCATTTTTGCAGAGACATTCTGAAAAACAGTTGGATTTTTGTCAATTGCTCTGTGACATCACTGGGGGAATCACTGAGTGCACTGGCACTACAAACATTGTGCACATGTTCAGCATTTTACAACATGTAGCTATCCTATGAAATTATTTTACAAGAAAATGTTGTGACACAATAGCCCAGTATAGTCAAATTACATGTCACAACATTTTGGATAATTTACAGATGTCCATGTCGATAAGAGTGATAATGACAAGGTGATTTGCAAGGCATAGGCCTATTCATCACTGAGATTTGCCGATCATAACAGCTGTAATATCATAATAATAACACAGTAATTTTGTCATGTAAAACATAAGAAGCAAGGATGGATTGATCAGGGGATGTTCATTCAACAAACAACCCATTATCTGTCCAACTCAATGCCTATCCAGAGGAGTAGCCTACCCAAACATCTAAAAGGGTACTGACTAGGTGTGTACAGTCATAAGGTTCGAATGCTAGCTGGGTCCGAATGCTAGTGGGTCCGAATGCTAGTTCGTCCAAACAGCGCCGGAGAAGATGGCTGCCGTTTTACAGCCCTCTAACCAATTGTACTATTATGTGTGTTTTTCCGCATTATTTGTAATTTATTTTGTACATAATGTTTCTGCCATCGTCTCTTATAACCAAAAAGAGCTTCTGGATATCAGGACAGCGATTACTCACCTCGTATTGGACGAAGATTTTTTCTTCAACGAGGCGGCCGCGAAGGATATCATACAGACACCCGACAAGGCCCAAATCCCCGTCATTCGCGTGAGGAAGAGACGGAGATATCGTGGACGTAGATCGGGGGTGCCTTGTAAGGATCCGACGGCGAGCGAGTCAAACTGCCTCTTCCATCAATCCTATTAGCCAACGTTCAATCTTTTGAAAATAAAGTGGACGACTTAAGATTACGGTTATCCTACCAACGGGACATTAAAAACTGTAATATCTTATGTTTCACCGAGTCGTGGCTGAATGACGACAATGATAACATTCAGCTAGCAGGCTATACGCTACATCGGCAGGACAGAACGGCTGACTCCGGTAAGACAAGGGGTGGCGGTCTGTGTATATTTGTAAACAACAGCTGGTGCACAAAATCAAATACTAAGGAAGTCTCGAGGTTTTGCTCGCCCGAGGTAGAGTATCTTATGATAAGCTGTAGACCACACTATTTACCAAGAGAGTTTTCATCTATATTTTTCATAGCTGTCTATTTACCACCACAAACCAATGCTGGCATTAAGATTGCACTGAATGAGTTGTACAAGGCCATTAATCAACAGGAAAATGCTCATCCAGATGCAGCGCTCCTAGTGGCCGGGGACTTTAATGCAGGGAAACTTAAATCCGTTCTACCTAATTTCTACCAGCATGTTAAATGTGCAACCAGAGGGAAAAAAACTATAGACCACCTTTACTCCACACACAGAGACGCATACAAAGCTCTCCCTCGCCCTCCAATTGGCAAATCTGACCATAACTCTATCCTCCTGATTCCTGCTTATAAGCAAAAACTAAAGCAGGAAGCACCAGTGACTCGGTTAATAAAAAGTGGTCAGATGACGCAGATGCTAAGCTACAGGACTGTTTTGCTAGCACAGACTGGAACATGTTCCGGGATTCTTCAGACAGCATTGAGGAGTACACCACATCAGTCACTGGCTTCATCAATAAGTGCATCGATGATGTCGTCCCCACAGTGACCGTACGTACATACCCCCAACCAGAAGCCATGGATTACAGGAAACATCCGCACTGAGCTAAAGGGTAGAGCTGCCGCTTTCAAGGGAACGGGACTCTAACCCGGACGCTTATAAGAAATCCCGCTATGACCTCCGACGAACCATCAAACAGGCAAAGAGTCAATACAGGTCTAAGATTGAATCGATACTACACTGGCTCTGACGCTCGTCGGATGTGGCAGGGCTTGAAAACTATTACAGACTACAAAGGGAAGCACAGCCGCGAGCTGCCCAGTGACACAAGCCTACCAGACGAGCTAAACCACTTCTATGCTCGCTTCGAGGCAAGCAACACTGAAGCATGCATGAGAGCACCAGCTGTTCCGGATGACTATGTGATCACGCTCTCCGTGAGCCGATGTGAGTAAGACTTTTAAGCAGGTCAACATTCACAAGGCCGCAGGGCCAGACGGATTACCAGGGACGTGTACTCCGAGCATGTGCTGACCAACTGGCAAGTGTCTTCACTGACATTTTCAACATGTCCCTGACTGAGTCTGTAATACCAACATGTTTCAAGCAGACCACCATAGTCCCCGTGCCCAAGGACTCTAAGATAACCTGCCTAAATGACTACCGACCCGTAGCACTGACGTCTGTAGCCATGAAGTGCTTTGAAAGGCTGGTCATGGCTCACATCAACAGCATTATCCCAGAAACCCTAGACCCACTCCAATTTGCATACCGCCCCAACAGATCCACAGATGATGCAATCTCTATTGCACTCCACACTGCCCTTTCCCCACCTGGACAAGAGGAACACCTACGTGAGAATGCTATTCATTGACTACAGCTCAGCATTCAACACCATAGTGCCCTCTAAGCTCATCACTAAGCTAGGATCCTGGGACTAAACACCTCCCTCTGCAACTGGATCCTGGACTTCCTGACGGGCCGCCCCCCAGGTGGTAAGGTGTAGGTAACAACACATCTGCCACACTGATCCTCAACACGGGGCCCCTCAGGGGTGCGTGCTCAGTCCCCTCCTGTACTCTCTGTTCACCCATGACTGCATGGCCAGGCACGACTCCAACACCATCATTAAGTTTGCCGACGACACAACAGTGGTAGGCCTGATCACCGACAACGATGAGACAGCCTATAGGGAGGAGGTCAGAGATCTGGCCGTGTGGTGCCAGGACAACAACCTCTCCCTCAACGTGACCAAGACAAAGGAGATGATTGTGGACTACAGGAAAAAAAAGAGGACTGAGCACGCCCCCATTCTCATCGACGGGGCTGTAGTGGAACAGGTTGAGAGCTTCAAGTTCCTTGGTGTCCACATCACCAACAAACTATCATGGTCCAAACACACCAAGACAGTCGTGAAGAGGGCACGACAAAGCCTATTCCCCCTCAGGAGACTAAAAAGATTTGGCATGGGTCCTCAGATCCTCAAAAAAATTCTACAGCTGCACCATCGAGAGCATCCTGACTGGTTGCATCACCGCCTGGTATGGCAACTGCTTGGCCTCCGACTGCAAGGCACTACAGAGGGTAGTGCGTACGGCCCAGTACATCACTGGGGCAAAGCTTCCTGCCATCCAGGACCTCTATACCAGGCGGTGTCAGAGGAAGGCCCTCAAAATTGTCAAAGACTCCAGCCACCCTAGTCATTGACTGTTCTCTCTGCTACCGCACGGCAAGCGGTACCGGAGTGCCAAGTCTAGGTCCAAAATACTTCTCAACAGCTTCTACCCCCAAGCCATAAGACTCCTGAACAGCTAATCATGGCTACCTGGACTATTTGCACTGCCCCCCCACCCCATCCTTTTTACGCTGCTGCTACTCTGTTAGGTCTTTATGCATAGTCACTTTAACTCTACCCACATGTACATATTACCTCAACTACCTCAACTAGCCGGTGCCCCCGCACATTGACTCTGCAACGGTACCCCCCTGTATATATAGCCTCCCTACTGTCACTTTATTTTACTTCTGCTCTTTATTTTCTCAACACTTTTTTTGTTGTTGTTTTATTTTTACTTTTTTTGTTTAAAATAAATGCACTGTTGGTTAAGGGCTGTAAGTAAGCATTTCACTGTAATGTCTGCACCTGTTGTATTCGGCGCATGTGACCAATACAATTTGATTTGATTTGATTTGATTTGCCACGGTCTCATCTTAGAAAACACATCATGCATGATCAAACATTGCATTATCTATGTTGCAAATGTGAAGCCCAGCCATTGATCATATAAGCCCGTCGTATATGTGGATGCTCAAAATAGAGATTCATTTTTATTTCTAGAATCAGATACCTAAATGAATGAATAGGCAGGCCCATCTTAATTCTGGTAATAGGCAAAGGGCTATCGATTTAATTTAAAAAGCAATATATGGCCTTTGCTATAGTAATATGTTGCAGTTGACTGAGTGGTTCCCTGAGTGACGCCAAACATCCAGAACGTACAAAAGTACTTTGCAAACTGTTGGTTTAAAATTCATTTTGTTTATTGTTTAGGGATCAAATGTTAATAAATAGAATAAAAAAAGAATACTATGGTGCCTGGTTTCCTTCTCCACGATACCTTGTTTCATATACACCCTTTAATAGTTTCCTTGTTTTTTGAGATATCAATACCAAATTCAGTGTGGTTCATCATAGGGACGTCGATGGTAGACAAGTTTCAAGTTGATAGGCCACTGTGGAGTGGATTTACAGTGGTTTAAATGGACACATAAAATCTGATTTTTGATTTGTCAATAACTCAGCAATCAGCAATTTGTCAAAAACTCTTGACCAATCCCTTAGCTTTTCTCAAACTAAGTTAAGACATACCATGGTCCTACATTCCAAATTTGGTCCTATAGTTCATAAGGAGAAGATTTTTGAAGGATTTTGTGCATTTTTAAAAATATATTAGCGTATACGCTAATATGCATCTACTGGTATAGTGAGGCCATCTTTGAATGCATCAATGTTATTTTCTCAAACTCTTTTGGGACTATTGTGATGAGTCCAAAGAGCCCATTTGGAGTGAATCTGACTTTCAGTCCATGAGAAAAAATATTTTTATGATTATTTTAAGAAGTTTCGTTACATAGTCATAAAAAGTTAATTGTTAATAGTTTCCTTATTTTTTACGATATCAATGCCAAACGTAACATGGTTCATCATGGTAATGTATTTCATGACCTTCAAAAGTTCCAAGTTGATATGCCATTGTGGAGGGGATTTACAAAGGGTTGAAATGGAAACATAAAATCTGATTTCCTGATTTATCAATAATTCAGCCATCTCTTAACCAATCCCTTAGGTATTCCCAAACGTAGTTACGAGATGTACCATGAGCCTACAAACCGAATTTACATACTGAATGATATTTGGACGTATGGTTCATGAGAATATGTTTTTCAAATGGTTTTCCGGAATTTCTATGATGGAGGAACATCATTTATCCTGATGGACCTTATGAGCTCTTGAGACACATTTGTACGAGGCAACGGATATGATGGTTTAAATGAGACGGCTTATAACAGCGCCACCTATAGCCCAATCGGTGCAATTCAGTTTGACCAAGTTACTCATGAAAAGTTACCAATCAGTGCCTTTGGAAAGTATTCAGACCCCTTAACCTATTGTTATAACTCTGCTGTGTTAAGTTGTTACAAGATTGTGAGATTTCTGTGTTACTATTCTTAGTGCAGCTCCATCTATTGCTGATGCAATTATTACCATAAACCTATCAAATCCTTTCAGATCTCAACAAGAGCCAGTGTGGCAAGAATGTTCACACTCAGGCTGTGATAGACCACTCATGCCCTCTGCTGGCCATACCTGTTATCTAACATCTGAGTTCACACAGAACCAGGAAGCCACCGTTGACACAACTCCGTTTGGTGCAATGCAGATGCGGTGGAGAGCGTGGTGAAACAAGAGATGTGTCAGAGCTTTTGTCCCGAACCCGTTACTGTGTTTTAGATGCCAAGCTTATGGTCATGTTGCAGCAATGTGTAGGAGGGAGAATTTTCCTAAATGTGAGAAGTGAGCAGGAGGGCATGAGACAAAAGAGTGTGTAGTATCAGTGAAAAAAGCTGTGTGTGTTAACTGTAAGGGTACCCATGTTTCTGGAGATCAGAAGTGTCCGGTGAGAGAAAGGCAGGTTGAGGTTGCCAGGATCAGAGTAGTACAGAGGTGTCGTATGCTGAGGCAGTGAAGAGAGTGGTAGAGGAAGATGGGTCCAGGGCGACAGATCCCAAGGAGTAGGCTAATGCCAATAGAGAGGGATAGGAATAACATGTGCTTCAGTAAAGTTGGCTTCTTAGCGTTCATAGCCCTGGTTATCAACTGTACCGCAGAAATGGAACGTAAAGCACATAAAAAATATGTTGTGGTGGCAGCTGCAGAGAAGTACTTGGGTGTACAAGATTTTACTGCAGAAGAGTTACAAGGTGTATTGAACAATAGTGTCCCGTCCTCCCAGGCAGCCGGCCATGTGTAGGATCAGATAGGGCCATGTGGTGGAATAGTGGTGAGGTTTTAATGGGTGTAGGGCAATTTTTAATGGGTGTAGGGCAATTTTTCTTCCCTTTTCCCCAGTCCTCTTTCCCTCCCCTTTGTGTCACAAAGTGTAATGAATTCACACTCCAGAACTGTAGGCGGACACAATCCACACAGTAGGTGGCAGCATGCACCTCTAACGAATGTTTGCAGACCGCCATAATACTATAGAAGAAGAAGAAGAAGAAGAAGAAGAAGAAGAAGAAGAAGAAGAAGAAGAAGAAGAAGAAGAAGAAGAAGAAGAAGAAGAAGAAGAAGAAGAAAAATAAGAAGAAGCCACTCATCCTACTCAAAACATTTTTTTTCAAGGAAACGAAACTTACCTCTGGTACTCTTTCTCTGTTTGTTGGTGTGTGTATCAAAATGGCAGAGGCCATGGACTCGATCAGTTGTTCTATCTGTCTGCATATACTTAAGGATCCCGTGACTATTCTCTGTGGACACAGATACTGTATGGGTACCTAGCAGATTGTAACGGGCTAATGTGATGCTATATTAGCCATTACAGGTTAGATACTGTTTGGCATAGCACAAATAATGGTCTACCAACGCGTTTTTAGATAATTTACATTAAATGTTTCAAGAAATATTAAAATAGTTTGACAATTCTGTTTGTAAGCTTTTAAATGATATTAAACTCAACAGTTCTTTTTTTCTAGTGATGAAGACATGGATGTCTCGTGGTATGGTGGGGTATGCAAAATGGGTCAACTTTGAGCACCTTTAACTCCTGAATGTTTTGGAATTCAGGTCCAAAAAGTCATTTTATAACCACTTATTCCATGGGCAAACATGTATGGAAAGTTTTGTTTAAATCAAAAGGGATGCTGTCAAAAAGTGATTGAATTCAAATGGATTTACCCTATATGAACTGTTAAGTTGCGTCAATTCAAATCTGGTATTGGGAACAAAAGAGGTCAACACGACTTCTAAGATATACTAGTATTTTAATTAATGCAAACCACTTCAATGGTAAATATGATGTTCGTATATACGGGTCCACTGAAATACCACACAGGGCAGACAGAGAACTGATCCATTGTTCTAAGTTCTTCTCCAAAGACTCTGACAGAGATAGTTCCCGCTCCCTGCTGGCCAATCAGAGTAGAGTCTGAGCGTGGTTTAGACTTACTCAGCCTATCGTTGGCGCACAGGCTGGTCCCAGCCCCTTGGCGCTTCACTGTTGCCAGGTGTCTAGTTGTTTTGCAACTTGTCCAGAAAGTCAGCACTTTTGCAGTACACATGTCCTTGAGCGCGGTTTAACAAAGAGGCAGTGTGTATGTGTCTGTGAGAATCACAAGTCTGTCTCACCCTACTCCCTAACAGCTCCTCACATGAATCACAGCTTGTATGTTAAACAATTTATATCAGTACAGTACAAACCTATTATGTTTAATCATTAATGCATTCTTTCTAAGCTAGGCATCACATCTAGTTATAAGAAAATAGATCCCCACAGAACTTAAAGGGATACTTCTGGATTTTGGCAATGACGCCCTTTATCTACTTCCCCAGAGTCAGATGAACTCGTGGATACCATTTTTGTATGCTAGTAGATACCCATAGACTTCCAGTCATTGCGCTAACGCTAGTTAGCATTGGCTTGCGAAACTACCTTTAACTTCCTTCATACTGGACACAGAGACATCTGACTCTGGGGAAGTTGATAAAGGGTCTCATTGCCAAAATCCCAAAGTATCCCTTTAATGAGTTTCAATGTATTCCTCAAAAACATATGTAATTTATCCTAACAATAGTAAATGATTTGTTGTTTATCTAGGTACTTTGACTTTTCTGGGTGTTGGCAGTTTTTTCTTGCTCTTCCAGTTGTATCACCTTAGACAAACACTTCCTCATAGTTATGAGGCATATGAACCCTCTATGAAGGTAATGAGATGAACAATTAACAATCTAAAGATACTACTCTGAACTGCCTATCATCTAAAGCTGTGGAAGACCATGGCCCAAGAACTGCCATATCGCGACATTTGTTTAGTTAAATCATTTTTGATTTATTTTGTTTTCAAAGCAACTTTGAAATTCTACATGTAATGAAAAGTGCTATATAAAATAAATCTATCATTATTATTATAATTAGACTGTTTATATGTGATATCTAACAGTGGAGTTCCCATCCTTACCTGTTTCTCAGTCCTTTCTGCTGCAGCTGAGACTGTATCATGGCCTTTATGTTCATCCATCGTACAAAGATAACAGATACACTGCTGATCGGTACAGCAGTAAATCTCCAGTAGTTTGTCATGATGGGAACAGATCTTCTCCTCCCACTGGACACAGATGTCAGTTCAACGTTTAGTTTTCATTTACATTTGGTTGAGTTGTCAACTGACGTGAATTCAACGGGAAATCAACAAAACATTTCACCATGTCATTGGATTTAGGTTCAAAGTTGGGTGAAAGAAATATGAAATTCTCTTACGTTGATTACTTTTTTCAAAGCCAATCAGTTTTCCACGTTGATTCAACATCATCACATTTAATTTTTTGGTTCAAATTATGTGTATACAACGTTGATTCTACCAGTTTTTGCCCAGTGTGCTGTAGTTGTGTGGACGCTTTAACCAGCTTGTGCTTCTTTAATGGCGCTACTTCATAGTGAGGCTGGAGGTGAGTCTCACAGTAAGAGGCCGGACACATCAGACAGGACTTGACAGATTTGAGTTCTCCCAGCACAAAAATCACACTCAACATCTCCAGGTCCAACATTACAGTGAGCAGGAAAAGCAGCTGGGAATTGTCCTGTCTTCTTCAGTTTCTCCACCAATTCAGCCAGAAGAGTATTTTCCTCAGAACAGGCCTGGGAATTGAGCTTTCCTTACACTGGGGGAAGCTGTAGACACCCTTCGGATCATCCTGATCCAAGCAGCCCTTAAGACAGCCCACACAGTAGCTATTAAAAATATAGCCTAGTCAGACCATTACTCTGTACCAGCTGGCTGACAGGCGTTATTAGGTACTGTTTGGCGTAGCACAGAGAATTTCTGACCAACCTTAACTTGTCGATGCTGTAACACAATTTAACGCCATTAACATATTTTCTTAGTTTGACCCCCTGAACCATCCATAGTTTGAATTCAAGCCCTGGCAGCCGATGTGCTAGTTTGACAACCACTTTACTAACTAGCTACTTGTATGACTGAATGATGGAGAATGCTAGTAAGGGGCTTTTAAATGGCAAATTCAATTTCAAATCCCTGCCAGACGGCTCTCTGGATAAAATCAAAGTAATTTGCATCTACTGCAAGGTTGAATTTGTTTATCACCGAAGTACATCAAGTCTTCGTTATCATTTCCAAGTGAAACATACCGTTGACGCCGGCAATACAAGTAACGTTACTAGTAGCAATGGAGGACATCTTCGGCAGGCTAAGTTAGAAGAGTGTACGCACGGGAGGCCTATGGACAAGTCGACGAGCAACAAGCCTGGGGTGTGACAACATGAGGAAGACAGTAGTGTCGATGCAAATGAAGCTGGCCGTCATAAGGCTCAGAAATGAAAATCAATCAATCAGGAACATTGCAAAAACCCTGGCCATGCCCAAGTCAGCAGTTTAGTTCATCATTAACAAGAAAAAAACAACCGGTGAACTCAATTATGTCAAAAGACCCAGGACCGAGGAAGACCACTGTAGTGGATGACCGGAGAATACTCTCTATGGAGAAGAAAACCCCCCTGACAACAGCCCAACAGATCAAAAACACTCTCCTGGATGCAGGTGTAGATGTGTCAAAGTCTACCATACGTAGAAGACTACACCAGCAGGAATACAGAGGGTACACTACAAGATGCAAACCACTGATAAGCCTGAAGAACAGAAAGGCGAGATTACAGTTTGCTAAAAAGCACCTATAAGAGCACCAAGAGTTCTGGAAAAAAGTATTGTGGACAGATGAAACAAAGATAAACATGTACCAGAGTGATGGAAAGAGGAAAGTGTGGAGAAAAAAAAGAAATGCCCATGATCCAAAGCATACCACCTCATCCGTGAAACATGGTGGAGGGGGTGTTATGGCTTGGGCCTGTATGGCTGCCAGTGGAACAGGCTCACTTGTCTTCATCGATGATGTGACTGCAGACAGAAGTAGAACAATGATTTCTGAAGTCTACAGAAATATTTTATCTGCTCAGATAAAATCAAATGCCTCCAAACTCATTAGACGGCACTTCATCATGCAACAAGACAATGACCCTAAACATACTGCTAGAGCAACGAAAGGGGTTTTTGATAGCCAAAAAGTGGAAAATCCTTGACTGGCCGAGTCAATCACCGGATCTGAATCCAATTGAACATGCATTTTACATGCTGAAGAGGAGACTGAAGGCAATAAGTCCCCAAAACAAGCAGGAACTGAAGATGGCTGCAGTACAGGCCTGGCAGAGCATCACCAGGGAAGATACCCAGCGTCTGGTGATGTCGATGCATCGCAGACATCAAGCAGTCATTGCATGCAAAGGATATGCGACCAAATATTAACAATTATTTTTTTATTCTACATTATGTTAAACTGTCTAATGTTTTTTGATGCCCGAAAATGGGGGGGGGGGACCATGTACAAAAGCTTCTATAATTTCTAAACGGTTCTTCTGATATGTATGAAAATACCCTCAAATTAAAGCTGACTGTCTGCACATTGTCATTGTATCCTTTCAAACTGTGCTAGAGTACAGAACCAAAATAACAAAAAAATGGTCACTGTCCAATGAATTATGGTGCTCACTGTATTTGCCACTGTAGCCCCATTACCACCAGACAAAATGCTGATATTGTCACGGTTTCGGCCGAGGCTGCTCCTCCTCCTTGCTCGGGCAGGCTTCGGCGGTCGTCGTCCCCGGAGTACTAGCTGCCACCGTTGTATGTTTCGATGTTCGTTTGGTTTTGTCTAGTTGTTGTACACCTGTTCCCTGTTAGTGTGATTAGGTACCCTTTATAAGTTCCATTAGTTTTTCATGTGTTGTGTGTAATTGTTTTCACCTGTCGTTTGGTGCAGTGCTGTTTGCCAGTCGCTCATTTTGTACCGTCGCACTGTTGTTTTGTGCGCAGTCGGTTTTGGAGTGTTTTACGCACTGTGGCGTATTGTTCGCCTCCGGGTTGGTTAGACCCGTTTTGTTATTTTGGTTTATGCTAGTAAAGTCTGGTTTGACTTAGCTCCTGTGTCCTGCATTTGATTCACACCACATCCGCATCAGAGTTCGCGACAGATATGCACAGTATCTGTATCTACTGGGAATGACAATGAAAGAAAGATGAAAGGTGCACTGATTCTATGGTATAATGTAAAGGGTTGTATGTTTGTTGTGATTTAGTGGGGGGGGAAACAGCTGCAGGCAAGGTTCTGACAGATGGGTGTGTCTTGGTGGTGGCAAGGTCACTCCCAAGAAACACCCACATCAAACCACACCCTCTTGGCTTCTGTCATGGCTGCCAGCATTTCTTGAGGAGCAAGCCATAAAAACAAGGCCAAATCAGTGGGTGCAGTTCCTCTTTAGTAGTTTCCTTGATTTTTGAGATATCAATACCAAGTTCAGTGTGGTTCATCTTAAGGACGTCCATGATATTGATGACATGTTTTAAGTTGATAGGCTACTGTGGAGTGGATTTACAGTGGTTTAAATGGACATGTACATGATTTTCTCAAACTAAGTTAAGACATGTACCATGGGCCTACATTCCAAATCAAATCAAATCAAATCATTCAACTACCAAATGGTGTCATTTGGTCCTATGGTTCATGAGAATAAGTATTCTTAGCATATTTTATCATATAAGGGTATGTGCTAACAGGGGAGCAACTTTGGTTGACATTTTATTTATCCAGTCATATAAACACTCGAAACAGCCTACACGACTGCTCGGAGGCGTCCGCATGGTCCTAAAGCACGGTGGGTTGCCTCGTTTTGTATCACATTCCAATTACAAAACTGGGGGGGGGGCAAAAAAGGCAATTTCAGAATATGGGGGGATGTTTTTAATTTTTTTCTCAAACTCATTAGGGACTATTGTGATGAGTCCAAAGACCATATCTGCAGTGAATCTGACTTTTAGTCCATGAGAATAGTATTTCTTATGATTATTTTAAGCATTAGGGTTACATAGTCAAAAAAGTGAATTGTTAACAGTTTTTTAAGATATCAATGCCAAACTTAACATGCTTGATCATGGTAAGGTCTTTGACCCTAAAAAGTTTCAAGTTGTGAAGTGAATTTAAAAAGGATTTAAATGGAAAAATCTGATTTATCAATAACTCAGCCATCTCAAATTTGGTGTTTCGGACTTCTGGTTTATGAGAAGAAGTTTATCAAAGTTTTTCCAAAACGTCTAAAATGGAGGATAATCTATCCTGACCGACCTTATGGGTCTTTGACGCAAATATAGCCTGGCTGAGGCAGGGATATCTAGCTAGCTGGTAGCTGGATATACCACCCACTATCAGGCAGCTTGTGGACTTTCAGTGTTCAAACAAGATAGCTGTAAAATAACGAGGCAATAACTGGAGCTAATTCATACATGCTGCACAGTACTGGTGGGTAAAGATTGGATAAGTTAAAATAAATAATTGTCTCTAATTTCATAAATGGAACAGGTTAGCAATCTATCCAACACTGCAATTAGAGCTAGCTTGCTAGCTAGCATACTGTAGCAGGTCAGCTGCAATGTATGTAGCAAGCTAGCATTTCCTCCATGAATTAAGCTAACTATCTAGCTACCTACCTAGAAAAATGTAGGCTTGATAACAATCTAGTGGTATTGATGATTTTAGAAATGTTTAGAAAACAGCATATTCATTATGCGATAATTTAGCTAGTCCAGCAGTGATCTGAATATTGTTTCCTATGCATTCTTGTGGTCCTATGCATTCTTGAGTTCATCTTTCCGATGCTCTCAACCCAGAACTACCAAAACACCTTTGTTTATAAACATTTCGATTTGGTCTATTACCATGTGATCAATGATGTCCAAAGCTTTGTTTGATCACATGCTGTTTCAAAACATGTTGCAGAATGCGAGGTCCCACTGATAATGCATGGTCTGGCGCTTTCTTCAATGCCAAGTTGCTTTCAAATAATGACATCTACTGGACACCATACTTACTAATGTAAATAGGATTATTTTCAGGTCTGAGCAGGTAGGGTCAGGAACCATGGAACACTCCGAGACAATTAGGCATAGGGTCAAATCCCAGCGAAGGAATAATGTGAGACAATAAAACAATTTAATTTAGTAGGCCAATATGATAAGCTTTTGTCCCATCCTCATAAATAATGCCATGGATTCACAGTGAAAAAAAAAAAGTTAACCTGGAGGCAAAAAAAGGAAGTAGGATGTGTACCTCATATTTGAACTGTTTAGATGTCCTATGACCAACCTTTGCGCCACGGAGTTTGATAAATTATTCTGAAAATGAAATGCTGCTGTTTATTGCTGACCAGCAGAAGTCACTAATGTGCATTTTGTTAAAATCTCAGAGTATTGAACAGTTTTTCGACACCATTTGGTGAAAGCGCTAAGTGCCTCAGAAAACAGTTTTCCCATCACTGCTAAATTGCATCACATTTTTTGGTGTTGATTGAAGATCTGCAAGGAATAGTGAGTGACACACATTCAGTGATAAAGCTATAAGTGTATTCCATAAATGCAGAGCTTTACTGGGAGGCCTTGTTGAAACATGAAGGACAAAAATTAATTGACAATAGCTATGTTTCCATCCAATTTGCAACAGATTTTCATGCGAATAAATCTTCAAAAATTTTCCCACCAGAGATATGTTTCCATCAAATTGACTTGTTGCAGATAAAAGGCTGTGCACGATGACATAGAGCACATAAAAATACATTTTGCAGTTAAATTCCCATGTACCGAATAAAAAAATTAAAGTTAAATGGGTTTCCATCGCATTTTCAACTCTACTGATGGTTTACGTTATATAGTGAATGTACCCACTCTGGTATTGGCATGTGCGTTCTAGCCAACAGCGCTATTTCTGGGTGCTGTTGGCTAGAGCGCACGTACAGCCTACATGATGAGATTAACGGCAGCCAAGCATTGAATATCATGTCACCAGAATAAGACCCTTTTTTTCACCTTTATTTAACCAGGTAAGCCAGTTGAGAACAAGTTCTCATTTACAACCGCGACCTGGCCAAGATAAAGCAAAGCAGTGCGATAAAAACAACAACACAGAGTTACATATGAGGTAAAACAAAACAAATAAAGTCAAAAATACAACAGAAAATATATATACAGTGTTCGCAAATGTAGCAAGTTATGGGGGTAAGGCAATAAATAGGCTATAGTGCAAAATAATTACAATTAGTATTAACACTGGAATGATAGATGTGCAAGAGATGATGTGCAAATAGAGATACTGGGGTGCAAATGAGCAAAATAAATAACAATATGGGGATGAGGTAGTTGGGTGGGCTAATTTCAGATGGGCTGTGTACAGGTGCAGTGATCGGTAAGGTGCTCTGACAACTGATGCTTAACGTTAGTGAGGGAGATAAGAGTCTCCAGCTTCAGAGATTTTTGCAATTCGTTCCAGTCATTGGCAGCAGAGAACTGGAAGGAATGGCGGCCAAAGGAGGTGTTGGCTTTGGGGATGACCAGTGAGATATACCTGCTGGAGCGCATACTACGGGTGGGTGTTGCTATGGTGACCAATGAGCTATGATAAGGCGGGGATTTGCCTAGCAGTGATTTATAGATGGCCTGGAGCCAGTGGGTTTGGCGACGAATATGTAGTGAGGACCAGCCAACAAGAGCGTACAGGTCACAGTGGTGGGTAGTATATGGGGCTTTGGTGACAAAACGGATGGCACTGTGATAGACTACATCCAATTTGCTGAGTAGAGTGTTGGAGGCTATTTTGTAAATGACATCGCCGAAGTCAAGGATCGGTAGGATAGTCAGTTTTACGAGGGCATGTTTGGCAGCATGAGTGAAGGAGGCTTTGTTTGCGAAATAGGAAGCCGATTCTAGATTTAACTTTGGATTGGAGATTCTTAATGTGAGTCTGGAAGGAGAGTTTACAGTCTAACCAGACACCTAGGTATTTGTAGTTGTCCACATACTCTAGGTCAGACCCGTCGAGAGTAGTGATACTAGTCGGGTGGGCGGGTGCCAGTAGCGTTCAATTGAAGAGCATGCATTTAGTTTTACTAGTGTTTAAGAGCAGTTGGAGGCTACTGAAGGAGTGTTGTATGGCATTGAAGCTCGTTTGGAGGTTTGTTAACACAGTGTCCAATGAAGGGCCAGATGTATACAAAATGGTGTCGTCTGCGTAGAGGTGGATCTGAGAGTCACCAGCAGCAAGAGCGACGTCATTGATATACACAGAGAAAAGAGTCGGCCCAAGAATTGAACCCTGTGGCACCCCCATAGAGACTGCCATAGGTCCAGACAACAGGCCCTCCGATTTGACACATTGAACTCTATCTGAGAAGTAGTTGGTGAACCAGGCGAGGCAGTCATTTGAGAAGGAGCATCAAGCTCACCACCTTGCACTTTCACCACCCTGTGAAGTTCATCATAACTTATTTAATCTGTAGCTTAATAAACTGCATGCTTTTCCGACAAATCATAGTGGAAGGACCACACGTCATCGCATTACTCCAAGTTTAATGATGACCCGTTTTGAGGCCCACATTTTTTTTGGGCTTGGCTGTTTTGCATGTTATTTTGGCATTAATACGTGTCACATATCAGTTTGCAAACAATGTAAAAAAATTAATATATAATTGAGTTAATAAAGCTGCATACAAACATGGTCTCTTTTTTGTTTGCTTGAGTAAGGCAGCTCCAACATGCAGGTGTTTCAGCCTAGCTCAGTGCTTTCTGTGGTGGTGGGGCAAGCCAGCAGAAAATTCAGAGCATTGCGCCATGATTGGCTCAGTGTTCTGTCACTCATGGGGACACTATGTCACCGCCAAGTCTAAGGGTAGAGCTAGAAAATTCAAGCCCCTTGGGGGCTGATAAAGAGTTACATTAGAAGTGCCCATCCAAGAAGGCTCAAGGTCATTGGCCACAGATAAAATTACGTCAAATCACGTTATATCTACAGTAGCTTTGATTGGACTGATCATGTCAACATCATACTTTCAAAATCTTAGCTAGCAGTCATCATCATGAATCAAGTCAACAATCTACTGGCAAATCCTTTTTAATCCTTGTCATATGAAGAGAAATAATGAAGAGAAATTATAGATTAAATGTATCGGTGCTCATCGGCCATTGGAGATAAACATTACACAACAAGTTGGAAATCGCAAATTCAACAATGAGTGGTTTGGAAGGAATCAGTGCTAACTGCAAGCATTGCAAAGCAATCATTAGCCTGCCATTCAGTGGAGTGGCTGTGTGGTCCCAAGTCTAAGATTAAGGGTCTCTTTTCCTAGTTAAAAATTATAAACATTCAACATTGGCCATGCTGTCAGTGAAGCATGATTTGTGCTGAGCTCAAAACAACTGTTAACTCGGAACTGCAAAATCTGACTTTAGTGAGTTCAAGACAACTGGGAACTCAGTAAAAATGAGCTACAACTGGGAAAATACGTTTTGACCTTTCATCCAACTCGGAATTGTAAATCCGGAACTCGGACCTCTTTCTAGAGCTACGACCTGAAGATCACTGACGTCATCATGATTAAACTTTTTTTTCTTTTTTGAGTTCCCGGTTGTCTTGAAAGCACCATAAATCCAGAGAATGCCAGACTTTGATGACAAAGTTTGATGACAAAATTTGCCCATGAAGGACTTCTGCGCCACCTTCCTGTTCAAGTGAGCACAGCACAACAAGGTGAGTCCAAAAATGTCTTGTATGCTGCAGCATAAATTATGTAATATGCCAGGGAGATATGTATACCGTAGCTAAGAAAGTAATACTAAGTGTATGTTGTGTAGTAAGCTGTTAGTAACCCATGTGCCTCACCCTAATAATTTGGTCTATTTTCACATCTTAATTCCGCCTACTGTTCTGACTTGGTGGTGCACATGTAGCCTATAACCTGTTTTTGAGAAATGTAATCATCGAATATTGTAAGAGCTTTCATTGTCTGCTTATATGCCCCCTTTATTTATCCTACGGTTCTGACTTGGTGTACAGGGAGAACACTGTAAGAACGGCCCATGTTCTGAATTCTGTTGCTGTACATTTATAAAGTGCTGAACAAACAGCTATATTGACTACGTCCGTCCTAGCTCGCTGATAGCCAGGTGTAGCAGTGGTAAGGTGTTGGGACTGCTGTTGGGACAGCTTTATGTAGGCCCTAACAGTTTGTGGGCACCGTTTGTCACCGTTATAGTGCAATTCATGTATTGTTTATTAGTGTTGTGTTGTGGCTTTGCTGGCATGCATCCCAATTATTGTATTTTTTTGCCCCACCAATATTTACATGCTAAAATTGCCACTGATGATGCGTATTATATAAATATTTGCGCATAAGAGTTTGTACCGACATTTCGTGCATAATTCCTTTTACCGACACAAAAAGATCTCACCCTGTCTAGCGTATTTCGTTTTGTCGACATCTGTAAAGTTTACCGAAAACATTTCTGTTTCCGTTGGGGAGTTGCAGCGATGAGACAAGATCGAAATTGAGGAGAAAAAGGGAGGTAAACAAATTAAAAATATTACTTTACAGAAGGTTGGATGGAAACCTGATTTGTGGCGAAAGATTGATTTGAGATTGCCAATGTCATAAAGTGCATTTGCATGTACAGAGATGTAAATAAAGCCAGGAGTAGAAGTGAGCCCTTGGTTATTTTATGAACATGAACACATAATGAGATATGCATAAACTTAATGGTGGAGGGAGGGATTGACAGGTGAGAGTCCAATCATCATTGAGTTTAGTTTATTCAGTGTCTGGAAGTGGGATTGCATATGAGTGTTATATACTGAACAAAAATATAAATGCAACATGTAAAGTGCTGGTCCCATGTTTCATGAGCTGAAATAGAAGATCCCAGAAATGTTCCATACCCACAAAAAGCTAATTTCTCTCAAATGTTGTGCACAAATTAGTTTACATCCCTGTTAGTGAGCATTTCTCCTTTTCCAATATATTCCATCCACCTGACAGGTGGGGCATATCAAGAAGCTGATTGAACAGCATGATAATTACACAGGTGCACCTTGTGTTTGGTACAATAAAAGGCCACTCTTAAATATCAGTTTTGTCACACAACACAATGCCACAGATGTCTACATTTTGAGGGAGTGCTTAATTGGCATGCTGACTGCAGGAATGTCCACCAGAGCTGTTGCCAGAGATTTTGATGTTAATTTCTCTACCATAAGCCACCTCCAACGTCATTTTAGAGAATTTGGCAGTATGTCCAACCGGCCTCACAACCACAGACCACATGTATGGCATCGTGTGGGCGAGTGGTTTGCCGCCATTTATCCGCCACTATCACCTCATGTTTCAGCATGATAATGCACGGTCCCATGTCACAAGATCTGTACAGAATTCATAGAAGTTGAAAATGTCCCATTTCTTCCATTACCTGCATACTCACCAGACATGTCACCCACTGAGCATGTTTGGGATGCTCTGGATCGACATTTACGACAGCGTGTTACAGTTCCCTCCAGTATCCAGCAACTTCACACAGCAATTTAAGAGGAGTGGGACAAAATTCCACAGGCCACAATCAACAACCTGATCAACTCTATGCGAAGGACTATCACACTTTGTCATTATGGGGTATTGTGTGTAGATTGATGAGGAAAAAAAACAATTTAATACATTTTAGAATAAGGCTGTAACGTAACAAAATGTGGACTGAACTTCTTCCATTTAAGAATGATGGAGGCCACTGTGTTATTGGGGACCTTCAATGCTGCAGAATGTTTTTTGTATCCTTCCCCAAATCTGTGGCTCGACACAATCCTGTCTCGGAGCGCTACGGACAATTCCTTCAACCTTTTGGCTTGGTTTTTGTTCTGACATGCACTGTCAACTGTGGGACCTTATATAGACAGGTGTGTGCCTTCCCATATCATGTCCAATCAATTGAATTTACCACAGCTGGACTCCAATCAAGTTGTAGAAACATCTCAAGGATGATCAATGGAAACAGGATGCACCTGAGCTCAATTTCAAGTCTCATAGCAAAGGGTCTGAATACTTATGTAAATAAGGTATTTCTGTTTTAAATTTTTAAGAAATTTGCAAAAATGTATAAAAACCTATTTTCGCTTAGTCATTATGGGGTATTGTGTGTAGATTGATGAGGAAAACAATTAATTTAATCAATTTTAGAATAAGGCTGTAACGTAACAAAATGTGGGAAAAGTGAAGGGGTCTGAATACTTTCCGAATGCACTGTATATATTATATGTATACACACTGAGTGCCCTCAGAACATCCTCAATTCGTCGGGGCATGGACTCTACAAGGTGTCGAAAGCATTCCACAGGGATGCTGGCCCGTGTTGACTCCAATGCTTCCCATAGTTCTGTCAAGTTGGCTGGATGTCCTTTGGGTGGTGGACAAGTCTTGATACACACGGGAAACTGTTGAGCGTGACAAACCAAGCAGCATTGCAGTTCTTGACACAAACCGGTGTCTCAATTGTCTCAAGCCTTAAAAATCCTTCTTTAACATGTCTCCTACCCTTCAGCTACACTGATTGAAGTGGATTTAACTAGTGACATCATTAAGGGATCATATCTTTCACCTGGATTCACCTGGTCAGTCTGTCATGGAAAGAGTAGGTGTCCTTAATGTTTTAAACACTCGGTGTAGATACTGTATGTTTTGAAGGATTCCTGTTGTGGAGGGTCCCGCTAAGGGTAAAGTAAGTTAATCATTTGTCCACAAGAGGGTGGTCTCAACCAACACAAATCAGTGTCTAGACTAAAGAGTGAGCTGTAGTTCATATGCTTGTCCATAGAGATGGAAACGTAACCTTCTGTTATTAAAGATATCAGTTGTGGAGGTAGAGCTTAAGTATCAAGTAGATTATGTTTTATTCTATGCAATATGTTTAAATTCTGTGTACAAAGATGAGATTTTAGGGTTTTATGTTCAATAAAGGTAAAATAGACTAATCTTGGTCTATTACCAGGTATGCTTGTGTCATACATTATTCCACTCAGGGTATCAGAGCCCAGGTACAAATGTAGGTTCACAAGTGAGTCTAGAGTCCTGTGTGTGATTTTTTCCATGTGACCATATGTCTACAGACAATTATCCTATTTATTATCCACCTCATTTTCGAGTGCTTTTTAAAAAACGGATGGTTATTTGCATAACGTTGGGAAATGCAGAACTTTTTCACCGCCTCCCACGCCACCAACGGCCCGTGTACACTAGGGGCGACACCGCTTCCCGTTCATTTTCAATGGAAGGAAAGCGGTGAGAAGCGGAGTGTGCAAGGACCGCTGGTGGCGTGGGAGGCGGTGAAAAAGTTCTGCATTTCCCAACTTTATGCAAATCACCAGCGGTGAACGCTAGGCGATGACCAATCATGTTGAGTGGTTCCCATGACGAATTTGACGCTATGCGACCCAACGCTGGATCCTTATTTTCAGCAAAGATGGCTGACAAAAATACTGGGATGGAAGAAAATGTAAGTACACTGAACAAAAAAATAAACGCAACATTCAACAATTTCAAAGATTTTACTGAGTTATAGTTCATATAAGGAAATCAGTCAATTGAAATAAATTCATTAGGACATGGAAGAACAATGGCACGACAATGGGCCTCAGGATCTCGTCACGGTATCTCTGTGCATTCAAATTGCCATTGATAAAATGCAATTGTGTTCATTGTCCTTAGCTTATACCTGCCCACAACATAACCCCACTGCCACCATGGGGCACTCTGTTCACAATGTTGACATCAGCAAACCGCTCGCCCACACGACGCCATACGATGCCATCTACTCGGTACAGTTGAAACCGGGATTCATCTGTGAAGAACACACTTCTCCAGCATGCCAGCGGCCATCGAAGGTGAGCATTTGCCCACTGAAGTCGGTTACGACGCCAAACTGCAGTCAGGTCAAGACCCTGGTGAGGACGACGAGCATGCAGATGAGCTTCCCTGAGATGGTTTCTGACAGTGTGCAGAAATTATTTGGTTGTGCAAACCCACAGTTTGATCAGCTGTCCGGGTGGCTGGTCTCAGACAATCCCGCAGGTGAAGAAGCCGGATGTGGAAGTCCTGGGCTGGCGTGGATACACGTGGTCTGCGGTTGTGAGGCCGGTTGGATGTACTGCCAAATTCTCTAAAACGTTGTTTGAGGCTGTTTATGGTAGAAAAATGTACATTCAATTATCTGGCAACAGCTCTGGGGAACATTCCTGCAGTCAGAATGCCGACTGCACGCTCCCTCAAAACTTGAGACATCTGTGGCATTGTGTTGTGTGACAGAACTGCACATTTTAGAGTGGCTTTTTATTGTTCCCAGCACAAGGTGCACCTATGGAATGATCACGCTGTTTAATCAGCTTCTTGATATGCCACACCTGTCAGGTGGATGGATTGTCTTGGTAAAATGAAAATGCTCACTAAGAGGGATGTAAACAAATTTGTGCACAACATTTGAGAGAAACAAACTTTTTGTGCATATGGAAACCTTTGGGGATCTTTTATTTCAGCTCAGGAAACATGTTCAGTGTAATTATAACGTCATAACGAATCATGCAAAACAATTACAGTTGAAAGGAATATGTTAGTTCATGTAGAGACAAACGATTATGCATATTTTGTTGTCATCAAGTACATTTATTGAAATAACTATTTAGAAAGCTAGCTGACTAGCTAACATTAGCCAGCTAGCTAGCTAGCTAGCTTTCTGGGTGTTTTGACATGAGTATGAAATTGTAATTCGTGCGAGAGCCACTGTAGGGGAGGACAGCTCATAATAATGGCTCAAACGGAGTGAATGGGATGGCATCAAACACGTGGAAACCATGTGCCTTGCAAAAGTATTCAGCCCCCTTGGCGTTTTTCCTGTAACCTGTAATTTAAATAGATTTGTATTTTTATTTCATGTAATGGACATACACCAAATAGTGGTGAAGTGAAATTTAAAAAATAACTTGTTTCAAAGAATTTGAACAAATAAATAACGGAAAAGTGGTGCGTGCATATGTATTCACCCCCTTCGCTATGAAGCCCATAAATAAGATCTGGTGCAACCATTTACCTTCAGAAGTCACATAATTAGTTAAATAAAGTCCACCTGTGTGTAATCTAAGTGTCACATGATCTGTCACATGATCTCAGTATATATATACCTGTTCTGAAAGGCCCCAGAGTCTGTTACACTACTATGTAAGGGGCACCACCAAGCAACCAGGACCATGAAGACCAAGGCACTCTCCAAACAGGTCAGGGACAAAGTTGTGGAGAAGTACAGATCAGGGTTGGGTTATAAAAAAATATCTGAGACTTTGAACATCCCACGGAGCACCATTAAATCCATTTTTTTTTAAATAGAAAGAATATGGCACCACAACAAACCTGCCAAGTGAGGGCTGCCCACCAAAACTCACGGACCAGGCAAGGAGGGCATTAATCAGAGAGGCAACAAAGAGACCAAAGATAACCCTGAAGGATCTTCAAAGCTCCACAGTTGAGATTGGAGTATCTGTCCATAGGACCACTTTAAGCCAAACACTCCACAGAGCTGGGCTTTACAGAAGAGTGGCCAGAAAAAAAGCCATTGCTTAAAGAAAAAAATAAGCAAACACATTTGGTGTTTGCCAAAAGGCATGTGGGAGACTCCCCAAACATATGGAAGAAGGTACTCTGGTCAGATGAGACAAAAATTTAGCTTTTTGGCCATTAAGGAAAACACTATGTCTGGCACAAATCCAACACCTCTCATCACCCCCGAGAACACCATCCCCACTGTGAAGCATGGTGGTGGAAGCATCATGCTGTGGGGATGTTTTTCATCGGCAGGGACTGGGAAACTGGTCAGAATTGATGGATGGCGCTAAATACAGGGAAATTCTTGAGGGAAACCTGTTTCAATCTTCCAGAGATCTGAGACTGGGACGGAGGTTCACCTTCCAGCAGGACAATGACCTTAAGCATACTGCTAAAGCAACACTCGAGTGGTTTAAGGGGAAACATTTAAATGTATTGGAATGGCCTAGTCAAAGCCCAGATCTCAATCCAATTGAGAATCTGTGGTATGACTTAAAGATTGCTGTACACCAGCGGAACTCATCCAACTTGAAGGAGCTGGAGTAGTTTTGCCTTGAAGAATGGGCAAACATCCCAGTGGCTAGATGTGCCAAGCTTATAGAGACATACCCCAAGAGACTTGCAGCTGTAATTGCTGCAAAAGGTGGCTCTACAAATTATTGACTTTGGGGGAGTGAATAGTTCAAGTTTTCTTTTTTTTGGTCTTATTTCTTGTTTGTTTCACAAGAAAAAATATTTTGCATCTTCATAGTGGTAGGCATGTTGTGTAAATCAAATGATACAACCCCCCAAAAAATCAATTTTAATTCCAGGTTGTAAGGCAACAAAATAGGAAAAATGCCAAGGGGGGTGAATACTTTCGCAAGCCACTGTATTTAATACCATTCCACCAATTCCGTTCCAGCCATTACCACATGCCGTCCTCCCCAATTAAGGTGCCACCAACCTCCTGTGGTAGAGTGAGAGCAAGTGAATTAACCACTAGAGTGAGTGGCTCCCTCTACAGGTCGAAACAAGCACAACACCCCTTGACTATAATTACTGTAAATTATTACGAAATGCCACAAATTAGACTACAATATATCTCACATTCTACCACATTTCATGTTGGCAACACAGGGAACTCAAATATGAGCAAAAAAGGTACTATTAATACAGAAAGTATTACCCCTTTTTCATAGCAACTACAGTGCATTCGGAAACACAAAACATTTTCCCACATTTTGTTACGTTACAGCCTTATTCTAAAATGGATTCAATAGTTTTTTCCCTCATCAATCTACACACAATACCCCATAATGAGAAAGCAAAAACAGGTTTTTAGATTTGTTTGCAAATGTACAGTGGGGAGAACAAGTATTTGATACACTGCCGATTTTGCAGGTTTTCCTACTTACAAAGCATGTAGAGGTCTGTAATTTTTATCATAGGTACACTTCAACTGTGAGAGACGGAATCTAAAACAAAAATCCAGAAAATCACATTGTATTGTAATTAATTTGCATTTTATTGCATGACATAAGTATTTGATCACCTACCAACCAGTAAGAATTCCGGCTCTCACAGACCTGTTAGTTTTTCTTTAAGAAGCCCTCCTGTTCTCCACTCATTACCTGTATTAACTGCACCTGTTTGAACTAGTTACCTATATAAAAGACACCTGTCCACACACTCAATCAAACAGACTCCAACCTCTCCACAATGGCCAAGACCAGAGAGCTGTGTAAGGACATCAGGGATAAAATTGTAGACCTGCACAAGGCTGGGATGGGCTACAGGACAATAGGCAAGCAGTTTGGTGAGAAGACTGTTGGCGCAATTATTAGAAAATTGAAGAAGTTCAAGATGACGGTCAATCACCCTCGGTCTGGGGCTCCATGCAAGATCTCACCTCGTGGGGCATCAATGATCATGAGGAAGGTGAGGGATCAGCCCAGAACTACATTGCAGGACCTGGTCAATGACCTGAAGAGAGCTGGGACCACAGTCTCAAAGAAAACCATTAGTAACACTACGCCGTCATGGATTAAAATCCTGCAGCGCACGCAAGGTCCCCCTGCTCAAGCCAGCGCATGTCCAGGCCCGTCTGAAGTTTGCCAATGACCATCTGGATGATCCAGAGGAGGAATGGGAGAAGGTCATGTGGTCTGATGAGACAAAAATAGAGCTTTTTGGTCTAAACTCCACTCGCCGTGTTTGGAGGAAGAAG
Organism: Coregonus clupeaformis; assembly: GCF_020615455.1. Lineage (NCBI taxonomy): Eukaryota > Metazoa > Chordata > Actinopteri > Salmoniformes > Salmonidae > Coregonus > Coregonus clupeaformis. The sequence goes on from NC_059222.1 coordinate 211,597, forward strand.
AAGGATGAGTACAACCCCAAGAACACCATCCCAACCGTGAAGCATGGAGGTGGAAACATCATTCTTTGGGGATGCTTTTCTGCAAAGGGGACAGGACGACTGCACCGTATTGAGGGGAGGATGGATGAGGTATCGCGAGATCTTGGCCAACAACCTCCTTCCCTCAGTAAGAACATTGAAGATGGGTCGTGGCTGGGTCTTCCAGCATGACAACGACCCGAAACACACAGCCAGGGCAACTAAGGAGTGGCTCCGTAAGAAGCATCTCAAGGTCTTGGAGTGGCCTAGCCAGTCTCCAGACCTGAACCCAATAGAACATCTTTGGAGGGAGCTGAAAGTCCGTATTGCCCAGCGACAGCCCCGAAACCTGAAGGGTCTGGAGAAGGTCTGTATGGAGGAGTGGGCCAAAATCCCTGCTGCAGTGTGTGCAAACCTGGTCAAGACCTACAGGAAACGTGTGATCTCTGTAATTGCAAACAAAGGTTTCTGTACCAAATATTAAGTTCTGCTTTTCTGATGTATCAAATACTTATGTCATGCAATAAAATGCAAATTAATTACTTAAAAATCATACAATGTGATTTTCTGGATTTTTGTTTTAGATTCCATCTCTCACAGTTGAAGTGTACCTATAATAAAAATTACAGATCTCTACATGCTTTGTAAGTAGGAAAACCTGCAAAATAGGCAGTGTATCAAATACTTGTTCTCCCCACTGTATATAAAACAAATTACTGAAATATCACATTTACATAAGTACTCAGACCCTTTACTCAGTACTTTGTTGAAGCACCTTTGGCAGCGAATACAGCCTCGAGTCTTGTTGGGTATGATGTACAAGCTTGGCACACCTGTATTAGGGGAGTTTCTCCCATTCTTCTCTATAGATCCTCTCAATAATTGTATACTCACTTGATAACAATAATACATTCCTCATTGCTCTGTGTTGTAGCCTAGGTAGGTATATTCTTCTTGTTTAAAAACATAGGCCTAATCAACAGTGGAGCGTTGAGTGCCTGAGAACCACAGCACCAGCCTGAAGGAATGCACTACAGATCTGCCATTTCATCTGTTAACCTTTTTTCATGCACTTTAATATTGAATGGCCTAATATCTAGATAATATTTAGCTTCTTACTTCGGCTGCACATCAATAGCCTCTCTCTTCCATCTGTTCCCTGTGCGCAATAGGCTATAGACCACTCAAGCCTCTCCACAATAGGCCATTCCTCTTCTCATGAAATCCCAGGAAAAGCTATAGGCTACAAAAGCTATAGGACAGTTATTTTTGATCTGTTAGTGCCTACATAAAGCTGTCCCAACAGCAGAGTCCCAACAGCAGTCCCAACACCTTACCACTGCTACACCTGGCTATCAGCGGAGCCTTGTCTGGCAGCGAAACAGTTCATTCAGCCTCATTTACTGCCTTTAAAAAAACCACAGCTGATATGGCTGACTTGCTTAAACAAATGTGGTTTCTACTAAGAATTGAGATGTACAAACTATGGCATGAGGGGACGACACGCGGATAAGAGGCAATCCATAATTTCGATTAAGACATTAGTGGGCGAGCTAGGACGGACGTAGTCAATATAACTATTTATTTAGCACTTTTGAAATGTACAGCGACAGAATTCAGAACATAGGCCGTTCTTACAGTGTTCTCCCTGTACACCAAGTCAGAACTGTAGGATAGATAAAGGGGGCATATAAGCAGATGTTACAGGAGGGGGTCACAGTTCCGGAGTGATCCACTAGGTGTCCTCCTCCGACAACCTTAGGTACCTCCTCACTCACAGTCTGGACTAATCATGACCCTATTGGTGTCACCTGTGTCTACCTTTTCACCTGTGTATTTATGCCCTCACTTGCTCAGTTTTCTCTGCTAGTTTCTCTATGCTCAGCAGTACTATTCAGTGTCTGATCGGAGAAGTATGTACAGGTACTCGAGAAGTGTTCTCCCTGTTTATATATTATTTCAGTCGTAGTTTCTATTTTTTATATTTTGGCTGTCAGCCTGTTTTTGGAGACTTATTTGCTCTACCTTTCTTTTATTGTGTTAAGTCCGTTATTTTGTATCCTGGCTTTGGGACCACCAGTAAAGATCCTTGTTTCACCATCTCTGCCTACTGCCTACTGTCTATCCTGCACCGCACCTGGGTCACACCTCACACAAACCCTTATGTCGTGACTTGCATTTCATTATTGTGATGACTATTATTTATCAATAATTACCTACTATGTTTAATTGTTACTAGATTAAATTAATCATGTAACAATTAACTCATTAGGAATTTGGGGCACCACGGGACAAGTTGTTTAACGAGTTACCGTTTCCAGAATTAACTCTAAAGATATATTGATATCTCTTATCATTTAACAGTCATTTGTTAATCATTTACCTCATATCAGTCTCATTCTGAAAGTCGTAGGCTCTTTAAGTCTGCACGAACCCGGGTCTTACTGATCATTCCGTACCAGACAAATTGATTTAATTATTTATTTACTAACTAATTAAAAATGATAACACAAGATGCAAACACATACACGGTATAGGTAGGGATTAGAAACTTAATACAATGAAAATGGGTCCCTAGCGGACTAACACAATATGACACTTGTTACAAAAGATGGCGATTTAAAAAGAGAGAGAGAGCTAGAGAAAACACTTGGATACACATGGACCTATACTCATAGTAATCCTAATAATTTGCCAAGTACTGCTGCCCATTTGGTAAGAAGTAATGCATGTATTTACGTGTTTGTGTTCGTTGTCTCTGTTAGACCCAGGCCTTCGTGGGAAGGGTTGATTGGGCCTTCTCTTTTCGGATGGCCTAAAAGATGTAAGGTTCAGATGTAAGGGTCAGATTGTCCACAAGAGGTCACAATGTCCTTCTTCTTAGTCATCTGTTTACTTTCACTCGTTCTGGAAGTGGTCTTCTGAGGATGGCTAATCAGCTGTGTCGATGATCCCCTGTGGGGTGATGAGAGCAGTGTAGTAGACAATGGTTTGAAGTGAGTAACAGGATGGTCCCACTTAAATTCACCTTCTTAGAGACAGTACTTAGAACAGCTACACAGCTGTGACATTGATTGTTAGTGGAGGCAACTTTGTCGTCTTCACCTCGTGTTGATTTTCAGGGTCGGGACCAATATAGACAACAGCTGCAGCTTGAGGTCCGTCTAGTCTGATCTGATAATTCTTCTCTCAGTCTTTTATGCACTCTGGTAAAGAGGGGCGTTTCTGTCATACTGACACGCTCTCTGAGCTCCCTCGGGCATGGCTAGTTACGAGGCAAAAGTATTATTATCACTATGATTTTGTTAGAAAGCTAAAATCAAATTCTTGTCTTCACGAAAACATTGTCTTCCTCCTTGATATTTTCTACACAACGCATAGGATGTAATCCTGATATCCACAGTGTAAAAGCTCTTCAAGTCACAATGTTTTCGTTATAACGCCTTTATACAATTTCTTATGACATCACAAAATATACATACATTTTCCATATTCCATTTCTCATCATTCCCAATGTTTGGATGTTGAAATATATTGTCCCAATGTTTATTGTTGGATGTTGAAGTTTTTGGCTGCAAAAGTGAAACAAAGGACATTCCTTTCACCATACTAGAGGCCAGAGATAGATTCTCCTATCTCTAATTTATGGCAGTATTAAGGTGTCAAGACTGGCACAGCCCTGTGGGTAAGAAGGTGTGGTTGTTGTCGGCCATTTGCCAAGCTGATATGAGGCCTTTGATCCTCACCCAGGGAGAGTCATGACACTTACAAGCAGACAATGAAAGCTCTTACAATATTGGATGATTACATTTCTCAAAAACAGGTTATAGGCTACATGTGCACCACCAAGTCAGAACAGTAGGCGGAATTAACCAAATTATTAGGGTGAGGCACCTGGGCTACTAACAGCTTACTACACAACATACACTTAGTGTCACTTTCTTAGCTACAGTATACATATCTCCCTGGTATATTACATCATTTATGCAGCAGCATACAATACATTTTTGGACTCACCTTGTTGTGCTGTGCTTACATGAACAGGAAGGTGGCGCGGCGGTCCTTCTTGGAAAAATGTTGTCATCAAAGTCTGTCATTCTCTGGATTTATGGTGCTTTCAAGACAACTGGGAACTCAAAAAAAAAAAAAAAAAAAAAGAAAGTTGAATCATGATGACGTCAGTGATCTTCAGGTCGTAGCTCTAGAAAGAGGCCCGAGTTCCGGATTTACAATTCCGAGTTGGATGAAAGTTCAAAACGTATTTTCCCAGACATAGCTCATTTTTCCAGAGTTCCCAGTTATCTTGAACTCACTAAAGTCAGATTTTGTAGTTCTGAGTTAACAGTTGTTTTGAGCGCTGCACAAATCATGCTTAGTTGACAGCATGGCCAATGTTGAATGTTTTAAAGTTTAATCTTAGACAGCCACTCCACTGAATAGCAGGCTAATGATTGCTTTGCAATGCTGGCAGTTTGCCAGTGATTACTTCGAAACAACTCATTGTTGAATTTGTGATTTCCAACTTGTTGTGTAATGTTTATGTCCAATGGCTGCTGAGCACCGATACGTTTTATCTATAATTTCTCTTCATTATTTATCTTCAAATGACAAGGATTAAAAAGGATTTGCCAGTAGATTGTCGACTTGATTCATGATGATGATTGCTAGCTTAGATTTTGAAAGTATGATGTTGACATGATCAGTCTAATCAAAGCTACTGTAGATATAACGTGATTTGACGTAATTTTATCTGTGGCCAATGACCTTGAGCCTTCTTGGATGGGCACTTCTAATGTAACTCTATGGCAGCACCCAAGGGGCTTGAATTTTCTAGCTCTACCCTTAGACTTGGTGGTGACATAGTGTCCCCATGAGTGACAGAACACTGAGCCAATCACGGCGCAACGCTCCCTATTTTCTGCTGGCTTGCCCCACCACCACAGAAAGTACTGAGCTAGGCTGAAACACCTGCATTTTGGAGCTGCCTTACTCAAGCAAACAAAAAAGAGACCATGTTTGTATGCAGCTTTATTAACTCATTGATATATATATATTTTTTACATTATTTGCAAACTGATATGTGACACGTATTAATGCCAAAATAACATGCAAAACAAGCAAACATGTGCCCCACCTGCCCTGAATGACGGGTCGCCACTGAACCAAATGCCTATTCGGGGAAAGAAGCAGGTTTGCGCTTGTTAATTGCTTAATGTAAAACAGGCATAGAAAATGCATGTTGGGGAAAGTTGAGGAGAGAAAGTGCATTGGTGTAATGACTTTTGGCAGATTATGATAACATTGTTGCACTGATGCATTGCAAATAGTTGTACAAGACAGAGAGATGAGTGGAAAAAAATACTTAAATCCGTTCTACCTAATTTCTACCAGCATGTTAAATGTGCAACCAGAAGAAAAAAAAACTATAGACCACCTTTACTCCACACACAGAGAGGGTAGAGCTGCCGCTTTCAAGGAGCGGGACTCTAACCTGGACGCTTATAAGAAATCCCGCTATGCCCTCCGACGAACCATCAAACAAGCAAAGAGTCAATACAGGACTAAGATTGAATCGTACTACACCGGCTCTGACGCTCGTCGGATTTGGCAGGGCTTGAAAACTATTACAGACTACAAAGGGAAGCACAGCCGCGAGCTGCCCAGTGACACAAGCCTACCAGACGAGCTAAACCACTTCGATGCTTGCTTCAAGGCAAGCAACACTGAAGCATGCATGAGAGCATCAGCTGTTCCGGATGACTATGTGATCACGCTCTCCGTAGCCGATGTGAGTAAGACTTTTAAGCAGGTCAACATTCACAAGGCCGCAGGGCAAGACGGATTACCAGGATGTGTACTCCGAGCATGTGCTGACCAACTGGCAAGTGTCTACACTGACATTTTCAACATGTCCCTGACTGAGTCTGTAATACCAACATGTTTCAAGCAAACCACCATAGTCCCCGTGCCCAAGGACACTAAGATAACCTGCCTAAATGACTACCGACCCGTAGCACTGACGTCTGTAGCCATAAAGTGCTTTGAAAGGCTGGCCATGGCTCACATCAACACCATTATCCCAGAAACCCTAAACCCACTCCAATTTGCATACCACCCCAACAGATCCACAGATGATGCAATCTCTATTGCACTCTACACTGCCCTTTCCCACCTGGACAAGAGGAACACCTATGTGAGAATGCTATTCATTGACTACAGCTCAGCGTTCAACACCATAGTGCCCTTAAAGCTCATCACTAAGCTAAGGATCCTGGGACTAAACACCTCCCTCTGCAACTGGATCCTGGACTTCCTGACGGGCCGCCCCCAGGTGGTAAGGGTAGGTAACAACACATCTGCCACGCTGATCCTCAACACGGGGGCCCCTCAGGGGTGCGTGCTCAGTCACCTCCTGTACTCCCTGTTCACCCATGACTGCATGGCCAGGCACGACTCCAACACCATCATTAAGTTTGCCGACAACACAACAGTGGTAGGTCTGATCACCGACAATGTTGAGACAGCCTATAGGGAGGAGGTCAGAGACCTGGCCGTGTGGTGCCAGGATAACAACCTCTCCCTCAACGTGACCAAGACAAAAGAGTTAATTGTGGACTTCAGGAAAAAAAAGAGGACTGAGCACGCCCCCATTCTCATCGACGGGGCTGTAGTGGAACAGGTTGAGAGCTTCAAGTTCCTTGATGTCTACATCACCAACGAACTTTCATGGTCCAAACACACCAAGACAGTTGTGAAGAGGGCACGACAAAGCCGTATTCCCCCTCAGGAGACTGAAAAGATTTGGCATGGGTCCTCAGATCCTCAAAAAGTTCTACAGCTGCACCATCGAGAGCATTCGGACTGGTTGCATCACTGCCTGGTATGGCAACTGCTTGGCCTCCGACCGCAAGGCACTACAGAGGGTAGTGCGTACGGCCCAGTACATCACTGGGGCCAAGCTTCCTGCCATCAAGGACCTCTATACCAGGCGGTGTCAGAGGAAGGCCCTCAAAATTGTCAAAGACTCCAGCCACCCTAGTCATAGACTGTTCTCTCAGCTACCGCACGGCAAGCGGTATCGGAGCGCCAAGTCTAGGTCCAAAAGGCTTCTCAACAGCTTCTACCCCCAAGCCATAAGACTCCTGAACAGCTAATCATGGTTACCCAGACTATTTGCACTGCCCCCCACCCCCACCCCTTCTTTTTACGCTGCTGCTACTCTGTTAATTATTTATGCATAGTCACTTTAACTCTACCCAAATGTACATATTACTTCAACTACCTCAACTAGCCGGTGCCCCCGCACATTTAGTCTGCACCGGTACCCCCCTTTATATAGCCTCCCTACTGTTATTTTATTTATTATTTTACTTCTGCTCTTTTTTTCTCAACACTGTTTTGTTGTTTTATTGTACTTTTTTATAAAAAAATAAATGCATTGTTGGTTAAGGGCTGTAAGTAAGCATTTCACGGTAATGTCTACACCTGTTGTATTCGGCGCATGTGTCAAAATACAATTAGATTTGATTTGATTTGAAAATATGCACTGGCTAAACAGCATTTGTTGTTGAATTGTTACATTTAAATACGAGTTACTATATTATACTATAACCAAAAAAGTGTTAAACAAATCTAAATATATTTTATATTTGAGATTCTTCAAATAGCCACCCATTGCCTTGATGACAGCTTTGCACACTCTTGGCATTCTCTCAACCAGCTTCACCTGGAATGCTTTTCCAACACAGAAGGAGTTCCCACATATGCTGAGCACTTGTTGGCTGCTTTTCCTTCACTCTGTAGTCCAACTCATCCCAAACCATCTCAATTGGGTTGAGGTCGGGGGATTGTGGAGGCCAGGTCATCTGATGCAGCACTCCATCACTCTCCTTCTTGGTCAAATAGCCCTTACACAACCTGGAGGTGTGTTGGGTCATTGTCCTGTTGAAAAACAAATGATAGTCCCACTAAGCCCAAACCAGATGGGATGGCGTATCACTGCAGAATGCTGTGGTAGCCACGCTTGTTAAATAGATCACAGACAGTGTCACCAGCAAAGCACCCCCACACCATAACACATCCTCCTCCATGCTTTACGTGGTCCTCTGTAGCTCAGCTGGTAGAGCACGGCGCTTGTAACGCCAAGGTAGTGGGTTCGATCCCCGGGACCACCCATACACAAAAAAAATGTATGCACGCATGACTGTAAGTCGCTTTGGATAAAAGCGTCTGCTAAATGGCATATTATATTATTATATTATATTATATTATATTATATTATATTACGATGGGAACTACACATGCAGAGATCATCCGTTCACCCACACCGTGTCTCACAAAGACACGGCGGTTGGAACCAAAAATCTAAAATTTTGACTCCAGACCAAAGGACAGATTTCCACCGGTCTATTGTCCATTGCTCGTGTTTCTTGGCCCAAGCAGGTCTCTTCTTCTTATTGGTGTCCTTTAGTAGTGCTTTCTTTGCAGCAATTCGACCATGAAGGCCTGATTCATGCAGTCCCCTCTGAACAGTTGATGTTGAGATGTGTCTGTGACTTCCACTCTGTGAAGCATTTATTTGGGCTGCAATTTCTGAGGCTGGTAACTCTAATGAACTTATCCTCTGCAGCAGAGGTAACTCTGGGTCTTCCATTCCTGTGGCGGTCCTCATGAGAGCCAGCTTCATCATAGCGCTTGATGGTTTTTGCGACTGCACATGAAGAAACTTTAAAAGTTCTTGAAATGTTCCGTATTGATTGTCTTGAAGTAATGATGGACTGTCGTTTCTCTTTGCTTATTTGAGCTGATCCTGACATAATATGTTATTTTACCAAATAGGGTATAACCCCCCTACCATGTCATAACACAACTGATTGGCTCAAACGCATTAAGAAGGAAAGAAATTCCACAAATTAACTTTTAAGAAGGCACACCTGTTAATTGAAATGCATTCCAGGTGACTACCTCATGAAGCTGGTTGAGAGAATGCCAAGAGTGTGCAAATCTGTCATCAAGGCAAAGGGTGGCTATTTGAAGAATCTCAAATATAACATATATTTTGATTTGTTTACTTTTTTGGTTACTACATGATTCCATATGTGTCATTTCCTAGTTATGATGTCTTCACTATTATTCTAAAATCTAAAAATTTGTAAAAATAAAGAAAAACCCTTGAATGAGTAGGTGTGTCCAAACTTTTGACTGGTAGTGTACATTGAAGTATTATTTTCAGTTGTCACTGACAATGAACACACCCTGAAAGCACTGAATGGTCTTGTGTTATCAACTTAATAGGCAGCGTGCAGTAGGGTGAATTGATCAGTTGATTGACAGGTGTAGGACTGTAGAACGATAAACTTTCCTATAGTATGGATGCTCACCAACGTTTTATAGTTATGTAGCCTATAGTTTATCATTATAGTTATCGTTATTGGCTTGGTGGATGGCTCTTAACTCTAACACAACAAAACGAATGTTATCACAGCAGAACTAGCAGGTCTAGCTAACGTTAGCGAACTTGAACAAAATAAATAGTAATTTAAACTTAATACACTTACACTTACAGTTGAAGTCGGAAGTTTACATACACTTAGGTTGGTGTCATTAAAACTCGTTTTTCAACCACTCCACAAATGTCTTGTTAACAAACTATAGTTTTGGCAAGTTGGTTAGGACATCTACTTTGTGCATGACACAAGTACTTTTTCCAACAATTGTTTACAGACAGATTATTTCACTTGTAATTCACTGTATCACAATTCCAGTGGGTCAGAAGTTTACATACACTAAGTTGACTGTGCCTTTAAACAGCTTGGAAAATTCCAGAAAATGATGTCATGGCTTTAGAAGCTTCTGATAGGCTAACCGACATCATTTGAGTCAATTGGAGGTGTACCTGTGGATGTATTTGAAGGCCTACCTTCAAACTCAGTGCCTCTTTGCTTGACATCATGGGAAAATCAAAAGAAATCAGCCAAGACCTCAGAAAAAAATGGTAGACCTCCACAAGTCTGGTTCATCCTTGGGAGCAATTTCCAAACGCCTGAAGGTACCACATTCATCTGTACAAACAATAGTACGCAAGTATAAACACCATGGGAACACGCAGCCGTCATACCACTCAGGAAGGAGACGCGTTCTGTCTCCTAGAGATGAACGTACTTTGGTGCGAAAAGTGCAAATCAATCCCAGAACAACAGCAAAGGACCTTGTAAAGATGCTGGAGGAAACGGGTACAAAAGTATCTATATACACAGTAAAACGAGTCCTATATCGACATAGCCTGAATGGCCGCTCAGCAAGGAAGAAGCCACTGCTCCAAAACCGCCATAAAAAAGCCAGACTATGGGGACAAAGATCGTACTTTTTGGAGAAATGTCCTCTGGTCTGATGAAACAAAAATGGAACTGTTTGGCCATAATGACCATCGTTATGTTTGGAGGAAAAAGGGGAATGCTTGCAAGCTGAAGAACACCATCCCAACCGTGAAGCACGGGGGTGGCAGCATCATGCTGTGGGGGTGCTTTGCTGCAGGAGGGACTGGTGCACTTCACAAGACATCAGTCAGGAAGTTAAAGCTTTGTCGCAAATGGGTCTTCCAAATGGACAACGACCCCAAGCATACTTCCAAAGTTGTGGCAAAATGGCTTAAGGACAACAAAGTCAAGGCATTGGAGTGGCCGTCACAAAGCCCTGACCTCATATAGAAAATGTGTGGGCAGAACTGAAAAAGCTTGTGCGAGCAAGGAGGCCTACAAACCTGACTCAGTTACACCAGCTCTGTCAGGAGGAATGGGCCAAAATTCACCCAACTTATTGTGGGAAGCTTGTGGAAGGCTACCCGAAACGTTTGACCCATGTTAAACAATTTAAAGGCAATGATACCAAATACTAATTGAGTGTATGTAAACTTCTGACCCACTGGAATGTGATGAAAGAAATAAAAGCTGAAATAAATCATTCTCTCTACTATTATTCTGACATTTCACATTCTTAAAATAAAGTGGTGATCCTAACTGACCTAAGAGAGGGAATTGTTACTAGGATTAGATGTCAGGAATTGTGAAAACTGATTTTAAATGTAGTTGGCTAAGGTGTATGTAAACTTCCGACTTCAACTGTATACTTGCTTTCTTGACTTTTATACTCTATAAATTGACTCGTTCAAATAATTTACTCTGGCAAGTTTGCAACCTACACTCTGCAGTAAGGAAGTAAAACGGAAGTCGAATCTATCACTTCCGTTGTTTGGCTGTGCCTATAGCAACGTTCGAAAATGAGGTGGATAGCCAGGTGCAGAATTTGTAAAGCACCATGTTTACCCACAAAACCAGGAGAGTAAAGAGAACAGACAGACACTTTGACCTGTTCATCATGACCAAAGAGCCACCACTTTGGGTCTTTGGGTCTTGACAGTTGACCTTTGCTGATTTGACCAGGTGTGAGAGGTGGAGAAGAGGGGGCAGGGGAGTGCAGGGCAGCCCAGCGCTGAGCATCCGTCCTAGGGGCTGACAGGTAGCCCTCTTCCCGGCCTATCTGGAGCCCAGCCCAGGGCCCTGACCTTTGGAGGGGGCTGGTGGACCCCAGTCGCCCAGGCACAGGTGACCCTGATGCTGATGACTGTTTAGCTCAGGGAGCTGCTTCACCTTTAGCATGGGTCGGTCACCCTGCCATTTCAGGGTAGATACAGGAGAGCTACAGAGGTCATGCCAGTATGCATTAGGAAAGACCATGGTTGCGTCCCCATAATCTCTCCTTTCTCCCGAAGTGCGCATTTTTCCACTTCCCTTCATGGATTTGAAAGGAAATGACTGTTATATGGAAACCCTTCTAACCCAGCAGTTCCCAAACTAGGGGCCACAACCTCATGTGGGGTCGCCTGATATGAAAATGGGGTCACGGGAGAATTTACAAAATCCTGGAGAAAAGAAAATATTCAAAAAAATACATATTATAAAATCGTCTTTGCATCTCAAATCATTGTAATGTGGTTAACCTTAAACATCGAAATTAAAACTATACAACTCTAAAAGATTCAACGAGAGAGCACCCTTAGATCATGGGAAAAGGCCTCACTTGACCGTTGCACTTGAATCATTCCCACGGTGAATGGCTAGGCCCGCTAGGCTCTGTAACCAAATACTATTGCAGGGACAGATATTACCGGCCGCGATTGATATGGTGAAAACAATGTGTGGGGAGGCAGAGGCACAAAAACTCACATCAATCCCTACGTCATATAACACCGGTAAACAAATAATTTATGCTATTGCTAGCAATCAAGAGGAAACTGACTGAATGACTCAAAAACTCCCAAATGGACGTTAGCTGTGAGGGTGGCAATGCCCATGCATTGACTTTTGTTCGCTATACATGTCGGGGGATGCTATACACGAGGACATATTGTTCTGTCTCATGGTTCCCGAGCATGAAAGACACAGGGATGTTCAGTGTGCCGCGTGGCTATATTGACAAAAAACAGATTCCACGGGATCGAATGGTGGGCCTTTGCACAGATGGGGCTCCATCGATGGCGGGACAGCGGGCAGGCCTCTGCACTTTCAGTGACCCACACGAGTGATAAATGCTCACCTCCAATGCTTGGAAGAGCACTTTGGGACCTACTTCCCAATCCATTTGACTGTGATCCTGGCTCAGTTGTCATGCCGGTAAGTGAAATCGAATAGCTGATCAAGCTGTCATGTGACCGAATGCATTCACGGGTCACTACGGAGGAGTTTTTGTTCCTGACTCAAAAGGAATACCCTGCCGTCTCCCTCTGAGCATTAATGCAGAGTTCAAAACAATTGGGAAATGGGAACTTGGAAATCTGACTTCCGACTTCAGTGTATTCAAGACAACTGGGAACTCTGAAAAAAACTAGCTCCGACTGGGATTTTTTTTTTTTACGATCATCCGACTAGGAATTCCAACTCGGGAACTCGGGCCTCTTTCTAGAGCTCCGACCTGAATATCACTGACGTCATGATTTGACCTCGTATTTTTCAGAGTTCCCAGTTGTCTTGAAAGCACCATAAAACTCATGGTACCCTTCACCAGCTCATATCAGTGTGAAGCTGGATTCAGTGCTCTCGTCTGCATTAAAACCAAATATCGATCCATGTTGGATGTGACAGCAGAGATGAGGTGCGCACTGAAGACCACGCCCCCTGACTTTGAGAACCTCCGACGTGATATGCATCAAGCACACCCATCTCATTAGTGGTGGTGAGATGTGATATTATATCAGTCTAATTTGCAAAGTATGTGATGGTGAGTTGAGAAGACAATCAGAAATACTGTAAATGTTTTTCAATTGACTACCATAGCCCAAAATAAAAAAGTAAACATTGGGTGTTAATTACAGAATTATTTTCACATGGTTGGGGTCGCGAGAATATTCAGTTATCAAAATGGGGTCATGGGCCCAAAAAGATTGGGAACCCATTCTCTAACCCAATCGAATACTTTTAAAAGTGTGGGGAGTGGTGAATGAGAGCACACTTCGGGAGAAAGGAGAGATTATTGGGACGGAACGCCTTTATCTACAGTATATGAACCTGTAAGGTCTTTGTCGTGTTGCTGCCCTGTATTAGTTGTGATCCTGAGCTTAATTGTCCCTCCAAAAGGCAAGGGCAGGAATGCACAATACACCATTGAGGGGTATCTGTCTCATCCTTACTGATTCTTAGCCAAAATAACCAGGGTTTTTGTAGAATATCAACTGCTCTTGCAAAATAAATGTGTATTTATCACTGTGTAATGCCACTATACAATCACTTATTCACTCAAAAGGCCCCATACAAAGAGTAGAAGAGCAAAAGCCTACAACACCTTCTAATACACAATCTCTTTCTTTATTCAAATAAGTGGAAGTGCATTTGTTACAGACGTGTACAGTGGATGTGTACTGTGCAATGGTTTAATCAGACACACAAGACAATCCAACAAGACATCATTGATATAAAACATAACATTTACTTCTTAATTCATTTGAATTACATCAATCAAATACATTACAATATGTATAAATCAGTTCAAAGGATTGTCTCTCAACTTCGGACAGAATTGTAAGAGGATTCATACCTTAGATCATAAAACATATTTTGTGTTCAGTGTCGCTCTTTAAGTGCAAGTTTCTTTTTTGTCCTACAACAAGTCTTTCATTTCAAGCATCACTACTGCCCATTTGAATTGTTTTTCCATATAATCCTGTATCAACTATCAACATTTTAATAGGGAGAACTGAAAGAGGGTAGTCTTAAGTTTAGTGCATTTGTCACTCCTCGTCACTTCTTCATTCCCCCACTTATATTTAAGGTGCTAAGCTTTGTTATCTTTTGGCGGAGATGGGGGTGGTGTTTTGAGAGGATATTAGTGGTGAGAGTGCTTGCCTGGACAGTGAGAGTCATAGGGAGTGCATGAACAAAAGTGTGTTGTCTTCAGGAGCGTGGCAAGCTGGGAAATTGAGTTTCTCAGGAGAGGTTTAGGAGTCTGTTGCTGTCAGGGGGCTTGGCAGACATTGTGGCTCCCTTAGTCGCTGAACGGATGGGGGCCTCTTGGAGTTTTTATTGGAGGAGGGGGGAAAGTCAGTGAAGACCGCGAGGGGCCGTCCATCGGGGCAAAGCAGCACGCTGGAGTCAGCCTCACACTTGGTGGTCCTGCCTGGCCAGAGACCCTCAGCCTGGCTTGGCCTTAACCCCAACCCCCCTGGGGATAGGACCTCCGGCTTCACCACCTGCACCCCAGCCTGACTCATTTTGATCAGCACGTCCAACGATTGCTTTCGACTCTCTAACGAAGCCTTTATCGCTTCCTTCCTCCTCTCATTCTCATCTTCCTCCTCCTCCTCTTCCTCCTCCTCTGCCTCGTCTTCCTCGGTCTCCGTGGTGATGTCATCTTTAAGTGAGGCTTCCATGAGGCCCTGGTCACCGGCCACGACCACCTCAGTCACCCCGGGTTGTTCCTTCTTGACGGAGAGGTCCAGGGGTCCTTCGCTCTGGCGGGCTGTCCTCTCCAGTGCATGGTGGATGTGGGAGAGCTCGCTGCGGATCTTGTTCAGGTGTTCCCATAGGTGTCCCTGAGCTGTGAGGTCCTCTTTCTCCAGGTGGGAGATCTTGCATTCGGCATCCTGGTACTCCTGTAGAGCGTTGGAAAGGTCGCTGAGGAGGGCAGCAGCTGATTCTGATTTTGAGGATGCCTCCCCCGTCCCTCGGCCGATAGTAGAGTCCCTGCTGCTGGGTCTTCTACAATGCGGAGGAGAGGGAGACTCACTGACTGGGCTCATGGGGGGATTTGTGTAGCACTGCTCCACTGGCCGGGACTGAAACTGAGCATTTTTTAAACTATGGAGAGACCACAGAAGAGAAGAAAATGCATTTTAGAAATCAGAGATTTCAGACAGGAAAATATTGAAACAAGTTACAAAAATACGAAGTCAATTACGAATAATATGAAAAATATATAGTAAAACAGTAATAGCCAAAATTATATTTATAAAAGTAAGAGAGCTTACCTGCTGTGGAAGAGGAGCTTTTCTGTTGCCATGGAAATGGGTGTGGTGTTCTGAATGTTCTTGAGGAGGTCCAGGGTGAACCCGAGGGCTGGCCTCTTCTCTACAGGGGACTCTTGGGTCCCCAAGGGGGCCCCTGTTCTCTTGAGGCCCCATCCTGGTTTCCCCTCCTTGGCTGCAGCCTGGAGCTTGTCCCCTGTCCTGTAGGAAGGGTCTGGTGACGCTGTAGGGGAGGAGATGGTGGTGGTACCTGGCCTCAGAGCAGGTACCTTCCACAAGTTGACTTTGGGCTGGTAACTGGGGTTGGGCTCAAGGCCATTCGGAGAGGTTTTGAGACCCTTGCTGACGTCGCTATGAGTGGAGGCTGCTCCGAAGGCATGCTCGCAGAGGAATGGGTAGTAGAAGCGGGGCGGCAGGAGGGTCCGGTCGGTGGGGTGGTGCCCACCGGATGCCGGGTGCAAGAGCTGAGCGGCCGACGCCAGGAAGGGGAGCTGGGATAGCTGCGCTTGAGTCGGTACGGTTACATTGGTGGCAGCAGTGGGGATTGCATTCATTGAGTTCATATAGGAAAAGAGGCTGGGGCTCAGGGGGTAGCCCACCCCGAGGACAGACCGGTTGAGTCCTGTGGGGTCCTGGTAGTCCACCAGGCCAGGTGGAGGAGGGTAGCAGGGGATGGAGCCGCTCACTCGGGGCTGGGCACCCTCGGCCATGGTGTGGCTGGTGGCCAGCAGGCGCCACTGCTCTGACAGCAGCCCAGGGGCAGTCAGCAATGTCTTGGACAGCTTGTAGTGCTTTAGCTGGGCCTCCACCGAGTGTGCTCTCAAGAGCTGGTCCTCCAGGGAGAACATATCGGCTATCAGCAGCTCCGGCTCAGGACGCTTACTGGTTCTCTTGGCTGTGCCTTCTGAGTCCCTGTTGGAGCTCTCTCTGGTCATCCCAGTGACTTCAGCCCCCTGTCCGCTCTCCTCCTCCTCCTCCTCTCCTCCCGGGCTCTCCCTTTCCTCTCCTTCCTCCTCCATGGCCCGTTGCTGCCGGGGCCTCCCCTCATTCCCTGTAGCCAACTCAGGCTCCTCTTTCCCAGCCGTGGTCCGAAGGCAGTGGGCCTGCTGGAGGGGCCGGAGCTGGTCCAGGTGCAGCAGGTTACCCTTCTTGTATGGCCAGTCGGACTCAATTAGCAGGGACAGGGAGTTCTTACAGAGGCTGTACTTCATGTGGTTGTAAAGATGGGACTTCTCCATGCAGGTGAAGGGGCACTGGAAGCACTTATAGTTGTAGGGTTTGCCCCATGGCCGTGGGATGTAGTGGGGCTTCTTGGGCTTGCGCTCCTTGTGCTTGCACGTGTGGTCCTCCTTGGACATGATGGGGAATGATTCTGTCCTCACAATGCAGGTTATTCTGAGGAGAAGGTGTGTGAAAGTCTTGGAGAGATGAGGCTGTAGGGATGCAGTCTCTCGTTCCTTCTTGGGCTAGATGTAGTACATTTCCTTAGTCTTTATATACATAACTTTAAAGATTCTTTAAGCTGGGATCCAGGTGGGTAGGAGCTGTGGAATACAAGATACATATATATTTTTATTATAACATAAAAAGTAAATGTTCAGGAAGGAGTATTAAAATAAATTAAAGAATAATCTCATACATTCAATCAAAAGTCAATCGAAAACATTTTTTGTGGCCAATTTTTTTGTTTGTTCTTGCCATATTTCTGTTGTGGGTGGGTTATAGGTGCAATATACAAATCAATATAATTTCATATTCAGTTCATATCATATTTACCTGTGGGCTGCCACTCAAAAATACAAATAAAAACATTTTAAAAATGTACATAAATGCAAAGTATTTATAATTTTTATCATATGTTCCCTATCTGACCAGGAAACTGTTTTTTGTATACATAAATACAAGATAAATAAATTGAATGATCTACAGTTAACTGCTGTCTAATTATCTGCATTGGGGGCTATGTATCAACATGCTCATATCTGTATCTATGAGAGTGCATCATGTGTTTTCTGTCTGAGCTGCTGAGCTGAGTTGCCACTAACCCAACTGCGGGGAGGCCCCCACTGCTCTGTTCTCACTGTACCTGCCACTAATCATTATTTCCAGTGCAGCACCAGGCGCTAGCAAGGCCCAGGGCTGGGGGGCAAACAGGCAGCCCCGGGGGGCACTGCACCTGTGCAGGGGGCTCTACTCACGGCCCTGGCCTGGCTACATGGGCTCTGGGCTGGGCCCATGGAGGCTGGCTACTGGTGCAGCATGGCCAGGGCGTTGGTTGAAGAGGGCGGGCGTTGGGGGAGAGGGGGCATGGGCCCTGGTTCTTAATGAGAGCCTGGCGTCACGCCCATAGGGCATCGTTAGTGTCAGGGCTGGGATTTGGGTCAGGGCGCATCGCACCAAGTTCAACTGCTCAACTCTCACCCACCTCTGTCTTTTCTCCCTACTTCTGTGCTTTTGGAGTTGGGGTGGGTGTTCTCAAAGTTGAATATACTCTATCATCCATTTCACAGGACAGATAAGAGGGGAGCTTTACTACGGCTGGTAATTTACTGTAAAATTACATGGTAACAATTGTGACGTTTTGGAATTATAAAATTGGTACTACAGTGGGGAGAACAAGTATTTGATACACTGCCGATTTTGCAGGATTTCCTACTTACAAAGCATGTAGAGGTCTGTAATTTTTATCAAAGGTACACTTCAACTGTGAGAGACGGAATCTAAAACAAAAATCCAGAAAATCACATTGTATGATTTTTAAGTAATTCATCTGCATTTTATTGCATGACATACAGTGAGGGAAAAAAGTATTTGATCCCCTGCTGATTTTGTATGTTTGCCCACTGACAAAGACATGATCAATCTATAATTTTAATGGTAGGTTTAACAGTGAGAGACAGAATAACAACAAAAAAATCCAGAAAAACGCATGTCAAAAATGTTAGAAATTGATTTGCATTTTAATGAGGGAAATAAGTATTTGACCCCCTCTCAATCAGAAAGATTTCTTTTATACAGGTAACGAGCTGAGATTAGGAGCACACTCTTAAAGGGAGTGCTCCTAATCTCAGCTTGTTACCTGTATAAAAGACACCTGTCCACAGAAGCAATCAATCAATCAGATTCCAAACTCTCCACAATGGCCAAGACCAAAGAGCTCTCCAAGGATGTCAGGGACAAGATTGTAGACCTACACAAGGCTGGAATGGGCTACAAGACCATCGCCAAGCAGCTTGGTGAGAAGGTGACAACAGTTGGTGCGATTATTCGCAAATGGAAGAAACACAAAATAACTGTCAATCTCCCTCGGCCTGCGGCTCCATGCAAGATCTCACCTCGTGGAGTTGCAATGATCATGAGAATGGTTAGGAATCAGCCCAGAACTACACGGGAGGATCTTGTCAATGATCTCAAGGCAGCTGGGACCATAGTCACCAAGAAAACAATTGGTAACACGCTATGCCGTGAAAGACTGAAATCCTGCAGCGCCCGCAAGGTCCCACTGCTCAAGAAAGCACATATACAGGCCCGTCTGAAGTTTGCCAATGAACATCTGATTGATTCAGAGGAGAACTGGGTGAAAGTGTTGTGGTCAGATGAGACCAAAATCGAGCCCTTTGGCATCAACTCAACTCGCCGTGTTTGGAGGAGAAGGAATGCTGCCTATGACCCCAAGAACACCATCCCCACCGTCAAACATGGAGGTGGAAACATTCAAACATGGAGGGGTGTTTTTCTGATAAGGGGACAGGACAACTTCACCGCATCAAAGGGACGATGGACGGGGCCATGTACCGTCAAATCTTGGGTGAGAACCTCCTTCCCTCAGCCAGGGCATTGAAAATGGGTCGTGGATGGGTATTCCAGCATGACAATGACCCAAAACACACGGCTAAGGCAACAAAGGAGTGGCTCAAGAAGAAGCACATTAAGGTCCTGGAGTGGCCTAGCCAGTCTCCAGAACCTTAATCCCATATACAATCTGTGGAGGGAGCTGAAGGTTCGAGTTGCCAAACGTCAGCCTCGAAACCTTAATGACTTGGAGAAGATCTGCAAAGAGGAGTGGGACAAAATCCCTCCTGAGATGTGTGCAAACCTGGAGGCCAACTACAAGAAACATCTGACGTCTTTGATTGCCAACAAGGGTTTTGCCACCAAGTACTAAGTCATGTTTTGCAGAGGGGTCAAATACTTATTTCCCTCATTAAAATGCAAATCAATTGATAACATTTTTGACATGCGTTTTTCTGGATTTTTTTGTTGTTATTCTGTCTCTCGCTGTTCAAATAAACCTACCATTAAAATTATAAACTGATCATGTCTTTGTCAGTGGGCAAACGTACAAAATCAGCAGGGGATCAAATACTTTTTTCCCTCACTGTAAGTATTTGATACATCAGAAAAGCAGAACTTAATATTTGGTACAGAAACCTTTGTTTGCAATTACAGAGATCATACGTTTCCTGTAGGTCTTGACCAGGTTTGCACACACTGCAGCAGGGATTTTGGCCCACTCCTCCATACAGACCTTCTGCAGATCCTTCAGGTTTCAGGGCTGTCGCTGGGCAATACGGACTTCCAGCTCCCTCCAAAGATGTTCTATTGGGTTCAGGTCTGGAGACTGGCTAGGCCACTCCAGGACCTTGAGATGCTTCTTACGGAGCCACTCCTTAGTTGCCCTGGCTGTGTGTTTCGGGTCGTTGTCATGCTGGAAGACCCAGCCACGACCCTTCTTCAATGCTCTTACTGAGGGAAGGAGGTTGTTGGCCAAGATCTCGCGATACATGGCCCCATCCATCCTCCCCTCAATACGGTGCAGTCGTCCTGTCCCCTTTGCAGAAAAGCATCCCCAAAGAATGATGTTTCCACCTCCATGCTTCATGGTTCGGATGGTGTTCTTGGGTTGTACTCATCCTTCTTCTTCCTCCAAACACGGCGAGTGGAGTTTAGACCAAAAAGCTCTATTTTTGTCTCATCAGACCACATTACCTTCTCCCATTCCTCCTCTGGATCATCCAGATGGTCATTGGCAAACTTCAGACGGGCCTGGACATGCACTGGCTTGAGCAGAGGGACCTTGCGTGCGCTGCAGGATTTTAATCCATGACGGCGTAGTGTGTTACTAATGGTTTTCTTTGAGACTGTGGTCCCAGCTCTCTTCAGGTCATTGACCAGGTCCTGCCGTGTAGTTCTGGGCTGATCCCTCACCTTCCTCATGATAATTGATGTCCCACGAGGTGAGATCTTGCATGGAGCCCCAGACCGAGGGTGATTGACCGTCATCTTGAACTTCTTCCATTTTCTAATAATTGCACCAACAGTTGTTGCCTTCTCACCAAGCTGCTTGCCTATTGTCCTGTAGCCCATCCCAGCCTTGTGTAGGTCTACAATTTTATCCCTGATGTCCTTACACAGCTCTCTGGTCTTGGACATTGTGGAGAGGTTGGAGTCTGTTTGATTGAGTGTGTGGACAGGTGTCTTTTATACAGGTAACGAGTTCAAACAGGAGTAGTTAATACAGGTAATGAGTAGAGAACAGGAGCGCTTCTTAAAGAAAAACTAACAGGTCTGTGAGAGCCGGAATTCTTACTGGTTGGTAGGTGATCAAATACTTATGTCATGCAATAAAGTGCAAATTAATTACTTAAAAATCATACAATGTGATTTTCTGGATTTTTGTTTTAGATTCCGTCTCTCACAGTTGAAGTGTACCTATGATAAAAATTACAGACCTCTACATGCTTTGTAAGTAGGAAAACCTGCAAAATCGGCAGTGTATCAAATACTTGTTCTCCCCACTGTATATGATACTCGTGCTACTTTATTTTAATGGTTATTAGGTAATGAAACATTTTTGCTATGTTTTTAAAAGAAATATCAGGTAAATAACAGACTGTAAGATAAAGTGTTCCCTGTGTGAATGAGTGAACTATTTCTAATGTAATGTTTGTCATGTATTCTGACTTCGGCATGATATATTATCAGGGATTTGTTTTTTAATAAGCCAGTGCACTAAATATGGCAACGTTACAATATTTTCAAAGATTATTTAAGTTAGATGAAGCTTTAGTGAAATCATACATATTTGCCACTCGTAAAAAATAAACATTCTAAAATGTCATCAAGAAATGACTGACTTTCCTATCAACTCTCTCTCTGTATTTCGGACCTCCTGTCCGTCTATAATTATGGTAGTTCACAATTCCCAAATGTAAACAAAACAATTGGACCATGCAGATTAAATGTCAAATATATTTTGACATCAAAAATCGAAATCAAGTTTTACACACTTGACCTACTCTATTATCTGATGTGGCTGATTTAAATACCATAATTGTATGCAGCATGGTCTCACAATTTTTTTTTTTATACATAAATACAAGATAAATAAATTGAATTATCTACAGTTAACTACTGTCTTATCTCAACAGAGCACCACTTTCTTCCATATTTCAATATAAGAATCACTTTGGTTTAATTAATCTTTTGAATAAATCCCTCAAACCAATTTCAAACACTCCCCAAAATGTATAGTATATTTTTTTGGGGGAAGAATGAAACATTGTAATCGTTCTCCACTGTTAGCCAAGCTGCTGGGTTAACCCTGTGGGTAGAGCGATAGAACAAGTGAGAGAACATCACTCTTCAGATTAAAAGACCCTGCTGTGCGGCTTTTATTTTGTGTTTTTCCTGGGGTCGTTCAGGGATGAAAGCCTGTGTGATGTTTAGGGGTAAGACTTGTTTAAGAATACTATAAACTTTTATTAAATCATCACGCACACACATCACACCTTGTGAGGACAGATAGACAGAAACCGACCTCGACTTCACTGCAGTACGAGAGGGATGACAAAACTCACTCTAACACAGGGTGGCAGGCCCTTTTGCACAATCCTGCTCGATTGTCCCCTCAGAACTAGACCTTTTGCATTGGCCCATGTGATTGGCGCTCATCTACCCCTGAGGCTCTGACCTGGCCTCTGAGCTCATAATAGAGCCCAACAGCTGCTATTATGAGGTAATCAATAAAAATCATTTTCCCTTCAGATTTTTTCACTGCTGGACACTGTTAGCGGCCACCAAACCCTCAACCCCCCCCCCCCTGACTCTATGGGCTCGGCCCCCCTCCTGTCCCGTATCCAGGTCCTGCGGTCTTGTTTTAAGCTTTTAGGGGTTCGGGGTCAGACAAGCCTATAATCGCTTCAGCTTCAACATATATTGTTTCAATTAAGAAGGCTCGCCTCACTAAAAGCATTGACAAGTTGCGTACAATAACGATCAAAACTAATAACATTGGATGGGTTGGGGGAAGGGGGGCGAATGTGTCAAATGGCACCAATATGAGATGTTGATCTATAGGCTACTCACAGATATCCTTTCTATTTACTCTCTATATGTTATAGTTATATATTGAATAATACAGAGAGTATAACTGATATACTTTTGCATTTTATTTTAAATTGAGCCTAAGTTCTAAATTCATAAGGGATGTGACTTTACCTAAGATGGTGGCTTGCAGTGAAGACTGAGTGATGATCCAATGTCTTCTGTCAACTTCAACTAAGGAGAAGGTCCTGAAAAAGAGGATAGGAGAAGATATAATAATTCAACATGAATATTAGTTGTTATTCTAGATGTAGTTATCATGCAAGTTACTTGATAATACTGTGATACTGCGTAGGTGTATTATAAAAGCTGTCAATATTCAACTTCACCTTAGCATACAGTACATAGAATCTTAATCTGAATGTTTGACATTGACATCGTGGGGCATTGTATGTGTTACATTTATTGAGTTAATATGCAGTGATATTTAATACATCTGTGAAGTTAAGCATTAAAACATTCCTCTGAGTTTTTTTTTAGTTGCAAATGGAATTCACATTGATGATATTGTGAAACAGTCAATATCCAAATACATCTCTTGTCATCCATTTCAAAGCAAATAACACAATATTTATTTCTACACTTCTCAAAAATATCTGGGCTTCAGTCATAAATGAGACTTTGATAGATAGTAGGTCTAAACCCAAGTTATCACAACGTTATAGATATGGAGTTTTTTTTTAAATCCTATAAAGAATTACTTAACTTATTCCCTTGTGACATGTTTAATGCAGAATTAAGGCTAAAATACAACTTTAGTCTATGTATGAAAATCACAACAATTTATATAAAGTAACACTTCAAGTAATTAACTTCTGTGAATTGAAAATGTTTTGAAATAATGTCATGAAATAACATTATTTGTTTAAATTATATAAGATAATACAGTTATAGAATATCATAAATATTTGTCATTTCATCTTCACACAAATCCATGAATGTCATATAACAGAACACATTGCACTTTTTTCCCGATGGACTTATGACAATAGGCTACAAACATTAACACAACACAACTACAAAGCCCAATAATCATAGCCTACTAAATAAAAACACACTCATACTAATTATACAACATATGGTATCTGAAATTAGGGAATAAATCTGGTATTCCTACCTGGTGTGTGTCCGTGGTGTGTCTGTCTGTCAATTCTCTGCGTCTAGTGGTACAAGCGGACAGCGCATATCCAGCTCAAATGGGAGCGCGAAAGCGAGCGCGTGGAAGATATTGACTAGGAGCATTGCCTTGGGGCACTACAATACAGCAACTCCGTCCTCGGTATTGTCGCATGTTGTGTCTACCTTGCAGCAGGGATACAGTAGCGGAATTTAACAGTATTGGTCGGTGCAACGTTAATTCGAGGTAGACTGTAGGTAGGCTAGTCTGTACAATTTGAATACTTTATTTTACAATTTCTTGTTGGTTTCCAAATGAGGTCTGGTAGGCCTAAAGCTCGACCTCAACACGTGTTTGACCGAGATATTACAGGAGTCCTTTTTCACACAACATAGCCTAGGCATCAATTTCAGAACGTACCTTCAAATCAGGAATTATTCGACTGTTAGGTAGCACTCTCATAAATTATTTCAAAACAACCTGGTATCAAATGGACTATGTTTAATGGTTAATTAGATTCAATTATGCTTTGGCAGGTTTTCAAAAAATGTGCACCTGCTTGCACTTGTGTGAAATAGGATAGGCCTATTGTTTTGCACAGCTGTGTTTCAACAAGTTAAGTATGGACATCTTTGAAAGACAAACGAACTTTAAAGGCCCAGTGCAGTCAAACGTGTTTTATATATATTTCCTGTGATTAACTTGATTAAACATGTTTTATATATATTTTATATATCCTGTGTTTTATATATATTTCCACACCATGAGGTTGGGAAAAAACTGTGAAATTGTGAAAATGTTGATAATGTCCTTTTCGTGTAAGAGCTGTTTGAAAAGACCGCCTGACATTTCAGCCTGTTTTGGTGGGATGGAGTTTTGGCCTGCCTGATGACATCGCCAGGCTGTTAATTAGTTAATAAATCAATAAGATGGAGCGCTCCAAACCTCTCTGCCAATAACAGCTCGTTTTCAGTTTCCCCTCCACACTCAGACCACTCCCAGACAGTCCTAGCTAAATTCTTGCTTGATAAATTGCTCTTGATAAGAAGCTTGTTTCTATTTAACCGTTTTAAATGAAAACAATCACAGTAATGTACTTAATTGTTGTCCAGAAATGACTTGATATTGAGATTTTTTTTTTAAAGGTTGCATTGGACCTTTAATTGTATTGGATGGAAGTTTTTTTTAAAAGTGGAGACACATTTTATTAATAATAAATGCATAGGCCTTTTATACATGAGAGACAGCGGCCTGTTAAGATTTATAATAGCCTGCAGAAGTTATGTGGTTTGGTTTGTTGTTGTTAGCTCAGTCACGCATAACTTTTACTGGGTGGTTTAGCCGCACTCCTGCATATTTCAATATCATTGCTTTTCGAAACTATTAGCCTTTATTAATATATAAAGGGCCGACCACCAAAACACCATGTAGCCTAGGCTTAATCTTATGTTTTAAATGTAGGTTAATATGTTCATCACAATCTCATAAATATATGATAGGCTAACATCTAAATGTTCTTCTATTGCAGGCGTGTTCAAAGGATGGTTTCATCCTCAAGCTAGGCCTAACGATGCTGAAATGTGTGGAAAGTCACAATCTTTGTCAATGACAATAGAGTAAAAGTAAACATCAAATCCCAATTACGTATCAATGAGAAAAGACAAATAAATGTGGAGCTAAATGACGAGATGGGGGAAAACAAAGCTGTCTATCTGCGCGTAGGGATATTTGGGTCAAGTCGTTCCGAATGAGATAGCTTTGGAAATAGAGAATCTTTGCTGCAGCACTGAGGTGTGCAGTAAGCTACAAACATACAATTGTACTTGTCAGAACCAACATTTGTTATTTTTCCTCCTTTTATGCATTTTTTCTTTTTCCTTTCACTGTATTTTAGTCTTGTTGTTTTTACTAGACTTTTTTGTGCTTATAGGCTATTCTCTGTGTTTATCCATTTCAGATATTAATTTAAGAGATTTCGTATTATTGAATAAACAAATAATTAAAATAGCATACATCAAAACAAATAAAAGATTTTGTCCAGAATCTATAGTTAAAATAAGTGTGTTTGTTTGTATTTGTTCGTACGTGTGCGTGTGCGTGCACAAGCATGTACATATGACACTCTCTGCCTGTGTGTGTGTGTGTGTGTGTGTATGTGTCTACTGAGTTTGACTGGGTGTGCATGACTGTGTACTGACTGTGTGTGTATGAGGAAACAGGGGTATGTCAGGTGGAAGTGTGTCTGAGGGTGGTCGGGGGCTCTTTCTCCTCCGCTTGCCCGCCACAACACACACACAGACACACACACAAACACACACACAGAGCCTGGCTGGTACACGACTCAGTGCAGCCTCCCAGAGAAGCGATTAGTGCAGTGGCACTGGGACACTGGATAGGTTCCTGACGTGAGCTGTGAGATCACATCCACAGGCAATGACTGATGTGTGTCTTATCTGACAGCTCAGACTCATTTGTTAATCTCTCTCTCTCTCTCTCTCTCTCTCTCTCTCTCTCTCTCTCTCTCTCTCTCTCTCTCTCTCTCTCTCTCTCTCTCTCTCTCTCTCTCTCTCTCTCTCTCTCTCTCTCTCTCTCTCTCTCTCTCATTCCTTGCCCTCCCAACCCTCCCATCTCTCCACTTCTCTTTCTCCTTCCCCCCTCTCTCTCTTCTTTACCTCCCACCCCTACTCTCTTAGCCTGTGGCTGGCACTGGGTCAACTCCAGGTTCTTCATTTCTCTCCAACAGTATCTGGCTGTGTGGAGGCGTGTGCGGGCCCCTTTGAAAATGTCAGTGTACGTGTGTCTGGGGGAGTCGGGGGCCCTTCACGAGCCATCAAGCCCGCTGTCACACTGCACCGGGCAAATGTTGACTGACAGGCCACTCCATAGTGCCTAACCATCTGTACCAAATGTGACAGCAGGGGGAAGAGGATGTCTGGCAAATCAGGAGGAATGAGATGAGAGGGTGAGATGGAGAGAGTGAGGGAGAAAAAGAGAAATAGAGCTTCTTCCTCTGACAGTGTGGACACTTGGGAGGGAATGTCAATTCCTTCTGTTAAGTTGAACTAAGGCCAGGCTGTGTATAAGGAGAGTCCATACATAGTCTGGCACTGAGGGGTATCTTAATGTATACAATAGCCCCCATCAACTAAAACCTTTTTATGGCTGAACCCACAACCACTATCCAATGTGCGCTGTTATTCTCGGATCTAGTCCCACGATTCATGTGAAGTTTGGATCGGTTCTGTGTTTAGTGTACAGCTGAATTATTCTTTTTGAATGATCCTTTTATCCATTAGGTCGGAGATCACTCACCACAAATTTGACTTCCCAGACGAGCTCAAGGTGAGGATATCCTTCCAGAGAGAAACGAGAGATTGTAAATCAGATCAAATGTTATTGGTCGCGTACACATACACTGAGTATACCAAACATTAGGAATACCTTCCTAATATTGAGTTGCACCCCCCCCTTTCTTTTGCACTCAGAACAGCCTCAATTCATCGGGGCATGGACTCTACAAGATGTCGAAGCATTCCTCATGGATGCTAGCCCATGTTGACTCCAATGCTTCCCACAGTTGTGTCAAGTTGGCTGGATGGCCTTTGGGTAGTGGACAAATCTTGATACACACACAAAATTGTTGAGCATGAAAAGCCCAGCAGCGTTGCAGTTCTTGACACAAACCGGTGCACCTGGCACCTACTACCATACCCGGTTCAAAGGCACTTCAATATTTTGTCTTGCCCATTCACGCTCTGAATGGCACACATACACAATCCATGTCTCAGTTATCTCAAGGCTTAAAAATCCTTCTTTAACCTGTCTCCTCCCCTTCATCTACACTGATTGAAGTGGATTTAACAAGTGACATCAATAAGGGATCATACCTTTCACCTGGATTCACCTGGTCAGTCTGTCATGGAAAGAGCAGGTGTTCCTAATGTTTTATATACTCAGTCTATAATAACACTCACACACACGCATACACCCATACTCACAAACACACACACTCTTACACACACACACAGCCAACGCTGCTGCCCCATATATATAGAGACATTTAACACTGGACACCTCCTGTTTCTTTTATACTGTTTTTCACACTGTGTATTCATATACTGTATTCTTCATATAGCTCATTCTAATTTATCTACTACTGTACATTACCTTGTGTTACACTATTTATACACACCGCATATTTATATACTGACATTTCTTGACATAGCTCTCTGTAATATATTTACTATTGTACATATCCTTCTTTCTATATATTTGTGGTGTAGATACGCATAGATTGGGTTGTTAATTGGATTCATTCTGACATTCTTGATTTCTTGTTTCTTGTTTTTGATTATTTATT
This sequence comes from Coregonus clupeaformis, assembly GCF_020615455.1. NCBI lineage: Eukaryota > Metazoa > Chordata > Actinopteri > Salmoniformes > Salmonidae > Coregonus > Coregonus clupeaformis. The sequence continues at coordinate 239,989 of NC_059222.1, forward strand.
ATTTGTGTACTTGTTTGAACTTCTTACTGCACTGTTAGTCGCAAAAAAAATAAAAGGAAAAAAAATGTTGTATGCACTCACTAACTGTAAGTCGCTCTGGATAAGAGCGTCTGCTAAATGACTAAAATGTAAAATGCAGTAACGCAAGCATTTCGCTACACCCGCTATAACATCTGCTAAACTGTGCAACCAATAAACTTTGATTTGATATGATTTTCGAAGTATGCCTCGCCAAATAGCCATTGTGATTTAAGGTTTGGCTTTGGGTTCAAGTCTGGAGTTGATTATGCTTCAGTAGAGCTGTACAGATATGTACCAATGAGAAGTAGACTCCTAAGATTGTAACATTTTCAATTGGAGACTTCGATGAGTTAAGAGAGTTGTGCTGGTGTAGTAAGGATCCTTATGGAGAGGCATCTGGGGAGGCTGACAGGAGCACTCTATTAAGACTTAGAGAAATAAACTTGGGGGCAGCTACAACACTGCTGCTGGGGAGATCCAGCTGTGCAGCCCCTGCACACACACATGCACGCACACACACACACACACACACACATGCAGTGCACACACTCACACATTCATGACACCCACACGCGCAAACACGCACACACACACGCAAACACGCACACACACACACACACACACACTCCATATACACACTTACAAGAATGGACTGTGAATGGATAGATGGAGAGATGGGTGGAGGATGGGTAATGGTTACCGCACAAACGGATGGCCTGATGGCCTCTTGCCCATGTGAGTGTTCAGTCCTCAAGCCTTTTCCCCTTTCCAGTGCCTGGGTTTAGGGCCTGGGGTGGAATAGCTAACGGCTCCTCTCTTAGCCCTGCGCTGCCAGGCACATTAAGTAAACTCATATCGCTCTCAGCCACAATCAATTATTGAACAGCCCGTCCCTCCTCCTTTCTACGGTTTTCAAAGGAGAACAACTCCTAACATCCATCCCCAGCATTTCCAACACACAGCCACCAAATGCCTTTAGTGTCTTCCTTTGTTATTTCAGTATAGCCTTTAACATTAATATTTGTTTTAACAGAAAATCAGTAGCTAACAAAGGCTTGGAATAGCTTCATCTAGCTAATTGTGTGGTAATACATAATTGTTATATGTATCATAACATATCGCAAGCCTGTGTCTTAAAGTAGGTTGTGTAAGTAGCTTGAGTTGTTGCGTAGCATATGTACAGTATACCATACATTTTTCACCCAGTAGAAAACATAGTTGCCGTCACAGGAAGCTGTTGAAGGGAGGACAGCTCATAATAATGGCTGGAATGGAGTGAATGGAATGGTATCAAACACATGGAAACCATGTGTTTGATGTGTTCGATTCCATTCCATTAATTTCATTCCAGCCATTACTATGAGCCTGTCCTCCCCAATTAAGGTGCCACCGGCTGCCTGTGGTTGCCGTTCACCACCAAAAGACCACTTGTTTGCTTTCTACATAAATCCACTGGTTCTAAGGGTTTGATTGAACCACTCTTTAATTCATAACAGGACAACATTAATCTTGCCAAAAGATTGGATATACAGTGGGGAAAAAAAGTATTTAGTCAGCCACCAATTGTGCAAGTTCTCCCACTTAAAAAGATGAGAGAGGTCTGTAATTTTCATCATAGGTACACGTCAACTATGACAGACAAATTGAGAAAAAAAAATCCAGAAAATCACATTGTAGGATTTTTAATGAATTTATTTGCAAATTATGGTGGAAAATAAGTATTTGGTCACCTACAAACAAGCAAGATTTCTGGCTCTCACAGACCTGTAACTTCTTCTTTAAGAGGCTCCTCTGTCCTCCACTCGATACCTGTATTAATGGCACCTGTTTGAACTTGTTATCAGTATAAAAGACACCTGTCCACAACCTCAAACAGTCACACTCCAAACTCCATTATGGCCAAGACCAAAGAGCTGTCAAAGGACACCAGAAACAAAATTGTAGACCTGCACCAGGCTGGGAAGACTGAATCTGCAATAGGTAAGCAGCTTGGTTTGAAGAAATCAACTGTGGGAGCAATTATTAGGAAATGGAAGACATACAAGACCACTGATCATCTCCCTCGATCTGGGGCTCCACGCAAGATCTCACCCCGTGGGGTCAAAATGATCACAAGAACGGTGAGCAAAAATCCCAGAACCACACGGGGGGACCTAGTGAATGACCTGCAGAGAGCTGGGACCAAAGTAACAAAGCCTACCATCAGTAACACACTACGCCGCCAGGGACTTAAATCCTGCAGTGCCAGACGTGTCCCCCCTGCTTAAGCCAGTACATGTCCAGGCCCGTCTGAAGTTTGCTAGAGTGCATTTGGATGATCCAGAAGAGGATTGGGAGAATGTCATATGGTCAGATGAAACCAAAATAGAACTTTTTGGTAAAAACTCAACTCGTCGTGTTTGGAGGACAAAGAATGCTGAGTTGCATCCAAAGAACACCATACCTACTGTGAAGCATGGGGGTGGAAACATCATTCTTTGGGGCTGTTTTTCTGCAAAGGGACCAGGACGACTGATCTGTGTAAAGGAAAGAATGAATGGGGCCATGTATCGTGAGATTTTGAGTGAAAACCTCCTTCCATCAGCATGGGCATTGAAGATGAAACGTGGCTGGGTCTTTCAGCATGACAATGATCCCAAACACACCGCCCGGGCAACGAAGGAGGGGCTTCGTAAGAAGCATTTCAAGGTCCTGGAGTGGCCTAGCCAGTCTCCAGATCTCAACCCCATAGAAAATCTTTGGAGGGAGTTGAAAGTCCGTGTTGCCCAGCGACAGCCCCAAAACATCACTGCTCTAGAGGAGATCTGCATGGAGGAATGGGCCAAAATACCAGCAACAGTGTGTGAAAACCTTGTGAAGACTTACTGAAAACGTTTGACCTTTGTCATTGCCAACAAAGGGTATATAACAAAATATTGAGAAACTTTTGTCATTGACCAAATACTTATTTTCCACCATAATTTGCAAATAAATTCATAAAAAATCCTACAATTTGATTTTCTGGAAAAAAAAATCTCATTTTGTCTGTCATAGTTGACGTGTACCTATGATGAAAAGTACAGGACTTTCTCATCTTTTTAAGTGGGAGAACTTGCACAATTGGTGGCTGACTAAATACTTTTTTTCCCCACTGTATATTGCATTATAAACACCGTAAACACAGTCTAAAGACTCTTAAAATATCTCCTATTGCCTATGTATATTCGGTATGCCTGTGAATACTCAGGGGAAACATGGTGAAACTCTTACCAGTCATTTCGCTGCTGAGTGATCCATCTGACCCTACCATCCTGGCTAGTCAGTAGTGACAGTGACAGACAGTCTCCCTTAAATGTGAATTGCCCTTAGAAGGAGTGAGGGAAGCGAACAGCCCTGGGAGCATGAAGCAGAAGGATTGAGACAATTTCAGTTTTCCACTCAAATGCCCTCACACAATTATACCAGGGAGGGCAGACGAGTGATGGACATGGTCCAAACTTTAAAAAAGCAGCCTCTGAAGTGAGCTTGGTTATCTCTGAAAAGGGCAAATGTCAAAGTGCAGTTATGACAGGTTTCTTTTTCTCTCCAGATATTGATGCCCTTCTATTCCTCATGAGTCAATACAAAACACATGAAACAAGATAAACACAGTTTACATGACCCTCCACTGGAATAGATGAAGAGAGAGTTTACTATCATTCTGTTTTTGGTTGACCGAATGTTACTATTACATCTAGTAACATTGATATATCTGTCAGTGTGTAGAGACACTGGACTTGATACATACTGGTCCTGTGTTGTCAGACAGTGATGGGAAGCAGCTGGTGCAGGGTGTCTTGGTTCAGCTCATCGTGTCAGTCTCCGCCCCCGGTTACCAGCTGCCCCCCTCCACACCCCGAGGAGGCGGAGTCTCGGTTGCTGTGGCACCTGTGGGGGTGTCACCTGACGGGGGAAAAGGAAGTGGAAATGAAGGGAAGCAGCAGATCCTGTCATGGAGCATCAGAGCTCCTGTCAGTCAAACCACTGACCTGCAGGGTGTGATTGTGTTTATGTGAGTGTGTGTGTTCGCATGAGTCAATGAACACACTGACCCACAGGGTGTGTGTGTGTCTTTGTGTGTGTGTGTTTGTGTGTGTGTGTGTGCTTGTGCTTGTGCTTGTGTGTCTGCGTGCGCACGTGGTACGTTGCAGGGTTTGTTAGTACATTACATTAACGCCTTGATCCTAGAGTGCGTGTGTCCGTAAACACATAGACCTGGAGGGTGTGTGTGCAGTGTGTGTATCTAAATGCACTGATCTGTAAGACTGCATGCCTGTGTGTTAGTGTCTAGTTTGTCTATGTCATTGAGTTTCTTCTCAACAGCATCCATTGAAAATGGCACAACAGCCGAAACATTGGCCATGATTTGATATTGAGTTCAAAGTTAAATGCTTTTACGTTTGCATCCTATCCTCCTTCACTACTTTAAAAACGAAACATACTGGCACTGCACTCAGTAAAAATCAATAGGTTGTACATATTGGATTCCCAAACCACAGGCACGATATACTGTATCTACGATAATCTCAACACCCAGAACTAAAATATTGCGTAATTGCGTCAAATGCTCTATGAAGTTCTGGGGCGAGACGTATTAGAAAATATATTAACGCGAATAACAAAGTCTCCACCCCCCTAAATGGAAACTCTCCGCAAGTTTCAGGCAAGTCTATGGGCCAAATGTCCATTCCCATTCCAAAATTCAAAAGATGCGAACACCTGCCAAATCGTGACTTGTCCAAATGATCAGTGACGATAAATCAGTGTGCCAGAACAGTTCCGTGTCACTCGTCCATCCCGCAGTCTGTCGACAGACGCTACTACCATTTACGTTACATGAGTCTGTCCACGAGAGATTATATCGATGACCATATTACACTAGACTAAAATTATCCCACATACAGTTGTCATGCTTACCAAATATCTGGTAGCACCACTGGGGGATACAGAACCACCAGCATGACCATGACCATGCCCTTATAATCCCTTAGCAGCAGAGCTCAGTGCGATGTCACCTCTCGCCCTCACACTCTTTGGAACAAGAAGTCTGGTTGCTGTAAGTGTGTGGCCCAGCTGCTGCCGCAGCCTCGGTCCCCCCCCGCGACCGCCCGTCCCTGGGTCTGACCTGCAGCGGTATGGGGTGGGATGGGGGCTCAGCTGGGGAGCAGCGTGCGCTGGACGTGGGCCTGTGGGAGTTAGTGGAGAGAGGAGGCTGCAGCTCTGGCTCTGGTTCTCTAAGGACAAGTAGAGGCGGCCATGGCCCTGGCTGGCCAAGCGGGAGGAATGGAAGGAGACAGGGCCCCCTCGACTCACTCAGCTCCATCCCCTGGGGTCCCGCGGCCTTCCAAACTACAAGTCCATGTTTTAGCATACCATATGTTCACCCCCACACCCCTTTAGCAAATAAACAAGTCGAGAAGCTATAGCTAGAGGGAGGTCGTGTCTCTCTCTCTCCTCTCTTTCTCCTCTATCTGTCTTACTCACACTCTCTCTCCTCTGTGTGTCCTCTCAAAGTACATTGTGGCTGCTTGTGTCACATATTCCAAATGGAGGAGAAATATGTAAAGTATTATTGTATGACATGGATTATCTTAACAGTGAGACAGCAGGGACTTTTGTAAGCAGGGGCTGACTTTTATTCTGTAAAGTGAGCGCCCTCACGCTGGTAGTATTTTGTTGGATTATCTTATTTCATCAATCTGAAACAGTTTTGTTGTTTAGCAGATATTGCGCGCTGAGCAAAATGAAAATGACTGGAAAAAGACCTGCAATTATAGTAATACAAATCACAGGACATTCCACCAATAAATAAATAAATATACAGTACCAGTCAAAAGTTTGGACACACCTACTCAATCCAGGGTTATTCTTTATTACTATTTTCGACACTGTAGAAAAGTAGTGAAGACATCAAAACTATGAAATAACACATATGTAATCATGTAGCAACCAAAAAAGTATTAACCTCTTAAGGATCGGACTCAATTTTCGCCTAAAATGACATACCCAAATCTTACTGCCTGTAGCTCAGGACCTGAAGCAAGGATATGCATATTCTTGATACCATTTGAAAGGAAACACTTTGAAGTTTGTGGAAATGTGAAATTAATGTAGGAGAATATAACACATTAGATCTGGTAAAAGATAATACAAACAAAAAAACATGCGTTTTCATATTATAATTTTTTTCATCATCTTTGAAATGCAAGAGAAAGGCCACAATATAATATTGGCAGTTTAGGCCCAATTTGTGTGCAAAGTTTTAGATTGATCCAGTGAAGCATTGCAATACTGAACTATTTTGAATCAAGTCTTGCCCAAATGTGCCAAATTGGTGAATTGATACATTTTCAAGTACATAACTATAGAGAACATACAAAAATGATATGGTAATACAAGATGTAAGTTTACACACTCCCAGGAATGTCATACATGATGGATCATTAGCTTATACACTAACTTTCACACATCTAGATGGCCGGGCGGGGTCGGTGTGGAGCCAGAGACAGCAGGGGTTCAAACAGTAGAACCCAGCTCCTACATTTGAATATAAAAATTGATTTTATCAAACAAACTATGCTACATTTTATCTCTGGGACCCTTAGGATGAAAAATCAGAGCAAGATTACTGAATGTAAGTACATTATTTACCTTCAGAAGTGAATGTATCAAACCAGTTGCCGTGATAAGTTTTTTGTTGTTGTGCACTCCTCAAACAATAGCATGGTATTTTTTCACTGTAATAGCTACTGTAAATTGAACAGTGCAGTTAGATTAACAATAATTTAAGCTTTCTGCCCATATAAGACATGTCTATGTCCTGGAAAGTTTGCTGTTACTTACAACAATCATGCTAATCACATTAGTGCACGTTAGCTCAACCGTCCCGCATACGGGACACCGATTCCGCAGAGGTTAAACAAATCAAAATATATAGATGACAGCTTTGCACACTCTTGGCACTCTCTCAACCTGCTTCACCTGGAATGCTTTTCCAACAGTCTTAAAGGAGTTCCCACATATGCTGAGCACTTGTTGGCTGCTTTTCCTTCACTCTGCGGTCTGACTTATCCCAAACCATCTCAATAGGGTTGAGGTAGGGGGATAGTGGAGGCCAGGTCACCTGATGCAGCACTCCATCACTCTCCTTCTTGGTCAAATAGCCCTTAGACAGCCTGGAGGTGTGTTGGGTCATTGTCCTGTTGAAAAACAAATGATAGTCCCACTAAACCCAAACAAGATGGGATGGCGAATTGCTGCAGAATGCTGTGGTAGCCATGCTGGTTAAGTGTGCCTTGAATTCTAAATAAATCATAGAATGTGTTTGGACTCCAAATTTCCACCGGTCATATGTCCATTGCTCGTGTTTCTTGGCCCAAGCAAGTCTCTTCTTATTATTGGTGTCCTTAAGTGTGGTCCTCTGTAGCTCAGCTGGTAGAGCACGGCGCTTGTAACGCCAAGGTAGTGGGTTCGATCCCCGGGACCACCCATACACAAAAATGTATGCATGCATGACTGTAAGTCGCTTTGGATAAAAGCGTCTGCTAAATGGCACATTATTATAATATTATTATTAAGTAGTGGTTTCTTTGCAGCAATTCGACCATGAAGGACTGATTCACACAGTCTCCTCTGAACAGTTGATGTTGAGATGTGTCTGTTACTTCAACTCTGTGAAGCATTTATTTGGGCTGCAATTTCTGAGGCTGGTAACTCTAATGAACTTATCCTCTGCAACAGAGGTAACTCTGGGTCTTTCTTTCCTGTGACGGTCCTCATGAGAGCCAGTTTCATCATAGCGCTTGATGATTTTTGCGACAGCACTTGAAGAAACTTTCAATGTTCTTGAAATGTTCTTGAATAGTTTTGATGTCTTCACTATTATTCTACAATGTAAAAAAAATTAAAACCCTGGAATGAGTAGGTGTGTCCAAACTTTTGACTGGTAGTGTATATATTTATTTAACCTATTTTTAACATTATTTCATAAAGAGTTGTTCAACTTTATAAAAAACATGTTTTCCCATCTCAAGATGTTACATTTAAAAAATGACTGTAGTAAGTGCCAATTAAGTGCCAACACACTTTGCAAAAACTGGTTATATCAACATTGTTTCCACGTCATTTCAACCAAAGTAATTAAATGTGATGACGTTGAATCAACGTGAAAAACTGATTGGATTTGAAAAAGGTTGTCAACGTAAGGGAATTTGGTCTTATTTTCACCCAACTTTTAACCTAAATCCAATTACATGGGGATTTTCTTTGTGGATTTCACATTCAATTCACGTTAGTTGACAACTCAACCAAATGTAAATTAAAACTAGATGTTGAACTGATGTCTGTGCCAGGGACGTATTGGCCATCTGGCAATTCTGGCAAAACCATTTGTTGGGCTGGTCAAAATTGAAACACACAAAAATCTAAAATACATTCAGCACAGTTGAGGCTCCTGAGGGGAGGACGGCTCATAATAATGGCTGGATTTGAGTGAATGGAATGGCGTCAAACCATGTGTTTGATGTATTTGATACCATTCCACCTTTTCCGCTCCAGCCGTTACTGCGAGCCCATCCTCCCCAATTAAGGTGCCACCAACCTCCTGTGATACAGCATACTGTATACAAATAAAACAATGAAAAGGTGACATGGCCGGTGGCCCATGGGCCTGTTAAGATTTGTGTTAAAGATTTTTGCGCAATCTGTTATACTAATCTACACTGAGTGTACAAAACATTAAGAACACCTTCCTAATATTGAGTTGCAACCCCCCCTTTTGCCCTCAGACAGCCTCAATTCGTTGAGGTATGGACTCTACAAGGTGTCGAAAGCTTTCCACGGAGATGCTGGCTCATGTTGACGCCAATGCTTCCCACAGATGTGTGAAGTTGGCTGGATTTCCTTTGGGTGGTGGACCATCCTTTTTCATTTCATTGTACTTTTTAGCCCTTTTCCTCCCCAATTGGTAGTTACAGTCTTGTCCCATCGCTGGAACTCCCGTACGGACTCGGGAGAGGCGAAGGTCGAGAGCCATGCGTCCTCTGAAACACGACCCTGCCAAGCCACACTGCCAGCTTAACCCGGAAGCAAGCCGTCGGAGGAAACACCATACACCTGGTGACCAAAGTCAGTGTGCATGCGCCTGGCCCGCCACAAGGAGTCGCTAGAGCACGATGGGACAAGGACATTCTGGTCAGTCTATGTCATGGAAAGAGCAGGTGTCCTTAATGTTTTTTTTTAAATAATAAACCTTTGGCTGGGCTGATCAGTGGGCAAAGGCCGGACCCCTTACCAAGATGGGCCGGCCCGGTTGTCTGATAGGCTGAGCTGAGGTCATGCAAACTCACATTCAAAGTCACGGCATCAGCAAAGAGACCTGTTCCGATTCTGTCATCAGTTAGACAGCCAATATCATGAATCGTTAAAAAAAACGGAAAGGATGCCTTTAAAAGTAGAAAGAGCACATTCTACATTGTCGCCTCACTCAAAACTTCATATTTTTTGGGGCAGCTAAAAACAGTATTTGGTCAAATAGTAAAGTCCATTATCCTCAGGATTCCTGTAATGTAAAATATAGCATCTATAGCCTAATTGTCAACCCAAAATGGATGACAATCACTGGATTAGATTGCACATCAAAATATCTTCAAACATGCATTCCTGCTGGGATGTGTTATATGAAACAACTTATTTCTTGAATACCTCAGTAGTCTATGTATTATACTTCTTAATAAAGTAATATGAATGACTTTATTACATGATTACTCATGATTTGGGACTGGTGCCACCAACTGTAAAAGTTAGTGACACCAGAGGAAAATGCTAGTCTGGAGCCCTGTAATGGTAATTAGCACTAGTTAATTAACACATAAACATATATTAAAACTAATTTGCATTATAGCCTAAGTCGTTAGCTTGGCTTTTATAACGTATAAGCTTAAGCCTTTTAAGCAGACAGGCAGACACCAGTAATGTGGGCTGGTGTGGATAAAATGCCAAGGTCGAATTATTGTTCCAGTCCGCCCCTGTCTGTGCCCAGTGGGAAGGGTTGACCATAAGAGGGTTGACGATTTCATCTTAAATCAGCCATAAATCCCCTCTGTGACAGGGGAAATTAAAGCGTGTTGTGTGCAACAGGGAGGGGCAATTGAATGCAGGCTTCACAACATCTACCTATGGGTAACAGGGTTGACGTGTTACGCTCGACTCGCTCAGTTTTCTACCACAAAACACCAGAAAATTGCCAAATAGAGTAGAACCAACTCACCTGCTTTTACACTATGATTTGACTATTAGATGTTCAATGTTTCTTTTTTTTTTTTATATTTAAAAAGGAATAGTTTCACCATATTAAAATGAGAGTTCAGTTCACGGAACAGGGTTGACCTTAAAATGAGGGACGAACGTAAATTAATCAGTAATCACACTAAATAAAAATGAATCTTCAGAAATGACTTTGTCAAAGCAACAACATAACTAGGGCTTTACTATGATGGTGAAAACTTGGGTGAAATGTTGGGGTTAAGTGGGTTAAAATCTTCCTAGAAGTCTGAAAAACTTCTGCCAAATGATTATTTTTGGCAAGTCTTTATTCAGAATAGAAATCATATTTTTTTAAATGTTCATGTGGTTTATATTAAAGGGTACATCCTTTAAATTCAATATTGGTGAAAATTATCTACTTCAAATATCAAAGGGATGCAAAAGGCACTCTATTCGTGGAATGACCCACACACACTCGCTTCGCTATTAGTTCTGTACACAACCTTCCTTGGCAGATGTTCACAAATATGTTCTGTTCTGTGTAGGATAGCTGGCTAATAAGCCAGATGTATCTCTATCATGGTTGTACAGTATATAATTGTGTTAAATAATGAGCACCAAGGCAGGTATCATAAAGCGGATAGGTTTCATGGAAACATCTTTTGAAGTTAGACATGGCTCCTTCACATATCTTTACTTTCTTAGCAAGTTAGCGATTTGGTACCAACTCAAAAGTGGAGCTGAAAGGGATCAACACAATTATCTGACTGTCATTCTTAGAGTTGAGACGGACCACCGCTAAAATCGTCCAAACGTGAATCCTGAATTCAGAATCAAAAATGTTCCATCAGATCTGCCAATTATACTAAATGAGTGTATCTCCCAGTTGTATTTTCAGAGGGTGAATGAAGGACACTTCTAAACAGATGGGACTGTGTGTGTGTGTGTGTGTGGTCTTTCGGACAAGTTATTTCCCCCTTTGGGCAGAGAAATTGGCCAGAGATGGACAGCTGTGCCCAGGGCAGGACATACAGGAAATGACATCACGGGCAGTGTGCGGAAGTCTTTGTGGCCCCCGAGGGTCTCTCAACTCAGTGACCTGGCCACCCCGAGCAGACAGGCAAAAGATGACTATCTAAAATAGTCTGTCACATAGGTACCAACACCGTCTGTGGAATGAGGCTACAGCTCAAAGGGAAAGAGATGGGGTGAAACTTATGGCTGGTATATTTTATTTGTCTTTCAGCATTATTACACATACTTAGAAAGAGTTAGTCTCTAAAACACTGGATTACTTTGCTGTTACAATAAAATAAAACTATGTTGAATAAATAAGACAAATTCAAAATTCTATGTCTTTGCTAAAATCCGCTATCATTTAGGATTCTGACCAGATAGGGTATCAGCTATCTCCTCGACCTTTTCCCTGCAACATCTTGGGGTGGCCAGTTTCCAAGCTTAGAAAGACAACCCTCTTGGTTGTTGTACGGTTGTGTCTCTGTATTGGGTTAACTGAAATGAATGTCCATATGATGTTATTGTTTCGTAATCAATCAATCAAATGTATTTATAAAGCCCCTTTTACATCAGCAGACGTCACAAAGTGCTATACAAAAACCCAGCCTAAAACCCCAAACAGCATGCAATGCAGATGTAGAAGCACGGTGGCTAGGAAAAACTCCAGAGAAAGGCAGGAACCTAGGAAGAAACCTAGAGAGGAACCAGGCTCTGAGGGGTGGTCAGTCCTCTTCTGGCTGTGCCGGGTGGAGATTATAAGAGTACATGGCCATTAAGGCTAGATTGTTCTTCAAGATGTTCAAACGTTCATAGATGACCAACATGGTCAAATCATAATTACAGTGGTTGTAGAGGGTGCAACAGGTCAGTACCTCAGTAGTAAATGTCAGTTGGCTTTTCATAGCCGAGCATTCAGAGGTCGAGACAGCAGGTGCGGTAGAGAGAGAGAGAGAGAGTCGAAAACAGCAGGTCCGGGACAACGTAGCACCTCCGGTGAACAGGTCAGGGTTCCATAGCCGCAGGCAGAACAGTTGAAACTGGAGCAGCAGCACGACCAGGTGGACTGGAGACAGCCTCCCTCCGGGAGGGGTGGGAGAGAGAGAGAGAGAGAGAATTAGAGGGAGCATACTTAAATTCACACAGGACACCAAATAAGACAGGAGAATTACACCAGATATAACAGACTGACCCTAGCCCCCTGGCACATAGACTATTGCAGTATAGATACTAGAGGCTGAGACAGGGGTGGGTTGGGGGACACTGTGGCCCCGTCCAATGATACCCACGTACAGGGCCAACCAGGCAGGATATAACCCCACCCACTTTGCCAAAGCACAGCCCCCACACCACTAGAGGGATATCAACAGACCACCAACTTACTACCCTGAGACAAGGCTGAGTATAGCCCACAAAGATCTCCTCCACCGCACGAGCCCGAGGGGGCGCAAAACCGGACAGGAAGATCACGTCTGTGACTCAACCCACTCAAGTGACGCTCCCCTCCTAGGGACGGCATGGAAGAGCACTAGTAAGCAAGTGACTCAGCCCCCGTAATAGGGTCAGAGGCAGAAAATCCCAGTGGAGAGAGGGGAGCCGGCCAGGCAGAGACAGCAAGGGCGGTTCGTCGCTCCAGTGCCTTGCCATTCACCTTCGCACCCCTGGGCCAGACAACAATCAATCATAGTGGTTGTCCCACTGGCTATCTTAAGTTGAATGCACCAATTTGTAAGTCGCTCTGGATAAGAGCGTCTGCTAAATGATGTAAATGTAAATAGGACCTACTGAAGAGATGAGTCTTCAGTAAAGACTTGAAGGTCGAGACCGAGTCTGCGTCTCTCACATGGATAGACAGACCATTCCATAAAAATTGAGCTCTATAGGAGAAAGTCCTGCCTCCAGCTGTTTGCTTAGACATTTTAGGGACAATAAGGAGGCCTGCGTCTTGTGACCGTAGTGTACGTGTAGGTGTGTATGGCAGGACCAAATCGGAGAGATAGGAAGGAGCAAGCCCATGTAATGCTTTGTAGGTTAGCAGTAAAACCTTGAAAACAGCCCTAGCCTTAACAGAAAGCTAGAGGCTAGCACTGGAGTAATATGATCACATATTTTGGTTCTAGCCAAGATTCTAGCAGCCGTGTTTAGCACTAACTGAAGTTTATTTAGTGCTTTATCCGGGTAACCGAAGAGTAGAGCATTGCAGTAGTCTAATCTAGAAACGACAAAAGCATGGATAAGCTTTTCTGCATCATTTTTGGACAAAAAGTTTCTGATTTTTGCAATGTTATGAAGATGGAAAAAAGCTGTCCTTTAAATATGTTTCATATGTTCGTCAAAAGAGAGATCAGGGTCCAGAGTAATTCTGAGGTCCTTCACAGTTTTATTTGAGACGACCATTAAGGTTAATTGTCAGATCCAACAGCAGATCTCTTTGTTTCTTGGGACCTAGAAATAGCATCTCTGTTTTGTCCGAGTTTAAAAGTAAAAAATGTGCCTCCATCCACTTCCTTATGTCTGAAACACAGGCTTCCAGGGTAGGTCATTTTGGGGCTTCACCATGTTTCATCGAAATGTACAGCTGTGTATCGTCCGCATAGCAGTGAAAGTTGACATTGTGTTTCTGAATGACATCACCAAGTGGTAGAATATATAGTGAAAACAATAGTGGTCCTAAAACAGAACCTTGAGGAATGCCGAAACATACAATTGATTTGTCAGAGGACAAACCATCCAGAGACAAACTGATATCTTTCCGACAGATAAGATCTAAACCAGGCAAGAACTTGTCCGTGTAGACCAATTAGGGTTTCTAATCTCTCCAAAAGAATGAGGTGATCGATGGTGTCAAACGCAGCACTAAGGTCTAGGAGCACGAGGACAGATGCAGAGCCTTGGTCTGACGCCATTAAAAGGTAATTTACCACCTTCACGAGCGCAGTCTCAGTGCTATGATGGGGTCTAAAACCAGACTGAAGCATTTCATATACATTTTTTGTCTTCAGGAAGGCAGTGAGTTGCTGCACAACAGCTTTTTATAAAATGTTTGAGAGGAATGGGAGATTCGATATAGGCCGATAGTTTTTTACATTTTCCGGGTCAAGGTTTGGCTTTTTCAAGAGAGGCTTTATTAGAGTTTGGTACACATCCGGTGGATAGGGAGCCATTTATTATGTTCAACATAGGAGGGCCATGCACAGGAAGTAGCTCTTTCAGTAGTTTAGTTGGAATAGGGTCCAGGATGCAGCTTGAGGGTTTAGAGGCCATGACTATTTTCATTATTGTGTCAAGAGATACAGGATAAAAACACTTGAGTGTCTCCATTGATCCTAGGTCCTGGCAGTTCTGTGCAGACTAAGGACAACTGACCTTTGGAGAAATACGAAGTTCAAAGAGGTGTCCGTAATTTGCTTTCTAATGATCATTATATTTTCATAGAAAAAGTTCATGAATTCATCACTGCTGAAGTGAAACCCATCCTCTCTTGTTGAATGCTGGTTTTTAGTTAGCTTTTCGACTGTATCAAAAATAAATGTTGGATTGTTCTGTCAGCTGAATGAGCGACACCGGTTGAGCATGCCGACAGCGTTTCTTTCCAGAAGCCTTGAGAACATTGTCCGGCTGCGGGTGCGGGGGGATTTATACTACTATCTGTACTTACTGGTGGTACAGACGCTGTTTCATCCTTTCCTACATTTAAATGACCCTTGCCTAACGACTGCATCTGAAGCTGTGCTTGTTATCTTCGATAGTTCTCCTGTATATTATGAGTACAGCGACAGCAATTGGATGGCATAGTGTTAATGTTACTACTTACCTTCAGCTGGTGGAGGTCCTGTAGAACCATGTCCAGATAAAGCGTCCGGGTGAAAAAGTTTAATGAAAAAAGTTGAGCGAGGAAAAGAGTAAGTTGCAACAAACAGTACAGCAGCACAGAGACAAGTCCGGAAGTTGAGGGCGGAGCTAGACTGTAGCAGCAGCCGTCTCCAATGTACAATCAAATGTACAATAGAGCCGCCATGTTCCTAATGAAAATACAGTGCATTCAAGTTGATTTCCTAAGTGTGTTTTCAAATGGATGCATGAACAGAAGCATGTTTATCAATGTCTGTTCTATTGCATTTGCATATTGCTTATTCAAGGCTGTGCACATTTATGTGAGTGGGTTACTGTGTTTATTGTATACAGTGTGTGTCGTTATGGATGTGTGTGTTCGGGTGTGAATTTGCCCATTGAGTGTACTTACTTGTGTAGACCTACTTTTCTGATACAATGTTGAGTTGAATCTTACATTGATCTTCTCACTCCTCCACACACACATAACAATTGCAACCTTTGTTCGTACCCCCCAGTGCAATTGAACTTATCCCAGAGGCTGCTCCAAGATGCCGGCGGCGGAGAAGAGGTATTCGGAGTGGACTTCTAGTCTGACTCAGGAGGCGTGCACACCATCCACAGCTTCCGAGTATATTACTCGCTAATGTTCAGTCTCTGGACAATCAAGTAGACGAGCTCAGGGCGAGGATCTCCTTCCAGAGAGACAGCAGGGACTGTAACATACTCTATTTCACGGAATCATGGCTCTCTTGAGATATACTGTCCCGTCCATACAGCCAGCTGGGTTCTCAGTACATTGCGCATGTAATTAATACTCAGGGAGAAAAAAGTGTAGATTCACGCGCAGAGCGTGGCAGGTGTTTATTTCACCTTCACAAAAGGCAGGAATTGTGGTCACAGGCAGGCAGTGGTCATACACAGGTAGGCAAACAGGTAGGATAATCAAAAACTAGGACTGAAGGCTATAACTGGTTCTCACAAACGAGCTATAAAAAGGCTTAGTAGAGTAAAAACAAACAATACCTCACAAGGCACAAACAGAAATAACTGAACTAATTAAGGAGCTGATGAGACCAGGCGAGTAACTAACACAGGTGAAATCAATGAACAAAAATGAAAGACAGGGCTACGTTCAAGAACACAAAGAAACAGGGCTACGTACAAGAACAAAAGGTGAACTAAGAAACCAAATACAGAATCTTACAGTGTTCCTTAACGGTGGTGGGTTTGGGCCAGTTACTGACGGCGGTGACTTTGTTCTCATCCATGCTGACCCCTCCAGGTGTACGAAACTGAGGAAGGTTACTGGAAGGTGCTCTTTTCAGTCATCACATAAAGGTTATGGTCAAGGAGCCGTTGAAGAACATTTTGTACATGCTGTATTTGTTCCTTCAGGGAGTGGGAGTAAATCAGGATGTCATCAATGTAGACGATGAGAAAGCGGTTGATCATATCCTGGAAAACCTTGTTCATAAAGGATTGGAAGACGGCGTGGGGCGTTAGTAAGGCCGTAGGGCATGACCAGGTATTCATAGTGCCCTCGTGCGGTGATAAAGGCCATCTTCCATTCGTCGCCTTCACGTATACGGACAAGGTTATAAGCACTCCGCAGGTCGAGTTTTGTATAGATGTTGGCGTGGCCCACTTGTTCAAGGGTCGCTGGGATCAGAGGAAGAGGGAAACGGTTCTTGACCGTAACGTCATTCAGGGAACGGTAATCAATACATGGACGAAGACCACCGTCCTTTTTTCCAACAAAGAAGAAGCTGGATGCAGCCAGGGAAGAAGAAGGACGAATTAAACTGTTTTCGAGTGCTTCATCAATGTAGTTCTCCATTGCCTCATTTTCCGGGATAGATAGGGAATTAACACGGCCCTTCGGTGGGGACACTCCAGGGAGGAAGTCAATAGCACAGTCCCCTGGGCGATGTGGTGGCAGAGTGGAGGCCTTGATTTAGCTGTACTGGGCGTATTCAGATGGTATGGTGGGTGGCACTGCAGAGGCCTCAATGGTGGTGGCTCTGCAGGGTAGGCTGAGACAACTGGTGAAGCAGGTAGAAGACCAGGACAGTAGTTCACCTTGTCGCCATGAGATGGCAGGGTCGTGACGACAAAGCCAGGGGTGTCCGAGGATGAGTGGCTGTTTGGGGGATGAGAGTTCCATGAGTTGAATGGTTTCGGTGTGGAAGACTCCAATCTGGAGGGTAACGCTCTGTGTCAGGTGTGTAATGAAGCCCGTGCCCAATGGGTACCCATCCAGGGCGTTAATCCTTAAGGGAGGGGTGACAGGTGTAAGATCAATGTCAAGCTCTTGTACTAGCTGGTGATCGATAAAATTACCTGCTGCTCCCAAATCTATCAAGCCCTCTACGTACTTCGTAACCCACTTCACGGTTAACAATACTGGGATGGAGAATTGCTTCTGGGAGATATTTAGAAATACAGACCCGCCTACCTGCATGGCAGCGGAGGGACCCTTCTCATCTCTCCGTGGGGGGCAAACAGGGCAATGGCTGAGTAGATGATCTTTCCCTCCAAAGTATAGGCAGAGCCCTTCTTGGATCCGCCTTTGACGTTCGATACACGGGAGAGGAGCATGACCCAACTGGAAGACTCGGACGGGATGACGGAATCATGTAAAGAGATGTTTTCGGGTTCCTGGGTGGCAGAGTTCTTCGGCAGTCGGCGATGAGGTGGTTGATGGAGATGGACATACGAATGTATTGATTTAAATCCAGAAGGTCACCTCTACAGGCCAGCTCCGCCTGAAGTTCCCTGATGAGCCCTCTTTGGTAGACGGTAAGTATAGCAGCCTTACTCCATCCTCTCCCTGCAGCCATGATGCGGAACTCTAGGGCATACTCGGCAGCTGAATTGCATCCTTGTTGAAGGTCTATGAGGAGGTCCCCTATAGGACGACCGGAAGGAGAGTGAACGAATACCTCTTTGAAGAGGGTGTGGAAATGGGAATCGGATCCAAGTTCTGTGCTGTTGGCAGTCCATATGGCGGTGGCCCAATCCAGAGCTTTTCCTGTGAGTAGAGACACAACAAAATCCACCCTGCTCTTGTCGGTGGCAAAGTTAGTGGGGTTGTGCTCAATGTATTTGCTGCATTGCATTAGAAATCCCTGACATTTCCCAGGTGAACCGTCATATTTTCCAGGCATGGATATGAATGAAGGAGGGCTATGGGATACGATACCTGGCATCGGAGGAGTAGGGATAGGCTGGCGGAGAAGATGGCAGATTTCCTCCATATACTCCTCTTGCTGGGTTAGGCGCCGCTGTAGCTCTGCTGAATCCATTCCGTTTTTTTGGTGAGGTATTCAGTAATGAATACTTAGGGAGGAAAAGGTGTAGATTCACGCTCGGAGCGCGGCAGGTGTTTATTTCACCTTCACAAAAGGCAGGAATTTGGTCACAGGTAGGCAAACAGGCAGGAGAATCAAAAACTAGGACTGAAGGCTATAACTGGTTCTCACAAACGAGCTATAAAAAGGCTTAGTAGAGTCAAAACAAACAATACCTCACAAGGCACAAACATAAAGAACTGAACTAAATAAGGAGCTGATGAGACCAGGCTCAGACACAAGACGTATGTGGCAGGGTCTACAGACAATCACGGATTACAAAGGGAAAACCAGCCACGTCGCAGACACCGACATCTTGCTCCCGGACAAGCTAAACACCTTATTCGCCCACTTTGAGGATAACATAGTGCCACCGACGCGGTCCGCTCCCAAGGACTGTGGGTTCTCGTTCTCTGTGGCCGATGTGAGTAAGACATTTAAGCGTGTTAACCCTCGCAAGGCTGCAGGCCCAGACGGCATCCCTAGCTGCGTCCTCAGAGCATGCGCAGACCAGCTGGCTGGTGTGTTTACGGACATATTCAATCTCTCCCTATCCCAGTCTGCTGTCTCCACTTGCTTCAAGATGTCCACCATTGTTCCTGTACCCAAGAAAGCAAAGGCATCTGAACTAAATGACTATCGCCCCGTAGCACTCACTTCTGTCATCATTAAGTGCTTTGAGAGGCTAGTTAAGGATCATATCACCTCTACTTTACCTGACACCCTAGACCCACTTCAATTTGCTTACCGCCCCAATAGATCCACAGACGATGCAATCGCCATCGCACTGCACACTGCCCTATCCCATCTGGACAAGAGGAATACCTACATAAGAATGCTGTTCGTTGACTATAGCTCAGCCTTCAACACCATAGTACCTTCCAAGCTCATCATTAAGCTCGGGGCCCTGGGTCTGAACCCCACCCTGTGCAACTGGGTCCTGGACTTCCTGATGGGCAAACCCAGGTGGTGAAGGTAGGAAACAACACCTCCACTTCGCTGATCCTCAACACAGGGGCCCCACAAGGGTGCGTGCTCTGCCCCCTCCCTGTTCACCAATGACTGCCACGCACGCCTCCAACTCAATCATCAAGTTTTCAGACGACACAACAGTACTAGGCCTGATTACCAACAATGATGAGACAGTCTACAGGGAGGAGGTGAGGGCCCTGGCGGAGTGGTGCCAGGAAAATAACCTCTCCCTCAACGTCAACAAAACAAAAGACAATCTGAAATGGTCCACCCACACAGACAGTGTGGTGAAGAAGGCGCAACAGCGCCTCTCCAACCTCAGGAGGCTGAAGAAATTCGTATTGGCCCCTAAGACCCTCACAAACGTTTACAGATGCACAATTGAGAGCATCCTGTCAGGCTGTATCACCGCCCGGTAAGGCAACTGCAACGCCCGCAACCGCAGGGCTCTCCAGAGGGTGGTGCGGTCTGCCCAACGAATCACTGGGGACACACTGCCTGCCCTCCAGGACACCTACAGCAGCCAATGTCACAGGAAGGCCAAAAAGATCACCAAGGACATCAACCACCCGAGCCACGGCCTGTTCAACCCGCTATCATCCAGAAGGCGAGGTCAGTACAGGTGCATCAAAGCTGGGACAGAAAGACTGAAAACAGCTTCTATCTCAAGGCCATCAGACTGTTAAATAGCCATCACTAGCCGGCTACCACCCGGTTACTCAACCCTGCGCCTTAGAGGCTATTGTCCTATATACATAGACATGGAATCACTGGCCACTTTAATAATGGATCACTAGTCACTTTAATAATGTTTACATACGGCTTTACTCATCTCATATGTATATACTGTATTCTATTCTACTTTATTATACTATAATACCACTCCGACATTGCTCGTCCTAATATTTATATATTTCTTAATTCCATTCTTTTACTTTTAGATTTGTGTGTATTTTTGTGAATTGTTAGATACTACTGCACTGTTGGAGCTAGGAACACAAGCATTTCGCTACACCCGCAATAACATCTGCTAAAAAATAATAATAAGAAGCCCCATGTGTGACAGCCTGCCTTCTCTGGCTGGTCCATTGAGTCATCATTGACCTTTCGTGGGATTGGAGTTGCCAGGCCAATTGACCAAATCACTGATCTTTAAAAGCAGCTCTGGAAGGGGCTGAGTCTCCCCCTCGTTCCCCCCACCCTTCATCCCCCCGCCCCCCTCCACCTCGCTCTAATCAAGGAGCAGGCAGGCAGGACTCTGAGTCGCCGCGGCGACGCTAATGAGAGGCGACAGCTCCTCAGCACTCGGGGCAACGACCAGCTCTGCTGTCGAGACCGCGGAAATAGTCCTCCAGGCACGCACTGAGGCGAGGTTTGCTGTTTTGGGGAGGAGGAGGGGAGGAGGGGGTAAGATGGGGGGCAGGCTGGTGTTAGGGGGGTGCATGCGGAATAGATAAGAAACTATAGTATGGCCCCACAAAATCACACTTGAAGATCAATACACAAACACACACACATACTGTACATACACAAATACACACACAGACACACACACAAATATAATATTAAAATGTACTGTACTCACTCATAATGTACTGTACACACTCTCTCACACATTCTCACTCACTCTCACTCACTCACACACACACACACACACACACACACACACACACACACACACACACACACACACACACACACACACACACACACACACACACACACACACACGCACACACACACACACACACACACACACACACACACACACACACACACACACACACACACACACACAGACACTGGTCCTGCATAAACACTCCACACTCCCAAGCCATCCCTCCAGCCCTGGGGCCTACTTGCAGAGTGCTGTTGCCCCCCTACCTCCCCCTCCCCCTCCCCCCTTTCCCTCTCCTCCCTCCATCCCCCCATCTCCTCTGGAAGGAAGACTGTTTAACTTCTGTCATTCGGATGAAGCGGGTGACTCAGTCTCTGCGCGGCAAGCGGATGTGACAGGTCGGTAATGGACAGGACAAAGAGGGGATTTATGAAGTATTAGTTAACCTTAATAATTCACAATGCACAGACCTGCGGAGGTCCCTCACCGCAGTCCCCTCTGCCTGCCTGTCATCCTCTCACCTCTCTTCTCTCTTTCTTTATCTCTCTCTCTTAGGTTGTTGAAAGTCAGTGTCCCTCACCAGCTTGCTAGACCGAATGTTAGAAACACACGTTTCTTGAGAAAGGTATCTCCTCATGAGAGGGTTTTGAAATTTGAGATCATGAGCGCACCCAAATCTGACTGGAATGTTTTTGTCTTAATGCCCTCCTTCAGTCATCTAGCAACAGCTAGCCCTGTCAAAGAAAACAAAACCCGCTGTCGTAATCTGGGGTACCTGTCCACGCCAAAACAGCCAAGCTCCCCCCACCTACCAATTAACCCCTATAAAAGTCTAGCAGGTCACAGTCTAGCAGACAGGCAGCCTAAAGGGGCTGACACACACACACACACCAATAATAGACTAACTCCCTTCTCCCCCTCTCCCCATCAGGCCTGATATCTCTGATGATGGCTAGGGCCTTGGCTCTGAGTGGCAGCCGCAGTCACCAGTCATCAGATCCCCCCACTGGCTGCTCTTTTCACCCCCCTGTTTGGAGCAGTGTTCATTTTTTATTTTATTTAGTCTAGTCTTAGTCATTTTTACTAAAATATAATTAGGTCTTAGTCACATTTTTGTCTAGTTATTGTCAAAATGACATCAGTGGGCCGTTTTAGTCAACTAAATTCCCTTTTATTTTAGTCACATTTTAGTCACGTCACATTTGTATTGCCTCATTAACCTATAGTAAACATAAATCACTGACTTCCATGTGCACAAACATACATAGCCTTCTCCTACCAACATATTTTTCTGCATAACATCCTATTCTCTTCCCAACAGCAGAAATATGACAAACATATATAAGAATATATAAGAATGATCTGGCCATGTAAATTCCTAATTCGGCCTACATGGATATTACACATTACATACAAAACAAACAGACACAGACAAGCGCAGAGAGAGAGAGAGAGAGAGAGAGAGAGAGAGAGAGAGAGAGAGAGAGAGAGAGAGAGAGAGAGAGAGAGAGAGAGAGAGAGAGAGAGAGAGAGAGAGAGAGAGAGAGAGAGAGAGAGAGAGAGAGAGAGAGAGAGAGAGAGAGAGAGAGAGAGAGAGAGAGAGAGTACAACCACAAGATGGTGCCGTAAAGTATTGGCAAAGTAGTATGGGTTGCATCTCTGTCACTTGGTCGCATCATTGCCATGGTTATCAACGTTCCACAACCACATTAAAGTCCAAAAGTAGAACGGGAGCTAATGACTGTTTCGACCAGTGATGTAGTCGAGTCACTACACATTGTGTCCGAATCGAGTCCCAAGTCCCCTGTTCTCGAGTCCGAGTCCAAGTCCAAATCACCAATGGTCGAGTCATGAGTCCCTATGGCTGAAGTCCAAGTCCGTTAACCATTTGTGTATAATCAGAAGCGGAGCCGGAGCGGAGCCTGTCTGCCCTCTCTGCCCACACGCATTGCTTGCTCCCCCACAGCTCACCAGATGATGTAGGCTGTGTGTGCCGGGTCTGGTGCGTTTTTCCCACTGCTGAACAGAACTGCGCTTCGCATCTGTGCTGCTAATGTTAATTGTGCTTATCACTGAAAAGCTCTCAATCTCTCCAAAAACAATTGTCCAGTCCACTTAGTAGTCAAATTATAAACACAGACATCATTTAGTCTCATCTCGTACATTAAAGAAAAATTATTTGGTCAGTTATAGCCTTGTCAATTGCCACAAAATTTTTTGTTGTCTGGCTTTGAGGGGCGCAGTGACAGGTGTCAGTAGGCTATGGAAGTCTGGCCCAGTCTGCTGTGGCCGGTGTGACAGTGTTAAACTGCACGACCAGCCAAACCGTCCCTCTGTCCCGCTCTGCCCCCCTTATCCCTTCTCCATGCCTGCATCGCCCCAAGAGACGTGGAGGGTGATCGGGCCTGGCACCGCAGGGGCCGCCTTGGCTGGTGCTTTGCTGGTGGTCTCTGCGGCCTATTAGTGTCCGGCTATCAGCCTGTCAGCCTGACAAAACAGGGCCCTGTCAAATTAGAGCGGGACGGAGATATGTATTCAAACGCACCAGGGAGAAAAAGAAGAGGAGCCAGGAAGAGGGAAACCACCGGTGCTAATGTCGACTCTAAGCAAGAGTGACAGGCTGGGCCGATCCGTCTAGAGAGGCAGAGATGGAGGAGAGAGAGAGAGAGACAGCTCCAGTGGCTGATGATGTAGGGGTGGACGTCCTGTCTTGAGGACACTTGTTAGAGGACTAGACAGACTAAGCCAGACAGCCACCATTTCCTGGAGCTCTAAACCCAGGTAAAAAGCTCTAAGTTCGGGTAAACAGCTTGGAGTCACTCCAATCAACTCAGGTTGGACAGATTGCTTCTGTGTGTGTACTTGTGTGCTTGTGTGAATCTCTGTGTGTGTGCAAGTGAGTGCCTGTGTCTACCAGTGGAGGCTCCTCAGAGGAGGAAGGGGAGGACCATCCTCCTCAGTGAATTTCATAACAATTTAAATAGTGAAACATATAAAAAGTTCTCCTTTTTAGTTACAACTATACTAAATATAATCACGTGACCAAATAACTGATTAAAACACACTATTTTGCAAAGAAGGTCTACAGTAGCCTCAATAGCACTCTGTAGGGTAACGCCATGGTGTAGCCAGAGGTCAGCTAGCTTCCGTCCTCCTCTGGGTATATTGACTTCAATACAAAACCTAGGAGGCTCATGGTTCTCACCCACTTCCATAGACTTACACAGTAATTATGACAACTTCCGGAGGACGTCCTCCAGCCTATCAGAGCTCTTGCAGCATGAACTGACATGTTGTCCACCCAATCAAAGGATCAGACAATTAATCTAGTACTGAAAGCATAAGCTACAGCAAGCTAGAACCAGTGTTGCCAATTTAGCAACTTTGTCGCTATATTTAGCGAGTTTTCAGACCCCTCTAGCGACACATTTTCAAAAAAGCGACTAGCGACAAATCTAGCAACTTTTTCTGGTGTTATTGGAGACTTTTGGAGACTCTTGACGTGACAGCACGTATCGTTCTTACTCTTCTCAACGAGCAGCGGGTGCTGCCGTGGGCCCCACCTGTGGGCCACACCCCAGTCCCAGAGCACTCACAGGCGGCCCAGTCCTCACGCAGCAGTCCCTCCCAGCTTCAGTCAGAGCAGGAGATGTTCACCCCTCCGCGTCCAGACTGAAAATGAATCTCGAATGCGGGAAGCCGACGCTGGCTGATCCCGCCCTGGCTTACATTCAGGGCGGGATGTACATGTAGGGTGTTCTTACTCACTTTTTGTCTCTCCCACGACGTCATTCCTCCCTCCTACAGCGTCCATCATAATTACATGCACATGGCCAATTATGCAAATTAGGTGATGACGTCATTTAGCAACTTCTAGCGACTTTTAGGACAGCCAATAGCTACTTTCCTTACTGAGGAGTTGGCAACACTGGCTAGAACTGCAGTGAATAAAATATGGTGAGAAGTTGACACAAAGAGAGAGAAAGACAATAGTTGAACAGTTTTGAACAAATTAATTTCTTCCAAAATGAAGGGAAAGCAAGAGAGACATTTTTTATCGCTTTCAGTTTCACTTACTTAGCTAGCAAATGAAGCTAGCTAGTTTAGCCTACTGAAACACCCTGCTCAGAGGGATGCTATGTTAGCTAGCTGGCTATGACTTTCCAACACAACACTGGAACTCTTCCAAGTCAAGGTAAGCTTTTGGTATTACTAATTTATTGTCACCGGGGCCCGCAGGTGTAACTGCTTACTGACTGTGCACTAACTTTACTGCATGATTGTAGCGGGCTTACTAACCCGTTAGTTCTATTAACTATGCTGACTATGACATTACTTTAGCTAATATGGTGACAACGATGTAGGCTGTGTGTAGCAGTTTAGCTTGGAAAGGTTTGTTCGCCTGGTCACATACAGCTGATGTGTTGTGCAATAAAGTCCACAAGCAAAGGGAAGAGAAGGAATACAACGTGGCTGTTATGAGAGTGAGCTGTGTTTACACGTGATCAGGGGTGTATTCATTCCGCCGATTCTCTTGAAAAAAAATTCTTAAACGGAAGCAAACGGAACAAAATGGGGATAAAAATACCTGCATTCTTCCAATAGAAACTCTTGTTTGCAACTGTTGGACTATTGATTACACCCTATATCAGCTAGATGCAGGCAAGAGTGTGCAAGGCGATATTGAATGTCACTGTCTGTCACCTCAAATTTGTCTCTCGACCTGCGTGCAACTAAGTTGTAAACTTTCATTCATAGGCTAGGTTGTAGCAACCTCATGATGGGTATAGGGAAAGTTCCTGTATCATGTAGTAGCCTAAACCTATCGCTGTTACATTGAACTGGGTGAATGGAATATGAATGAGAGTCATCCAATATGCTGTAATAGAAATAAGGCCATGCTCATGAAAAGAAAGTGTCCTCCCTCATCTTAAAAGGCACTGACTGCCACTGGTGTCTACAGTACATTATCATACCAAGTGGCCTTTTAGACTCACGCAGGGAGCAGATAATACTAAATACTTTTTTCTTACTTGAGCAATTATTGGAAGGCTTGTATCTCTGTATACAGGCCTACTAGGGTAGCACTCCCTATTGCTGGTAAATCTACAGTACCATCATGAAAACATGTCAGCTCATCTATTTCACCTCCAAGGGCCTGAAAGTTGCCCTAGACATGCCATGCTTCTTGAGGTAACAAGCATATTCCATTTATTTCACTTGGCCCTTACAGCCACACTTGAGGGCTTGGTTTTAAGGGAGTTATGGGACGAAGTGGAAGTCCCAGCACTGAGCTAATTGGCACAGCTATGTCGTAAATCTGTACAGTGTTGCCACAGTGAGGGAAAATATGACTCCTGCAGAGCTTGGGAACATTGCCATTATGTTGAGTGTGGCTCTTGTTGCGTGACATAATTTGTCTTCAAGGAAGCTCTACTGGTGTTGCAACTAGTGTTCTGACTGCTGTGTTTTCAGTGGCTGCTCGAGCTATAGGATGTTTTCAAGTTGAACCTTATGTCTATATGTTAACAAGGGCTATCGCAGACATAATGGGAGGGTTGATGGAGCACTGAGGTGCTACTGTGCGTCGAGTGTGTGTACGACTCCAGCGGCATCTCTGTTTTGGAGAGGGCGTCCTCTGCACTCCTTTCTGTCCCTGTGTGTTGCTGAGACGGAGAGGCTAATGCACAGTGGCAGCTCCCCCCTCGCAGCCACGGGCCTGCCCAGAGCCACTGCAGATGATAGTTTTAATTGCTTTCAATCTTTCTGGCTAGTCCCTGCCTACTGGTGTAGAGTGCTTGTGTGTTTTTGTGTGTGTTGATTGTGTGTGTGTTTGTAAATCTATTATCCTAATAGGAATGAGTGGATATGTGTGCATTGTATTGGCAGCGAAATAAAGAGAAAGAAAACAATATTGTCAGGATATCATGTATAATGTGCTGATCAAATTTCATTATAGCCATTACAGTTGATTTTGCGATAAGACATTGATGACACTCAAACTCAATGCATGTAATATCATACTGAATAAACAATTAAATGCAAAACATTTCTTAAAAAATACTCATATATTAATATTTTTCCATTTTCAAAGGCTATGTGTGTTTATAAATAATTCACTCTGTGGTTTTCATGCGAAGACCTCAAAACACACACACGTCCGTAAAAGCATTTCAGGCCCGGCGAACTATACAAAACCAACCCGTAAATAATTCAGTGAGAATGTTGAGCTGACATAACAGCCTGCAATTAAAAGGGACAGTCATTTACTACATGTGCCTGGGAGAGATGTTTTCCTCACGTCGATTCACCCACAGTCAATCATTATGTGTGTTAATCCAAGGGCAAAAATCATTTATTTCAGATCATGCACCTGTTATATTGGATTTACAAATCTTAATAGTTGACAGTATATATATACAGCTGCGGAAAAAAAATAAGAGACCACTGCAAAATTATCAGTTTCTCTGGTTTTACTATTTATAGGTATGTGTTTGGGTAAAAATAACATTTTTGTTTTATTCTATAAACTACTGACAACATTTCTCCCAAATTCCAAATAAGAATATTGTCATTTAGAGCATTTATTTGCAGAAAATGACAACTGGTGCAGTGTTGTCAGACCTCGAATAATGCAAAGAAAATAAGTTCATGTTAATTTCTAAACAACACACTACTAATGTTTTAACTTAGGAAGAGTTCAGAAATCAATATTTGGTGGAATAACCCTGATTTTCAATCACAGCTTTCATGCGTCTTAGCATGCTCTCCACCAGTCTTTCACATTGATGTTGGGTGACTTTATGCCACTCCTGGCGCAAAAATTCAAGCAGCTCGGCTTTGTTTGATGGCTTGTGATCATCCATCTTCCTCTTGATCACATTCCAGAAGTTTTCAATGGGGTTCAGGTCTGGAGATTGGGCTGGCCATGACAGGATCTGGTGGTCCTCCACCCACACCTTGATTGACCTGGCTGTGTGGCATGGCACATTGTCCTGCTGGAAAAACCAATCCCCAGAGTTGGGGAACAATGTCAGAGCAAAAGGAGGCAAGTTTTCTTCCAGGACAACCTTGTACGTGGCTTGATTCATGCGTCCTTCACGAAGACAAATCTGCCCGATTCCAGCCTTGCTGAAGCACCCCCAGATCATCACTGATCCTCTTCCAAATTTCACAGTGGGTGCGAGACACTGTGGCTTGTAGGCCTCTCCAGGTCTCCATCTAACCATTAGATGACCAGGTGTTGTGCAAAGCTGAAATTTGGACTCATCAGAGAAGATGACCTTACTCCAGTCCTCTACGGTCCAATTCTTACGGTCTTTTGCAAACCTCAGCCTGGCTCTTCTTTGCTTCTCATTGATGAAGGGCTTTTTTCTAGCTTTGCACGACTTCAGCCCTGCCCCTAGGAGCCTGTTTTGAACCGTCCTCACCGTGCACTTCACCCCAGCTGCCGTTTGCCATTCTTTTTGTAGGTCACTTGATATCATCCTACGGTTGTTGAGTGACATTCGAATGAGTTGGCGGTCATCCCGGTCAGTAGAGAGTCATTTTTCGCCCTCTGCCGGTCTGTAGCTTTGTTGTCCCCAATGTCTGCTGCTTGACCTTGTTCTTATGAACTGCCGTCTTTGAAATTTTAAGGATGGAAGCAACCTGACGCTCACTGTATCCCTCTGCCAGTAAAGCCAGAATTGAACCCTTCTTTTCCTCACTCAAAACTTTCCTTTTCAACTCTTTTGGGATGGTCAATAGTTATTTTTTGATTAATATTACTTTTGAGGTACTATTAGCACTGTTTTTGTCATCCAGCTGGTCCTATTGCAAGAGGATAGTGATGACCACAGCAGTGGTTTTTATACTTTTCCTCGTTAAATAAGATTTGGTTCATGTGATCACCTAATCAGTACCTAATTCAGTAGAATGAGGTGTGCCTGTGTTGGAATTCAACAGACACTGGAATGGAATGGCTGTCATACATGCAGAGATGCTGATTTAAGAAACATTTGCAGTGGTCTCTTAATTTTTTCCACAGCTGTATATAAAGGAGAGAATACAGAAAGACTCTTGACTTTTTAGCATTGAAGGCACATATTCATAGGGTCCCAGCTAACAACAAATGTTCCTACAACTTTAGAGAACGTTCCCTTTAGTCTCATTAGATCATTAACTAACGTTTTCATGATGAATTAACCCAGAATGTGGTTACCATGTTCTCACTTCTCAGAACTTAAGATATTGATGTTCTAGACACATTTCATGGGAACGTTGCAAGAACATGGTAACCAGTTTTCTGTGGGTTAGGAGAATATTCCATCAACATCCCACCAGACATACACAGAACATGGTTGCCATGTTCTCAGAACATAATACACTATATATACAAAGGTATGTGGACACCCCTTCAAATTAGTGTATTTGGCTATTTCAGCCACACCCGTTGCTGACAGGGGTATAAATTCGAGCACGTTGCCATGCAATCTCCATAGACAAACAGTGGCAGTAGAATGGCCATACTGAAGAGCTCAGTGACTTTCAATGTGGCACCGTCATAGGATGCCACCTTTCAAACAAATCAGTATTTCACATTTCTGCCCTGCTAGAGCTGCCCCGGTCAACTGTAAGTGCTGTTATTTTGAAGTCAAGGAGCAACAACAGCTCAGCCGCGAAGTGGTAGGCCACACAAGCTCACAGAACGGGACTGCCAAGTGCTGAAGCGTGTAGCGCATAAAAATCGTCTGTCCTCAGTTGCAACCCTCACTACCGAGTTCCAAACTGCCTATGGAAGCAACGTCAGCACAATAACTGTTAGTTGGGAGCTTCATGAAATGGGTTTCCATGGCCGAGCAGCCGCACACAAGCCTAAGATCACCATGCACAATGCCAAGTGTTGGCTGGAGTGCTGTAAAGCTCGCCGCCATTGGACTCTGGAGCAGTGGAAACGCGTTCTCTGGAGTGATGAATCATTCTTCACCATCTGGCAGTCCGACGGATGAATCTGGGTTTGGCGGATGCCAGGACAACACTAGCTGCCCGAATGCATAGTGCCAACTGTAAAGTTTGGTGGAGGATGAATAATGGTCTGGGGCTGTTTTTCATGGTTCTGGCTAGGCCCCTTAGCTCCAGTGAAGGGAAATCTTAACACCACAGCATATCATGACATTCTAGACGATTCTGTGCTTCCAACTTTGTGGCAACAGTTTGGGGAAGGCCCTTTCCTGTTTCAGCATGACAATGCCCCCGTGCACAAAGCGAGGTCCCATACAGAAATTGTTTGTTTAGATCTGTGTGGAAGAACTTGACTGGCCTGCACAGAGCCCTGACCTCAACTCCAACGAATACCTTTGGGATGAATTGGAACGCCGACTGCGAGCCAGGCCTAATCGCCCAACATCCGTGCCCGACCTCATTAATGCTCTTGTGGCTGAATGGAAGCAAGTCCCCGCACCAATGTTCCAACATCTAGTAGAAAGCCTTCCCAGAAGAGTAGAGGTTGTTATAGCAGCAAAGGGGAGACCAACTCCATATTAATGCTCATGATTTTGGAACGAGATGTTCGATGAGCAGGTGTCCACATACTTTTGGTCATGTAGTGTATATTAATGTTCTAGTTAAACGATAACGTTGCAAAAACATGTCCAAACATACACAAAACATGGTTGCCATGTTCTCAAAATATAAGATATTATTAATGTTCTAGACACGTTTCATGAGAAAGTTGCAAGAACATTCGGTGTCCAGGTTTCTGAGAGTTAAGTGAATATTCCATTAATGTCCCACCAAACATTCACAGAACTTGGTTGCCATGTTCTCAGAACATAAGATATTAATGTTCTAGACACGTTTCATGGGAACGTTGCAAAAACATTAATGTGTCCCTAAAAAAGTAATTACACATCACCTCTTGTTACTGCTGCCGAGCCAATCAAGGCCCTGATTGGTGAACCACTGATCCATTCACCGCTCTTTGTCTGTTGGCAAGGTCAGGGATACTCACACACACAGTGCTTTTAAGATACAGTGTTTTCAACCTACATATTTGACACACATGATTACATTGTGCATGTTCAATCAATAAGTCATTATTTTATCAACATGTCCTCACCTGGGATTTGTACTCACAACCTCTTGGTTCATGAAATTATAATCTTCCTGCTGCGATGTTCCTGCTACACATGTCTGTGTAAGGTATCAGTTAATATGACTATTCTCTCATCATTGATTTTATTTACTTATTTCAGCAATTTAAGGGCATTCTGTATACAGTGCCTTGCAAAAGTATTAATCCCCCTTGGCGTTTTTCCTATTTTGTTGCATTACAACCTGTAATTTAAATGGATTTTTTATTTGGATTTCATGTAATGGACATACACAAAATAGTCCAAATTGGTGAAGTGAAATGAAAAAAATTCTAAAAAATAAATAACGGAAAATGTATTCACCCCCTTTGCTATGAAGCCCCTAAATAAGATCTGGTGCAACCAATTACTTTCAGAAGTCACATAAATAGTTAAATAAAATCCACCTGTGTACAATCTAAGTGTCACATGATCTGTCATATGATCTCAGTATGTATACACTTGTTCTGAAAGGCCCCAGAGTCTGCAACACCACTAGGCAAGGGGCACCACCAAGCAAGCGGCACCATGAAGACCAAGGAGCTCTCCAAACAGGTCAGGGACAAAGTTGTGGAGAAGTACAGATCAGGGTTGGGTTATAAAAAAATATCAGAAACTTTGAACATCCCACGGAGCACCATTAAATCTATTATTAAAAAATGGAAAGAATATGGCACCACAACGAACCTGCCAAGAGAGGACCGCCCACCAAAACTCACGGACCAGGCAAGGAGGGCATTAATCAGAGAGGCAACAAAGAGACCAAAGATAACCCTGAAGGAGCTGCAAAGCTCCACAGCGGAGATTGGAGTATCTGTCCATAGGACCACTTTAAGCCGTACACTCCACAGAGCTGGGCTTTACGGAAGAGTGGCCAGAAAAAAACCATTGCTTAAAGAAAAAAATAAGCAAAGACGTTTGGTGTTCGCCAAAAGCCATGTGGGAGACTCCCCAAACATATGGAAGAAGGTACTCTGGTCAGATGAGACTAAAATTGAGCTTTTTGGCCATCAAGGATGGTGCAAACCCAACACCTCTCATCACCCCGAGAACACCATCCCCACAGTGATGCATGGTGGTGGCAGCATCATGTTGTGGGGATGTTTTTCATCGGCAGGGACTGGGAAACTGGTCAGAATTGAAGGAATGATGGATGGCGCTAAATACAGGGAAATTCTTGAGGGAAACCTGTTTCAGTCTTCCAGAGATTTGAGACTGGGATGGAGGTTCATCTTCCAGCAGGGCAATGAGCCTAAGCATACTGCTAAAGCAACACTCAAGTGGTTTAAGAGGAAACATTTAAATGTCTTGGAATGGCCTAGTCAAAGCCCAGACCTCAATCCAATTGAGAATCTGTGGTATGACTTAAATAATAATAATATGCCATTTAGCAGAAGCTTTTATCCAAAGCGACTTACAGTCATGCGTGCATACATTTTTGTGTATGGGTGGTCCCGGGGATCGAACCCACTACCTTGGCGTTACAAGCGCCGTGCTCTACCAGCTGAGCTACAGATTGCTGTACACCAGCGGAACCCATCCAACTTGAAGGAGCTGGAGCAGTTTTGCCTTGAAGAAAAGGCAAAAATCCCAGTGGCTAGATGTGCCAAGCTTATAGAGACATACCCCAAGAAACTTGCAGCTGTAATTGCTGCAAAAGGTGGCTCTACAAAGTATTGACTTAGGGGGGTGAATAGTTATGCACGCTCAAGTTTTCTGTATTTTTATCTTATTTCTTGTTTGTTTCACAAGAAAAAATATGTTGCATCTTCAAAGTGGTAGGCATGTTGTGTAAATCAAATGATACAAACCCCCCAAAGAATCAATTTTAATTCCAGGTTGTAAGGCAACAAAATAGGAAAAATGCCAAGGGGGGGTGAATACTTTCGCAAGTCACTGTAGTTGTCTAATGTTGGTGGGGCATATTAACCTGTTTTAACAATACTTCTGAATCACTATGATCAATAAAATAGTGTTCTTTAAACAAAGTTGAGATTTACTTCAAAGTGCATTCACCCTATTGCTTGTACATATCGAGTTGTTTCAGATTCCTAGGGAGGAGGGGTTAGGGTTTCTTCTTGACAGGGCCTAACTATACTGGCCCAATAAGCACATGCCCTAGAGATATCCCTTATTGGGACAGTGGTTAGGGTGTTCGTCGTTGGTGCTGGTGGCCTGGGGTTGAGACCAGCTAGGGGAGTCACCCTATTGTCACTTTCTTAGCAATGTATGTTAATGTTATTATTTGGCAACAGTTGCAACACAATTACAGTGCATTCGGAAAGTATTCAGACCCGTTGACTTTTTCCATATTTGATTACGTTACAGTGCTATTCTAAAATGCATTAAATTACATCAATCTACACACAATACCCCATAATGACAAAGTGAAAACAGGTTTTTAGAAATGTTTGCAAATGTATTTATTTTTTAAAACACTGAAATACCTTATTTAGGTAAGTATACAGACCCTTTGCTATGAGACTCGAAATTGAGCTCAGGTGCATCCTGTTTCCATTGATCATCCTTGATATGTTTCTACAACTTGATTGGAGTACACCTGTGGTAAATTACATTGATTGGACATGATTTGGAAAGGCACACACCTGTCTATATAAGGTCCCACAGTTGACAGCGCATGTCAGAGCAAAAGCCAAGCCATGAGGTCGAAGGAATTGTCCGTAGAGCTCCGAGACAGGATTGTGTCAAGGCACAGATCTGGGGAATAGTACATTTGAAGGTCCTCAAGAACACAGTGGCCTCCATCATTCTTAAATGGAAGAAATTTGGAACCACCAAGACTCTTCCTAGAGCTGGCTGCCCAGCCAAACTGAGCAATCGGGGGAGAAGGGCCTTGGTCAGGGAGGTGACCAAGAACCCGATGGTCACTCTGACAGAGCAGAGTTCCTCTGTGGAGATGGGAGAACCTTCCAGAAGGACAACCATCTCTACATTTACATTTACATTTACGTCATTTAGCAGACGCTCTTATCCAGAGCGACTTACAAATAGGTGCATTCACCTTATAGCCAGTGGGATAACCACTTTACAATGTTTTTTTTAATGTTTTTTTTTGGGGGGGGGGGGGGTTGGAGTAAAGGGGGGGGGGTAGAAGGATTACTTTATCCTATCCCAGGTATTCCTTAAAGAGGTGGGGTTTCAAATGTCTCCGGAAGGTGGTGAGTGACTCCGCTGTCCTGGCGTCGTGAGGGAGCTTGTTCCACCATTGGGGTGCCAGAGCAGCGAACAGTTTTGACTGGGCTGAGCGGGAACTATGCTTCCGCAGAGGTAGGGGAGCCAGCAGGCCAGAGGTGGATGAACGCAGTGCCCTCGTTTGGGTGTAGGGACTGATCAGAGCCTGAAGGTACGGAGGTGCCGTTCCCCTCACAGCTCCGTAGGCAAGCACCATGGTCTTGTAGCAGATGCGAGCTTCAACTGGAAGCCAGTGGAGTGTGCGGAGGAGCGGGGTGACGTGAGATAACTTGGGAAGGTTGAACACCAGACGGGCTGCAGCATTCTGGATGAGTTGTAGGGGTTTAATGGCACAGGCAGGGAGCCCAGCCAACAGCGAGTTGCAGTAATCCAGACGGGAGATGACAAGTGCCTGGATTAGGACCTGTGCCGCTTCCTGTGTAAGGCAGGGTCGTACTCTCCGAATGTTGTAGAGCATGAACCTACAGGATCGGGTCACCGCCTTGATGTTAGCGGAGAACGACAGGGTGTTGTCCAGGGTCACTCCAAGGCTCTTCGCACACTGGGAGGAGGACACAACGGAGTTGTCAACCGTGATGGCGAGATCATGGAACGGGCAGTCCTTCCCCGGGAGGAAGAGCAGCTCCGTCTTGCCGAGGTTCAGCTTGAGGTGGTGATCCGTCATCCATACTGATATGTCTGCCAGACATGCAGAGATGCGATTCGCCACATGGTTATCAGAAGGGGGAAAGGAGAAGATTAGTTGTGTGTCGTCAGCGTAGCAATGATAGGAGAGGCCATGTGAGGATATGACAGAGTCAAGTGACTTGGTGTATAGCGAGAATAGGAGAGGGCCTAGAACTGAGCCCTGGGGGACACCAGTGGTGAGAGCACGTGGTGCGGAGACAGCTTCTCGCCACGCCACTTGGTAGGAGCGACCGGTCAGGTAGGACGCAATCCAAGAGTGAGCCGCGCCGGAGATGCCCAGCTCGGAGAGGGTGGAGAGGAGGATCTGATGGTTCACAGTATCAAAGGCAGCAGACAGGTCTACCAATAAGGCCTTTATGGTAGAGTGGCCAGACGGAAGCCACTCCTCAGCCCACTTGGAGTTTTCCAAAAGGCACCTATAGGACTCAGACCATGAGAAACAAGATTGGCTTCGGGACAAATCTCTGAATGTCCTTGAGTGGCCCAGTCAGAGCCTGGACCTGAACCCAATCAAATATCTCTGGAGAGACTTGAAAATAGCTGTGCAGCGACGCTCACCATCCTACCTGACAGAGCTTAAGAGGATCTGCAGAGAAGAATGGGAGAAACTCCCCAAATACAGGTTTGCCAAGCTTGTAGCGTCATACCCAAGAAGACTCAAAGCTGTAATCGCTGCCAAAGGTGCCTCAACAAAGTACTGAATACTTATGTAAATGTGATATTTCAGTTTTTTATTTGTAATAAATTCAATGACTATAGTTCATTCTTACATGTTATATGTTTGAGCTGCTTTTGAAAGCAAAAGTCGAATTGAAAACATTACTGGCATTGTTGAATTCGATTTTCATAATATCAAACTAGGACTGATGGTTTGGTTAGCTAAACTAGCAAGTCTGTTTGTTTGGTTACCAAGGCTACTGCTGTCACTATCTAGGAAACTTGCTATCTACTTCAGTGGATGTTGAACACATTTCTAGTGCCAAATGAACAAATATGTTAAATTATAGCCATGGTATAAAAGGGATAATCAACTCGTGGCTCTATGCGTTCTGCTGAAAATAAGGCAACTCCG
Source organism: Coregonus clupeaformis (assembly GCF_020615455.1). NCBI lineage: Eukaryota > Metazoa > Chordata > Actinopteri > Salmoniformes > Salmonidae > Coregonus > Coregonus clupeaformis. The sequence goes on from NC_059222.1 coordinate 276,163, forward strand.
TGGAAAGTGAGTTCCACTCCTCTAGCGAGTCGTGGAACACACCTTCCACGTCATTCATTATTTTCCATAGAAAGCATAGCCTCTTGTTGATTATCCATTACATATTCTGAGAACATTGTAACCACGCTCTAGATAAGTTCTGTTTGACATTAAGGGAACGTTCTCCTAACTATAACACCAAAAATGCTAAAAAGGTTTTGAGAAGGTTTTTGCTAACATAGATAGAATGTTCCCCTAACTAACGGAAAACTGGACACTCAAATATTAAGGGAACATTAGGGGAACGTTACAAAAACGTTCTCTCTCCTTAGAATTGTTAGTTGTGGTTACAGTAGTTCTATAGACCATTTCCTAACTTCAGAACCTATAAGACAACCCAGGTGTCAGGGTTGTAGTCCAATTTAGGCCTATATTAAATCTGGACCGCAGATGATCCACGCTATAGCGCCATTGAAATTTAGAGACAATGTACCCGCATTCGCGGAGACTGCATTCACGGTAAACACTGTATATGTCGGCTCAATCAGAAAATTACCTTACGTTATAACGCGGATCTTCCGCGGTCTGGATTGAATCTAGTCAAATGAGGCAATGATCAGAAAACAGTGATTGAGTCTAGGCATTTTCTTGGTGAATTTGGGGAAGTGAAAACAGATGTAATAGTGAGAGTCATATTCAAGTCCTTATAGGAATGACATTGGATTTTAGGGATGTATTGGAGAGGAGAATACTTTTTAAGAGACGATTATGAGTGTTCATTGAGAGTCCAGGTTCTAGGACTACTAGGCTTCACTTAATGTAATAAGTGGTGATGTAGTGGCGCTCCCAGCGCCATGCGCCCTGGCATGCCTCATAGAGACTATAAGTTAGTGCCTCTGCCCGTCACCAAAAAAACAGACCTACTTTCCATTACGTGCATATACACCCCCCACCCATGCGTACAACATCCCCCCACCCCTTCATGTCCACACACCACACACACAGTGAGTGTACTCTCCTCTTCTCCTGAGGATGGAGTGGAGTGGAGCGCAGCTCTTCATTCTGGCCAGGGGGCATATTAAGCCCCTAACATTGCCACAGAGGCTAATCTCCATCCATTTAGAGGGCTACAATATTTAATCAGGGGCCCTGCCTCGCTCCCAGCGCCACGCGCCCTGGCATGCCTCATATGTTTGTTTACAGGAGAGGGAGGCCAGCCCAGGAGCGAGGGGAATTCACTGCTAAAAGTCCCACACAACGCAGTCGACCACAGAGCTGCTTTGCTGCTTTTCCCTGGGTCCGTCTTCCCGCAGAGGAGATGGAGATGGGAGGAAATTACTGGACTTCGTTAAGATTGGATAACTATCCTTCTAGTAGTGGACGATGCAGTGTCTGAGAGATTTCATACCAAAAAAGCTACTTGAAAACTATTAATCGCCCCTAAATGAAAGTTGTCCGTTCGCTTTTTTCGAACTAAAAGCAAAACATGCACTTGTATTATATGTTCACTTCACTTTTAAAGTAAAAGTATGAATGTCAACCTTTAATTCTTGTCTGTTTGGAAACAGCCACACAGACATAATTTTGCGACCAAATGTTGTCCTTTACTGTAAAAATGGTTGTGATTATTGTGATAACTTCTTACAAATCATATCAACTGCTTAGATACAACCACACCAAAAACCTTCAGAATCAGTATCTAAAGTACTGTTTACCAATCCTGGTCTTGGGGACCTAAAGGGGTGCAGTGTCTTTTCTTGAGCCGATGGTCAGGGGGCCGGAACATAATTACAAATAATTTGTAGACTAAATTGACCGCAAGAAGGCCAAACAGATATAATATTTCACTAAAACATAATGATTTCAAACCTTGCTTGCATTTGTATACGATAACGTACAGTGGGCAGCGGTCTAAGGCACTGCAGCTCAGTGCTAGAGGCGTCACTGCAGACCCTGGTTCGATCCAGGGCTGTATCACAACCGGCCGTCATCGGGAGTCACGTAGGGCAGCGCACAATTGGCCCAGCGTCGTCCGGGTTAGGGGAGGCCGGGGTAGGCCGTCATTGTAAATAAGAATTTGTTCTTAGCTGACTTGCCTAGTTAAATAAAGGTTAAATTAAAAATTAAATTAAATAAAAAATGATACAGTGCATTCAGAAAGTATTCAGAAAGTACCCTTTGACTTTTTCCAAATGTTGTTATTTTACAGCCTTATTCTAAAATGGATTAAATAGTTTTTCATTCTACACACAATACCCCATAATGACAAAGCAAAAAATTAAATATGACATTTACATAAGTATTCAGACCCTTTACTCAGTACTTTGTTGAGGCACCTTTGGCAGCGATTACAGCCTCCATTCTTCTTGGGTATGATGCTACAAGCTTGGCACACCTGTATTTGGGGAGTTTCTCCCATTCTTCTCTGCAGATCCTCTCAAGCTCTGTCATGTTGGATGGTGAGCGTCGCTGCACAGCAATTTTCAGGTCTCTCCAGGGATGTTATATCAGGTTCAAGTCCAGGCTCTGGCTGGGCCACTCAAGGACATTCAGAGACTTCTCCCGAAGCCACTCCTGCGTTGTCTTGGCTGTGTGCGTAGGGTTGTTGTCCTGTTGGAAGGTCTGATGTCCTGAGAGCTCTGGAGCAGGTTTTCATCAAGGATCTCACTGTACTTTGCATCGTTCATCTTTCCCTCGATCCTGACTAATCTCCCAGACCCTGCCGCTGAAAAACGTCCCCACAGCATGATGCTGCCACCACCATGCTTCACCGTAGGGATGTTATTGGCCAGGTGATGAGCAATGCCTGGTTTCCTCCAGACGTGACGCTTGGCATTCAGGCCAAAGAGTTCAATCTTGGTTTCATCAGAGAATCTTGTCCCTCATGGTCTGAGAGTCCTTTAGGTGCCTTTTGGCAAACTCCAAGAGGGCTGTCATGTGCCTTTTACTGGGGAGTGGCTTCAGTCTGGCCACTCTGCCATAAAAGCCTGATCGGTGGAGTGCTGCAGATATCGTTGTCCTTCTGGATGTTCTCCCATCTCCACAGAGGGACTCTGGAGCTCTGTCAGAGTGACCATCGGGTTCTTGGTCACCTCCCTGACCAAGGCCCTTCTTTCTCAATTGCTCAGTTTGGCCGGGCGGCCAGTCCTAGGAAGAGTCTTGGTGGCTCCAAACTTTTTCCATTTAAGAATGATGGAGGCCACTGTGTTCTTGTGGACCTTCAATGCTGAATAAATGTTTTGGAACCCTTCCCAGATCTGTGCCTCAACACAATCCTGTCTCGGAGCTCTACGGACAATTCCTTCAACCTCATAGCTTGGTTTTTGCTCTGACATGCGCTGTCAACTGTGGGACCTTATATAGACAGTTGGGTTTCTTTCTAAATCATGTCCAATCAATTGAATTTACCACAGGTGGACTCCAGTCAAGTTGTAGAAACATCTCAACGATAATCAATGGAAGCAAGATACACCTGAGCTCAATTTCGAGTCTCATAGCAAAGGGTCTGAATACTTATGTAAATAAGGTATTTCTGTGTTCTATTTTTAATACATTTGCCAAAATTACTAACAACCTGTTTTTGTTTTGTCATTATGGGGTATTGTGTGTAGATTGATGAGGATTTTTATTTTATTTAATCCATTTTAGAGTAAGGCAGTAGCGTAACAAAATGTTTAAATGGTGAAGGGGTCTGAATACTTTCTGAATGCACTTTATATCTCTCTACTATGCGTGGGAATACTATGGAACAGATGGTGTTTTTACAGTCTTCTGTGTCCAGCAATACAAATATTTATTTTTGTAGAACCTTTTTGAGGTTGGTTTGCTCAGAAAACTTGGGGGGCGAAATTAAATCACCAAAGGGCCAAATTCGGTCCGCGGGCCACCAGTTGGGGAAACCTGATGTACAGGCTTAGTACATTATAAATGTACTATACTAATTATACTAATGTACTAAGTATACCTAAAGGTATGTACTGTGCCTAGCTGCCCTGAAGGTCATCCTACTGGATAGCACTTACCCACTCCCTCTCACACTCACACATTCAACTAAAGGTCAGGCTTCACACAAGAAGTGTGAAAAGCCTGGATGGAAAAGGGATGGTGGTGGTGCTGGTGTGTGCGTGCGACACTACTACCCTGATACCAGTGGGGAGAGTGATGAATTCCAGTAAGGCAGTGATTTTGTGTTTTTGAAACATACAATTTGCCATTGCTAAGTCGCAGAGCGGTAAGAGTGCCAGGAGGGCAGTCATAGCAGCGCCTGCTCCCTGATTCAGACTGACTCTAATGGGGAGGTCTGGTGAATTTTCCACACAGCCCAGAGGGGGAGGAAGAGACAGCATACAGCATAATTTTTTTTTGGGGGGGGGGGTTGCCTGATTTGCATGTTATTTTGGCATTAATACATGTCATATATCAGTTTGCAAACAATGTTAAAAAATAAATCATTGACTTAATAAAACCACATTAAAACATGGTCTCTTTTTTGCTTTCTTGAGTAAGGCAGCTCCAAAATGCAGCTGTTTCAGCCTAGCTCAGTGCTTTCTGTGGTGGTGGGGGAGCCAGCGGAAAATACAGAGCGTAGGGGTTGGTAATGTTCTCTAGCTGCGCCATGATTGGCTCAGTGTTCTGTCACTCATGGGGACACTACGTCACCGCAAAATCTATGGGGAGAGCTCGAAAATTCAAGCCCCTTGGGTGCTGCCATAGATTCACATTAGAAGTGCCCATCCAAAAAGGCTCAAGGTCATTGGCCACAGATAAAATTACGTCAAATAACATTACATCTACCGTAGCTTTGATTGGACTGATCATGTCAACATTGTACTTTCAAAATCTTAGCTAGCAAGCTGGCAAATCCTTTTCAATCCTTGTCATATGAAGAGAAATTATAGATAACACTTATCGGTTAAAAGGATAAACATTAACTTGCAACACCATGGGCCAGAAAAGGTTGAATACATTGGCCATGCTGTCAATCCAGCATGACTTCTGCCGCGTTCAAAACAACTGGAAACTCGGAAGTGGGAAATCTCAGACTTCAGTGAGTTCAAGACAACTGGGAACTCAGAAAAAAACGAGCTCCGACTGGGAAAATACGTTTTGAACGGTCATCCAACTCGGAATTCCAAGTTGGGAACTCAAGCCTCTTTCTAGAGCTCCGACCTGAAGATCACTGACGTCGTGATTCAACATATTTTTTTTTCAAAGTTCCCAGTTGTCTTGAAAGCACCATAACATTTGCCCACAAGAAGGACCGCCGCACTACCTTCCTGTTGAAGTGAGCACAGCACAACAAGGTGAGTCCAAAAATGTATTGTATGCTGCTGCATAAATGATGTAATATGCCAGGGAGACATGTATACTGTAGCTAAGAAAGTAATACTAAGTGTATGTTGTGTAGTAAGCTGTTAGTAGCCCATGTGCCTCACCCTAGTAATTGGGCCCCTTTCCCCGTCATAACTTAGCCTACTGTTCTGACTTGGTGGTGCACATGTAGCCAATAGCCTGTTTTATAGACATGTCATCATCCAATGTTGTAAGAGCTTTCATTGTCTGCTTATATGCCCCCTTTATTTATCCTATGGTTCTGACTTGGTGTACTGGGAGAACACTGTAAGAACGGCCCATGTTCTGAACTCTGTCGCTGTACATTTCAAAAGTGCTGAACAAATATTTATATTGACCACGTCCGTCTTAGCTCGCTCATTAATGTCTTAATTGAAATTACGGATTGCCTCTTATACGCTCATCATCCCCTTATGCCATAGTTTGTACATCTCAATTGTCAGTAGAAACCACATTTGTTTAAGCAAGTCAGCCATATCAGCTATGTTTTTTAAAAAGGCAGTAAATGAGGCTGAATGAACTGTTTCGCCACAGGTTTCTTGTAAATGTGAAGTTCTGTAAAATTGACCTGACACATACGGTGTTTCAAGTACTTGTGATTTTGGCATGTTGAAGACAAGAATCACTTTAGAGACATAGGTAGTTAACATAGGTAGATTACTGCACTGATCATGTATGCAGGGCCAGTCCTGGCCGTTCTGAAACTCTAAGCAATACAAAAACATTGCCCCCCCATTCAAGAATAGTCCCAGTAAGGTACTGTGGACCTGGTTATTACCAAGGGGCTTTCTACTGACACATCCTCTGTTGTTGATGTTGCTTTATCTGTGTATATTTTACTACCTTGTTACCCATAGCACAGGGTAATACTGAACACAATATTAAGAAACGCAATCTTACCTCTGAAGTTGCTATAGATTTTATTGAGTGGATGAACAATACTCCATCACCTATTCTGCCTTCCTCTTGTGATGATTTAGTTGATAACTTTAATAGCAAATTAAGGGCAACCATTGATGCCATAGCTCCAGTAAAGTTTAAAAAGGCCACATCCAAATGGATGAATGAGGAAGCGAATCACTTTAATAGAAATTGCAGAAAGGCAGAGTGGAAGTGGAGAAAGTCAAAGTTGCAGGTCCATTATGATATTCTGAGAGAGCAACTTGGCATATAAAGTACCAGTCAAAAGTTTGGACACACCTACTCATTCAAGGGTTTTTCTTATTATTATTTTTTTAATGTTACATTGTAGAATAATAGTGAACACATCAAAACTATGAAATAACACATATGGAATCATGTAGTAACCAAAAAACTGTTAAACACCTCCAGGCTGTGTAAGGGCTATTTTACCAAGAAGGAGAGTGATGGAGTGCTGCATCAGATGACCTGGCCTCCACAATCCCCCGACCTCAACCTAATTGAGATGGTTTGGGATGAGTCAGACGGCAGAGTGAAGGAAAAGCAGCCAACAAGTGCTCAGCATATGGGGAACTCCTTCAAGACTGTTGGAAAAGCATTCCAGGTGAAGCTGGTTGAGAGAATGCCAAAAGTGTGCAAAGCTGTCATCAAGGCAAAGGGTGGCTATTTGAAGAATCTCAAATATAAAATATATTTTGATTTGTTTAACACTTTTTTGGTTACTACATGATTCCATATGTGTTATTTCATAGTTTTGATGTCTTCACTATTATTCTACAATGTAAAAATAAATTAAAATAAAGAAAAACCCTTGAATGAGTAGGTGTGTCCAAACTTTTGACTGATACTGTATAACAAGGCAATTAGAAATGCCAGATGGGCAAATTTTTCTAACTCGATCACTAATAATCTGAATAATTCAAGAGTGCTCTTCTCGACCATTTATGGCCTGATAAATCATACCCCCGCAAACATATGTGAACTTTCCTCCACATCTAAATGTGATGAGTTTGTGATATTTCAGAGATAAGATAACAAACTTTAGGCTGGGTATCAGTCATGCCAGACCTGATGAAAAGATTGATGATATGTGCCCTAGCCTACCACGCAAAGGCACTATGGATGTATTGTCCCTGGTTGACACAGACATGCTCATTGAAGTCATATCACAACGTCAGCCTTCTACCTGCCTTCTCGATCCAATCCCCACCACCTTCTTCAAAACAGTTTTTAACTGCATATCTGAAGAAGTGCAAGCTATTGTGAATCAATCCCTGTTCACAGGCACTTTCCCCACTGCACTAAAAAGTGCTATGGTGAAACCCCTTCTGAAGAAAAGTAGATTCTAGATTCTTCAGCTCTTAGCAATTTTCGGCCAATCTCCAACTTTCCATTCTTCAGCAAAATTCTGGAGAAATTTGTTTTCAAACAGCTACATAATTTTTTAAGTGCCAACTGTATTTATGTTTTAATTCTAATCTGGTTTCGTGCCAACCACAGCACAGAGACAGCCTTAGTTAAAGTGGTAAATGATCTTGGAGCCAACACAGATGCCAAACAGCTCTCTGCCCTTGTACTCTTGGATTTAAGTGCTGCATTTGACACTGTTGACCATGATGTCCTTCTGGACAGACTAGAGAGGTGGGTTGGCCTCTCCGGTCCAGTTTTAAATTGGTTTAGGACCTATATAATCTCTACGGGATCGGTGTCCCGTATACGGGACGGTTGAGCTAACATGCGCTAATGTGATTAGCATGACTGTTGTAAGTAACAGCAAACTTTCCAGAACATAGACATGCAGTGGCGGCTCCTGAAAAAATTCTCAGGGGGGGCAATTTTTCTGATGATTTAGGTGACCTACACACATTTTTAAAAAGATATGTCCAGCAACAACATGAAGACAGGGGCAGCATATAAGTCAATACCAGAAGCATTTATTGACTGATCTCAAAAGTGTTGGCTTACAAAATCAAAATAAGTTATCACAGTAAAAATAATCAAGGGTGTTCTTTCACATTCCTCAACACTGCATAAACAATATGCATTTCCATAAACAAATGAAATATCAGCTGAAAATACAGCATCTTGGTATTTGTTCAGATTGCAGGATCAACAAGAGCTTTTACCACATTTTTTGCCTCATGGTTGAATTGGAAATATGTGCACCTGAGCATAATTCACAACAAGCAAGCAGGAGCTTTTGATAGAGGCTACTGAAAACATTGATGCAAGTTATTGGTAATAAGACATTTTTATAGACTTCCATATTCTGCCCTCTTGTATAGATTTGTGAAAATGAACAGTGATAGACATTTTGCTTGAAAACAGAATTTGAAAGTAATTTCTAGAAAAGGTAAACACAGCTATCTGTATGGCTTTGTAAAAATGAACAACCATATTCTGGCCAATTGTATAGATTTGTAAATATAAACAACAATATTCTGGCCAATTGTATAGATTTGTAAAAATGAACATGAACAGATTTTTTTTTGTTTTACTTTTTTTAAAATGAAAAATAACTATTTTAAACAACATCAACTGTGAACTGATTTGGGCGTGTGTGTGTTAAAGAGACAGGGAGGGAGGGACAAAGAGAGAGAGAGGCTACATTACTTGTACTGAAACTGTTCTCTTCTCTGTTTCAATACAGCAAAGCGTTCAATGACTTTCTCATTGAAATCAGGCATGCTGAGGACTAGTTCCCTCTCCATGGAAAGCATGGCCAGTGCATTCAGACGTTCCTGGCCCATTGAATTTCGCAGGAATGTCTTAACTCGTGTCAAAGTTGAGAAACATCTCTCAGCTTCAGCTGTTGTCATGGGAGTAGTTATGAGGATGTTCAACAGAGTCACAGTCTCAGAGAACGTCTCCTGGAGGTTGTAGCTCATGAGAACCTGGTACAGTGCCAGTGCACCACAGCCTCCCTTGAATTCAGGATTCTCATAGATCAGAGATAGTTCTGTCTTGAGCTTTGCCTTGCTCAGCATGGGGTATGCATTCACAGTGGCATTCAGAGCCTCATCAGGAAATGAATGGCAGTACCTTTCAAACATGTCTGCTTGCAGTAAGGTAGCACTCACAAGGTGGCCAGAGAAAGAGAACCTTTCTTTGGTGTGATCCAGGATGGTGTTGCAGACCTCTTCAGACAGCCTCTGCTTCTCCTCTTCTCTCAAAGCTGTTCTGGGTCTTTTGGCTCCTGTTGCTTCTTGCAGCTGCTGTTGAGAGGAGTCCCTGAAGGCAAACAGACCAATGTGTTTGTTGGCTTTGTACAGTATTGTTGTCTATGTGATGCACAGGTATATGCAATGTATCCATGATGTATAGTACAAATACTTCAGTTCCACTTAAAATGGGCAGGGATGCATAAAGTCTTTAGTGTTTAAGTTAGCCTTTGTGTCTCACATAGCCTGGATGTTCAGCACAGTATACAGTGGTGCTCATAAGCTTATGATCCCATGCTAAAGTTGACTAAAAAGAGGAATAAAAAGAAAATAAAATTGGTGTCCATAAAGGTTGGATTTTCCAACTTTTTTAATTAAGTCATTAAGATAAATTTCCAAAAGATTATTTTTTTATTTTTTTATTCCTCTTTTTAGTCAACTTTAGAATGTGTTCATACACTTATGAGCACCACTGCACAGTACACATAGTATATAAAATAAAATAGATTACACCACTGGCCATATATAATGAGAATAATGTAATTTCAAACACAAATGCAGTCTCCTTTCATGCATACATTTTCAAATAAAGCTCTGCTTTGAGAAAGATCGAATGATATTGTTTAATCTTACCTTATGGCCTGCACACTGCTTGTGAAGCTGTCGAGGGCACTTTTGATAAAGACAGCATCGATGTCCTTCTTCTGTAGCTTCTGGTACAGAATGTCGACGTGGGGCATGATTTTGTGAAAAAGCCGCAGGAAAAAAATAAAATCTTCATCATGCAGCATCCTCACGTAGCCAGATGCCTCTCTCACTGTGCCCTGGTCAAATGAACCCAATGAACCCGTCCGGATGGCTTCAAAACATTCTATGAGGTCGTCTCGATTCTCGTAGACAGTGTTCACGACTCTGCTGTTGAAGTTCCACCGTGTGGATGAAGGTCTGGGCAGTCTTCGTGCAACAGTCTGGTCAAGAATGCTGGTGCGTTTGGGTGACCGGGAAAAAAAAGTTGTATGATCAAATTCAGCTGATGCGCATAGCAATGCACGTAATGGGCATTCTTGAAATGCTCACGCACCTTTTTCTGCACACCAGCCTTCTCTCCCCTCATCACACTGGCTCCATCGTAAGCTTGCGCAATGAGTTTGACTTTCTGTCATCGGCAAAAAGACCGTTCAGTCTCTCCAAAAGTACACTGGCGATTGAGACAGGTTGATTCCGAGATGGGAAGGAACTCAAAAGCGCTCCTGCACTTTGTGCTTGCTATCTATGTACCTCAGCACAAGCACCAACTGTGTCTGTGTAGAAACGTCCGTGGTCTCGTCAGCTTGGATAGCTACGAAGTTCGCAGACTTCACCTCCTCCACAATATGTTCCCTCGTGACCGCTAGCATACACTCCAGTAGCTCGTTTTGAATGGTCTTTGATGTGCCCTTGAAAACTTTAGCATTTTTAAGATGGTCATCAAACACCTCATCTAATTGTGCCACAAAGTTGACAAGTCCAAGAAAAATACCAGGGTTGGTGGAGCCCTCAGTTTCATCTTTGCCTCGCAAAGCTAACTCAAACACGCCGCAAAACTTCACACACTGGATTAGCCGGCTGAGGATATGGCGGTTCTTGCTAACCTCATCGTTGTGGCGGCGGACAGCTAGCCTGTATCCCTCATCCAGTTGAGTGGCAATATTCACTCTCCCCAAAGCAGAAATTCTCAAACAGCTATCCATGTGGGTCTTTGACAGCTCATGTTTCTTAATCTTTTCTGAAAGATGGTGCATGTCGGTTACACCAGTCGCTGTCCAAGCGGTGCTGTCTGAAGTGCCGCCTTCAGGGTGAATGAGTAAGCAGGGGTAGCAGAAAACTGCATTAGCTACATCGCAGCCTGCTAGCCAGGTTTTTCGTTCATACCAATTTTTGGAAAATCCTCGGGTGTAGGACTTCCCCCTTTAGTAGAAACCTGTTGAATTATTAAATTTGGTCTGGGAGGTCCTAATTGTTTCGTTGCCAATTTATCTTCATTTGTTCGCCGACAAAAAGGAACTTATTTCAAAGACACAATCGAGTTGCACTGAAGCCTAGCCATGTTGATAGTAGTAGTGAATTGATTGAGGCTGCTACCCTCTCTTTTCTTAGTTACGTTCATGTGACGAAAGCGCGTAAGTGCAAGCCCAGAGACACCCATTGAGATTGTATTGAAGGCTCTGAAATTTGAAAAAAATAGATTTTACATGGGAGTCTATGACAGAAGTTCTGGGCGATTTTCAATCTGACTGAAATCGCCCCAAAAGGGGGTGGAGCCATTTGAAGCACGACTTTAGCCTGATTGGACATTTAGTGGCAGTGTGGCACTGTGGCAGATCAGACGTATAGATTACAACACTGATAACTACTGTTGCCGTGATATAATTGATTAGAAAAAAAATCCCTTCCTTTTCCCGTTTGGCAGTGCGTCGCCCATATCGCCCTATTGAACAGGCCGTCCCTGTTAAGACATGTCTTATATGGGCAGAAAGCTTACAATCTTGTTAATCTAACTGCACTGTCCAATTTACAGTAGCTATTACAGTGAATAAATACCATGCTATTGTTTGAGGAGAGTGCACAACAACAAAAAACGTATCACGGCAACTGGTTTGATACATTCACCTCTGAAGGTAAATCATGTACTTACATTCTGTATTCTTGCTCTGATTTGTAATCCTAAGGGTCCCAGAGATAAAATGTAGCATAGTTTTGTTTGATAAAATCCAATTTTATATTCAAATGTAGGAGCTGGGTTCTACAGTTTGAACCTCTGCTGTCTCTGGCTCCACACTGTCACACCCTGGCTCTGGGACTCTATATGTTGAGCCAGGGTGTGTTCATTCTATGTGTTAGATTTCTATGTTGGTAGTTCTAGTTGTGGTTATTTCTATGTTGGCTAGAGTGACTCCCAATCAGAGGCAACGAGTGTCAGCTGTCGTTGGTTGTCTCTGATTGGGAGCCATATTTATACTGTCTATTTTCCCTTTGTGTTTGTGGGTTCTTGTTCCGTGTTGGTCATTGTTACCGTGGACTTCACGAGTCATTTCTTGTTTTGTTTATTGTTGTCTATTATCACTAAAGATAATAAAGTTTAAACATGTTCGTTCATCACGCTGCGCCTTGGTCTGTTCCCTACGACGAGCGTGACAGAAGAACCCACCTCACAAGGACCAAGCAGCGTGTCCCGGGGCAGAACTTGGACTGGACATGGGAGGAAGCGCCGGGAAAGGCCCTGGCGAAAGAGGAGCAGCGGCGTCAGCAGTGTCAACGTCGGACAGGCGAGAGGCAACCCCAGAAATTTTTTAGGGGGGGGCACACGGCATGGACGACGGGGCTGACGGAGGCAGAAAAGGGGCGGATTCAGAAGGCCACCAGGTTACAGGGGCCACTGGTCAAAGCAGGGAAGGAAGGTGTAGAGGCACGGCGAGAGGTACTGGGGTGTGTTACCAGTCCGGTCCGGCCCGTTCCAGATCCCGAGGTAGAGCCAGTGGTGTGTGTCCCCAGTACGGTCCGGCCTGTTCCGGACCCCTCGCACCAAGTGTACGGTGCGCGTCGCCAGCCCGGTCCGGCCTGTCCCTGCTCCTCGCACCAAGCCTACGGTATGCGTCGCCAGCCCGGTCCGGCCTGTCCCTGCTCCACGCACCAAGCCTACGGGGTGCGTCGTCAGCCCAGTCCGGCCTGTTCCTGCTCCACGCACCAAGCCTACGGTGTGCGTCGCCAGCCCAGTCCGGCCTGTCCCTGCTCCACGCACCAAGCCTACGGGGTGCGTCGTCAGCCCAGTCCGGCCTGTTCCTGCTCCACGCACCAAGCCTATGGTGTGCGTCGCCAGCCCAGTCCGGCCTGTCCCTGCTCCACGCACCAAGCATACGGTGTGCGTCGCCAGCCCGGCCCGGCCTGTCCCTGCTCCACGCACCAAGTCTACGGTGCGCGTCGCCAGCCCGGCCCGGCCTGTTCCTGCCACTCGCACCAAGTCTACGGTGCGCGTCGCCAGCCCGGCCCGGCCTGTTCCTGCCACTCGCACCAAGTATACGGTGCGCGTCGCCAGCCCGGCCCGGCCTGTTCCTGCCACTCGCACCAAGTCTACGGTGCGCGTCGCCAGCCCGGCCCGGCCTGTTCCTGCCACTCGCACTAAGCCAGGGGTGCGAGTCGTCAGCCTGGTAAGGCCCGTCCCTCCTCCACGCACCAAGCCAGGGGTGCGAGTCGTCAGCCTGGTAAGGCCCGTTCCTCCTCCACGCACCAAGCCAGGGGTGCGAGTCGTCAGCCTGGTAAGGCCCGTTCCTCCTCCACGCACCAGGCCAGGGGTGCGCGTCGTCAGCCTGGTAAGGCCCGTTCCTCCTCCACGCACTAAGCCCGGGGTGCGCGTCGTCAGTCCAGCACAACCGTGCCTGGGCCACCGGTGCCTGGGAAGGTACCGGTCAACTGCTCCACTACGGAGCTGAAGCTAACCGCTCCTGCTACGTCCAGTTCAGCTCCAGCCAGCGGGGCCAGACTGGACCAGGGGCGCTATGGGGGGGTTTATTGGAGGGTGGTGGTCAAGGCCGGAGCCAGAACCGCCGCCGAGGAGGTATGCCCGCCCAGCCCTCCCCTGTTTTGCTCTAGTTGAGGCGCGATCGCAGTCCGCGCCTTTAGGGGGGGGGGTACTGTCACACCCTGGCTCTGGGACTCTATATGTTGAGCCAGGGTGTGTTCATTCTATGTGTTAGATTTCTATGTTGGTAGTTCTAGTTGTGGTTATTTCTATGTTGGCTAGAGTGACTCCCAATCAGAGGCAACGAGTGTCAGCTGTCGTTGGTTGTCTCTGATTGGGAGCCATATTTATACTGTCTATTTTCCCTTTGTGTTTGTGGGTTCTTGTTCCGTGTTGGTCATTGTTACCGTGGACTTCACGAGTCGTTTCTTGTTTTGTTTATTGTTGTCTATTATCACTAAAGATAATAAAGTTTAAACATGTTCGTTCATCACGCTGCGCCTTGGTCTGTTCCTTACGACGATCGTGACACACACCCACATTGCCCGGCCATCTAGATGTGTGAAAGTTAGTGTATAAGCAAATGATCCATCATGTATGACATTCCTGGGAGTGTGTAAATGTACATTTTCTATTACCATATCATTTTTGTATGTTCTCTGTAGTTATGTACTTGAAAATATATAAATTGACCAATTCGGCACATTTGGGCAGACTTGATACAAATTAGTCCAGTATTGCAATGCTTCACTGGATCAATCTGAAACTTTGCACACACACTGCTGCCATGTAGTGGCCAAAATCGAAATTGCGCATAAACTGCAATATGATATTGTGGCCTTTCTCTTACATTTTACATTTTTACATTTTAGTCATTTAGCAGACACTCTTATCCAGAGCGACTTGAGTGCATACATTTTTCACACTTGTGAGTACTGCTGTTTTAGTGAGTGCTTGGTGTCTGTCACTGTTGCGACATCAGCACCTATTCTCAGAACCCCCAGTTTTATGACTGTATCTTTGCCCAGGAGTGGTTCTCCATTTCCTTTGATTACAATTAACTTTGCTTGCTCAGTTATGTTGCTGGTTGTGATTTCACCTTTGAATGTACCCTTGACTGATAGTGGTTCACTAGAACAATACGAATACAATTTGTTCTCTGTCATAGGGTCATATGAGTGACACTATCTTATCTAACTTCAGTCTTTACCATGTATTCTCATCTATCACACATTGCTAATTGCATCTGAGTCAATCAACATTCTCATTTCAACTCCCTGTGTCCAAGTTCGGTTTTCACTTTAAAGTTTGAACATGTTTGTGAATGATATTGTTACAGTGGGACTAAGTATGTTGTCATGTTACTTACTCCCCTTTCCGGGGGGGTTGAGCCCCCCTTAATCTGGCAGATAAAACAATATAGTGTGCGCTCACATTGGGTCTGATCATGGTCCATATGTCCCTTGATACTGTAGCAAGAGCACCATCACTGTTCTGTACAACAGCACTCTAGTAGTGATGTTAGTAAACTGAGATTATTCGAGAACCCTATATCTGTTGTCGCGTCGTCTAAGCCTCTGGGTGAGTATCTTTTCTACCTTCTATAACGGGACCTGCTAACAGCCTAGCAAACGGCTAGCCATTCACAAAAGTAATAACAGCGAGATAAACATCTACATAAAGCACAATGATATCTCTGAACTCTAAAGAATGCAGAATTCAAATACAAAATCATTTGTTTAGCTTCTATTCTGTGGCTGCATGAAATAGCAAACATAATGTGAAGTCAGCAATTGCATTTATTTACTTCATCTTATTGTGGCTCAAGCCAACTTGTACTCTATGATTTAGCGATGTGGACTTCAGAAAGTGCTCGGCTCGTTCTCGACACTGTGTGCATCACTGAGGTATGTGCACCTGTATGTGAGATTAAATCTGCACTCACCGTGAGGTATTGCACCGCCTACCAGGAGAAATGGCATGAAAAGTGTGTGTCCCATTTCTTCAACCTAGAAGGAAACGAGGCAAATTGGGGTTGCAGGATTTTGGGCAGAACATAACATTTCCCATGTAACCGTGTTTTATTACTGGCAGGCAATGCATAACTTTCTAAATATCTGTATCGCTAGCTAGCACAGGAGCCTCTTTGCACCTCGCGTTGGAGCTTCCAGAACCGACCAGAAGACTTCTCCAGAACTGTGTTTGTTGATCAGAGTTGTACCCAACCATTTCCCGAAGATCATGTCACAGTGAGTGAAAACGTGGATGGTAGCTGAAACGCTAACACAGATGAAAGGGGTTACTATAATCTTTGTAACTAGCTAAAGTTAGATAGCTAGCGTTACACAGCTAGCTAACGTTAGCGCTTGTGTCTTTCTTAGTTAGCTAGCAAAACAAGCCATACCTATCGGCCGTGTGTAGGACAGGTTATCTACTAGCTAGCTTGCTCACAAGCAGAAAACGAAAAGTTAACTTGATTCCTATTGTTTTAACGTTACGTTCCCAGACAGTGAGGTTATGGTGGTAAATCATTGACATAATGATTTGAGCGTGTAGAATAGATTTGTAGTTGTAAAAACAATTTGCAAATGTGTAACTGATGAGTTGTGAACATAAAATAATCTGTAGTTGTAAACACATTTGCAAATGTGTAACTGATGACAAATTTGTCGTTGAAATCGCATTCGCAAACTTGTAACTTAATAATTGGGATCAAAAAGGATGGCTCACCCCTCACAGTTCTGGGTGACTTCAACCTACCTTTGACTCATTTCTCTCTGCCTCCTTCTTTCCACTCCTCCTCTTTTGACCTCACCCTCTCACCGTCCCCCCCTACTCACAAGGCAGGCAATACGCTTGACCTCATCTTTACTAGATGCTGTTCTTCTACTAATCTCACTGCAACTCCCCTCCAAGTCTCCGACCACTACTTTGTATCCTTTTCTCTCTCGCTCTCCTCCAACACTACTCACTCTGGCCCTACTCAGATGGTAATGCGCCGTCGCAACCTTCGCAACCTCTCTCTCTCCCGCTACTCTCTCCTCTTCCGTCCTATCATCTCTTCCCTCTGCTCAATACTTCTCCCTCCAATCTCCTGATTCTGCCTCCTCAACCCTCCTCTCTTCCCTTTCTGCATCCTTTGACTCTCTATGTCCCCTATCCTCCCGGCCGGCTTGGTCCTCCCCTCCTGCTCCGTGGCTTGACAACTCATTGCGAGCTCACAGGACAGGGCTCCGGGCAGCCGAGCGGAAATGGAGGAAAACTAGACTCCCTGCGGACCTGGCATCTTTTCACTCCCTCCTCTCTACATTTTCTTCATCTGTTTCTGCTGCTAAAGCCACTTTCTACCACTCTAAATTCCAAGCATCTGCCTCTAACCCTAGGCAGCTCTTTGCCACCTTCTCCTCCCAGCTGAATCCTCCTACCCCCCCCACCCCGCTCACACTGCCCTACCCTATGCTTTGACTTCTTTCTCCCCTCACTCTCCAGATGAAATCTTGCGACTTATGATGGCCGGCCGCCCAACAACCTGCCCGCTTGACCCTATCCCCTCCTCTCTTCTCCAGACCATCTCCGGTGACCTTCTCCCTTACCTCACCTCGCTCATCAACTCATCCTTGACCGCTGGCTATGTCCCTTCCATCTTCAAGAGAGCGAGAGTTGCACCCCTTCTCAAAAAACCAACACTCGATCCCTCTGATCTTTCTTTTCTCTCCAAAACTCTTGAGCGTGCCGTCTATAGCCAACTCTCTTGCTATCTCTCTCAGAATGACCTTCTTGATCCAAACCAGTCAGGTTTCAAGACTGGTCATTCAACTGAGACTGCTCTTCTCTGTGTCACGGAGGCTCTCCGCACTGCTAAAGCTAACTCTCTCTCCTCTGCTCTTGTCCTTCTAGACCTGTCTGTTGCCTTTGATACTGTGAACCATCAGATCCTCCTCTCCACCCGCTCCGAGTTGGGCATCTCCGGCGCGGCTCACTCTTGGATTGAGTCCTACCTGACCGGTCGCTCCTACCAAGTGGCGTGGCGAGATTCTGTCTCCGCACCACATGCTCTCACCACTGGTGTCCCCCAGGGCTCAGTTCTAGGCCCTCTCCTATTCTCGCTATACACCAAGTCACTTGGCTCTGTCATATCCTCACATGGCCTCTCCTATCATTGCTACGCAGATGACACACAACTAATCTTCTCCTTTCCCCCTTCTGATAACCAGGTGGCGAATCGCATCTTTGCATGTCTGGCAGACATATCAGTGTGGATGACGGATCACCACCTCAAGCTGAACCTCGGCAAGACAGAGCTGCTCTTCCTCCCGGGGAAGGACTGCCCGTTCCATGATCTCGCCATCACGGTTGACAACTCCGTTGTGTCCTCCTCCCAGAGTGCGAAGAGCCTTGGCGTGACCCTGGACAACACCCTGTTGTTCTCCGCTAACATCAAGGCGGTGACCCGATCCTGTAGGTTCATGCTCTACAACATTCGGAGAGTACGACCCTGCCTTACACAGGAAGCGGCACAGGTCCTAATCCAGGCACTTGTCATCTCCCGTCTGGATTACTGCAACTCGCTGTTGGCTGGGCTCCCTGCCTGTGCCATTAAACCCCTACAACTCATCCAGAATGCCGCAGCCCGTCTGGTGTTCAACCTTCCCAAGTTATCTCACGTCACCCCGCTCCTCCGCACACTCCACTGGCTTCCAGTTGAAGCTCGCATCTGCTAAAAGACCATGGTGCTTGCCTACGGAGCTGTGAGGGGAACGGCACCTCCGTACCTTCAGGCTCTGATCAGTCCCTACACCCAAACGAGGGCATTGCGTTCATCCACCTCTGGCCTGCTGGCCCCCCTACCTCTGCAGAAGCACAGTTCCCGCTCAGCCCAGTAAAAACTGTTCGCTGCTCTGGCACCCCAATGGTGGAACAAGCTCCCTCACGACGCCAGGACAGCGGAGTCACTCACCACCTTCCGGAGACACTTGAAACCCCACCTCTTTAAGGAATACCTGGGATAGGATAAAGTAATCCTTCTACCCCCCCTTACCCCACCCCAAAGAAAGAAAAAAAAACATATTGTAAAGTGGTTATCCGTGTGGTCCTCTGTAGCTCAGCTGGTAGAGCACGGCGCTTGTAACGCCAAGGTAGTGGGTTCGATCCCCGGGACCACCCATACACAAAAAAAAATTAATTATGCACGCACGACTGTAAGTCGCTTTGGATAAAAGCGTCTGCTAAATGGCATATTATTATTATTATTATCCCACTGGCTATCATAAGTTGAATGCACCAATGTGTAAGTCGCCCTGGATAAGAGCGTCTGCTAAATGACGTAAATGTAAATGTAAAAAGTGCATCTGTACACCTACGCAAGTCAATTTCGCGCGCTCAGACGTTTGGCAGTGCTTTGGCGCCCTACCGTGACAAAAATATTTCTACATGCAAATGTTTAGCGAGTACCACTTCCTCCCGATTTGGCCCGTACCTGGCACTATCTAGGGGCCTCTGCCTTGCTAGCACACATGTCCGCCTCCTGAAGCGTCTTACCAGTCGGAGCCACGCGAAAAGCTAGCTATTCACTCACGCAAGTGGGGACACTTCAGGCTGAGGAGTACGTTTCACACACCCCATGTTGAAGCACATCTCTTGCATTTCAAAGATGATGGAACAAAAAAAGATATAAAAAACGCATGTTTTTTTGTTTGTATTATCTTTTACCAGATCTAATATGTTATATTCTCCTACATTAATTTCACATTTCTACAAACTTCAAACTGTTTCCTTTCAAATGGCATCAAGAATATGCATATCCTTGCTTCAGGTCCTGAGCTACAGGAAGTTAGATTTGGGTATGTCATTTTAGGCGAAAATTGAAAAAAATAGTTAGATCCTATTCGGCTATTTCAGCTACACCCCGTTGCTGACAGGTGTATAAAGTCGAGCACACCGCCATGCAATCTCCATAGACAAACATTGGCAGTAGAATGGCCTTACTGAAGACCTCAGTGACTTTCAATGTGGCACCGTCATAGGATGCCACCTTTCCAACAAGTCAGTTCATCAAATTTCACAACTGCCTCTGGAAGCAACATCAGCAGAAGAACTGTTCGTCGGGAGCTTTATAAAATGGGTTTCCATGGCCGAGCAACCGCACACAAGCCATGCGCAATGTCAAGCATCGGCTGGAGTTGTGTAAAGCTCGCCGCCATTTGACTCTGGAGCTGTGGAAACACGTTCTCTGCAGTGATGAATCACGTTTAACCATCTGGCAGTCCAACTGAATAATCTGGGTTTGGCAGATGCCAGGAGAATGCTACCTGCCCAAATGCATACTGCCAACTGTAAAGTTTGGTGGAGGACGAATAATTGTCTGAGGCTGTTTTACATGGTTCGGGCTAGGCCCTTTAGTTCCAGTGAAGGGAAATCTTAAGGCTACAGCATACAATTACATTTTAGACGATTCTGTGCTTCAAACTTTGTGGCACTATGTCGGGAAGGCCCTTTCCTGTTTCAGCGTGACAATGCCTCCATGCACAAAGCAAGGTCCATACAGAAATGGTTTGTCGAGATCGGTGTGGAAGAACTTGACTGGCGTACACAGAGCCCTGACCTCAACCCCATCGAATACCTTTGGGATGAATTGGAACGCCGACTTCGAGCCAGGCCTAATCGCCCAACATCAGTGCCTGACCTCACTAATGCTATTGTGGCTGAATGGAAGCGAGTCCCTGCAGCAATGTTCCAACATCTAGTGAAACGCCTTCCCAGAAGAGTGGAGGCTTTTATAGCAGCAAATGGGGGACCAACTCCATATTAATGCCCATGATTTTGGAATGAGATGTTCGACAAGCAGGTGTTCAAATACTTTTGGTCAATCAATCAATCAATCAATTTTATTTTATATAGCCCTTCTTACATCAGCTAATATCTCGAAGTGCTGTACAGAAACCCAGCCTAAAACCCCAAACAGCTAGTAATGCAGGTGTAGAAGCACGGTGGCTAGGAAAAACTCCCTAGAAAGGCGAAAACCTAGGAAGAAACCTAGAGAGGAACCAGGCTATGAGGGGTGGCCAGTCCTCTTCTGGCTGTGCCGGGTGGAGATTATAACAGAACCATGCCAAGATGTTCAAAAATGTTCTTAAGTGACAAGCATGGTCAAATAATAATCAGGAATAAATCTCAGTTGGCTTTTCATAGCCGATCATTAAGAGTTGAAAACAGCAGGTCTGGGACAGGTAGGGGTTCCATAACCGCAGGCAGAACAGTTGAAACTGGAATAGCAGCAAGGCCAGGCGGACTGGGGACAGCAAGGAGTCACCACGGCCGGTAGTCCCGACGTATGGTCCTAGGGCTCAGGTCTCTCAGTTGGCTTTTCATAGCCGATCATTAAGAGTTGAAAACAGCAGGTCTGGGACAGGTAGGGGTTTCGTAGCCGCAGGCAGAACAGTTGAAACTGGAATAGCAGCAAGGCCAGGCGGACTGGGGACAGCAAGGTGTCATCATGCCCGGTAGTCCTGACGTATGGTCCTAGGG
Source organism: Coregonus clupeaformis (assembly GCF_020615455.1). Classification (NCBI taxonomy): domain Eukaryota; kingdom Metazoa; phylum Chordata; class Actinopteri; order Salmoniformes; family Salmonidae; genus Coregonus; species Coregonus clupeaformis. Next base: position 297,595 of record NC_059222.1, read on the forward strand.
CTCAGGTTCTCAGAGAGAAAGAGAGAACGAGAGAATTAGAGAGAGCATACTTAAATTCACACAGGACACTGGATAAGACAGGAGAAGTACTCCAGGTATAACCAACTAACCCCAGCCCCCCGACACATAAACTACTGCAGCATAAATACTGGAGGCTGAGACAGGAGCGGTCCGGAGACACTGTGGCCCCATCCGAAGAAACCCCGGACAGGGCCAAACAGGAAGGATATAACCCCACCCACTCCGCCAAAGCACAGCCCCCGCACCACTAGAGGGATATCCCCAACCACCAACTTACAATCCTGAGACAAGGCCGAGTATAGCCCACAGAGGTCTCCACCACAGCACAAACCAAGGGGGGGGGCGCCAACCCAGACAGGAAGATCACGTCAGTAACTCAACCCACTCAAGTGACGCACCCCTCCCAGGGACGGCATGAAAGAGCACCAGCAAGCCAGTGACTCAGCCCCTGCAACAGGGTTAGAGGCAGAGAACCCCAGTGGAGAGGGGAACCGGCCTGGCAGAGACAGCAAGGGCTGTTCGTTGCTCCAGCCTTTCCGTTCACCTTCACACTCCTGGGCCAGACTACACTCAATCATATGACCTACTGAAGAGATAAGTCTTCAGTAAAGACTTAAAGGTTGAGACCGAGTCTGCGTCTCTCACATGGGTAGGCAGACTGTTCCATAAAAATGGAGATCTATAGGAGAAAGCCCTGCCTCCCGCTGTTTGCTTAGAAATTCTAGGGACAATTAGGAGGCTCTGCGTCTTGTGACCGTAGCGTACGTATTGGTATGTACGGCAGGACCAACTCGGAAAGATAGGTAGGAGCAAGCCCATGTAACGCTTTATAGGTTAACAGTAAAACCTTGAAATCAGCCCTTGCCTTAACAGGAAGCCAGTGTAGGGAAGCTAGCACTGGAGTAATATGATCAAATTTCTTGGTTCTAGTCAGGATTCTAGCAGCCGTATTTAGCACTAACTGAAGTTTATTTAGTGCTTTATCCGGGTAGCCGGAAAATAGAGCATTGCAGTAGTCTAACCTAGAAGTAACAAATGCATGGATTAATTTTTCTGCATCATTTTTGGACAGAAAATTTCTGATTTTTGCAATGTTACGTAGATGGAAAAAAGCTGTCCTTGAAACAGTCTTGATATGTTCGTCAAAAGAGAGATCAGGGTCAAGAGTAACGCCGAGGTCCTTCACAGTTTTATTTGAGACGACTTTACAACCATCAAGATGAATTGTCAGATTTAACAGAAGATCTCTTTGTTTCTTGGGACCTAGAACAAGCATCTCTGTTTTGTCCGAGTTTAAAAGTAAAAAAGTTTTCAGCCATCCACTTCCTTATGTCTGAAACACAGGCTTCTAGCGAGGGCAATTTTGGGGCTTCACCATGTTTCATTGAAATGTACAGCTGTGTGTCATCCGCATAGCAGTGAAAGTTAACATTATGTTTTCGAATAACATCCCCAAGAGGTAAAATATATAGTGAAAACAATAGTGGTCCTAAAACGGAACCTTGAGGAACACCGAAATGTACAGTTGATTTGTCGGAGGACAGACCATTCACAGAGACAAACTGATATCTTTCCGACAGGTAGGATCTAAACCAGGCCAGAACTTGTCCGTGTAGACCAATTTGGGTTTCCAGTCTCTCCAAAAGAATGTGGTGATCGATGGTGTCAAAGGCAGCACTAAGGTCTAGTAGCACGAGGACAGATGCAGAGCCTCGGTCTGACGCCATTAAAAGGTCATTTACCACCTTCACAAGTGCAGTCTCAGTGCTATGATGGGGTCTAAAACCAGACTGAAGCATTTCGTATACATTGTTTGTCTTCAGAAAGGCAGTGAGTTGCTGCGCAACAGCTTTTTCTAAAATTTTTGAGAGGAATGGAAGATTCGATATAGGCCGATAGTTTTTTATATTTTCCGGGTCAAGGTTTGGCTTTTTCAAGAGAGGCTTTATCACTGCCACTTTTAGTGAGTTTGGTACACATCCGGTGGATAGAGAGCTGTTTATTATGTTCAACATAGGAGGGCCAAGCACAGGAAGCAGCTCCTTCAGCAGTTTAGTAGGAATAGGATCCAGTATGCAGCTTGAAGGTTTAGAGGCCATGATTATTTTCATCATTGTGTCAAGAGATATAGTACTAAAACACTTAAGTGTCTCTCCCGATCCCAGGCCCTCGCAGAGCTGTGCAGATCCATGACAGCTAAGCCCTGGAGGAATACGCAGATTCAAAGAGGAGTCCGTAATTTGCTTTCTAATGGTCATGATCTTTTCCTCAAAGAAGTTCATGAATTTATCACTGCTGAAGTGAAAGCCATCCTCTCTTGGGGAATGCTGCTTTTAGTTAGCTTTGCAACAGTATCAAAAAGAAATTTTGGATTGTTCTTATTTTCCTCGATTAAGTTGGAAAAGTAGGATGATCGAGCAGCAGTGAGGGCTCTTCGGTACTGCACGGTACTGTCTTTCCAAGCTAGTCGGAAGACTTCCAGTTTGGTGTGGCGCCATTTCCGTTCCAATTTCCTGGAAGCTTGCTTCAAAGCTCGGGTATTTTCTGTATACCAGGGAGCTAGTTTCTTATGACAAATGTTTTTCGTTTTTAGGGTGCAACTGCATCTAGGGTATTGCGCAAGGTTAAATTGAGTTCCTCAGTTAAGTGGTTAACTGATTTTTGTCCTCTGACGTCCTTGGGTAGGCAGAAGGAGTCTGGAAGGGCATCAATGAATTTTTGTGTTGTCTGAGAATTTATAGCACGACTTTTGATGCTCCTTGGTTGGGGTCTGAGCAGATTATTTGTTGCGATTGCAAACGTAATAAAATGGTGGTCCGATAGTCCAGGATTTTGTGGAAAAACATTAAGATCTACAACATTTATTCCATGGGACAAAACTAGGTCCAGAGTATGACTGTGGCAGTGAGTAGGTCCAGAGACATGTTGGACAAAACCCACTGAGTCGATAATGGCTCCGAAAGACTTTTGGAGTGGGTCTGTGGACTTCTCCATGTGAATATTAAAATCACCAAAAATTAGAATATGATCTGCTATGACTACAAGGTCTGATAGGAATTCAGGAAACTCAGAGAGGAACGCTGTATATGGCCCAGGAGGCCTGTAAACAGTAGCTATAAAAAGTGATTGAGTAGGCTGCATAGATTTCATGACTAGAAGCTCAAAAGATGAAAACGCCATTTTTTTTTTGTAAATTGAAATTTGCTATCGTAAATGTTAGCTACACCTCCGCCTTTGCGGGATGCACGGGGAATATGGTCACTAGTGTAACCAGGAGGTGAGGCCTCATTTAACACAGCAAATTCATCAGGCTTAAGCCATGTTTCAGTCAGGCCAATCACATCAAGATTATGATCAGTGATTAGTTCATTGACTATGACTGCCTTTGAAGTGAGGGATCTAACATTAAGTAACCCTATTTTGAGATGTGAGGTATCACGATCTCTTTCAATAATGGCAGGAATGGAGGAGGTCTTTATCCTAATAAGATTGCTAGGGTGAACACCGCCATGTTTAGTTTTGCCCAACCTAGGTCGAGGCACAGACACAGTCTCAATGGGTATGGCTGAGCTGACTACACTGACTGTGCTATTGGCAGACTCCACTAAGCTGGCAGGTTGGCTAACAGCCTGCTGCCTGGCCTGCACCCTATTTCACTGTGGGGCTAGAGGAGTTAGAGCCCTATCTATGTTGGTAGATAAGAGGAGAGCACCCCTCCAGCTAGGATGGAGTCCGTCACTCCTCAGCAGGTCAGGCTTGGTCCTGTTTGTGGGTGAGTCCCAGAAAGAGGGCCAATTATCCACAAATGTTATCTTTTGGGAGGGGCAGAAAACAGTTTTCAACCAGCGATTAAGTGCTGAGACTCTGCTGTAGAGCTCGTCACTTCCCCTAACTGGGAGGGGGCCCAGAGACAATTACTCGATGCCGACACATCTTTCTAGCTGATTTACACGCTGAAGCTATGTTGCACTTGGTGACCTCTGACTGTTTCATCCTAACATCGTTGGTGCCGACGTGGATAACAATATCTCTATACTCTCTACACTCGCCAGTTTTAGCTTTAGCCAGCACCATCTTTAGATTAGCCTTAACGTCGGTAGCCCTGCCCCCTGGTAAACAGTGTATGATCGCTGGGTGATTCGTTTTAAGTCTAATACTGCGGGTAATGGAGTCGCCAATGACTAGGGTTTTCAATTTGTCAGAGCTAATGGTGGGAGCCTTCGGCGTCTCAGACCCCGTAACGGGAGGAGTAGAGACTAGAGAAGACTCAGACTCAGACTCCGACTCGCTACATAATGGGGAAAACCGGTTGAAGGTTTCTGTCGGCTGAATGAGCGACACCGGTTGAGCATTCCAACAGTATTTCCCTCCAGAAGCCATGAGAAAGTTGTCCGGCTGCGGGGACTGTGCGGGGGATTTATACTAACGTTACTGTCTGTACTTACTGGTGGCACAGACGCTGTTTCTTCCTTTCCTACACTGAAATTACCCTTGCCTAACGATTGCGTCTGAAGCTGGGCTTGTAGCACAGCTATTCTCGCCGTAAGGCGATCGTTCTCCTGTATATTATGAGTACAGCGACTGCAATTAGAAGAGATCATGTTAATGTTACTACTTAGCTTCGGCTGTTGAAGATGTTGATGAACCATGTCCAGATAAAGCGTCCGGAGTGAAAAAGTTGAATAAGGGAAAAAAGTTGCGATGGAAAAAAGGAAAATAACGTAAAGTTGGCAGCTAAAACGTACAGGAAAATGACTCTTCTGTCTCAGGATAAACGTCCGGGGTGAAAAAGTTTAACGAAAAAAGATGAGTGAAGATATTCACTGCTACGCAAATTATACACAACTTTACATTTCTGTGTCACCAGAGGATTTTAGCTTCACTTATGAATTATTATACTCTATTAGTGATTTAAAGACTTAGATGGCTCACAACTTCCTCCAGCTAAATCAAGACAAGACCGGGCCTCCCGAGTGGCGCAGCGGACTAAGGCACTGCATCGCAGTGCTAGAGGCGTCACTACATACCCCGGTTTGATCCCGGGCTGTGTCACAGCCGGCTGTGACCAGGAGACCCATGAGGCGGTGCACAATTGGCCCAGCGTCGTCCGGGTTAGGGGCAGGTTTGACCAAAGATAACCCTGAAGGACCTGCAAAGCTCCACAGCGGAGATTGGAGTATCTGTCCATAGGACCACTTTAAGCCGTACACTCCACAGAGCTGGGCTTTACGGAAGAGTGGCCAGAAAAAAGCCATTGCTTAAAGAAAAAAATAAGTAAACACATTTGGTGTTCGCCAAAAGGCATGTGGGAGACTCCCCAAAGATACGGAAGAAGGTACTCTGGTCAGATGAGACAAAAATTGAGCTTTTTGGCCATCAAGGAAAATGCTATGTCTGGCGCAAACCCAACACCTCTCATCACCCCGAGAACAACATCCCCACAGTGAAGCACGGTGGTGGCAGCATCAAGCTGTGGGGATGTTTTTCCATCGGCAGGGACTGGGAAAATAGTCAGAATTGAAGGAATGATGGATGGCGCTAAATATAGGGAAATTCTTGAAGGAAACCTGTTTCAGTCTTCCAGAGATTTGAGACTGGGACAGAGGTTCACCTTCCAGCAGGACAATGACCCTAAGCATACTACTAAAGCAACACTCGAGTGATTTAAAGGGAAACATTTAAATGTTTTGCAATGGCCTAGTCAAAGCCCAGACTTCAATCCAATTGAGAATCTGTGGTATGACTTAAAGATTGCTGTACAGTGGAACTCATCCAACTTGAAGGAACTGGAGCAGTTTTGCCTTGAAGAAAGGGCCAGTGGCTAGATGTGCCAAGCTTATAATAATAATAATAAAATAATATGCCATTTAGCAGACGCTTTTATCCAAAGCGACTTACAGTCATGCGTGCATACATTTTTGTGTATGGGTGGTCCCAGGGATCGAACCCACTACCTTGGCGTTACAAGCGCCGTGCTCTACCAGCTGAGCTATAGAGACATACCCCAAGAGACTTGCAGCTGTAATTGCTGCAAAAGATGGATCTACAAAGTATTGACTTTGGGGAGGGTGAATAGTTACAGTTGAAGTCGGAAGTTTACATACACCTTAGCCAAATACATTTAAACTCAGTTTTTCACAATTCCTGACATTTAATCCTAGTAAAAATTCCCTGTCTTAGGTCAGTTAGGATCACCCCTTTATTTTAAGAATGTGAAATGTCAGAATAATTGTAGAGAGAATGATTTATTTCAGCTTTTATTTATTTCATCACATTCCCAGTGGGTCAGAAGTTTACATACACTCAATTAGTATTTGGTAGCATTGCCTTTAAATTGTTTAACTTGGGTCAAACGTTTCGTGTAGCCTTCCACAAGCTTCCCACAATAAGTTGGGTGAATTTTGGCCCATTCCTCCTGACAGAGCTGGTGTAACTGAGTCAGGTTTGTAGGCCTCCTTGCTCGCACACACTTTTTCAGTTCTGCCCACAAATGTTCTATAGGATTGAGGTCAGGGCATTGTGATGGCCACTCCAATACCTTGACTTTGTTGTCCTTAAGGCATTTTGCCACAACTTTGGAAGTATGCTTGGGGTCATTGTCCATTTGGAAGACCCATTTGCGATCAAGCTTTAACTTCCTGACTGATGTCTTGAGATGTTGCTTCAATATATCCACATCATTTTCCTTCCTCATGATGCCATCTATTTTGTGAAGTGCACCAGTCCCTCCTGCAGCAAAGCACCCCCACAGCATGATGCTGCCACCCCCGTGCTTGACGTTTGGGATGGTGTTCTTTGGCTTGCAACCCCCCTTTTTTTCCTCCAAACATAACGATGGTCATTATGGCCAAACAGTTCTATTTTTGTTTCATCAGACCAGAGGACATTTCTCCAAAAAGTACGATCTTTGACCCCATGTGCAGTTGCAAACCGTAGTCTGGCTTTTTTATGGCGGTTTTGGAGCAGTGGCTTCTTCCTTGCTGAGCGGCCTTTCAGGTTATGTCGATATAGGACTTGTTTTACTGTGGATATAGATACTTTTGTACCTGTTTCCTCTAGCATCTTCCTAAGGTCCTTTGTTGTTGTTCTGGGATGGATTTGCACTTTTCGCACCAAAGTATGTTCATCTCTAGGAGATAGAACGCGAGGTCTTGGCTGATTTTCCCATGTTGTCAAGCAAAGAGGCACTGAGTTTGAAGGTAGGCTTTGAAATACATCCACAGGTACACCTCCAATTGACTCAAATGATGTCAATTAGCCTATCAGAAGCTTCTAAAGCCATGACATCATTTTCTGGAATTTTCCAAGCTGTTTAAAGGCACAGTCATCTTAGTGTGTAAACTTCTGACCCACTGGAATTGTGATACAGTGAATTATAAGTGAAATAATCTGTCTGTAAACAATTGTTGGAAAAATTACTTGTGTCATGCCCAAAGCAGATGTCCTAACCGACTTGCCAAAAATATAGTTTGTTAACAAGAAATGGTGGAGTGGCTGAAAACCTAGTTTTAATGATTACAACCAAAGTGTATGTAAACTGCCGACTTCAACTGTATGCACGCTCAAGTTTTCTGTTTTTTTGTCTCATTTCTTGTTTGTTCCACAATAAAAAATATTTTGCATCTTCAAAGTGGTAGGCATGTTGTGTAAATCAAATGATACAAACCCCCAAAAAATCTATTTTAATTCCAGGTTGTAAGGCAACAAAATAGGAAAAATGCCAAGGGGGTGAATACTTTCGCAAGCCACTGTACCCAGTAGGTCCCTCAGGTCCTCTGGCACTGGCCTTTTAACTATCCCAAAACCTAAGACCAAGAGACATACAGAGGCATCCTTTCGTTATTTTGCCCCCAGCCTCTGGAATAGCCTGCCAGAGAATCTGAGGGGGGCGGAAACTGTGGACATATTTAAAAGAGATTCTAAAACACACCTTTTTAGCTTTTCCTTAGGGTGCTTTTTAGTCATTCAGTTTTTATTGTTATTCTTTAGTTTTTTTGTTTGTTGTGTAGCAAATATTTCAGTTTTTATTTTCATTGTATTCATTTTTTCCTGTGAAGCACATTGTGTTGCATTCCATGTCTGAAATGTGCTGTATAAATAAAGCTTGATTTGATTCATAAAGAGTCACATACAGTGGGGGAAAAAAGTATTTAGTCAGCCACCAATTGTGCAAGTTCTCCCACTTAAAAAGATGAGAGGCCTGTAATTGTCATCATAGGTACACGTCAACTATGACAGACAAAATGAGAAAAAAAATTCCAGAAAATCACATTGTAGGATTTCTAATGAATTTATTTGCAAATTATGGTGGACAATAAGTATTTGGTCAATAACAAAGGTTTCTCAATACTTTGTTATATACCCTTTGTTGGCAATGACACAGGTCAAACGTTTTCTGTAAGTCTTCACAAGGTTTTCACACACTGTTGTTGGTATTTTGGCCCATTCCTCCATGCAGATCTCCTCTAGAGCAGTGATGTTTTGGGGCTGTCGCTGGGCAACACAGACTTTCAACTCCCTCCAAAGATTTTCTATGGGGTTGAGATCTGGAGACTGGCTAGGCCACTCCAGGACCTTGAAATGCTTCTTACGAAGCCACTCCTTCGTTGCCCGGGCGGTGTGTTTGGGATCATTGTCATGCTGAAAGACCCAGCTACGTTTCATCTTCAATGCCCTTGTTGATGGAAGGAGGTTTTCACTCAAAATCTCACGATACATGGCCCCATTCATTCTTTCCTTTACACGGATCAGTCGTCCTGGTCCCTTTGCAGAAAAACAGCCCCAAAGCATGATGTTTCCACCCCCATGCTTCACAGTAGGTATGGTGTTCTTTGGATGCAACTCTGCATTCTTTGTCCTCCAAACACGACGAGTTGAGTTTTTACCAAAAAGTTATATTTTGGTTTCATCTGACCATATGACATTCTCCCAATCCTCTTCTGGATCATCCAAATGCACTCTAGCAAACTTCAGACGGGCCTGGACATGTACTGGCTTAAGCAGGGGGACACGTCTGGCACTGCAGGATTTGAGTCCCTGGCGGCGTAGTGTGTTACTGATGGTAGGCTTTGTTACTTTGGTCCCAGCTCTCTGCAGGTCATTCACTAGGTCCCCCGTGTGGTTCTGGGATTTTTGCTCACCGTTCTTGTGATCATTTTGACCCCACGGGGTGAGATCTTGCGTGGAGCCCCAGATCGAGGGAGATTATCAGTGGTCATGTATGTCTTCCATTTCCTAATAATTGCTCCCACAGTTGATTTCTTAAAACCAAGCTGCTTACCTATTGCAGATTCAGTCTTCCCAGCCTGGTGCAGGTCTACAATTTTGTTTCTGGTGTCCTTTGACAGCTCTTTGGTCTTGGCCATAGTGGAGTTTGGAGTGTGACTGTTTGAGGTTGTGGACAGGTGCCATTAATACAGGTAACGAGTGGAGGACAGAGGAGCCTCTTAAAGAAGAAGTTACAGGTCTGTGAGAGCCAGAAATCTTGCTTGTTTGTAGGTGACCAAATACTTATTTTCCACCATAATTTGAAAATAAATTCATAAAAAATCCTCCAATGTGATTTTCTGGATTTTTTTCCTCAATTTGTCTGTTATAGTTGACATGTACCTATGATGAAAATTACAGGCCTCTCTCATCTTTTTAAGTGGGAGAACATGCACAATTAGTGGCTGACTAAATACTTTTTTTCCCCACTGTATTGTTAGGATTACATTCTTTGTCATGAATCTGTAATACGGTTATAACAAATTTTTTGAAATTGTGTGATGAAAATAAATTACCTGATGATATGTGCTTATTTCTGTATTGGATTAAACACCAGACACACTCTTAACTTCCCATGCCTCTTACACACAGTAAATCAAATCAAAGTTTATTTGTCGCATACACAGATTAGGATATGTTAAAGCAGGTGCAACAAAATGCTTGTGTTTCTAGCTCCAGCAGTGCAGTCAATGTCTTACAGTACAATACACAGAACAAGCAATGTCAGAGACCAGACTATAAATATGTGGTGTGTATAGACAGTATGGGAAATATATAAGTAGGAAGAAGGTATGTACAGTTGTAGTATAGGATGAGCTATGTTGTGAATACTTTATGTACATAGAAAGTGAGTAATCAATTAGCTTAATTTCTCAGAGATCAAATAACATGTCAACTAAATAATGTTGCAGGAATGCCAATCTTATCTGTTTCTAACTACACTGAACAAAAATATAAACGTAACATGTAAAGTATTGGTCCCATGTTTCATGAGTTGAAATAAAAGTTCCCAGAAATGTTACGCACAAAAATCGTATTTCTTTCAAATGTTGTGCAGAAATGTGTTTACATCCCTGTTAGTGAGCAATTCTCCTTTGCCAAGATAATTAATCCACCTGACAGGTGTGGCATATCAAGAAGCTGATTAAACAGCATGATCATTACACAGGTGCACCCTGTGCTGGGGGACAATAAAAGGCCACTCTAAAATGTGCAGATTGTCACACAACACAAAGCCATAGATGCCTCAAGTTTTGAGGGAGTGCGCAATTGGCATGCTGACTGCAGGAATGTCCACCAGAGCTATTGCCAGAGAATTGAATGTTCATTTCTCGACCATAATGTCGTTTTAGAGAATTTGGCAGTACGTCCAACCGGCCTCACAACCGCAGACCACGTGTAACCACGCCAGCCCAGGACCTCCACATCCAGCTTCTTCACATGCGGGATCGTCTGACACCAGCCACCCGATGAAATTGTGGGTTTGCACAACAGAAGAATCTCTGCACAAACTGTCAGAAACCATCTCAGGGAAGCTCATCTGCGTGCTCGTCGTCCTCACCAGGGTCTTGACCTGACTGCAGTTCGGCGTTGTAACCGACTTCAGTGGGCAAAAGCTCACCTTCGATGGCCACTGGCATGCTGGATAAGTGTGCTCATCAAGGCTGAATCCCGGTTTCAACTGTACCGGGCAGATGGAAGACAGCGTGTATGGCGTTGTGTGCAGGGAGCGGTTTGTTGATGTCAACGTTGTGAACAGAGTGCCCCATGGTGGCGGTGGGGTTATGGTATGGGCAGGCATAAGCTAAGGACAACGAACACAATTAGATTTTATCGATGGCAATTTGAATGCACAGAGATACTGTGATGAGAACTTGAGGCCCATTGTCGTACCATTCATGTTTCAGCATTATAATACACTGCCCCATGTTGCAAGGATCTGTACACAATTCCTGGAAGCTGAAAATATCCCAGTTCTTCCATGGCCTGCATACTCACCAGACTTGTCACCCATTGAGCATGTTTGGGATGTTCTGCATTGACGTGTACAACAGCATATTCCAGTTCTCGCCAATATCCAGCAACTTTGCACAGCCATTAAAGAGGAGTGGAAATACATTCCACAGGCCACAATCAACAGCCTGATCAACTCTATGCGAAGGAGATGTGTCGTGCTGCATTAGGCAAATGGTGGTAACCAGATACTGGCTGGTTTTCTGATCCCACAGCCCTACCTATTTTGTAAGGTATGTGTGACCATCAGATGCATATTTGTATTCCCAGTCATGTGAAATCCATAGATTAGGGCCTAATTAATTTATTTCAGTTGACCGATTTCCTTATATGAACTGTAAATCAGTAAAATCTTTGAATTTGTTTCATGTTGCGTTTTAATATTTTTGTTCTGTGTACATAAACGATTTTAACAATAAACATTATTAAAGTGACCAGGGTTCAATGACTATGTACATGGGGCAGCAGTCTCTAAGATGCAGTGTAGAGTACCGGGTGGTAGTCGGCTAGTGACTTTGTAAGGTGCAGGGCAGGGTACCGGGCGGAGGCCGGTTAGTGATGACTGTTCAAAAGTCTGAAGCCTGGAGATAGAAGCTGTTTTCAGTCTCTCATTCCCAGCTTTAATGCACCTCTATTGTTCTCTTGCTAGATGGTAGCATGGTGAACAACCCAGTAACCAACCAATGCATGTAAAATATAATACAATTAGATATGAATACTTTTTTATATTACTCCAAAAAATGTTTGACCTTATATAAATATTGGGAACTGTAATCGTGTTATACAGTATGCCTTGTTAGGATTAAACAGTCGTTGTTTTATGAGAACAATAGCAGGCTTAACATCCACATTTTAATGGGATGAAAATTTCTGCAAGAAAGCTCTTTAAAAATTATCCATCTGTTCATTGCTCACATGCCAGAGCTCACATGGATAGCTCGTAGCACTGTCTTGCTTATGCAAATATGTTTTGCCTGGAAATCTATTTGAAGTTGCTCGAAGGAATCCAGAACGGGCCTCCTTCTGTCTCCCCCACCGGCTCTGCGGGCCTCCATTGCGCCATCTATCTCCTCTCGTGTGGAAGACATTTCACCAGCTCACACACGCAGGGACGAGCCGCATGCGCCACAACACGCCGCCTCAGACGGCCCCACCATGGGCGATTATGCAGATCTCACAGGCCGCCGCTGCTGGCTCTCTCTGGCTCTGTGAGCATGACAAGGCGCCCCACAACTGTTTGCTCAGTTGTATAATACAAGCTATAGACCCTATTCAGAGGACAAAGAGTAAATAATTTAAGGCCTACTTTTTTATTAGAGTTGGCCATAAAGAGGTGAAATAGGCTCTACAAGCAATGTTTAGGGGTTGTAGGTGAACCTAACTTTTAGGTAAAAGGTCAAATATGTGACAATTTTTTAACATCAATTTGTGAAGTTTTTTGGTGACAAACTAACGGGATGAGACCAGGTTGTACATAATCCTATAAAATAATGTTTTAAACAAATATGCTGATAGTTGATTGTGTATAAAGGGTTTTAATTAGTAAAATAAAATTAAAATAGTGCCTCGATATCGAACAAAAAAACTAAAGGTTGACATTTAACATGCCATAAACCTAATGAAATATAATGATTTGTTCAGAAATATTCCAAAAATATTCTTAAATCACTCATCTCTACTACAATATGGGATGCATTTATAGTTAATTCATAGTGCATCCGATCTAAAAAATAATAATAATTTTAAAAAAAACTTTACTTAACTTAAAAGTGAACCTTCCATAAGTAGAAGTAAAGATGATATGGTGGTATGGGTAGGGGGTGTAGTGTTATGGGGGTCGGTGTGTGTGTGTGTGTGTGTATAGGCTGGAAGACAGCTAGCACTCCTCTTGGGCAGGGATGTGATTGGAGAAAAAGGAGGAGAGGAGAAAGAGAGCCATGTGGTTGGAACCAGAGGGCTGAGGAGCCTGCCTGGGCAGATGGTCCACAAAGGTGTTACCACACAGTGAGCGGGCAGCGCGATTGATGCATTGCAACATTCAAGAAGGTGGAACATTTGGCTGCTGACCCGCAGTCAGAACTCATTCGCCTTCCCTCCCTCCTTATTTAGCTGCTGCTGCGAGAAAGCCGACGGGACATTGGGTCCAAATAAGCACACACACACACACACACACACACACATTCGGAACGCTGCACTTTCCCACCCTCTGGGGAGCCTAGGCTGTGTGTTCACTGAAAACTTCTCCTTCCTCTCTAAGGAGGTGGAGGGGAGGAGGGAGAACATGTTCATAGTGAACAACAAGCATACTACTACAGTACATGGTGGCTACTAAGTCTGCACAGGGACTTGAGGAGACATGCTTTCTCTCAGTGGTCAACGTTACCAGGACTTTACCCTATACTACATTATTGTCACGTGAACAAAAGTCTATACTGTTTCTGTGGTGTTGTTCCTTTTGAGTTAGAACATCATTCACAACGTATAGGCTAATAAACATGTACATATGTACAATTTCATTTTAGAACAACAATTTAAAAGAAGAATACAAGTTAAAACAATGGAATAAAATATACCAACAAAATGTGACCTTGTGAAGGTCTCACCAGCATTATAGGTAGGCTATAATGCAAATAGGATGCTCAAAAAGTTCAATGACCTATTTTCTCTTAAACAACACATACTTTTAGTGATGCACATGCCAGCATTTAATTTCAGACCCAAAAGCATTCTTACATCAGTTTAAACATAGACACTTTATGAGGGAGTGTGCTAACCAAAGGCAACATTATGGCAATGGTTAAATATCGCACAGTTAAATTATTAAGTATAAAAATAATGAATCGTCCTTCTCTTTTATGCTTTAATTCACACCCTTTCACGCTCACTTGTTCGCTCATCCTGTTTTCCATAAAGAATTGTAAAAATAGGGTAACACTATTGTTAATTTTTAAGAATAAAATCAATATCAAATAATTAAAAGGACATGCTTGATTTTAACATTGCAGCTCTAATGTAAAACAGATTCAATTAAGCCATTAGTGGGAACAAAAGCAATTGAAATCTTGAGCATAAGAATGTCACACCATTTGTGTGTTTGTGTGAGGGGACACACACAAACACACTCTAACACACACATCATCATTTAGTTGTAATGTTTGTATAATTATTTTGTTGTATTGTTTGTATATCGTTGTATTATACATTTGTGGGACTGTCCTTGTGTATCAGTGCTTTGTTACTTGTCATGTTGTGTTTTTTGTGGACCCCAGGAAGAGTAGCTGCTGCATTTTCAAAAGCTAATCGGGATCCAAATAAACAAATATGTAATGTCTTATTCGTTGCTCACTGAATAAAGACTAGCATATACTGCCACCCTGTGGTTAATTCGGGTACATCAACAATTAATTCCATTGAAATTAGTGCTCACCAGCCACGTGACAAATGTATAAATCCCTAGGAGCCTGGCATACAAGGCCACATAAAAAAGAAAATCATGCTGAGAGAAACAAATACATAAGCTCTGTAACTAAATAACAGCTTAATTTTCATACTGTACGTAAATTGTACTGAACATTTATGATAATTAGCAGGTTGCAAGAGGCGACCAATAAACTTCTACTGTGAAATAATAGTTACCACATTTTCACATCTTGTTCCATAAGTTAACATAATGACTGCAATGCTTATCAAATATGGTTAATCTCACCATCCATGCAGTAGGTGAATGGACATACTGTATCCATCCTATAAATAGTGAATTTCTAAAGAATAATTGTGTTGAAAGAGGGTAGTGCTATACATGTGCCTGCCTGGTGAAGGATCTTTAGGAATCAACTGGTTTTGATCTGCATAGACTATTTAATGCTCACAAAATGTAAGTCAATAATTTCTTATGAACCACTGATATTTTGTGAGTGAGCATAGTTCATTGACTACATAAGGTGTGAAGGTGACTAAATCTAGAAGACCAAACTAAACAAAAAGGTAATTAGAAGTCCGGCACAGACACACAAATGGATCACATCCACATTTGTTCGCGATTCCACTCCGAGTCAGTCATCATCCACCACCATCACATTCCCGTTCAGCTGGTACTCAATGGTGGCCCAGTCAAAGATGTTTCCCTTGGTTATCTTATGTCCGTAATGCAGGGCTTGGATCTGTCTCCTCGGCAAGACATAGTCCCACATGTTGAGGTCGGTCACCTCCCCCACAAAGCTCTGCAAAGCCTCCAGGTCTCCAAGGTGTTTGTCCGCATCTTGCCCCAAGAGGACGGTCCCCTTGGGCCGGATAGTGTGGCCCGGCTTGTACACCTGGTAGGTACTGCGGCGGCCATCCACCCAGAAGGCAGCCAGCCCGGTCCGGGACTCCCAGGTGAGGCAGAGACTTGTTCTGAAGGTGATGGGCGGCAGGTGGAAGAAAGCGCCATCGCCGCTCAGGTAGAAGGTGACGCGGCCATCTTTCTCGCGCCACACGTTGAGCTCGTCGTAGTCAGGGGTGCAGTAGGCGAACAAAAACATACCTTCACTTGCTGAGGTGACACCGACGATACCCAGTAGGACTATTGCACTGGCAGCTATCTTTTCACTTGAGATTGTCTACCACAACAAATACATATCATAATGGCAAAAGATGCCACTACTACAGTCATTGTGAAAATAATAAATAGTAGTAAATGCATAATATACTATAAACTGCATAGCCTGCTACCGAAATGCCTCAACACACACAAAACACTAACAGTATTGCTCTTACCATGTTGATTTAAGGTTGTTATTCCACTGAAAGGCCTTGTGATGCTAGGTCACTGTCACGCCTGTCTATTCTTAACGCCATGGGACACCTAGTACCAGATCATTACATCACTTCAATAGACGGGTGTGCTGACAATGGATCCAGTGTGTGTGACGGGGCTTGGGTCTGGGTGACACTGGTCTGTTTGTGTTGACTGACACACGTGTGCGGACGTGCACACACACACACACTTTGGCTCCCATTCCGGAACATGTGATTGTGGGTGTGTGTGCCTATCAAGTCATGTAATGACTGTGTTTTGAGTTAGGGTGGCTTCTAAGGTTGAGCAACCTCATGGTCTCTTGTTTATGTAAGTTTTGTTTTGACCTTTACTGATTTCTGATTGACAGGTTGATTCACTTACATACCACTTTATTGTCCATCGAAGCGGAACTCGTCTTTTTGCAGTCTGCTTTTTAATTCCCAACCTCGGCAGGACACACACAGACCTCAGATGCTGGAAGCAGCTCATGCAGCACTCCTGGAGCAGGTTAGGGCAGTGCTTTTCAAACTTTTCCTAATCTTGATCATTTTTTTGAACACTCACTTATAAAACGTGACCTGTGGAATGCTCATGGAATTTTGACTTGGGTGCACCAGTGCCGTTCAAATAAATACATTTAATTGCACATGGTTACATCTACACTGAGTGTACAAATATTAGGAACACCTGCTCTTTCCATAGACTGACCAGGTGAAAGCTATGATCCCTTATTGGTGTCACTTGTTAAATCCACTTCAAATCAGTGTAAATGAAGGGGTGGAGACAGGTTAAAGAAGGATGTTTAAGCCTTGAGACATGGATTGTGTATGTGTGCCATTCAGAGGGTGAATGGGCAAGACAAAATATTTAAGTGGCTTTGAACAGGGTATGGCAGTAGGTGCCAGGTACACCAGTTTGAGTGTGTCAAGAACTGCAACACTGCTGGGTTTTTCACGCTCAACAGTTTCCCATGTGTATCAAGAATGGTTCACCACCCAACAGACATCCAGCCAACTTGAGACAACTGTGGGAAACATTGGAGTCAACATGGGCCAGCATCCCTGTGGAAAGCTTAACACCTTGTAGAGTCCATGCCCCAACAAATTTAGGCTGTTCTAAGAGTAAAAGGGTGTGCAACTCAATATTAGGAAGGAGTTCCTAATGTTTTGTACACTCAGTGTATATTGTTGATGTTTTAAATCCAGTGCGCTCAGGCATGTTGTTACATTTGAATAAATTGAGGGACACAGAATTTTATTCTGATTAGGTTTAGTTGTACCACAGCCTCTGCCATAGAAACAAACGGAACCTGGCTTTGTTTCCGTGGTTGCACCTTTACAATGCAGAAAACAATTAGTCTCTAGCTCAAACCGTTCAAAACGAGATACCTATTTTACCAGAGCTACATTTAATTTTTTGCACAGATTCATGGGAAGCTCTTAAAGGGGTACACACAAATGAATCATCATGAGTAAGGAAAAATGAAAATAGTTCAAATAAACCATATTTAATCCATAAAAAACATTTGTCGAAGAAAATAGATGATTTTGCAGTATGGTTGAGATGTGATGGAAGTAATTACCACTAAATAAATTAATAGGTACATAACAGCCTGAATTTTAAATGGATAAAATGTAGATAACATTTTTTTAAACGAAAAGCTAAAATGTCTTGAGTCAACAAGTATTCCACCACTTTGATATGGCAAACCTAAATACAGTGAGGGAAAAAAGTATTTGATCCCCTGCTGATTTTGTACGTTTGCCCACTGACAAAGAAATGATCAGTCTATAATTTTAATGGTAGGTTTATTTGAACAGTGAGAGACAGAATAACAACAAAAACATCCAGAAAACGCATGCTGAGTGGCGCAGTGGTCTAAGGCACTGCATTGCAGTTCTAACTGTGCCACTAGAGATCCTGGTTCGAATCCAGGCTCTGTCGCAGCCGGCCGCGACCGGGAGACTCATGGGCGGCGCACAATTGGCCCAGCGTTGTCCAGGGTAGGGGAGGGAATGGCCGGCAGGGATGTAGCTCAGTTGATAGAGCATGGCGTTTGCAACGGCAGGGTTGTGGGTTCGATTCCCACGGGGGGCCAGTATAAAAAAATATGTATTCACTAACTGTAAGTCGCTCTGGATAAGAGCGTCTGCTAAATGACTAAAATGTAAAAATGTAAATGTCAAAAATGTTATAAATTGATTAGCATTTTAATGAGGGAAATAAGTATTTGACCCCTCTGCAAAACATTACCTAGTACTTGGTGGCAAAACCCTTGTTGGCAATCACAGAGGTCAGACGTTTCTTGTAGTTGGCCACCAGGTTTGCACACATCTCAGGAGGGATTTTGTCCCACTCCTCTTTGCAGATCTTCTCCAAGTCATTAAGGTTTCGAGGCTGACATTTGGCAACTCGAACCTTCAGCTCCCTCCACAGATTTTCTATGGGATTAAGGTCTGGAGACTGGCTAGGCCACTCCAGGACCTTAATGTGTTTCTTCTTGAGCCACTCCTTTGTTGCCTTGGCCGTGAGTTTTGGGTCATTGTCATGCTGGAATACCCACCACGACCCCTTTTCAATGCCCTGGCTGAGGGAAGGAGGTTCTCACCCAAGATTTGACGGTACATGGCCCCGTCCATCGTCCGTTTGATAGAGTGAAGTTGTCCTGTCCCCTTAGTAGAAAAACACCCCAAAAGCATAATGTTTCCACCTCCATGTTTGACGGTGGGGATGGTGTTCTTGGGGTCATAGGCAGCATTCCTCCTCCTCCAAACACGGCGAATTGAGTTGATGGCAAAGAGCTCCATTTTGGTCTCATCTGACCACAACACTTTCACCCAGTTCTCCTCTGAATCATTCAGATGTTCATTGGCAAACTTCAGACGGGCCTGTATATGTGCTTTCTTGAGCAGGGGGACCTTGCGGGCGCTGCAGGATTTCAGTCCTTCACTGCGTATTGTGTTACCAATTGTTTTCTTGGTGACTATGGTCCTAGATGCCTTGAGATCATTGACAAGATCCTCCCGTGTAGTTCTGGGCTGATTCCTCACCGTTCTCATGATCATTGCAACTCCACGAGGTGAGATCTTGCATGGAGCCCCAGGCCGAGGGAGATTGACAGTTATTTTGTGTTTCTTCCATACTTATTTCCCTAATTAAAATGCAAATCAATTCATAACATTTTTGACATGCGTTTTTCTGGATTTTTTTGTTGTTATTCTGTCTCTCACTGTTCAAATAAACCTACCATTAAAATTATAGACTGATCATTTCTTTGTCAGTGGGTAAACGTACAAAATCAGCAGGGGATCAAATACTTATTTCCCTCACTGTAAGTTCAGGAGTAAAAATTTACTTAACAAGTCACATATGTTGCATTGACTCACTCTGTGTGCAATAATAGTGTTTAACATGATTTTTGAATGACTACCTCATCTCTGTACCCCACACATACAATTATCTGTAAGGTCCCTCAGTTGAGCAGTGAATTTCAAACCCAGATTCAACCACAAAGACCAGTGACGTTTTCCAATGCCTCGCAAAGAAGGACACCTATTGGTGGACATTAAATATCCATTTGAGCATGGTGAAGTTATTAAATACACTTTGGATGGTGTATCAAAACACCAAGTCACTACAAAGATACAGGCGTCCTTCCTAACTCAGTTGCCGGAGAGGAAGGAAACCGCTCAGGGATTTCACCATGAGGCCAATGGTGACTTTAAAACCCTTGCAGAGTTTAATGGCTGTGATAGGAAAAAACTGAGGATGGATCAACAATATTGTAGTTACTCCAAAATACTAACCTAATTGACAAAATGAAAAGAAGGAATCCTGTACAGAATACAAATATTTCAAAAACATGCATCCTGTTTGCAATAAGGCACTAAAGTAAAACTGCAAGAAATGTAGCAAAGAATTGATCTTTACAGTGCATCGGAAAGTATTCAGACCCCTTGACTTTTTCCACTTTGTTACATTACAGCCTTATTTAAAAATGGATTAAATAATTTTTTCCCCCTCATCAATCTACACACAAAACAGGTTTTTAGGAATTTTTGCAAATGTATTAAAAATCAAAAACGGAAATATCACTTTACATAAGTATTCAGCACCTTTACTCAGTACTTTGTTGAAGCACCTTTGGCAGTGATTACAGCCTCGAGTCTTCTTGGGTAAGACGCTACAAGCTTGGCACACCTGTATTTGGGGAGTTTCTCCCATTCTGCTCTGTAGATCCTCTCAAGCTCTGTCAGGTTGGATGGGTAGCGTCGCTGCACAGCTATTTTTAGGTCTCTCCAGAGATGATCGATCCGGACTCTGGCTGGGCCACTCAAGGACATTGATCCGGACTCTGGCTGGGCCACTCAAGGACATTGAGACTTGTCCCGAAGCCACTCCTGCATTGTCTTGGCTGTGTGCTTAGGGTTGTTGTCCTGTTGGAAGGTGAACCTTCACCCCAGTCTGAGGTCCTGAGCGCTCTGGAGCAGGTTTTCATCAAGTATCTCTCTGTACTTTGCTCCATTCATCTTTTCCTCAATCCTGACTAGTCTCCCAGTCCTTGCCGCTGAAAAACATCCCCACAGCATGATGCTGCCACCACCATGCTTCACCATAGGGATGGTGCCAGGTTTCCTCCAGACGTGACACTTGGAATTCAGGCCAAAGAGTTAAATCTTGGTTTCATCAGACCAGAGAATCTTGTTTCTCATGGTCTGAGAGTCCTTTAGGTGCCTTTTGGAAAACTCCAAGCGGGCTGTCATATGCCTTTTATTGAGGAGTGGCTTCCGTCTGGCCACTACCATGAAGGCCTGATTGGTGGAGTGCTGCAGAGATGGTTGTCCTTCTGGAAGGTTCTCCCATCTCCACAGAGGAACTCTGGAGCTCTGTCAGAGTGACCATGGGGTTCTTGGTCACCTCCCTGACCAAGGCCCTTCTCCTCCGATTGCTCAGTTTGGCCGGGCGGCCAGCTCTAGGAAGAGTCTTGGTGGTTCCAAACCTCATCCATTTAAGAATGATGGAGGCCAGTGTTCTTGGGGACCTTCAATGCTGCAGACATTTTTGGTACCCTTCCCCAGATCTGTGCATCAACAGAATCCTGTCTCAGAGCTCTATGGACAATTCCTTCGTCCTCATGGCTTGGTTTTTCCTCTGACATGCACTGTCAACTGTGGCACCTTATTATGTCCAATCAATAGAATTGACCACAGGTGGACTTCAATCAAGTTGTAGAAACATCAATGATGATCAATGGAAACAGGATGCACCTGACCTCAATTTCGAGTCTCATAGCAAAGGGTCTGAATACTGTAAATAAGGTATTGGTTTTTTATTTTTAATAAATTCGCACACCAAACAATTACCTGGTCTGCTTCATCATTATGGGGTATTGTGTGTCGATTGATGAGGGGAAAAAAATGCAAAACTGAAGGGGTCTGAATACTTGCAAAGTGTTATGTTTGGGGCAAATCCAACACAACACATCACCGAGTACCACTCTTCATACACTGCTCAAAAAAATAAAGGGAACACTTAAACAACACAATGGAACTCCAAGTCAATCACACTTCTGTGAAATCAAACTGTCCACTTAGGAAGCAACACTGATTGACAATACATTTCACATGCTGTTTTGCAAATGGAATAGACAACAGGTGGAAATTATAGGCAATTAGCAAGACACCCCCAATAAAGGACTGGTTTTGCAGGTGGTGACCACAGACCACTTCTCAGTTCCTATGCTTCCTGGCTGATGTTTTGGTCACTTTTGAATGCTGGCGGTGCTTTCACTCTAGTGGTAGCATGAGACGGAGTCTACAACCCACACAAGTGGCTCAGGTAGTGCAGCTCATCCAGGATGGCACATCAATGCGAGCTGTGGCAAGAAGGTTTGCTGTGTCTGTCAGCGTAGTGTCCAGAGCATGGAGGCGCTACCAGGAGACAGGCCAGTACATCAGGAGACGTGGAGGAGGCCATAGGAGGGCAACAACCCAGCAGCAGGACCGCTACCTCCGCCTTTGTGCAAGGAGGAGCAGGAGGAGCACTGCCAGAGCCCTGCAAAATGACCTCCAGCAGGCCACAAATGTGCATGTGTCTGCTCAAACGGTCAGAAACAGACTCCATGAGGGTGGTATGAGGGCCCGACGTCCACAGGTGGGGGTTGTGCTTACAGCCCAACACCGTGCAGGACGTTTGGCATTTTCCAGAGAACACCAAGATTGGCAAATTCGCCACTGGCGCCCTGTGCTCTTCACAGATGAAAGCAGGTTCACACTGAGCACGTGACAGACGTGACAGAGTCTGGAGACGCCGTGGAGAACGTTCTACTGCCTGCAACATCCTCCGGCATGACCGGTTTGGCGGTGGGTCAGTCATGGTGTGGGGTGGCATTTCTTTGGGGGGCCGCACAGCCCTCCATGTGCTCGCCAGAGGTAGCCTGACTGCCATTAGGTACCGAGATGAGATCCTCAGACCCCTTGTGAGACCATATGCTGGTGCGGTTGGCCCTGGGTTCCTCCTAATGCAAGACAATGTTAGACCTCATGTGGCTGGAGTGTGTCAGCAGTTCCTGCAAGAGGAAGGCATTGATGCTATGGACTGGCCCGCCCGTTCCCCAGACCTGAATCCAATTGAGCACATCTGGGACATCATGTCTCGCTCCATCCACCAACGCCACGTTGCACCACAGACTGTCCAGGAGTTGGCGGATGCTTTAGTCTAGGTCTGGGAGGAGATCCCTCAGGAGACCATCCGCCACCTCATCAGGAGCATGCCCAGGCGTTGTAGGGAGGTCATACCGGCACGTGGAGGCCACACACACTACTGAGCCTCATTTTGACTTGTTTTAAGGACATTACATCAAAGTTGGATCAGCCTGTAGTGTGGTTTTCCACTTTAATTTTGAGGGTGACTCCATATCCAGACCTCCATGGGTTGATAAATTTGATTTCCATTGATAATTTTTGTGTGATTTTGTTGTCAGCACATTCAACTATGTAAAGAAAAAAGTATTTAATAAGATTATTTCATTCATTCAGATCTAGGATGTGTTATTTTAGTGTTCCCTTTATTTTTTTGAGCAGTGTATTTTCAAGCATGGTGGTGGCAGCATCATGTTATGGGTATGCTTTTCACCAGCAAGGACTAAGGAGTTTATGATAAAAAATAAACAGAATAGAGCTAAGCACAGTCAAAACCCTAGAAGAAAAACGGGTTCAGTCTGCTTTCCAACTAGTGCTGAGCGATAGTGCTTTTTGAGGTCAGTTCGGTAATAAAAAACTAATCAAGATTTTCGATTTCAATATTTTTTTTAAAAATTAAATGCACTATGCATTATGTGGGTTTAATGCTGTAACATAGAACAAAACAATTAATAAAAGTCCCATGATGGTAGTGGCTGCCCATTACTGCTTATCACTTATTAACCATAATTTATTCACGACATTTACATTTTACATTTACATTTTAGTCATTTAGCAGACGCTCTTATCCAGAGCGACTTACAGTTAGTGAGTGCATACATTATTATTATTTTATTTTTTTCTTCATACTGGCCCCCCATGGGAATCGAACCCACAACCCTGGCGTTGCAAACGCCATGCTCTACCAACTGAGCTACATCCCTGCCGGCCATTCCCTCCCATACCCTGGACGACACTGGGTCAATTGTGCGCCGACCCATGGGTCTCCCAGTCGCGGCCGGCTACGACAGAGCCTGGATTCGAACCAGGATCTCTAGTGGCACAGCTAGCACTGCGATGCAGTGCCTTAGACCACTGCGCCACTCGGGAGAGTAAATTAACGACTTTACTTAAATAAAATATTTAAGTTGTGTTTATTACGTTTGTTTTATTTGATTACTTGATTTAATTCCAAGTCATCATCTCATATCTATAGAGCTGCTGCCTATGCTGTCTGACAAAATCACAATTTTAGTAGTTCTTTAAAGTAAATAAGGCATACATTTATGACTGCTGAATACCAACTATTAATCACTTAGATCATGTCTTTTCAGGTATAAATAACTGTTCTTTATGTATCGCGCATTCTTCTGGCTCTTACGTAGCGGACCTAAAAGAAACAGACCGGACACGTAGGCGTGCAATAGATTATGGTCATTGTACACTGAACAAAAATATAAATAACATGCAACAATTTCAAAGATTTTACTGAGTTACAGTTCATACAAGGAAATCAGTAAATTAATTAATCTAATCTATGGATTTCACATCTGGTAATACAGATATGCATCTGTTGGTCACAGATACCTTTAAAAACAAATAGGGGCGTGGATCAGAAAACCAGTCAGTATCTGGGGTGACCACCATTTGCCTCATGCAGTGCTACATCTCCTTTGCATAGAGTTGATCAGGCTGTTGATTGTGGCCTGCGGAATGTTGCCACACTCCTCTTCAATGGTTGTGCAAAGTTGCTGGATATTGGCGGGAACTGGAACACGCTGTCGTACACGTCGATCCAGAGCTTTGTACACTTTGCTTTACAGCTTTGTGTACAGATCCTTGCGACATGGGACCATGCATTATCATGTTGAAACGTGATGATGCCGGATGAATGGCACGACAATGGGCCTTAGGATCTCGTCATGGTATTTCTGTGCATTCAAATTGGCATCGATAAAATGCAACTGTGTTCGTTGTCTGTAGCTTACGCCTGCCTGCCAATACCATAACCCAACCGCCACCATGGGCCACTCTGTTCACAGTGTTGACATCAACAAACCGCTCGCACACACGACACCATACACACTGTCATCTTCCGGGTACAGTTGAAACTGAGATTCATTCATGAAGTGTATGAAAAATGTATGCACTCACTAAAAACTGTAAGTCGCTCCGCAGGTGAAGCCGGATGTGGAGTTCCTGGGCTGGCGTGGTTACACGTGGTCTGCAGTTGTGAGGCCGGTTGCACATACTGCCAAATTCTCTACAACGACGTCGGAGGCGGCTTATGGTAGAGAAATTAACATTCAATTCTCTAGCAACAACTCTGGTGGACATTCCTGCAGTCAGCATGCCAATTGCACGCTCCCTCAAAACTTGAGACATCTGTGGCATTGTGTTGTGTAACAAAATTGCACATTTTAGAGTGGCCTTTTATTGTCCCCAGCACAAGGTGCACCTGTGTAATGATCATGCCGCTTAATCAGCTTCTTGATATGCCACACCTGTCAGGTGGATGGATTATCTTGGCAAAGAAGAAATGCTCACTAACAGGGAGGTAAAGAAATGTGTGCACAAAATTTGATAAGAAATAAGCTTTTTGTGCGTATGGAACATTTCTGGGATCTTTTATTTCAGCTCATGGGACCAACACTTTAAATGTTGCATTTATATTTTTGTTCAGGGTAGTTAATTATCAAAGTTTTCTGCGCTAAACTATGTAGAACATTGGCCTGTTGGAAACTACAACTCCATAATACATCGCACAGTTCGGGCATGATCTGATTTA
The DNA here is from genome assembly GCF_020615455.1 of Coregonus clupeaformis. Lineage (NCBI taxonomy): Eukaryota > Metazoa > Chordata > Actinopteri > Salmoniformes > Salmonidae > Coregonus > Coregonus clupeaformis. Next base: position 323,141 of record NC_059222.1, read on the forward strand.
CAGTGGCTTGTGAAAGTATTCACCCACCTTGGCATTTCTCCCATTTTGTTGCCTTACAACCTGGAATTAAAATGGATTACAGCAATCTTTAAGTTATACCACAGATTCTCAATTGGATTGAGGTCTGGGCTTTGACTAGGCCATTCCAATACATTTAAATGTTTCCCCTTAAACCACTTGAGTGTTGCTTTAGCAGTATGCTTAGGGTCATTGTCCTGCTGGAAGGTGAACCTCCGTCCCAGTCTCAAATCTCTGGAAGACTGAAACAGGTTTCCCTCAAGAATGTCCCTGTATTTAGCACCATCCATCATTCCTTCAATTCTGACCAGTTTCCCAGTCCCTGCCGATGAAAATGGTGTTCTCGGGATGATGAGAGGTGTTGGGTTTGCGCCAGACATTTTCCTTGATGGCCAAAAAGCTCAATTTTAGTCTCATCTGACCAGAGTACCTTCTTCCATATGTTTGGGGAGTCTCCCACATGCCTTTTGGCGAACACCAAACGTGTTTGCTTATTTCTTTCTTTAAGCAATGGCTTTTTTCTGGCCACTCTTCCGTAAAGCCCAGCTCTGTGGAGTGTACAGCTTAATGTGGTCCTATGGACAGATACTCCAATCTCTACTGTGGAGCTATGCAGCTCCTTCAGGGTTATCTTTGGTCTCTTTGTTGCCTCTCTGATTAATGCCCTCCTTGCCTGGTCCGTGAGTTTTGGTGGACGGCCCTCTCTTGGCAGGTTTGTTGTGGTGTCATATTCTTTAAATTTTTTAATAATGGATTTAATGGTGCTTCAAAGTTTCTGATATTTTTTTATAACCCAACCCTGATCTGTACTTCTCCACAACTTTGTCCCTGACCCGTTTGGAGAGCTCCTTGGTCTTCATGGTGCCACTTGCTTGGTGGTGCCCCTTGCTTAGTGGTGTTGCAGACTCTGGGGACTTTCAGAACAGGTGTATATATACTGAGATCATGTGACAGAACATGTGACACTTAAATAAAGTCCACCTGTGTGCAATCTAACTAATTATGTTACTTCTGAAGGTATTTGGTTGCACCAGATCTTATTTAGGGGCTTCATAGCAAAGGGGGTGAATACATATGCACTCACCACTTTTCCGTTATTTATTGTTTTGAATTTGTTGAAACAAGTTATTTTTTTCATTTCACTCACCAATTTGGACTATTTTAGTGTATGTCCATTACATGAAATCCAAATAAAAATCCATATAAATTACAGGTTGTAATGCAACAAAATAGGAAAAACACCAAGGGGGATGAATACTTTTGCAAGGCACTGTATCTCTAGAGAAACTGCAGCACAATGTGCGCATTGAGCTCACAGAAAAAAAAGAACGAAATGGAATTCAAATAATTGAACTGATGTTGGTGAATTAGTTCTTTAAAAACCGAAAAATAACCGACATTTCGGTTAATCGCTCAAATCAAGATTTGATTAGATTTTGATAGTAGCGTTTAAAATTTAATTTTTTACAAATGTTAGAATTTTTCATCAACTTTGACAGAGTATTTTGTGTAGATTGTTAAAAAAGACAATTAAACCCATTTTATTCCCACTTTGTAACCACAAAATGTGGAAAAGGTAAAGGGGTATGAATAGTTTCTCTAGGCATGTGCTGCAGAATTTTTTCTCCCATCAAGGTGTGCTACGGTTCCTAAAAGGTTGGGAACCACTGGGTTAGTGGCCCATTAGATGTGAGCAAAATCCGATTAACATTTTACAAGGAGACAAAGGAACAACAAACCAAGGTCAAGTGTATTATTAACATATCTACATTTAATACAGTTGGTTTTTGTTCAAGCTCTCCATACATCTTCAAACACCCAAATCGGTTTCATCAAGAAATAAAATCAGAAATCCACAACTAAACAGCCTGCACCCTCACCCCAACAAAACTTGCAGTTCACTAAATTCACATACATTTAGTTGAGGGGAAAGGGGACTTTTGTAAACTAATTAAGAAAAACTGAGAAATATCTAAACGCAATCTGTCAATTTGTCAGATTTCCAAGCTCCTAGTCGAGGTACTGGAACATCGATTGTGGTGGTTGTCCCCCTTTCAGCATTTCTAACCATAGGCCAGATCAAAATAAGGCAAGACACTTTCAAACTCTAAAATTAGAAGGTAGATGATACTGAAAATATTGAGAATTTGACCAGCTTAGACGATTAAATTAAGTTGTTATAGACTTACATTTTTAAGTTGTGACTACCTGCTGCTGCTGCTGCTGCTGCTGCTACTACTACTACTACTACTACTACTACTACTACTACTACTACTACTACTACTACTACTACTACTACTACTACTACTACTACTACTACTACTACTACTACTACTACTACTACTACTACTACTACTACTACTACTACTACGTTGTAATAAAGTAAGCATGTATGAAAGGGCTTTTCCAATATAATGTAATGGAGGGGGAAAACTATTCTTTGCGAAGCAGACCTGAATGCGTAGCCCTTTACACTCGTAACCGTAGACAGGTTGAAAATGGCAGATTTAGGCACTGATAAACACCTAAATGGGAAAATGCAGTGGTTATACAATGGGTGGGTCTAATCCTGATTGGTTTAAACCGCATTCCAGCCGGTGTCTATTCCACAAGTTACCACCGGCTAAATCTATGACGTTAAAATACCTATTTACTCTGTTCTACCTGATTGCACAATCCACTGTCTCATCAGCCCAGCCAGGCAATTTATAAACTTGATCTCCACTATAAAAAGCATCCAGACATTATCTCCCATTTCTTTTATACTAACATTTAGTTTTCAACAGCGGAGATTTGTATAAACCTTGCTGTCTGTCTCTCCGACATTTGCAACATTGTTTCAATATTCAAATTCTATCTCCAGCTGTCCCATAGTAATGTTGAACGTGTCGGGAGTCAGGATGAGAGACAGGCAGGCAGCTTTTCTCAGCTAGTCGAAATCACGAATCAGCATCATTTTTATGGATATATAAAAATAACTGTCAATAGAAAACAGGTAAAACGAAATTAAGTGCAGCTAGTTTGCCATCTTTACAGCTTCAGTTTGAAGGGATTGTGTTAGCTGTGTTGTTGGCTAACTCCTGGGTCGTGTCTCTGGCAACCAAACTGATGGAACGAACGACCAGCCGGCTTGGGTAGCAACCCTAGATTTTTGTCGGGACTATATCTTGTGGAAGGATGAAATAGTATGAATAAATTAATCAAAATATGTCAATCATTAATTGAATATGTTGGTAACCCGTTGTATAAAAGTGAGAATGCCCTCAAAGCCGGTGTTTGGAGGTTATATTGGCACATTTTGCCGGCACTCAACTTTGTCTCGGGGCTAACAGCACCCGTGCCAATATATCCTCTAAACACCGGCTTTGAGGGCATTATCACTTAAACATGCTATACATGACGTCAGAGCTCTGGCTCTGCACTTCGCAGCGCTGTATGGGTTTTGACTGACAGCCGTTCTTAACTTGAGCACTTCGCGCGACAAGAAGTTGCCCCCACCCCTCCCACTAATTGGGCAACATTTGCAATTTTTTTGCTGTCTGAGGGAAATGCTGTAAATTAAGAACACTATGTATTTTGAAAGATGACACATTGAGGATTATATTAAATACCACTGATGTCATACAAGCACGCCAAACATGTGCACTTCACATTCCATATCATAAAACTCATGTCATATAGTGTCAACGTTTACGATCACTATGTTTGATGTACAGTTACAAGATTACATGTTTCATACCCTTGGTTATTCTGAACAGAATGAGACCGTCTGCCTATTGTGAAGAACATTTGCCGCGGCACACACACATGAATGCACTCATGACTCCTTTCTATGTGCACCAAAATTATGATCGGTCTCTCTGAATTGCATTGTGAAAGCCTAACACTGTAATATCATATTTTATAAATTAGCTAGTCATGCTGGCAATAGAACAGGCTTTCAAATGATGCCCACCTGAGCCAGATTGAGATTTATAATGGGACCATTTTTGGTTTGTGTAAACTGTAATTGTGTGAGGGCGGGGATGCACGGTTGTGTTTCAAATAAAACTACAACTGTGCTTGCTCTAGTTCCTCAACTGCACAGCTAGAAGAGCTAAAAAAGTGCATTGAAATTACTTAGGAACTGTGCACACGTTGGAGGTGTGCGGCCACTGAGACACCAGTGAGTCCTCTCACTCAAACCCTTGTCATTTGTTTGTCTTATGTTGTACCTACCCCACATTTATTCAGGAATATTCTTATCATGTTACTGAATTTATCCAGAGTATTTTCAGATTTCATTATCAACAAATGCAGCAAAAATAACAGTAAATGAAAAATTCACAAAATCAACAGTGGTATGTTTGGATTCAGTCTTGTGTCAGGTAAACTGTTATGTCCTCACCTTTGGTCTAATAATTTTCCCATAATGTTAAAACTGTTCCATTTCAATTCCTATTATGGCTATGCATATGCTTTTCATATTTATTCTGTAAGAAACATTTCAATTTAGTCATATCCATATAGGCCAATTGACACGAGTGTAAAGGGTTAACCTCAGCAGACCTCATGCTTAGCACTGTAGGGAGTCCATTGTCATGTCAATCACATACTGTTGTGGCAGGTGCCCTACTAGCCAATTGCCAAACACATTGTAAATGCGCACAGACACATTGTTTTGTCTCTAAGAACAGCAAATACAGCACAGTCTTTCAAAACATATTTCAAGAACTTCAAACCCACAAAGAAAGCAAAGATGACCTTCTCATACCATCAAAATGCAGATATTATTTGAACCATTATAGAGTGAATAGAAAAGACCATGTAGTGTCTCTCTGCTTTCCACTGATTAACAGTCTATCATTCACATCTTACAACTCGTCGTGAAATAAAATAGGTTTAATTTATTCACTCTCACTATAAGCGTACATTCAACACAGTATAACTGCCCGCTATGTGGGACTGATATAATGCAATAGAGGTCAGTTGACCATCGGTCGGAACATTCTAGTTTGTATGACCTCATGTTATAACTCCCCAGCAAAGGCAAATGACTTGATAAAGACTGATTTGGTTGGTCAGTTTCTTTCATAATCCATCTCACATTTTATATTGTCTTGCATAAAAAAATCCACACTAGATTGTTTGAAAACTAAAACAATGCTTTGGCATTGACCAGGACCTCCAACACTGAATTGTAGGAAATAAGTAATTACGGTAGGTACAACTAACTATACTACTAACCCATTCTTTTTTCAAAAATCAAAGTAAACAAAATAATACTGGAGTAAGAGCAAGATAAAAGGCCAATATTTTCATAGTTTGGATAGATAGTGCCGATGTTATTTGAGAGGAGATCGGAAGCTTTACATTAGAGGGTTCTGAGACACCTGAGTGCAGAGTGAAGTGTTCAGTGAGGATTGTGGCACTGAGAGAGAGAGAGAGAGAGAGAGGGGAAGAGACAGAGTCAGGGAGAAAGAGCGAGACAGAGAGCGCTGGAGACAGGGAGAGCGAGAGAGACCTGAGAAAACATGGCCCCCGATTCTGAGGGAGAGAGAGGACTATCAGAGGAAGGGAAGAGAGAGAAAGATTTAGAGAGACTGATTGGGAAGGAGAGAGGAATCACCTTGAGCTATGGCTGTCATTTGGCAGTCCATAGTATGGCCCCCCCTGTGTGTAAAGTGCATGTCCTGGAGGGAATCTGAATTCTGCCACGTCTTCTTTTTTTTTGTTTTTACACTTCTGGTGTGGGTCTCAGCTCTGGGCTGTGTGGGTATCTGAGCCATGGGGGGTTATGGGAGTTCAATAGTCCTCCACCCAACCGTTCTCCTGGATAAAGGCGTCGATGACCTCCTTCATGGCCAGGTTGGGGATCAACTGGTCCTGGGTCAGAGGACTCCGGGTGACCGGGTCAAAATGGCCCACTCGCTACAGAGGATGGAGGAAGAATGTTATGATTGTTTGAGGTATTGGTGTTGCTGTGAGAAGGTAGCTTTCATTATTATGATATTTTGTATTTTACTCATGATTTACAGTTTACGTTGGACAGTATTACCTCTGTGGATGAGTGGATGGTAGTCTAGCAACTGCAGGTGTATTTATAGGTATATGAATAGATTATAATTTAGCAGTAAGTGATTGGTAGTTGGTAGTGTGGATGAATAGAACATAGAATGTAGGTGAGAGGATAGAACAGTATGTCTATGAACGGTCGACGGTTTACCTATACTTCTGTTGAGTAGAGGTCTATGTGTATGACCATGAAAGGATGGTATAATGTACCTGTAGGTGCTCCTCAATGTCTTTGCGGTCGTAGGTGATCCCACTGGGGGTGATGCAGGGCTCCCTCATCAACTCAAAGCTGATCTTTCCACACAGGTAGTCAGGGATCTCCCGCTTCTGTGGGGTTCAGAACAATATACATACATGAAGATGATACATGTATGTACATCAAAATACTTCCCTCTAGACACCATCTATATCATATTCATTAGGTACCAAATGGAAGAAAACTGACTGAAACAGGGACGGACTACCTGAACTTGTCCAATAAGTGGGGGGGGGGAATCGATAGATATCGCAATATTATGTTTGGACGATATTATATTGATACTTTGAAACAAAGTATCGATTTGTAAAATTAAAATACACTTATTTTTTTGCTAGGTAGCATTAGCTAGCACTAGTAATCTGTACCTGCACCAAAACACTGGTATTTTTCATCCTATACCTTGTTCTCCAGCTTCTTTTTAAATAGTGAGCCAACATGTTTTCAGCATGTTTTCCATGACTGATCAAAACTAAATTTCTCATGCTCTCATCTCTCTGCAGCAGCCATATAGTGAGCAATATGTTTGGAGCATCAAATTGCAATATCGAATGATAATAGGGTAAATCCATATGAATCCCTTTCGATTTAAACAAAAAACTTTCCATACATGTTTGTCCATGGAAGAAGTGTTCATAAAGTGAGACTTTTTGGACCTAAATGCCAAAACATTTAGAAAATATAGGTGCTCAAAGTTCCCCCATTTTGCATCCTCCACCATACCATGAGACATCCATGTCTTTATTACTGGAAAATATAAGTTTGACAACATTTAAAAGCTTACAAAACTACTTATTAATTTATTTTAAACAAATATTTGTATAACCTTTTAACGTAAATTATCTAAAAACGTGTAAACTCCTGATTTCTTCCATACTCGCATATATTGTAGCTTAAACCCTATTTTACATCATCTGAAGTTGTGTCAACTTTGCACCATGTCTTGAATATTGAGGCATTCAATTCCAAAAAGTCACTGTGAGAACAATGGGCAAATACAATGAGTGTACAAAACATTAGGAACACCTGTTCTTTCCATTAAATAAACTGACCAGGTGAAAGCTATGATCCCTTATTGATGTTACCTGTTAAATTCACTTCAAATCAGTGTAGATGAAAGGGAGGAGACAGGTTAAAGAATCATTTTTAAGCCTTGAGACAATTGAGACATGGATTGTGTATGTGTGCCATTCAGAAGGTGAATGTGCAAAACAAAAGATTTAAGTGCCTTTGAACAGGGTATGGTAGTAGGTGCCAGGCACGCCGGTTTGAGTGTGTCAAGAATAGTAACGCTGCTGGGTTTGTCACGCTCAACAGTTTCCCGTGTGTATCAAGAATGGTCCACCACCCAAAGGACATCCAGCCAACTTGACACAACTGTGGGATGCTTGGAACGCTTTCGACACCTTGTAGAGTCCATGCCCCGACAAATGTATTTATTTAACCTTTATGTAACTCGGCAAGTCAGTAAAGAACAAATTTTTATTTACAATGACGGCCTACCAAAAGGCCTCCTGTGGGGACGGGGGCTGGGACACACATCACGACAAGAGAGACACCACAACACTACATAAAGAGAGACCTAAGACAACACAGCATGCCAGCAACACAACATGCCAACAACACGGTAGCAACACAACATGGCAGCAGCACAAAACATGGTACAAACATTATTGGGCAGTCAACAGTACAAAGGGCAAGAAGGTAGAGACAATACATCATGCGAAGCAGCCACAAGTGTCAGTAATTGAGAATTGAGGTTGTTCTGAGGGCAAAAGTGGGCGCAACTCAATATTAGGAAGGTGTTCCTAATGTTTTTTATGGAAGGTTCCATTCAAATCAAAAGGGTTGCTGTCAAAAATGATCAATTCAAATGGATTTACCCAATACATATAGAATGGTGAGAATCCCAATTCATATCGTATCGGCATTTAAGTATCGTGATATCGTATCACGAGGTCCCTGGCAATTCCCAGCCCAATTAGAATTACTTATTTTCGTTTTCAATTGTAAAACGTTTTGTGGTGTGCCCTAATGAACAAAACCCAGTATAGCAGTTTGAAACACCAAATGTTGAGGCAAGACGATGACAATTACATGCACTAAATCAACATTTTTACATTTACATTTTAGTCATTTAGCAGACGCTCTTATCCAGAGCGACTTACAGTTAGTGAGTGCATACATTTTCATACTGGCCCCCTGTGGGAACAACAATGTATAGGCCCCAAATAATCCTTCATAACAAGCCTTGACAGGCAACTTGAGGTGGTGGTTGCCGTAGAAACGGCTTGGACTGGAAATAGGAGACGGAGGGGCTAGTCTATTTTGGTAACGATAACACTGGCACCTCGAAGTGTCAAAGTAAGGTGGCGGGTCAAATCCAGCTGATCACAGAAACAGAGTGTGGACAGATTGTATACGTTTCTCAAAAATAATGTTTTTATATATAAAAAATATTTGTTTATATATTTTATAAATACATTTTAAGAATAAGATCGAATATGTATTGTTATTTCAGTAATGCATAGAGCTCTGTGTTGTGCTATATCTAACAATATTGAAAAATATGTAACATTCAGTGAAATGACCATTAGTCTGGATTGAAAGTTGCTTATAATAAAGTGCAATAGTAATGGCGTCTTTTTGTAGGCACTAACTCCGTCATGGCTCGTTGGCCAAAGCCTACTGGAAATTAATGTTGTTGTTTTTTTGTAGGGTTTTTGTATAAATGCTGAAAATAAGGTCTGTGGTAAATACAGGCATAGGAGATCTTAAACATTTTGTTCTATGAGATAATCTTCAGCTTGCGTCACTTTTTGTGAATTTTGAAGCATGTATGTAATCAAAACAAGCACATAAAGGGTTCTGTCACACCCTGGCTCTGGGACTCTATATGTTGAGCCAGGGTGTGTTCATTCTATGTGTTCTATTTCTATGTTGGGGGTTCTAGGTTGTGTATTTCTATGTTGGCCTGAGTGACTCCCAATCAGAGGCAACGAGTGTCAGCTGTTGGCTGGTTGTCTCTGATTGGGAGCCATATTTATACTGTCTGTTTTCCTTTTGTGTTTGTGGGTTCTTGTTCCGTGTCGGTCATTGTTACCGTGGACTTCACGAGTCGTTTATTGTTTTGTTGTTTCGTGTGTGCACTTTAATTAAATAAAATAAACATGTTCGTTCATCACGCTGCGCATTGGTCTCTCCCTGACAGGTTCATAATTCATGTTCACTGACTGATAAGATCTTCTAAGCCTGTGTTAACCTCGGACCTTATTTTTGACGTTTATCCCAAAACCACATTCTTTCCCCATTAATTCCCCCATAGGAATGGCCTAAAGAACCAAGTTTCAAGTTAATGTCACATGCACAGTGAAATGCCTTTCTTGCAAACTCAAAACCCAACAATACAATAATCAATAACAACATATTACTAGAAACACACACGATAAATAAGAATAGGAAATATGAAATACACAAAGTAGGTAAGCAAGCATACTATATACAGGAAATATTTAAAAAGTCAGTTCCAATACCATATTTACATGTGTAGGGACTCTGAAGTGATGGAGGTAGATACACTACATGGCAAAAAGTATGAGGACACCTGCCCGTCGAACATCTCATTCCAAAATCATGGCCATTAATATGGAGTTGGTCCCCCTCCACTCATCTGGGAAGGCTTTCCACTAGATGTCGGAACATTGCTGCGGGGTCTTGCTTCCATTCAGCCACAAGACCATTAGTGAGGTCGGGCACTGATGTTGGGCGATTAGGCCTGGCTCGCAGTCGGCATTCCAATTAATCCCAAAGATGTTCGATGGGGTTGAGGTCAGGGCTCTGTGCAGGCCAGTCAAGTTATTCACACCGATCGACAAACCATTTCTGTATGGACCTCGCTTTGTGCACGGGGGCATTGTCATGCTGAAACAGGAAAGGGCCTTCCCCAAACTGTTGCCACAAAGTCAGAAGCAAATAATCGTCTAGAATGTCATTGTATGCTGTAGCGTTAAGAGGCCCGACCAATGAAAAACAGCCCCAGACCATTATTCCTCCTCCACCAAACGTTACAGTTGGCACTATGCATTGGGGCAGGCAGCATTCTCCTGGCATCCGCCAAACTCAGATTCGTCCGTCAGACTGCCAGATGGTGAAGCGTGATTCATCACTCCAGAGAACGTGTTTCCACTGCTCCAGAGTCCAATGGCGGCGAGCTTTACACCACTCCAGCCAAAACTTGGCATTGCGCATGGTGATCTTAGGCTTATGCGCGGCTGCTCGGCAATGGAAACCAACTTCATGAAGCTCCCAACGAACAGTTCTTGTGCTGACATTGCTTCCAGAGACAGTTTGGAACTCGGTAGTGAGTGTTGCAACCGAGGAACGTATTTTTAAGCGCTACGCGCTTCAGCATTCGCCGTTCCCATTCTGTGAGCTTGTGTGGCCTACCACTTTGCGGCTGAGCCGTTGTTGCTCCTCGACGTTTCCACTTCACAATAACAGCACTTACAGTTGACCGGGGCATCTCTAGCAGGGCAGAAATTTGACGAACTGCCACATTGAAAGTCACGGAGCTCTTCAGTACGGGCCATTCTACTGCCAATGTTTGTCTATGGAGATTGCATGGCTGTGTGCTCGATTTTATACACCTGTCAGCAACGGGTTTGCCTGAAATAGCCTAATCCACTAATTTGAAGGGGTGTCAACCTACATTTGGCCATGTAGTGTATTAATAGGGGTAAGGGGACTAGGCAACAGGATATAAGATAAACAGAGTAGCAGCAGCTTGTATGTGAGTGGGTGTGTAGAGTCAGTATAAATGTATATGTGCATATTATGTGTGAGTGAGAAAATGTTGGAGTGAGTGTTTGTGTGTGTGTGTGTGTGTGTGTGTGTGTGTGTTGGAGTAAAGGTGTGTGAGTGTGTAGGGCCCTGTGAGTGTGCATAGAGAGTTTGAAATAAAAGGTAAATAAAGATACAAGGTTAACTCAGATAGTCCTTGTAGCTATTTTGTTAGCTATTTATCAGTCGTATTGCTTGGGGATAGAAGCTGTTCAAGAGCCTGTTGGTGTCAGACTTGATGCACTGGTACATCTTGCCGTGCAGCAACAGAGAAAATAGTCTATGGCCTGGGTGGTTGGAGTCTTTGACGATATTCTGGGCCTTCTTTTCACACCGCCTGATATAGAGGTCCTGGATGGCAGGGAGCTCGGCCCCAGTTATGTACTGGGCTGTCTGCACAACCCTCTGTAGCACCATGTGATCGAGGGCGGTGCTATTGCCATACCAAGCAGTGATGCAGCCAGTCAATATGCGCTTAATGGTACAGCTGTAGAACCTTTTGAGGATTTGAGGGCCCATGCCAAACTTTTTCAACCTCTTGAGGGCGAAGAGGCATTGTTGCGCCTTCTTCACGACTGTGTGTTTGGACCATTTTAAGTCTTTAGTAATTTGGACACTGAGGAACTTGAAGCTGTCTACCTGCTCCACTGCCGCCCTGTCGATGTGGATGGGGGTGTGCTAGCCCCCCCCACCCTTTCCTGTAGTCCACAATCAGCTCCTTGGTCTTGCTGACGTTGAGGGAGAGGTTGTTGCTCCAGCACCACACTGCCAGGTCACTGACCTCCTTCCTGTAGGCGGACTCATCATCGCCGGTGATCAGGCCTACCACCGTCGTGTCGTCAGTGAACTTGGTGTTGGAGTCGAGCGTGGCCACACAGTCATAGGTGAACAGGGCGTACAGGAGGGGACTAAGCACACACCCGTGGGGCCCCTGTGTTACGGGTCAGCGTCGGCCTCGGGAGTGCGAGATATCACTCAATCCTCTGGGTCGGTGACGGCCCTCACACATGGCTCGATGTTGTTGTCAAAGCGTGCATAAAATGCATTGAGTTTGTCTGCTAGAGAGGCATCGTTGGGCAGATCACGGTTGGGTCTTCCTTTGTAATCCGTAATGACTGTAGCCCCTGCCACATGCGGCAGGCGTCGGAGCCGGTGTAATATGATTCCACCTTATTCCTAGATTGTCCTTTTGCTGATTTGATGACTCTGCAGAGGTCTTCTTGTACTTATTCCTGTCTTCGGCCGTAGCATCATGGTGGGCCACGATAGCTCTGTTTTCGGTAGCCCTGTTCTTTAGTTTAGCGCCAACCTCTGCGTTAATCCAGGGCTTTTGATTGGCGAAACCTCACCGTGGGTACAACGTCGCCGATGCATACAGGTGGTTAGCTCGTCAATGTTATTGGTGGATTCTCTAAACATATTACAATTAGCACTAGCAAAGCAGTCCTGTAGCATAACCTCTGATTCTGGCGACCATTTCTCAACGGAGCAAATCACAGGTACTTCCTGTTTCAGCTTCTGCAGATTCATGATCATATTTGCCGCATGGCAATGGAAGGCCTTGTACGCTTGCTTGTGGGTAGAATAGCAGTGGTCTAGGACTTTATTGCCCCTAGTGGCGTTGGAGACGTGTTGATGGAAGTTGGACATTACGTGTCTTAGTGACTACAAATTAAAATTGTCGGCAACCAGAAAGGCAGTTTCTGGGTGTAGGTTTTCCTGCTTGTTTATAGTCTTGTACAGTTTGTTAAGCGCCAGCTTGTTATTTTTATTGTCCTGAGGTGGAATGAATACATCAGTCACGATAACAGCTGAAAACTCCCTCAGGAGGTAGAAGGGTCGGCATTTGACCATCAGGTACTCTAAGACAGGTGAACAGTGGGTTGACACTTCCACCGCGCTGGAATTAGCACACCAGAGGTAAACCATTTCCATTTTTTAGGACTACAAGCTGGCGAGCTCTATAGCAGTAAATGGTGTGTTCAGCTAAATAAAATGTATCATCACTCACTTTTCTCTTCTCGTCCACTTGTGAAAAGAGCTCATCCATGTCCATAAGGAACTTGTCCTATTTAGGAAAAGAGCAGAGTTGGTGAGGCTATCACAGAGCATTAATACAAATACCCCTCAATATCAATGGGATATTGAGAAATAGGCTATATGATGGCAATTCAGTTACACAACGCCAGTGCTCAAATGCTTAAGGCGAGTGGTCCCTGAATATAGACATAGGAGAATATGGACATAACCCACATGTTTTGATTTGATCTTGACGACATCACCTCCACTCTGATTGTCCTCCTCTTTGTTTTCCCGGCAATCCTCCACTTCCCTGAGAAAATATGAAGATGTACATTCAACAATAGGGCTCTGACAATCATGGAATTTTGGGTTACGGTTATTTGTCAGGCAAATGTCCATGGTCACCGTTATAAACAGAAAAATTAAAGGCACACTTTTCTCGTCTCAACCCTGTCTGCTGCGCTCAGGGGGGGACGACTACCCCCTCTCATTGAAGCCACGGAAGTTCAAGGCCGACCGCGGTACTGCAGGCATTGTTAGCAGAAATCAGAATCCCCATTATAGTGAATGGAAAAATATCAATCTTCGTGCAAAAAATACATAGAAATGTTTATAAGACAATCATGGTACAAATAATTGCTCTTAATACAACAAAGGTATGTCCTTCAACCAATTATTTTAAAATCGCACAAAGAAGAATTAAAGATAATTTAGGTGCAGTACCATGGTCTGCCTTCAACTTGAGATTCTCAATGAGAGGGGGCAGCATTGGGCTAGCCTGCAAAGTCACTTCCTGGAGTAGCTCAAACTGCAAATGTTATGTCTCCATGAGATGCAATCTGAACCAACTTCACTTGGCTTCAATGCGCTATTGAGTCTTCACATAGGAATGAATGGTGTCACCATCGAGAGCATCCTGACTGGTTGCATCACCGCCTCGGATTTCGACCGCAAGGCGCTACAGAGGGTAGTGTGTACGGCCCAGTACATCACAGGCGGTGTCAGAGGAAGGCCCTTAAAATTGTCAAAGATTCCAGCCACCCTAGTCAGACTGTTCTCTCTGCTACCGAACGGCAAGCGTTACCAGAGTGCCAAGTCTAGGTCCAAAAGGCTCCTTAACAGCTTCTACCCACAAGCCATAAGATTGCTGAACAATTAATCAAATGACTACCCAGGGTTTGAAAAATCAATGCGAGAAGTTAAAATGTTTCCTTAGATGTTAATTTTCTCTAAATCTAAAAAGGCGCAGCCTAGACTCAAGCCAATGTCTAAAATAGTTGAACATGTTATTAGTCCAACCTCGTGAAAGTGACAAACTGACATGATTAAATTTTCGTAAAAAACAACTTCACATCGAAGGAGTGCCTTTGATTTGACGGCCTGAACATGCGCAGTTCGGTGCAAGACTACCATTAGAAACACGTCATCGTGTCTACGCATAAGCTTAGCTAGCCATTGCATACAAGTGTGATCAGGAATTTATATTGGAGAAGCAGTTTTAGCCTATCTTCACACTGTACCATCTTTGGCACCACGCAGATTTTTGTTTCCTAGCAAACGCAGTAAACAAGTCTATCACACAGTGGTCATGCAGTTGCAGTGTGCAGCTATATTATATTTACTAGCCTAGCATGGATTTCAACTTTGGTTTTCATCACTTTGTCTCAGACTCACATTCACTTACAGTGGGGAGAACAAGTATTTGATACACTGCCGATTTTGCAGGTTTTCCTACTTACAAAGCATGTAGAGGTCTGTAATTTTGAACTCGTTACCTGTATAAAAGACACCTGTCCACACACTCAAACAAACAGACTCCAACCTCTCCACTATGGCCAAGACCAGAGAGCTGTGTAAGGACATCAAGGATAAAATTGTAGACCTGCACAAGGCTGGGATGGGCTACAGGACAATAGGCAAGCAGCTTGGTGAGAAGGCAACAACTGTTGGCGCAATTATTATAAAATGGAAGAAGTTCAAGATGACGGTCAATCACCCTCGGTCTGGGGCTCCATGCAAGATCTCACCTCGTGGGGCATCAATGATCATGAGGAAGGTGAGGGATCAGCCCAGCACTACACGGCAGGACCTGGTCAATGACCTAAAGAGAGCTGGGACCACAGTCTCAAAGAAAACCATTAGTAACACACTACGCCGTCATGGTTTAAAATCCTGCAGCGCACGCAAGGTCCCCCTGCTCAAGCCAGCGCATGTCCAGGGCCGTCTGAAGTTTGCCAATGACCATCTGGATGATCCAGAGGAGGAATGGGAGTCATGTGGTCTGATGAGACAAAAATAGAGCTTTTTGGTCTAAACTCCACTCGCCGTGTTTGGAGGAAGAAGAAGGATGATACAACCCCAAGAACACCATCCCAACCGTGAAGCATGGAGGTGGAAACATCATTCTTTGGGGATGCTTTTCTGCAAAGGGGACAGGACGACTGCACCGTATTGAGGGGAGGATGGATGGGGCCATGTATCGCGAGATCTTGGCCAACAACCTCCATCCCTCAGTAACAGCATTGAAGATGGGTCGTGGCTGGGTCTTCCAGCATGACAACGACCCGAAACACACAGCCAGGGCAACTAAGGAGTGGCTCCATAAGAAGCATCTCAAGGTCCTGGAGTGGCCTAGCCAGTCTCCAGACCTGAACCCAATAGAAAATCTTTGGAGGGAGCTGAAAGTCCGTATTGCCCAGCGACAGCCCCGAAACCTGAAGGATCCCTGCTGCAGTGTGTGCAAACCTGGTCAAGACCTACAGGAAACGTATGATCTCTGTAATTGCAAACAAAGGTTTCTGTACCAAATATTAAGTTCTGCTTTTCTGATGTATCAAATACTTATGTCATGCAATAAAATGCAAATTAATTACTTAAAAATCATACAAATGTGATTTTCTACGATTTTTGTTTTAGATTCCGTCTCTCACAGTTGAAGTGTACCTATCATAAAAATTACAGACCTCTACATGCTTTGTAAGTAGGAAAACCTGCAAAAATCGGCAGTGTATCAAATACTTGTTCTCCCCACTGTATAAATGTCCACACTCAACAAGAATGACATTTGGTAGTTCATTTCAGCAGAGATGGTGGCTTTTAGCATCGTTTTTTCATCTTTACAAACCGGACAAAACGTATAGCCAGAGCACTATGCATAAGGTAGTACAGATAGATCGTGTTACAACAACATTGTTTATAATAATCATTCATTTACACTACTGTTATCATATATTTACTTAAAAATACAATAAAATGAACGTCAGAACGGTTATTTTATTAATGGGTCTTCATCAATAATCGTCGGTTACACAGTTTTATACAATTACCGTTCCAGCCCTATTGAACAAAAGAGAAAATGCAACGGCAAATTGTAATGCATTAACCAGATTCATTCCTAGAACCAGACTCATTCCCAAGATTTGCATCAACATCTCAACAGTTGTATTCTCACTAGGGCTGACCCCATTTAGTCGACTTGGACGATCAACAGTATTTTTTTTAGGTGAGCAGTAGCAAATATATATATATTTTTAATGGCACACGAGACACCAGCCTGATTCGTGACTGTCTCAGTGGACTAATCAATTGCGGAGGCAGCGGGGATGGCACAATGCAAGAAGAAGGGGAGTGTGGCTAAGATGCACGTCTCTCCCCAGAATGCATTCTCTCCCGCCAATTCATGCACGTTCATTGTTTCATAACTTCATTGTGTGAATTGTTTGCCCTTGGATTGTTAGTGTCTTATCAATTCCCCATGACATATCACCAGTAGTACATTTACTGTTAATTCCCATAATTTCTCATCTAAAATGTTTGTTTGATTACGGTAATTTCCGGGAATGCATTCAATATATTATTATTGCAGTCTTATACCGTTCTCATTGTCGGAGTGGACACATTGTTTGCAGAGCGCACAACCTATGCTACACCTGTGAGAAACAAATGTTGGTTTATTTCATTCCCTTTACGAGTTTTGTCAATTTATTCATTGTCTTTTGTTTGGAGCGCTCCTGTCAATGATGAGTAAGGACGGGAACCTGATTACGCATAGAAGTAGGCCTAGGCTATGAATGTGCCCATTTGGGGATCTGATAGTATTTCTGATTGTCTTAACACCACTGAGCTGTGGAGCTTCTCAAAGTAATGTTTCTTCACCTCTAACAGTAAGTCAACAAAGTCTGAGAATAGTTCCTCAATGTATTTGAAAAATCTTTCCAGCTCTCTGCCTTTTGATAACCACTTGGTGTGAAGGGGAGTGGGAGGAGGAGGGTCGGATACAGGTTTTCTGGCTATCTTGATATGAGTCATATTCTTATTTCATCAAAGTGTGCTTTAAGCGTCAGACAAGCTCAATGCATATAGTTGATTTTATTAAAACACATAGTGTGTCTATATGGAAAAATACACGTTTTTAAACGTCAAAAGGACATACTTTTTTTTTTGTCGGGGACAGCCCTAATTATCACACATGATTATTAATGTGTAGCAACTCATTTAATTTCATACAAGGGGGTTCTGGCAATGAACTCGTATGCAATGAACTCTTATGCAATGAACTCGAATGCTTTTCTAAAGGAATAGGAATATCAGTGCAGACGTTTTGCTCATACAAAAGTATCAACCCAAAAGCCTATCTCCCGGTCCCTCCCTCACCTCTCCTTCTCTGCCAGGATAAGTTTGGTGAGATAGGCGTGCAGCTCGTTCTCCTGGTTGATGCGCTTCTCCTCAATGCCATTCCAGCGCTTCTTCTTGGCGACCCGCAGGGCACTTGGGATGTCGTCTCCAAAGTTCAGCCTCTGCTCCTTGGCCAGGTTGTAAGCTGCCGACAGAACGGGTCCAGACATCAATGTTGTCCATTGAAAGTAAGAGCATAAAACAGTAATGCTGCCTCTTTTCCATCTACAGATCTTAAACATTATACAAGAGAACATTGTAGTTACACTACATCATTCAAAACAATTGCAGTTTAGTACCATATCCTCACAGAGATGCCTAGTACTGGGTATAGTTTGAATGTGGCAGATAGCATTCTAAATTGCACTCAACCCACTACTGCACATCTTCAGTGCATTCGGTAAGTATTCAGACCCCTTCACTTTTTACACATTTTGATACGTTACAACCTTATTCTAAAATGTATTAATTCATATTTTTTCTCAATCTACACACAAGACCCCATAATGACAAAGCGAAAACAGGCTTTTAGAAATGTTTGCTAATGTATTGTAAAAAACTAAAACAGAAATACATTATTTACATAAGCACTCAGACCCTTTGATGAGAGACTTGAAATTGAGCTCAGTTGCATCCTGTTTCTATTGACCATCCTTGAGATGTTTCTACAACTTGATTGGAGTCCACCTATGGTAAATTCAATTGATTGGACATGATTTAGAAAGGCACACACCTGTCTATATAAGGTCCCACAGTGCATGTCAGAGCAAAAACCAAGCCATGAAGTCGAAGGACTTGTCTCTAGAGCTCCGAGACAGGATTGTGTCGAGGCACAGATCTGGGGAAGGGTACCAAAACATTTATGCAGCATTGAAGGTCCCCAAGAACACAGTGGCCTCCATCATTCTTAAATGGAACAAGTTTGGAACCACCAAGACTCTTCCTAGAGCTGGCCGCCATGCCAAACTGAGCAATCGGGGGAGAATGGCCTTGGTCAGGTAGGTGACCAACAACCCGATGGTCACTCTGACAGAGCTCTGGAGTTCCTCTATGGAGATGGGAGAACCTTCCAGAAGGACAACCATCTCTGTAGCACTCCACCAATCAGGCCTTTATGGTAGTGACCAGACGGAAGCCACTAATCAGTAAAAGGCACATGATTTGCCAAAAGGCACCTAAAGACTCTCAGACCATGAGAAACAAGATACTCTGGTCTGATGAAACCAACATTGAACTCTTTGGAAGCATGGTGATGGCAACATCATGCTGTGGAGATGTTTTTCAGCAGCAGGGACTGGGAGACTAGTCAGGATCGAGGGAAAGATGAACAGAGCAAAGTACAGAGAGATCCTTGATGAAAACCTGATCCAGAGCACTCAGGACCTCAGACTGGGGCGAAGGTTCACCTTCCAACAGGACAACGACCCTAAGCACACAGCCAAGACAATTCAGGAGTGGCTTCGGGACAAGTCTCTGAATGTCCTTGAGTTGCCCAGCCAGAGCCCGATCTAACATCTCTGGAGAGACCTGAAAACAGCTGTGCAGCGACACTCCCCATCCAACCTGACAGAGCTTGAGAGGATCTGCAGAGAAGAATGCAGGGGTGCCAAGCTTGTAGCGTCATACCCAAGAAGACTCAAGGCTGTAATCGCTGCCAAAGGTGCTTCAACAAAGTATTGACTAAAGGGTCTGAATACTTACGTAAATGTGACAGCAGTTATTTATTTGTGTACTTTTGCACAAAAAAAAATCTAAAATTCAGTTTTTGTTTTGTCATTATGGGGTATTGTGTTGATTGATGAGGAAAAAAATATTTTTTAAATCCATTTTAGAATAAGTCTGTAATGTAACAAAATGTGGAAAAGGTGATGGGGTCTGAATACTTTCCGAATGCACTGTACATTGTGGGGGGCATTAAGTGTTTACCTGAATACTGAGGAAGGCATACAAAAACTGTCCATATAAATGTATTCATTATACACTGGGACACTTTGGGCACGATTCCGACCAGAGTTAAGCGCGCGTAATTGGAACGTAATTCCTTTTCTTTTCTCTCCATGTGTATTCTGACGAATTTAAGCATGAGAACAGCGTGCTATTCACCTACTATTCATTTTGGGTGGAGATCGAATAAATGACTGTGTGGCGGAGGTGTCTAACGATTCGCCGTATTCTGATCTTGCCTTAATTCTCTAATAATTCCACCACCTTTACGCATGAGGAAACCATGAATAAGGTTTAGCGAACCTACCGGCTCCAAGTGGAAAAAGCATTACTTTATTTTTCCAGATTGAAATAACACCATTGTCCATGCACTGTAATTTACAGCTTGATAAAAGCTATTAATAAGAGCTATGTAACTTAGTAAACTTTTTGGATGAGGAACTTGTAAATATAAATGACATTAGTTTTAGAAATATTTGACCTTATAATTGCTGGAGACAAAAGTGAAGCAAGTCATATGGCAGAAAACTAAAGCATATCAACTTTCCTACAGTAAAGTTTGTGCCATCATGCAGAATTTCAATTGTACAGCCTTTTAACTTGCAGGGATGGGAACTCTTGAATGTCTTAATTATAGGCTACTCCGACTTTCTCTATCTCCTATTTCTGTCATGTTAAATATTAACCACTATGAGTATCGACCGTCAGTTGGCTTAATAATAACACATATTCAACTGCCAATTTACTATTAGTTCCCTTCAGTTGGTAAAACCTACATTATCATTCCATTTAATTACATTGTTTCGTTTACTTTCATTTGCTTCCTCTGTAAACGCCGTCACGGCCATGTGGTTGTTACTAAGGTTCATTAGTACCAGTTGACAATATATACAGTTGAAGTCGGTAGTTTACATACACTTAGGTTGGAGTCATTAAAACTCGTTTTTCAACCACCACAATTTTTTCTTGTTAACAAACTGTAGTTTTGGCAAGTTGGTTAGGACATCTACTTTGTGCATGACAAGTAATTTTTCCAACAATTGTTTACAGACAGATTATTTCACTGTATCACAATTCCAGTGGGTCAGAAGTTTACATACACTAAGTTGACTGTGCCTTTAAACAGCTTGGAAAATTCCAGAAAATGATGTCATGGCTTTAGAAGCTTCTGATAGGCTATTTGACATCGTTTGAGTCAATTGGAGGTGTACCTTTGGATGTATTTCAAGGCCTACCTTCAAACTCAGTGCCTCTTTGCTTGACATGGGAAAATCAAAAGAAATCAGCCAAGACCTCAGAAAACAATTGTAGACCTCCACAAGTCTGGTTCATCCTTGGGAGAAATTTCCAAATGCCTGAAGGTACCACGTTCATCTGTACAAACAATAGTACACAAGTATAAACACCATGGGACCACGCAGCCGTTATACCGCTAGAGATTAACGTACTTTGGTGCGAAAAGTGCAAATCAATCGCAGAACAACAGCAAAGGACCTTGTGAAGATGCTGGAGGAAACAGGTACAAAAGTATCTATATCCACAGTAAAATTAGTCCTATATCAACATAACCTGACAGGCCGCTCAGCAAGGAAGAAGCCACTGCTCCAAAACCGGCATAAAAAAGCCAGACTATGGTTTGCAACTGCACATGGGGACAAAGATCGTACTTTTTGGAGAAATGTCCTCTGGTCTGATGAAACAAAAATAGAACTGTTTGGCCATAATGACCATCGTTATGTTTGGAGGAAAAAGGGGTAGGCTTGCAAGCTGAAGAACACCATCCCAACCGTGAAGCACGGGCGTGGCAGCATCATGCTGTGGGGGTGCTTTGCTGCAGGAGGTACTAGTGCACTTCACAAAATAGATGGCATCATGAGGAAGGAAAATTATGTGGATATATTGAAGCAACATCTCAAGACATCAGTGAGGAAGTTAAAGCTTGGTCGCAAATGGGTCTTCCAAATGGACAATGACCTCAAGCATACTTCCAAAGTTGTGGCAAAATGCCTTAAGGACAACAAAGTCAAGGTATTGTAGTGGCCATCACAAAGCCCTGACCTCAATCCTATAGAACATTTGTGGGCAGAACTGAAAAGGTGTGTGCGAGCAAGGAGGCCTACAAACCTGACTCAGTTACACCAGCTCTGTCAGGAGGAATGGGCCAAAATCTACCCAACTTATTGTGGGAAGCTTGTGGAAGGCTACCCGAAACGTTTGACCCAAGTTAAACATTTTAAAGGCAATGCTAAAAAAATACTAATTGAGTGTATGTAAACTTCTGACCCACTGGGAATGTGATGAAATAAATAAAAGCTGAAATAAATAATTCTCTCTACTATTATTCTGACATTTCACATTCTTAAAATAAAGTGTTTATTCTAACTGACCTAAGACAGGGAATTTTTTACTAGGATTAAATGTCAGGAATTGTGAAAAACTGAGTTTAAATGTATTTGGCTAAGGTGTATGTAAACTTCCAACTTCAACTGTATATTTTTTAAATGCTAATTAAATCGTTATGGAGCGGAGCACAGACCAAGACATAGCAGTTTGAACCCGACGCATGGCGCAATACTTGGCTGTGTCATCACCTAGTTCCATGGTTAGTGCAGGCAATAGACGAGGGTCTAGCTATTGTACGCTATTCTCTCTATTATAATTATCTATGTACACGACTCTTCCAACATTACCACAGGTTAAAGAACTGAATGTGGCAATTTTCAGAATGAATCAAATTACAGTTCTTTCTTTTGTGCATAAAGGCTCTCCATAAATACTTTCCTGACCCTAAAAAAATCTACAAGATCAGAGTATTTTAAAATCTACCAATTGGTGCTGAAACAGAGACGAATATGTATATATTTTGATGGCTTTCTTTAATTGATCCCTAATATTCTGAACCGTTCTCTCTATATATTCTATTGAGTCTGTCGACAAAAATACAAACTTAAAAGGTACACTGTATTTAAAGGGATGACTTAAGACAAATGTACTGAAAACCCTATTGAATGAAAACTCCATGAGAAAATCTGTTGGCCTGCCAGTGGGAAGGTTTTCAGCGGTTCAATTACACTTATATGGCACGCGCAAGCGAACCACGCCTGCAAAGCCGTTACGCAACTTTATAAGGTTAGTCTGAATACCAACTACTGAGAAGTGCATAGGAAAGGCCTGCCTAAGAAAGGCGCCATTTCCAAAATCGGACCCTTAGTGAATACAGGCCCAAACTAAGTCTGTGTCTACGAAACTGGCCCAGAGGGTTGGTCCTGACCTCTCTGCAGGTTGCCGATGGCCTCGTCGTAGTTCTCCAGCTCCAGGTGACACTGGCCCAGGAAGAAGTGGGCCTTGACCGACTGGGGGTCCAGTTCCAGCGCGTGCTTGCAGTCCGCCAGGGCTTTGTCGTGCTGCTGCAGCTTCACGTGGCACAGAGCCCGGTTGGTGTAGTACACCGCCACTGACGGGTTCCGGTTCTGTTGGCAGGATATATAAACACACAGGCGCAACCACGCACATGTTAGGCCTACATATTGCACAAGCTACTGTTGTAAGGGTGCATTAGGCCAAGCTACTTCTATTCGGACATCAGTCTATTCACAGTAGGTTAATAAGACAGTGTTAAGATCTCAAGTCATATAGCCGTTCAAAGCCATCTGAAATGGTGTAGCCATTTTACATCATCACTCCCATTAAGAGCAGCAGCTCGCTACTCACTATGGCTTTGCTGTAGCAGGTGGCAGCTTCCTGGTACTTGCGGCAGAGGAACAGCCGGTTGCCCTGCTCCTTCAGCTCCTGTGCTGTGGAACTCTTCTCTGGGCTGCCAGCCATCTTCTCTGGTGGCTCCTCGGCGCCCGCTGCGCGCTGTTTCCCTATCCTGTTCCCCGTCTCTCCGGCTGGCTAGCTTTCAGGTGAAAGAATGTACCTGTTTTTTGTCTTCTCAGCAACTAGAAAAGAAAGATAGGCAGCATCAGCAACAGTCAATGCGTTGCTGCTGCTTGTGGTGCAGTCGCTGTTGCAACGCATACATTGAGCCCTGACATTTCACTGGCTAGCTAGTTATGCATTACATTTACATTTTAGTCATTTAGCAGACGCTCTTATCCAGAGCGACTTACAGTTAGTGAGTGCATACATTTTTCATACTGGCCCCCCGTGGGAATCGAACCCACAACCCTGGTGTTGCAAGCGCCATGCTCTACCAACTGAGCTACAGGAGGCCCATAGTAGCTATGCATCATCATATGGTTGTGCAACTGTAACATGCTGAAGTCAATGGTTGAGACGCATTAAAGCCAGTCACCATCGGGCACACCACCTGGCCATGACCACACTGATAGGACTGTATTTGTCAAAATGCTGCTATACACCCAAATGTCAAAGCTACGCTAACTAGCTAATGGCTGACGTTGCTCCCTCCCTCAGTCCCTGTGTCACTGCAAAAAACAAGGTAAGTTAGCTAGCTAGCTGCGTTGGCAAAGACAGTGGACTTTCCCCATGGGTTTGCTGATATGGTGTACTGAGTCAAATGTCTCCTGCATTGCAACGTCCAAATCCATGCAAACCCCACAACATCCCCACGGCTAAGCAACTATGCTAACGCTAGCCCAATAGTGGACTAAAAGGAGCCTAGCGTTACTCCTTTGTCCAAGGACCTTAGCTACATGTTCTGTTTAAAGGGCGAAATATTCAATCTAAACGTGAATCGATTCTCAATTGCGGTAACGTTACGGTTCTTGAAATAAATCATTCTACTTTCATATCACATCAAAATAATTTCACTAATGCAGAAAAAATACACACTTACTGTACACTGGTTTTAACACACAACCGTATTTTTCAGTGACAACACGTTCGTGGCGTCTGTCTTCCGTTTACACACAGCAGGCGTTTTCGGGGGGCGCAGATAGCTAATTAGCACAGGTAGTCCACTCTGTCTTCCGACCTGTTTTCCGTAAACAAGCGATGTGAAATGGAAATATGGTGGTGTGGGAACATTAGCCCTATAAAGCTGTGTATCAATTTAACCTTTTGTTTTTTGAAAATGATTGATCACTGATATGAAAGATAAGGTCCTTACGCTTCCAAAAACGTATCACAAGCGATGCTTGTTAATGTTCAGACCGAGCGTCACGGCTCTTAACAAAACTCCCTCTACAGAATACGCCTTCATCCAATGATTTAGCTACAGTATGTCTAATGTAATGGAACTCAAGAGTCATGATGATCAAGTCAAGTGCTAACTAACGGCTAGCCAAGCTCAAATGTCGGTTATTAAAACTAGCTAGCTACTGATTAGTATTGAGCTACACACAAAATAACCATCTTCAACCTCACATTTTCAAAATAATTTCATATACAGACGATTGATGTGCCAGTATCTTCCAATTTCAAGTCTTAATTGATTTGCTTTTCCCATTGAGCTGTTAGCTATGGCACAGCGCTAAGAGCTAACTAGTTTGTTGTCATGCTGACGTCATGTATACTACGGAACCCCGCGAGGTACGCTTCAGTAAAAAAAAAAGTTGTAGGTTACTGAATGGTTGCGCTATCCAGAGACCTTGGGACGTCAACCTTACCTTAACCAAGTAAGACCAAGGAGCTGATCGTGGACTACAGAAAACGGGGGGCGAGCACGCCCCCACCCACATCGACGGGCTGCAGTGGAGTGGGTCGAGAGCTTCAAGTTCCTTGGTGTCCAAATCACTAAGAACTTAAAATGTTCCATGTGCACAGTCTTGAAGAAGGCGCGACAGTGTCTCTTCCCCCTCAGGAGGTTGAAAACAAAGATATTAATAACGAACCCCCTTCTGTCTGTGTTGAAAAGGTTTGGCATGGGCCCTCAAAAAGTTCTACAGCTGTACAATTGAGAGCATCTTGACTGGCTACGTCACTGCTTGGTATGGCAAGAGCACCGCCCTCGAGCACATGGCGCAATAGAGGGAGGGTCTACTTCTTCTTCTTCTATGATATAAGGCGGTCCGCAAACAAACGTTAAAGGTGCATGCCGCCACCCACTGCGCTGGAGTGTGTGGTCAATCATTGTTTACAACATTTCTAAATCCTCCTACTCAACTCAGTCCCTCTGAGGGAGGGTTTATCCTACGTGTTCTACAGATATACTAAATATTCTATCCAGTATCACATACTGTCCATAATGTCTATACATCCCATTACATATATATCTTTATACTCCGGACCCCGACATTGCTTGTCCTAATATTTACATATTTCTAAAGTCCATTATTTTACTTTTAGATTTGTGTGTAATGTTGTGAATTGTTAGATATTAAGCACTGTTGGAGCTAGGAACACAAGCATTTCGCTACACCCGCAATAACATCTGCTAAATATGTGTAGGCAACCAATCAAATTTGATTTGATTGGATCACTGGGGCTGAGCTCCCTGCCATCCAAATAAAATCTAATCAAATTTGATTTGTCACATACACGTGTTTAGCAGATGTTATAGCGGGTGCTTATACTTCTAGCTCCGACAGTGCAGTAATATCTAACAATTACACAACATATACCCAATACACACAAAAAAGTAAGGAATGGGATTTAAGAATATATACATATATGGACAAGCAATGACAGAGCGGCATGGACTAAGATACAGATGAATATTATATACATATGAGATGAGTAGTGCAAGATATGTAAACATTATTAAGGTGTCTTGGAGGGCGGGTAGTTTGCCCCCGGTAATGCGTTCGACAGACCGCACCATTAAATAAATAAATAAATTACATCTGGAGAGCCCTGCGGTTGTGGGCGGTGCAGTTGCCGTACCAGGCGGTGATATAGCCCGACAGGATGCTCTCAATTGTGCATCTGTAAAAGTTTGTGAGGGTTTTAGGTGATAAGCCAAATTTCTTCAGCCTCCTGATGTTGAAGAGGCTCTGTTGCGCCTTCTTCACCACACTGTCTGCGTGGGTGGACCATTTCAGTTTGTCGGTGATGTGTACGCCAAGGAACATCCAGGACCTCTATATCAAGTGGTGTGAAAGGAAGGCCTGGAAAATCCTTGAAGACTCCAACCACCCAAGCCATAGACTGTTCTCTCTGCTTCCGCACGGCAAGCTGTACTGTTGCATCAAGTCTGACATCAACAGGCTCCTGAACAGCTTCTATCCATGCCATAAGACTGCTAAATAGCTTAATAAATAGCTAACAAAATGGCTACACGGACTATCTGAGTTGACCTTTGTATTTTTTTTCTTTTTTTTTGCTCTCTCTATGCACACTCACAGGGCCCTACACATTAAGCACACTGATATTACAACACACATACAAACACTCACTCCATAATTTGCTTACACACACATAATATGAACATACATTTATACTGACTCTACACACCCACTCACATACAATCATCATATACGCTGCTGCCACTCTGTTTGTCATATAGGGCTCCAGAGTGGCGCAGCGGTCTAAGGCACTGCATCTCAGTGCTTGAGGCGTCACTACAGACCCCCTGGTTCGATTCCAGGCTGTATCACAACCGGCCGTGATTGGGAGTCCCATAGGGCGGCGCCCAATTGGCCCAGCGTCGTCCGGGTTTGGCCGGTGTAGGCCGTCATGGTAAATAAGAATTTGTTCTTAACTGACTTGCCTAGTTAAATAAAGGTAAAATAAAAAAATAAAAAACATCCTGATACCTAGTCGCCTTTCCCTTTACATACACTATATATACAAAAGTATATGGACACCCCTTCAAATTAGTGGATTCGGCTATTTCAGCCACACTTGTGTTGACAGGTGTATGAAATCGAACACACATACATGCAATCTCCATAGACAAACATTGGTAGTAGAATGGCCTTACTGAAGAGCTCAGTGACATTCAACATATAAACGTCATTGGATGCCACCTTTCCAACAAGTCAGTTCGTCAAATTTCTGCCCTGCTAGAGTGGAAACGTCTAGGCTCAACAACGGCTCAGCTGCAAAGTGGTAGGCCACACAAGCTCACAGAACGTGACCACCAAGTGCTAAAGCGCGTAGGGCGTAAAAATAGTTTGTCCTCAGTTGCAACACTCAGTACCAAGTTCCAAACTGCCTCTGGAAGCAACGTCAGCACAATAACTGTTCATCGGAAGCTTCAGGAAATGGGTTTCCATGGCCAAGCAGCCGCACAAAAGCCTTAGTTGACCATGCGCAATGCCAAGCGTCGACTGGAGTGGTGTCAAGCTCGCAGCCATTGGAGCAGTGGAAACACATTCTCTGGAGTGATGACTCACGTTTCACCATCTGGCAGTCCGACGGACGAATCTGGGTTTGGCGGATGCCAGGAGAACTCTACCTGCCCCAATGCATAGTGCCAACTGTAACGTTTGGTGGAGGAGGAATAATGGTCTGGGGCTGTTTTTCATGGTTCGGGCTAGGCCCTTTAGTTTCAGTGAAGGGAAATGTTAACGCTACAGCATACAATTACATTCTAGACGATTCTGTGCTTCCAACTTTGTGGCAACAGTTTGGGGAAGGCCCTTTCCTGTTTCAGTATGCACAAAGCGAGGTCCATACTGAAATGGTTTTTCAAGATCGGTGTGTAATAACTTGACTGGCCTGCACAGAGCCCTGACCTCAACCCCATCGAACACCTTTGGGATTAATTGGAATGCTGACTGCGAGCCAGGCCTAATCGCCCAACATCAGTGCCTGACCTCACTAATGCTCTTGTGGCTTAATGGAAGCAAGTCCCTGCAGCAATGTTCCGACATTGACATTTACATTTTAGTCATTTAGCAGACGCTCTTATCCAGAGCGACTTACAGTTAGTGAGTGCATACATTTTCATACTGGCCCCCCGTGGGAAACGAACCCACAACCCTGGCGTTGCAAGCGCCATGCTCTACCAACTGAGCTACAGGGGACTATAGTGGAAAGCCTTCCCAGATGAGTGGAGGGGGACCAACTCCATATTAATACCCATGATTTTGGAATTAGATGTTTTGACGAGCATGTAGTGTATCCAGTATCCCTGCACAGTGTAAAAATGGTACTGGAACTGACTCTGTATATAGTATGCTTACTTACTTTATCGTGTTCTTCAAATGTATTTTCTGTGTGTTTTTGTTCAATCTTATTCTTTTTAGTATTACAGTATTATTGATTACTGCATTGTTGGGGCTAGAGCTTGCAAGAAAGGCATTTCACTGTACTTGTGACATTATTAAAAACTTGAAACAATTTAAAATGTCCACTTCAAATGGGGTGACATCAGAGTTGGGACGTCCCAAGGATCCCGGATAGAAGCCTACGTATCTGTCTAACATGTCATCTCAAATAATATATGCTCATGCAATTTACAGGACTAATGCATGTAAATTATACACATTTTTATAATGTGTTCATTGATTCTGTATCATCAAAGTCAGGGTTGATATGATTGCCTGTCAGCAGCAACTGAGGCTCCCACGCCTAGCTTAACAGGGTTGGTCCTGACCAATCCCTGGATCCCCCTAATGTTGCTGGAAGTGCTGGATAGCCAGTATGGGGCTTTTTTGTTTGTTAAAAAGGAACTCAATGCTGGGCAGTGATTGGGGATACTGCCCTGCAAAGGATGCTGTAAACATAGAGATCACACAATGTAATTATATGGCTGTGATACTGATGAGTAGGCCTATTCTTAGGGAAAAAAATGGGTGATCTAGCTATAAAATATCTATGGAGAAAAGAAGAACACTGAGGTAAAGAGCTGGAGCAAACACTAGTTAATCTGGCCTGGTAGGTTTCAATAAAGCCTAATCTCTGATGCGACCTTAAAGGGAGTCATTGTCGAAGGGCAGTATTTGCTCCGACTTGTTCGAGGTCACATCGCTAGCACCGTGGCCTCATCCAGCGCTGTGCAACTAGCCCAGTCTCTCTGGGACTGTCCTTCCATGGAGAGCATACGACAGGAACGTTCTGAACGCTCCCTGGAGAACCAAATAACACGACTGCCCGGTGGGATATGTTCAAGCAGAAGAGAGGCATTCTGCATCTCCTGGAGACCCTGCTGTGTGTTATACTAATCACTGTGGTGGAACACAGCTTGGTGTGGAGCATCTTTGCCTGGTCGTTCTGCCTCCAGATCACCCCAGTGACCACCACTGCCAAGCTCTGCTTCAGGGAGTTCCTGGACAGGGATGACCTCACCGCCTGGTGCTACTGGACACCCTCCTAATCCTCTTGGCTTTGGTCATCTACGAACTGTTCTAAGTTAGTAGTGCGAGTCAGCTGTTTGTTTAGCCGCACACTCCCGCAATTGTTATTAACCCACCCGCAACCACCCGACTATATGTGATAAAGTGAACATCTGAGGCCCACACCCAATATAGAAAATGCACTGTAGGCTACAGTCAGAGACGGCATAATTTTTTTTTGACAGGGGGTGCAGGATTTGTTTTTTGCCTAATTTTATAAATGTTTCTGCTTATAATTTCCGACATTTTGGTAGGGTATTTGTTAGTCAACTTGTCTATAATTAGATACATGCATCTTCGGTAACACTTCATTTTAAGGGGTACTTATTAAAGTGTAATTACATATCTAATTACACTGTAACAAGTGTTAATTTAGTTACACTGTAACATGTAACTGGTGGTAATTGCAGTCTGTAATTCCAGAGGTGTAACAACAAATGCTTGTTACCATGCTTATTACAAATGTTAAAGTTTCCAATAGCATCCCAACCAAATATCCCAACGCACCATATTTTAGCCTGCACATTTCCCCCTGCACAAACCATGTGATAAGTGTTAGCCAATTTAAAACCGACCACCTCATTGACACAATTCTGCTATAAAAGGCTCTGGAGTCAGATGCCCAGGCCCAATGGCAAAAACGAGTTCACAAACGGTTCACATTTTTAAAAAAAACTTTAAATTGTTAAATCAATTAATGGTGCATTTGACAATGGGTCAATTACTTTAACCATCAATTATATTTTTTAGACACATTAATAAACAGTTATGGTTAAAATTGTGAGATAGTCATTCATGCTTGCCAAATTGTAATTATATTAAGGTTGGTTGAATAATGGTTATAAAAGCTCTTAAAATTATAATAAGACCAACTCTTATTCCATCATGTAACCTTGCAAGGGTTTCACTGTTGTGAACATTCTCACTTTTGGATGGGATGCATTGGTGCCATTATGTATTTATCCCAGGAATTGAGGCATCATGTCAAGATCTATCCATCTGCACAACACGCTCGAAATAACGACAACCTTGAAAGGGCCTACATTTGTTGACACTGACTTCATGTGACAGTGCGCAAAGAATGGGTCGAGTAGAAGGTCATGACACGTTCAAAACAACTGGGAACTTGGAACTCTGAAATCTCAGACTTTCGACATGCGTGTGTTCAAGACAACTGGGAACTCTGAAAAAAACTAGCTCAGACTGGGAACAATCATTTTGAACGGTCATCAAACTTCGAATTCCAAATCGGAAACTCTGGCATCTACAGATCCGATTTTCCGACCTGAAGATCACTAACGTTGTCACGACTTCCTCCGAAGCTGCCTCCTCTCCTTGTTCGGGCAAGCTTCGGCGTTCGTCGTCACCGGCCTTCTAGACACTGCCACTCCATATCTCATAATTCCATTTGTTTTGTCTTGTCTATTACACACACCTGGTTCATATCCCCTCGTTAGTACGTGTATAAGTGTTCCCTCTGCCCCCCTTGTCCTTGTGGGTGATTGTTTATTGTGAGGAGTAGTAGCTCGGTTGAGCTCAGTGTATTTTGTATTGCCGGGGTATATTTTCTCTGTGTGCCTGTTTTGTTCCAGTGCGCCTGTTTTGCTCACTGGACTGGTTGACGCTATTCTGCGTAAAGCTGTATTACGGAATAAACTATGTATTCTGTGATTTACCCTCCTGCGCCTGACTTCTTCAAATCACGCATCACAGAATCACCCACCCGCTATGGAGTCAGCGGGAGAGAAGCGCATGCCTGGAGTCGTGGCACGGGTCCAGGAGCATACAACAATGATAGCCAGCTTGGGAGAAGCGATGGATCGGGTTCTCCAGGTCGTCCAACGCCTGGAGAGGAGAGGACCTGATCTGTCGAGACCAGTGGGCGACCGGATCCAGCCACCCACACCCCAGCACCCAGAGGGATCCAGATATCCTGACCACGGGATTTCGACGGCACAGCTGCTCTCTGCCAGGGATTCCTCCTCTAACTGGAGCTCTACTTGTCCAGCATCAGCCCGTCCCATCTGAGCAGGAGAAGGTGTCCGCCCTCGTCTCCTGCCTCTCGGGGAAAGCCCTGGAGTGGGCCAACGCGGTGTGGAATGAAGGAGGAGCCGCATTGGACAACTACGGGGAGTTCGCTCGCCTCTTTCGGGCTGTCTTAGATCACCTGCCTGATGGTCGAAAGGCGGGCGAGCGGCTGGTCCACCTGAAGCAGGGGACGAGGACCGCGCAGGACTTCGCCCTGGAGTTCTGGTCTCTAGCAGCTGGGTCCGGGTGGAACGAGCAGGCCCTTATCGACCATTTCTGGTGCCATCTGCGGGAGGACGTCCGAAGGGAGCTAGCCTGCCGGGACACCATGTTGTCCTTTTCTCAACTGGTGGACATGGCCATCCGTTTGGACAACCTGCTGGCTGCCAGAGGACGTCCTGGAGGGGGTCTGCACGTTCCAACTCCGCCCGACACGGATCACGAGCTGATGGAGCTGGGTGGAACCATGATCCGAGAGAGCGGAGGACGACAGCGCCGGTGTCACTCTGGTGGCACGAGAGGACATTTCACCGCACAATGTTGTCAACGTTCTTTTGGGTCTGGAGGCGGCAGGCAGGGCACTCTCGCATCACCCCAGGTATCAAACACCCACACTTGTTCAGAGCCCTCTACTGCGCATTGTATCCTACCCATCCACTTTCCTGATTACATTGTAATTCCCCAGTGTAAGGCGCTAGTCGATTCTGGCGCAGCTGGGAACTTTATGGACAGGTCATTCTCACACAGTTTAGGCATTTCATTGATTCCCCTCTATCCATTCCACTCCCCATCAGAGCACTTGACAGTCGACCATTAGGGTCTGGGTTTGTTAGGGAAGTCACAACATCAGTCACTATGGTTACCCACGAGACTCATTGCGAGCAAGTCACTTTTTTTTTAAATATTGAGTCTCCTGCTTTCCCTGTGGTATTAGGTCTCCCTTGGTTAGCACTCCACAACCCCAGCTTCTCATGGCCGCAGAGGGTTCTCACGGGGTGGTCGCGAGAGTGTCAGGGTAGGTGTCTCTGTGTTTCCGTTGGTGCAACCACGGTGGAAAGTCCAGACAGTACCTCCACTGTGCGCATTTCCCCCAAATACCTCGATTTGGCGCGCACGTTTTCCAAAACGCAGGCGACCAAGTTACCACCTCATCGGGCAGGGGATTGCGAGATAAACCTTTGGGTAGACGCTGTGCCTCCCAGGAGTCATGTGTATCCCCTGTCACAGGCTGAAATGGAGGCTATGGAAACGTACGTCACCGAGTCCCTGCGCCAGGGGTTTATACGTCCCTCCACTTCGCCCGCCTCCTCAAGTTAATTTTTTGTGAAGAAGAAAGACGGTGGTCAGCGCCCTTGCATTGATTATCGATCACTGAACAAAGAGACGATACGATTCAGTTATCCTCTCCCCCTCATTCCTTCAGTGATCGAGTCAATGCATGGGGCGCACTTCTTCACCAAATTAGATCTCCGGAGTGCGTACAACCTGGTGCGTGTCCGAGAGGGGGATGAGTGGAAGATAGCATTCAGCACAACCACAGGGCATTATGAATACCTGGTGATGCCCTACGGTTTGAAGAATGCTCCATCTGTCTTCCAGTCCTTTGTGAACAAGGTGTTTCGGGAAATGCTTGGTCGCGGTGTAGTGGTCTACATCGATGACATTTTGGTGTATTCCACTACGCGCGCCGAGCATGTGTCCCTGGTTCGCAAAGTGCTGTCCCGACTGTTGGAAATGACCTTTATGCCAAGGCAGAAAAGTGTCTGTTTTTCGAGCAGTCCGTCTCCTTCCTCGGATAGCGCATTACCACCTCAGGTGTAGAGATGGAGGGAGATCACATTTCAGCCGTGCATAATTGGCCGACTCCAACCATGGTTAAGGAGGTGCAGCGCTTTATTGGCTTTGCCAACTACTATCTGAGGTTTATCCGGGGCTTTGGCAAGGTCGCAGCTCCCATTACATCTCTGTTGAAGGGTGGGCTGTCCCGGCTCCGCTGGTCTGCTGAGGCTGACAGAGCCTTCAGTAACCTGAGGGGTCTGTTCACCTCAGCCCCGGTACTGGCCCACCCCGATCCATCACTACCGTTCGTAGTGGAGGTGGATGCGTCCGAGGTAGGGATAGGCGCTGTCCTATCTCAACGCTCGGGCACGCCACCAAATCTCCGCCCCTGTGCCTTCTTCTCCAAGAAGCTCAGCCCGGCGGAGCAGAACTACGACGTTGGTGATCGGGAGCTGTTGGCTGTTGTCCGAGCCCTGACCGTGTGGAGGCATTGGCTCGAAGGGGCGAAACACCCTTTCCTCGTCTGGATGGACCACCGTAACGTGGAGTACATCCGGGCAGCGAGGAGGCTGAATCCTCGCCAGGGACCAGCTGCTACCCCACCTAATGTTCTCAATCCGAGAAGTACCCCAATCCTCCCCTGGGTTTTTCCCGTTTGAACTCCTCTATGGGAGGAGGCCACGTGGCCTACTGGACCCCGCCAAGGAGGTGTGGGAAGCCCAACCAACCCCCTTACACAGCGTGGTGGAGCACGTGGAGATGATGCGGGAGCAGATGACAGCCATATGGCCAGTCGTGAGAGAACTTACGGAGAAGGCACAACGCGCCCAAGCTCAGGTCTACAATCGGGGAGCCCAGCCCCGAGAATTCCAGGTGGGAGATGGTGGGTGTTGGTGTTGATCCCCACAGCCGAAAGTAAGTTCCTGGCAACATGGCACGGACCATACGAGGTGGTCGAGAAACTGGGACCTGTCAACTACCGCGTACGGCAACCAGGGAGACTGAACCTCAACAGATTTACCACGTGAACCTGTTGAAGAAGTGGCACGAGAGGACAGCCTTGGCCGTGTTATGGTCGGGACCCAGGACACCAACGGTACCAGTGGTGGTCCCGAGCAGTGAGGATCTCGAACCGGCCCAGAAGCAAGAGCTCCAGGAGCTTGTCGATCGGAACACGGCGGTGTTCTCCGAGAAGCCGGGCCGCACGACCCTCATTGAACACCACATCCGTACCCGGCCCGAGGAAAACCGGACGGTAGCCTCCGCTTCTGTAATGATTTCCGGGGTGTGAAAAACATAAGCATATTCGATGCCTACCCCATGCCGAGGGTGGACGAGCTAATCGACCGATTGGGAAAGGCCCGGTACATCAGCACCCTTGACCTGACCAAAGGATATTGGCAGGTACCATTGGCAGCCTCCTCCCGGGAGAAGACGGCGTTTTCAACACCAGACAGTCTGTACCAGCACCGGGTGCTCCCGTTCGGTCTCTTCGGAGCCCGCCCACATTCCAGCGACTGGTGAACAGAGTGCTTCGACCCCACCAGCAGTACGCAGCGGCCTATCTGGATGATATCATCATCCACAGCCAAGGTTGGGAGGAGCACCTGACGCGCCTCCAGGCGGTGCTGGACGCGCTCAGACAAGCCGGGTTGACCGCAAACCCCAAGAAATGCAAGCTAGTGTTCGAGGAGGTGTAGTACCTGGGGTATTTGATCGGACGGGGGAATGTCAAGCCCCAGGAGAGGAAGGTTCACGCGGTACGTGAATGGCCCGTTCCACGCACCAAGACACAGGTCAAGTCCTTCCTGGGACTGGCAGGATACTATAGCCGGTTTATCCCCAGCTTTGCGGCTATAGCTTCCCCTCTCACCGATCTAACCAGGGCCCGCCTCCCGAAAACAGTGAAATGGACGGACGAGACAGAAGCAGCGTTCAGCCGTCTGAAGGAAGCGCTGTGCTCCCATCCGATTCTCGTAACGCCCGATTTCTAGGTGCCGATGGTGGTCCAGACGGATGCATGTGATACAGGACTAGGGGCCATTCTGTCCCCATTATGTAAATCAGCCTAAAGCTGATACCGAGATAAAAAAAATACTCAATTGTTGAGAAAGAGTGTCTGGCGGTGAAGTGGGCGCTAGACACTCTCAAGTATTAGGTACCCACTTCACCCTGGCCAGGGGAAAAGACACAAACGATCGGGTCACCAGGTGGTTCTTGTCCCTTCAACGCTTCTCTTTTGGGGATGGGGCGTACAGCAGGTCATTTACATTTTACATTTTAGTCATTTAGCGACTTACAGTTAGTGAGTGCATACATTATAATTTTTATTTTCATACTGGCCCCCCGTGGGAATCGAACCCACAACCCTGGCGTTGCAAACGCCATGCTCTACCAACTGAGCTACATCCCAGCTACAGGTCAGCCACCAGGGGGAGACTCATCGAGTATACATATATACATCAGTAGGCGGTATGTATATGTATATATATATATATATATATTTGCGAGAGAAAAAAAACATATGAGGGATTGGAAGTGATGCAGACAATTACATTGATGGAAGTTACAATCTATCTGCAATATTAAAGCTGATCTACCCCCCCCAAAAAAAATAATAATAATAATAATACAATTACAAAGATTTTACTGAGTTACAGTTCATATAAGGAAATCAGTCAATTGAAATGAATTCATTAGGCCCTAATCTATGTATTTCACATGCCTGGGAATACAGATATGCATCTGTTGGTCACAGATACCTTTAAAAAAAAAGTAGGGTCGTGGATCAGAAAACCAGTCAGTATCTGCTGTGACCTCATGCGGCACGACACATCTCCTTCGCATAGAGTTTATCAGGTTGTTGATTGCGGCCTGTGAAATGTAGTCCCACTCCTCTTCAATGGCTGTGCTAAGTTGCTGGATATTGTTGAGAACTGGACCACGCTTTTGTACACATCATGCAGGCCATGGAAAAACGGTGACATTTTCAGCTTCCGGGAATTGTATACAGATCCTTGCGACATGGACCATGCATTATCATGCTGAAACATGAGGTGATGGCTGCGGATGAATGGAATGACAATGGGCCTCAGGATCTTGTCACGGTATCTCTGTGCATTCATATTGGCATCGATAAAATGCAATTGTGTTCGTTGTCCGTAGCTTATGCATGCCCATACAATAACCCCACTGCCACCATTGGGCACTCTGTTTACAACGTCTGTCATCTACTCGGTACAGCTGAAACCGGGATTCATCCATGAAGAGCACACTTCTCCAGTGAGCCAGTGGCCATCGAAGGTGAGCATTTGCCCACTGAAGTCGGTTACGACGCCAAACTGCACTAAGGTCAAGACCCTGGTGAGGACGACGAGCATGCAGATGAGCTTCCCTGAGATGGTTTCTGACAGTTTGTGCAGAAATTCTTTGGTTGTGCAAACCCAGTTTCATCAGTTGTCCGGGTGAAGAAGCCGGATGTGGAGGTCCTGGGCTGGCGTAGTTACACGTGGTCTGCAGTTGTGAGGCCAGTTGAACGTACTGCCAAATTCTCTAAAACGACATTGGGGCTGATTGGGCTTATGTTGGAGAAATTAACATTCAATTCTCTGGCAACAGCTCTGGTGTACATTCCTGCTGTCAGCATGCCAATTGCACGCTCCCTCAAAACTTGAGACATCTGTGGCATTGTGTTGAGTGACAAAACTACACATTTTATAGTGGCCTTTTATTGTCCCCAGCACAAGGTGCACCTGTGTAATGATCATGCTATTTAATCAGCTTCTTGGTATGCCACACCTGTCAGATGGATGGATTATCTTGGCAAAGGAGAAATGCTCATTAACAGGGATGTAAACAAATTTGTGGACAAATTTTGAGAGAAATCAACTTTTAGTGCGCATGGAACATTTCTGGGATCTTTTATTTCATGTCATGAAACATGGGACCAACACTTTACATGTTGCGTTTATATTTTTGTTCAGTATAATTCAATTTTACATGTACTTTGTGGTGTAGTTGTGTGTTTATCCTCCCACTTGAGGATGACACACGTATGGTAGACCCCAGTCAGTGAGGTTGACCAACATCTTATCTGTTTTTGTAAACTCAACCAAGTTAACCCAGATGGTACACTTTTTGGGGGCAAGTGCTAGCAACAACATTGAGTGGACATTTTGAAGAGTGTGCATTCACAGGTAGGTAGTTAGAGCTTATGTAATCTCGGGACACCCATGCATGTGTCCACAAAACATTACAACCTTGTGATAGTTACCACTGAATTGGATGCAGTTGAGGAGAAACAAAACACTAAATTGGTGAATTTAGTGGAAACTTGCCCATTTGTAACAAGCATGGTAACAAACATTCATTGTTACACCTCTGTATTTACAGACTGCAATTACCACCAGTTACATGTTGTTATACAGTATAACTATGAGTTATTACAATTAAATATAATGCTTACTACATTGTAATTACACATGTAATTACACTGTAATAAGGACCCCTTAAAATGAAGTGTTACTGCATCTTCTCTTCTGTCATTATATCTTGCCCTAGAATACTAAATAAACCCTTGCTCACCAGAATAATGTCATAAATGGATGGAATGAATACTTCAATCTAGTTGTGATCTCTGCTTCTTTCGCGGAGCAAAGACTTTTAGGGACCGGACAGTGGTGGAAAAAGTAACCAATTCTCATACTTGAGTAAAAGTAAAGATACCTTAATAGAAATTGAGTTAAGTAAAAGAGAAAGTCACCCAATAAAATACTACTTGAGTAAAAGTCGAAAAAGTATTTGGTTTTAAATAGACTTCATTATCAAAAGTAAATGTAATTGCTAAAACACACTTACATAATTTCAAATGACTTATATTAAGCAAACCAGGCGGCACAATTTTCTTCTTTATTTTATGTAGTAATAGCCAGGGGTACACTCAGACATCATTTACAAATGAAGAATTTGCGTTTAGCGAGTCCGCCAGATCAGAGGCAGCAGGGATGACCAGGGTTGTTCTCTTGATAAATCCGTGAATCGAACCATTTTCCTGTCCTGCTAAGCATTCAAAATGTAACAAGTATTTTGGGTGTCAGGGGAAATGTATGGATTATTTTCTTTAGCAATGTAGTGAAGTAAAAGTAAAAGTAGTCAAAAATATAAATAGTAAAGTAAAGTATCGATACTAAAAAAGTACTTTAAAGTAATTTTAGTTAAGTACTTTACATCACTGCAACCGGGGAGAAAATGCAATAATAAAACGAATAAAAACAGGGAAGATTGTCAGTGCAAAATTTCCAAATTACATCAGTTTGACCAGTTGTAAGGAAATATAAAGCTGTGAAAATGACCCAAAATGATTCTGATAAGATTTAAGTTTGGCTTGGATGGATATTTTAGGGGAGAACTGGGACAAAGTAACACTTTGTTTTTTTCCTAATTACTCAGATCGATAGAGCTAGAGACACCATATTTTAAACAACGTAGTGCATTCGGAAAGTATTCAGACCCCTTGACTTTTTCCACATTATGTTACATTACAGCCTTATTTTAAAATGGATTAAATCCTTTTTTTCCCTCATCAATCTACACATAACACCCCATAATGACAAAGCAAAAACAGGTTGTTCGAAAAAATGAATTAACACATTTACATAGGTATTCAGAAACCTTTACTCAGTACTTTGTTGAAGCACCTTTGGCAGCGATTACAGCCTCAAGTCTTCTTGGATATGACAATACAAGCTTGGCACACCTGTATTTGGGGAGTTTCTCCCATTCTTCTCTCCAGTTCCTCTCAAGCTCTGTCAGGTTGGATTGGGAGCGTCGCTGCACAGCTATTTTCAGGTCTCTCCAGAGATATTAGATCGGGTTCAAGTCCGGGCTCTGGCTGGGCCACTCAAGGACATTCAGAGACTTGTCATGAAGCCACTCCTGCATTGTCTTGGCTGTGTTCTTAGGGTTGTTGGAAGGTGAACCTTCGCCCCAGTCTGAGGTCTTGAGCTCTCTGGAGCAGGTTTTCATCAAGGATCTCTCTGTGCTTTACTCATCTTTCCCTCGATCCTGACTAGTCTCCCAGTCAATGCCACATCCTCACAGCATGATGCTGCCACCACCATGCTTCACCGTAGGGATGGTGCCTGGTTTCCTCCAGACGTGACGCTTGGCATTCAGGCCAAAGAGTTCAATCTTGGTTTCATCAGACCAGAGAATCTTCTTTCTCATGGTCTGAGAGTCTTTAGGTGCCTTTTGGCAAACTCCAAGCGAGCTGTCATGTGCCTTTTACTGAGGAGTGGCTTCCGTCTGGCCACTCTACCATAAACGCCTGATTGGTGGAGTGCTGCAGAGATGGTTGTCCTTCTGGAAGGTTCTCCCATCTCCACAGAGGAACTATTGAGCTCTGTCAGAGTGACCATCGGGTTCTTGGTCACCTCCCTGACCAAGGCTCTTCTTCCCTGAATGCTCAGTTTGGCCGGGCGGCCAGCTCTAGGAAGAGTCTTGGTAGTTCCAAACTTCAATGCTGCAGACATTTTCTGGTACCGTTCCCCAGATCTGTGCCTCGACACAATCCTGTCACGGAGCTCTATGGACTATTCCTTTGACCTCATGGCTTGGTTTTTGCTCTGACATGCACTGTCAACTGTGGGACCTTATATAGACAGGTGTGTGCCTTTCCAAATCATGTCCAATCAATTGAATTTACTACAGGTGGACTCCAATCAAGATGTAGAAACATCTCAAGGATGATCAATGGAAACATGATGCACCTGCGCTCAATTTCGAGTGACATAGCAAAGGGTCTGAATACTTATGTAAATAAGGTATTTCTGTTTTAGTTTTCTTATAAATGTGCAAAAAGTTCTAAAAACCTGCTTTTGCTTTGTCATTATGGTGTATTGTCTGTAGATTGATGAGGATTCTTTATTTATTTAATCAATTTTAGAATAAGGCTGTAATGTAACAAAATGTGGAAAAAGGGAAGGGGTCTGAATACTTTCCGAATGTACTGTATGTCCTCTAACATTAGCAACTGTAATTTCATTTCTACGGTAGCCTAAATGAGTTGAAATTAAATAGACCGAGAACAGAACTACCTCAAAGTTACTTTTGTACCTGCCGGCGGGGCGGGAGTAACACAGCCTTGTGATGGAAGTAACATCTGGCGAGAAGTGCACAATATCTGTCTTATCTCCATGTTTCTGGTTTGTAATGCTTGTTACTTTCAACAAATGTACTATCAGCCATAATTTCATGTTCTTGTCGATTTGAATAATTAATGCTATAGGTTCAAATGTATGAAAATGAAGCATGCGTCAAGATCGCAATGTTGCGCAACCACAATATTTTGCCTTACAATATTAAATCGGACTAAAATTGATCACATTATAGCTATATTAACCATCTTTTTCTAATCTCACTTCAATAGGAATGTAGTAGGAGATGTGTTTCACCATTTTCAATGCCTATTATTGCTTAACCCTAACAATCAGGTGTGCTCCAGCTGTCCTTGTCATGCGCACTACTCGTGTCTTGATAGAATAAATATCTTAATTAATTTAATAAATGGCAAACTCATCATGCTTATCACATGGCTTGACATAAGGTAAT
Source organism: Coregonus clupeaformis (assembly GCF_020615455.1). NCBI lineage: Eukaryota > Metazoa > Chordata > Actinopteri > Salmoniformes > Salmonidae > Coregonus > Coregonus clupeaformis. The sequence goes on from NC_059222.1 coordinate 364,550, forward strand.
TGACCACCAGTATCATGAATATGTATATTTTCAACCACTATCCTGTCAATAAAAGCTTATGTGAGAAGCTGTATAATTCTAATGTCATATATAATTTTCAAACAGTCACTTATTTTGCTAATATTATAAAAGCAATATGAACTACAGGAGACAATGGCCTGTGCTTACATTTTATTTTATTCCAGGTCATTAGTTTACACTGTGTTACTTTCATCCCACCCTCTCCTGTAACTTCTTACACGCTGACACCCAAGACTAGCTAGCATGATAGTGGCTTGCGAAAATATTCACCCCCCTTGGAATTTTACCTATTTTGTTGCCTTCAACCTGGAATTAAAATGGATTTTTTGGGGGTTTGTATCATTTAATTTACACAACATGCCTACCACTTTGAAGATGCAAAATAGTTTTTATAGTGAAACAGACAAGAAATGAGACAAAAAAAGAAGAAAACTTGAGCGTGCTATTCACCCCCCCCAGAGTCAATACTTTGTAGAGCCACCTTTTGCAGCAATTACAGCTGCAAGTCTCTTGGTGTATGTCTCTATAAGCTTGGCACATCTAGCCACTGGGACCACAACACTTTCACCCAGTTCTCCTCTGAATCATTCAGATGTTCATTGTCAAACTTCAGACGGGCATGTATATGTGCTTTCTTGAGCAGGGGGACCTTGCGGGCGCTGCAGGATTTCAGTCCTTCACGGCATAGTGTGTTACCAATTGTTTTATTGGTGACTATGGTCCCAGCTGCTTTGAGATCATTGACAAGATCCTCCCGTTTAGTTCTGGGCTGATTCCTCACCGTTCTCATGATCATTGCAACTCCACGAGGTGAGATCTTGCATGGAGCCCCAGGCCGAGGGAGATTGAGAGTTATTTTGTGTTTCTTCCATTTGTGAATAATCGCACCAACTGTTGTCACCTTCTCACCAAGCTGCTTGGCGATGGTCTTGTAGCCCATTCCAGCCTTGTGTAGGTCTACAATCTTGTCCCTGACATCCTTGGAGAGCTCTTTGGTCTTGGCCATGGTGGAGAGTTTGGAATCTGATTGATTGATTGCTTCTGTGGACAGGTGTCTTTTATACAGGTAACAAACTGAGATTAGGAGCACTCCCTTTAAGAGTGTGCTCCTAATCTCAGCTCGTTACATGTATAAAAGACACCTGGGAGCCAGAAATCTTTCTGATTGAGAGGGGGTCAAATACTTATTTCCCTCATTAAAATGCAAATCAATTTATAACATTTTTGAAATGCGTTTTTCTGGATTTTTGTTGTTGTTATTCTGTCTCTCACTGTTCAAATAAACCTACCATTAAAATTATAGACTGATCATTTCTTTGTCAGTGGGCAAACGTACAAAATCAGCAGGGGATCAAATACTTTTTTCCCTCACTGTATGCTTTTGCTGTTATTGAGGACACTGCAGTGCAAGCATTCCTTGACACAGGCTCAGAAATATGTCAATCCGCTCACTTAGAAAGAAACCACTCCACAAATCCTGTGTTAGTAAAGTCAGTGACTGGCGAGTGTCTTGATACCCTGGGTACCCTCTCCATTGCTGTTAGAATAGGAGAAGAGATGTTCACCCATAATGTACAAGTAGTCAGAAACTCTAGTCAGTAATTTATTCTAGGCTGGGACCTTTTGCTCACACACCACGCTGTCATAGATCTGAGAGAGGAACAGTTACGGCTGTGCTATTGGGCTGTGCCCTTGCTGTGTTCTAGCCCCACTCAGATGCAATGCTGTTACTTTAGTTCCCCTGTGCATCCCCGCCATGTCCTAGATTAACATTTTAGCTAAAGTAGGACCCCAACTGAGCATCAGTCAATGTCCTCCAACTGCATAGGGCTACTTGAACCTGACCTTATCAACTTCCCAGATCTGTACGTGGCACGTACTATGTCCCCAGTCAAGAAAAGTGTCATATTAATCTGTGTAATGAACCCCACCAATGATGACTGTCATGTCCCAAGTGACACCTTGCTAGGAGAGTTCCATTCTCTTGTCAGTCAGGGAGGTGAGGAATACACTGTAGTTGAGACCATCATGAACAATGTGCAGGCACAACCACAGGCTCTCCCAAAACTTGACCTTCAGCACTCACCAGTGGACAGTGAGCAGCGCCAGCAGCTGGAGAACATGGTGCACAAACACTCTGATGTCTTCAGTGCTCATGATCTGGACTATGGACACACAGATCTCGTCAAACACACTATCAACACAGGAGACTCCCTACCCATCCGTCAGCGTGCATACAGGACTTCGCCCAAGGTGAGAAAAGATCTGGACAGGCAAGTTGAAAAGCTATTAGTTCAGGACCTTATTGAGGAGGGCAACAGCCCCTGGGCTTCTCCTGTTGTGCTAGTGAAAAAGAAAGATGGCAGTTACAGATTTTGCCTTGATTTCAGGAAGCTGAATGCAGTGACAGTGCGAGACTCATATCTCCTGCCGTTGAAATCAGATGCTTTGGACAGCTTATCAGGTGCGTGCTGGTTCAGTACAATGGACATATCTAGTGGTTACTGGCAAGTTGAACTAGCTGAGGAAGACAGAGAGAAAACTGCCTTTACGACTGGCAGTTCCTTGTACCATTTTAAGATCATGCCGATTTGCCTCAAAAATGCTCCTCCTACTTTTCATAGATGAATGGAGCTTGTACTCAGTGGCCTACATAGTAAAGTTTGTCTCATCTACCTTGATGATGTGTTGGTTTTCAACAGGACCTTCATGGAACACCTACAGACTCTCAAATAAGTGTTCATCCGGTTCCAAAAGGCTGGACAAGCAAGTGTCATCTTGCTCGCACCCAAGTCACGTTCCTTGGACATGTCATATCCAAGGATAGCCTGCATCCTGACTCGAAGAACCTGGACAAGGTCAGAGACTGACCCACACCCAGAACACCTACTGAAATGCTCTCACTAACCCCCCATTGTGGCACATCCAGCGTTCACAGAGACATTCCTACTGTACACCGACACATCACAAGCTGCCGTTGGGGCAGTGCTTGCACAACACCAAGACAACCGGGAGTGTGTCATAGCATACGCCAGTCACACCCTCTCATCATCAGAAAGAAAGTGGGCCACCTATGACCGTGAGTTATGGGCTGTTGTTTGGGCTGTCAGAAATGCTAAGCATTTCTTGTCTGGCAGTTCATTCACAGTTATAACAGACCGCAAGCCTTTACTCAGCCTCAAGAAATGTCCAGTGGATAGTGACCCCACGGGAAGGAGAGGACATTGGATCTTGACCTTTGGATGTGTATGACTATGTCATGGTACAAAGGAAAGGAAAACAGCATGCAAACGCAGAAGCCATTTCACAGAGACCTGAACACACACAAATCAGCAAAGAGGTACAGTGTTTAATCACCCACCTCAGTCCTGGGTCTGAGCATCCGCCTCCTTGTCATTGCATCTTTGAATATTACATACGCCAGCATGGAATTTTTTAGTCCATACATATTGATCAAGGCCGACAATTCAAGTCAGACCTCGTAAAACAATTATGCAAAGTACTGGGCATTGAAAAAACACGCACATCCCCATATCATGCTCAGTGCGATGACATGGTAGAGAGGCAGAACCGGACCCTGAATGACCAGCTTGCAAAGTACATTAGTCAGTACGGTGGGGAATGGGACAAGTATATCCCTCAGGTGGAGCTGGCCTACAATTCAAGTGTGCACACGAGTACAGGCTCTAAATGTGCTCCAAATCCCCCCTTCCCTAATTAGCCTACTATTTAATACAATATACAGCCAAAATATTAGGCCTAACTGGCAGCAGTAGGTTACATGATCTGTGTCAGTGTGCGTGAGTGTGTCTCTCTGTTTTCTTCCTACCTCGACTGCACCACTGTCCTCTCCAGCACTCAGACCAGCAGAACCAGAACTTTTAGTAAATAAGTTGGTTAATTTCAGATGTTTAGCAACGTCGGCCTCAAGAGCCCCTTTTTTGGTCTCTCTAACATTTTCGACACCACCTTTCAGATTTTTATCATCCATGATATTCTGTTCTGACAGAGAGTTGGTCTCACTCTCTCTGATGATGCGCTTTTGACTTTGAATGTGAATTTGCGCCACCTCAGCTCAGCCAATCAGAAAACTGTGCCAGCTCATCTTGGTAGGGAGGCCAGCCATTACTCACTGGTCAGCCAAATGCTCAATATAGATTATTATGACAACAGAGAAATGGGTCGCCGGCCATGTCATTTTTTAAATATATAAATCAAATCAATTTTTATTTGTCACATCTGCCGAATAGGAGAATGCCAAGAGTGTGCAAAGCTGTCATCAAGGCAAAGGGTGGCTACTTTGAAGAATCTAAAATCTGAAATATATTACGATTTGTTTAACACTTTTTTGGTTACTACATGATTTTATATGTGTTATTTCATAGTTTTGATGTCTTTACTATTATTCTACAATGTAGAGAATATTAAAATTAAAATAAAAAACCCTTGAATGAGTAGGTGTGTCCAAACTTTTGATTGGTACTGTAGGTGTTCCTTTTGTCCAGGTGGGAAAGGGCAGTGTGGAGCGCGATTGAGATTGCGTCATCTGTGGATCTGTTGGGGTGGTATGCGAATTGGAGTGGGTCTAGGGTGTCCGGGATGATGATGTTGATGTGAGACATGACCAGCCTTTCAAAGCTCTTCATGGCTACCGACGTGAGTGCTATGGGGCGGTAGTCATTTAGGTAGGTTACCTTCGCTTTCTTGGGCACAGGGACTATGGTGGTCTGCTTGAAACATGTAGGTATTACAGATTCGGTCAGGGAGAGGTTGAAAATGTCAGTGAAGACACTTGCCAGTTGGTCTGTGCAAGCTCTGAGTACACGTCCTGGTAATCCGTCTGGCCCTGCGGCCTTGTGAATGTTGACCTGTTTAAAGGTCTTGCTCACATCGGCTACGGAGAGCGTGATCACACAGTCGTCTGGAACAGCTGGTGCTCTCATGCATGCTTCAGTGTTGCTTGCCTCGAAGCGAGCATAAAAGGCATTTAGCCCGTCTGGTAGGCTCGCGTCACTAGGCAGCTCGCGGCTGGGTTTCCTTTTGTAGTCCGTAATAGTTTGCAAGCCCTGCCACATCCGACGAGCGCCAGAGCCAGTGTAGTAGGATTCGATCTTAGTCCTGTATTGACGCTTTGCATGTATGATGGTTCGTATGAGGAAATAGCGGGATTTCTTATAAGTGTCCGGATTAGTGTGACGCTCCTTGAACCCGGCAGCTCTAGCCTTTAGCTCGGTGTTAATTTCAACCAGCCCACCCCAATAATAAAGATGGTCTGGCCCATCTGGCATTTGTCAGAATTGCCAGACGGCCAATCCGACCATGACTGCAGGTATTTATTTAAAAATAATAAATGTTTAATGGTATAAAAAAAAAAAATGTATTTGAAAATCATACCGAGGGTATTTCTAAATACCCCGGGCTACGGTATACCGCCCAACCTTAGCCTACATACTGTAATTCTATTTCTATGGACTGCAACATTATTACATGGCCAACCTTTGCACAAGTACTGTATGATTAGGATTTTGAAGTACCTCACTTCTCTTCAATCCCTTGTATTCTTAATGTGTGAATTGCAGCAGCATCGTTATGTTCAGGAGAAGCATACTGTCACTTTTATTGACGTTCTCATTTGTTTAACAGTATGTAGAACAGATTATCTGTAGTGTAAATGTACTCCTCCAGGGATTTGAATAAAGAAAGATATGAGTGTCAAACGTAGGTTAATGATTGACAGCAGATAGCCTGCCCACTTCTGTCTTGAACACTATAAGGGTTGTCTCCATCTGAGTATGAGAAACAGATCGGCTATAGACATAACACAGTACTGCTTAAGGGAACTGCTGTCGACAGTGAAAGTCGATCTGGGAAAATCTTGGACACTCATCAAAAAAAAGCTTGTTTTTCCACTCGTGAAAAAGACATTTGGAACTAAAATGTACCACATTAATTGAGTTTGAGATGTGTCAACATTTCAAGAACCTCTCCAACAACTTGCGGCTGCTGGAGATCATACTGTGCGTGTTAGCCTTGGTCATCCCTATTTTCAGGGGTAGGATGGTGAACCCGTATGGCATCTACTGCGAGTTTGTCTGGGTCTTCTGTATCATTGTGGCCGTGGTCCTTCTGGTGTTTGAGATCATGCTTTTGCATATCCTCCTCGCTGCCTGCCTGCCCAACTGGGACGACCTGGTTTGCGGTCTGACCATGCTGTGCACGCTCATGGTCGCCGCCGCCACGCTCATCTTCGCCATCAAATTTGCTTGTTTGTCCTGCGTCAGCAGTATTTTCTGCGTCATCTTCTCATTGGCCGCTACTGTGGTTTTCCTGATCGACAGCGTCATAAGGAAAATGAAGTGTCCGGAGGGCTATCTGTCCAGTCTCAGGGGGGTCCTCCGCTTCACAGAGGCCGTCCTGGCTTGTATCATCCTGGCCGGCGCCACCAACTACTTCCTGGGCGTGGAGAGTGTCTTCCGTCCGCCCGCCATGTTTTTGTGCATCGTGGTCTATATAGTTTGCCTCCCTGTCACAGTGCTCATCATACTCATCCATCTGATCAAGCTACTTGAATGCCTCATCTCATGTATTGGGATGAAGCTGTTGGAGTTGGTGTTCAATGTACTGGCTGTGGTGTTTTACCTGTCTGCTGTCGTCCTCTGGCCCCTCTTTGGTTACAGGCACTACCGTAACTACAATCCGCCTAACTGTGACTACTGTCACCATGATGACCTGGATGTGGTAATTGTGGGGACCATTGGCAATCTCAGCCTATACGTTGTGGACTTGGTTTTTAGCGTCTTGGCTCGAATTAAATCCTAATATCTCAAGTCTTACTAAGTTATCAGCTGTGTACAAGTCTATTTGAAGAACAACATACAATTCACAATAGACATTTTCAAAAAGATGGAAAGAGCACATGTATAAATGTTGCTTCCTACTAACAAATACCATTAAATAAATCAACAAAATGCAAGAATACGGCCTTCTTGTCTTTTTATGTCTTCACATTTAAAATCCACAAAGGTACACTTGATGTCATTGAGTTGTTTATGGATTCAAGAAATTATAGATGTGGACCATGCTTAATTATTTCAGCAGCCTAATAGCGGATGGTATCCAGATAGGCCTGCTATTGGCCTATTATCAGCTATTACAAACTGTATGCGACTGAAATAAAAATAATTGGCTTAGCGAATCTAAATATGTGTGCTGCTGTCATCTTCTACAAATAAACATGTTCCAGTATACCCATACACAAAAATGGATGCACACATGACTGTAAGTCGCTTTGGATAAAAGCGTCTGCTAAATGGCATATTATTATTGTTATATTATTATACCAGCACCAGCAACTTGGCTTAACTAATTATTGAGTGATAGTTCTGCTGTTTGAACTGTTTTTTTTTAAAATGAGCATTGTGACTGCAATTAGAAAAGCACCCTCGATCTCCTGTAAGCAGTTTGTTGAACCACAGTGTAGCAACATGCAAGCTCAATTTCATAGATAACAAAGTATGTAGGTGTACATAACTGGTCACTTTATTTTACATTTGCTTAGAAATACATGGCTTGCATATAAAATGAGTGCAATATGCTACTGTCCAAAATCAATGCAAATGATCTATTGCCTGCTAACAATACAACGTTTTTTTATGGGTAAATTCAAATTGTGAGATATAAACTTTCAACTGAATTTCACCAACCATGGAAGAACAATTCGATAGTCAATGCAAATGCTTTAACAAAGAGACCATGCTGCTTCACACAACTCTGCTCTTGACTGAACTACTGTATCGCAGTGAAAAGTTATTGTTGTACAATGAGACATTGCATTATTTTTCTCACTTTGAGTTGATAAAAAAAATCTTATCCTTATCCTCCTTACTCCTATCCCCTACTCCGCCCCCTTTGTGTCTTGAATAACAATGTCCCGTAGTGTTTGATTTCAATTAAATTCTCAATCATCCTCTGGTTCTTCAAATTCCACTGTCTCCAGTAGGCCCTGGAAGCAGAAGTAGTGGGAATTGCAGTATACAGGTGGTTTGTCAGGAGTGGCCTGGACCTGCTCTGGTTTCTGGGAGGCAAAGGGGTTGACTCTACTGCTTTTTAAATCCATCTCCAACGCCGAGAGGACCTGCAGGGAATAGGTAATCTATGTCTTCCTGTGGGGATCAGGCAGGGTCAACAATTACACACTAAATACTATGTAGTAGACAAGTGAGCTCCCCCTGCACACACACACATATACTGATGAAGATAAGGGGGCAATCTGGGATATTGATGGAGTATGTGGGGAATGTTCAAAACCTAAATTAGATACCTTAGGTAGGAGGTATTAGCATAAAGATTAAACATTTGGCACCTTCGTGTGTGTGTGTGCATGTTAGTAGATACAGTGCCTTCAGAAAGTATTCACACCCCTTGACTTTTTCCACATTTTGTTGTGTAACAGTCTGAATTTAAAAATGGATACAATTTAGATTTTGTTTCACTGATCTACACACAATACCCCATTATGTCAATGTGGAATTTTGTTTTTAGAATCTTTTACAAATTAATACAAAATTAAAGCTGAAATGTCTTTAGGCAATAAGTATTCAACCCCTTTGTTATGGCAAGCCTAAATAAGTTCAGGACTATAATTTTGCTTAGCAGATCACCAGTGGTGGAAAAAGTACCCAATTGTCATACTTGAGTAAAAGTAAAGATACCTTAATAGAAAACGACTCAAGTAAAAGTGAAAGTCACCCAGTAAAATACTACGTGAGTAAAAGTCTAAAAGTATTTGGTTCTAAATATACTTAAGTATCAAAAGTAAATGTAATTGCTAAAATATACTTAAGTATCAAAAGTAAAAGTACAAATCATTTCCAATTCCTTATATTAAGAAAACCAGATGGCACTATTTTCTTGTTTTTTAAGTTTACGGATAGCCAGGGGCACACTCCAACACTAAGACATAATTTACAAACGAAGCATGTGTGTTTAGTGAGTCCACCAGATCATCAGTAGGGATGACCAGGGATATTCTCTTGATAAGTTTGTGAATTGGACAATTTTCCTGTCCTGCTAAGCATTCAAAATGTAACAAGTATTTTGGGTGTCAGGGAAAATGTATGGAGTAAAAAGTACAATAGTGTTTTAAGGAATATAATGAAGTAAACTTAAAAGTACATATACCCCAAAAAACTACTTATGTAGTACTTTAAAGTATGATTACTGAAGTACTTTACACCACGGCAGATCACATAATGCATGGATTCACTCTGTGTGCAATAATAGTGGTTAACATGATCTTTAAATTACTACTAAGATTGTACCCCCACAGATACAATTATCTGAAAGGTCCCTCAGTCGAGTAGTGAATTTCAAGCACAGATTCAACCAAAAAGACCAGGGTGGTTTTCAAATGCCTCGCAAAGAAGGCACTGATTGGTAGATGGGTAAAAATAAATGAAAGTAGAGACTGAATATCCCTTTTTGCATGGTAAAGTTATTAATTATGCTTTGGGTGGTGTGTCAAAAGAAATGGGGCAAAGGAGCTTTTTGTCCTGAATACAAAGTGTAATGTATTGGGAAAATCCAACACAACACATGACTGAGTACCACTCTTCATATTCTAAAGCATGGTGATGGCTGCATCATGTTATGGGTATGCTTGTCATCGGCAAGGACTGGGGAGTTTTTCAGGATAAAAATAAACAGAATTGAGCTAAGCACAGGCAAAATCCTAGAGGAAAACCTGGTCCAGTCTGTTTTCCAACAGACACTGGGAAACAAATGCACCTTTCAGCAGGACAATAATCTAAAACACAAGGCCAAATCTACACTGGAGTTGATTACCAAGACGACATTGAATGTTCCTAAATGGCCTGGTTACAGTTTTGACTTAAATCTGCTTGAAAATCTAGGGCAAGACTTGGAAATGGCTGTCTGGCAATGATCAAGAACCAACTTGACAGAGCTTTAAGAATTTAAAGAAAGAATTATGGACAAATATTGCACAAGGTGTGCAAAGCCCTTAGAGACTTACCCAAAAAGACTACCTGCTGTAAATGCTGCCAAAGGTGTTTCTAAAATGTATTTACTCAGGGGGGTGAATACTTATCAAATTAAGATATATTAGTTTGAGATTTGTCGTTAATTCTTAAAAAATGATAATTTTTTTCTTACACTCTGACATTACGGAGTATTTGGTGTAGATCGTGGACAAAAAAAATGACAATTAAATCCATTTTAATACCACTTTGTAACACAACAAAATGTGGAAAATGTTAGGAGGTCCGCTGTCTCACTGGCAGACGGTAATTTTGGTAATGCTATATAGTGAACAGATTTAGAGAATATGTCCACAATGGTAAGTATAGTATCATTACCTTCAGACTTGGGTAGGCCGGTGACAAAATCCATGGCTATGTGGGACCAGGGACGGCTGGGAACTGGGAGGGGTAGCAGCAGCCCCGAAGGGGACTGATGGGAGGCTTTGCCCCGAGCACAGGTTGAACAGGCTGCCACAAAAGCCCGAACGTCAGTTTCCATTGAAGGCCACCAAAAATGTCTCTTAAGCAGCGTCAACGTGCGTCTCATCCCAGGGTGACCAGCAAAACGGGAGGTGTGAATCCACTGCAACACCTGAGACCGGACCGTCTCGGGAACAAAGAGTAGGTTGGGAGGTCCATCACCCGGTCCCGGGTCCGTGGCAAGTGCAGTCTTCACAAGAGACTCGATCTCCCACTGTACTGCCGCCACGACGCATGAGGAAGGTAGGACTGCCTCAGGCTCGCTGGTCTCCGAAGGGTCAGCAAACTGGCGGGACAAAGCATCTGGTTTAACATTTCTTGACCCCGGTCTGTATGTTAGAATAAAGTTAAACCTACTAAAAAACAGGGCCCATCTGGCTTGGCGTGAGTTGAGTCTCTTAGTGGCTTGGATGTAAGCCAAGATTTTGTGGTCTGTCCAGACCACAAACGGCAGTTCAGCTCCATCCAGCCAGTGCCGCCATTCTTCCAGTGCTAGCTTGACCGCCAGCAGTTCCCGGTTTCCAACGTCGTAATTCCGTTCTGGGGGTGACAATTTCTTGGAGAAAAAAGCACAGGGGTGAAGCTTTTGGTCAGTGGGGGAGCGCTGGGAGAGGACTGCTCCCACACCTGAGTCCGACGCGTCCACCTCCACAATAAACTGCAGAGAGGTATTGGGGTGTATCAACACGGGGGAGGTGGAAAACAGTTCCTTCAAAACCCCTACCGCCTGCTCCGCCTCAGGGGACCACAGAAAAGGGACTTTTGGGGATGTGAGTCTAGTAAGGGGTGCCACCACTTTACTAAAACCCTTAATGAATCTACGGTAGAAGTTAGCAAAGCCCAAAAATCGTTGAAGTTGCTTACGGGTGGTGGGTGTGGGCCATTCCGTCACTGCCCGGATCTTCTCGGGGTCCGCCTTCACCTGCCCGCTCTCAATGAGGAAACCAAGGAACGATGTAGACTGTTTGTGGAACTCACACTTTTCTGCTTTGACGTACAGCTTATTCTCCAAGAGCCGTTGGACTCATGCTCCTCGGGTGACTTGGAAAAAACAAGAATATCATCCAGGTATACAAAGACAAAACGGTTCAAAAAATCCCTAAGAACATCGTTCACCATGGCTTGGAATACAGCAGGGGCGTTTGAGAGCCCAAAAGGCATGACCAAATACTCAAAATGCCCCAGTGGAGTGTTGAAAGCGGTTTTCCACTCATCTCCCTTTCGGATTCTGACAAGGTGATAAGCGTGCCTGAGGTCGAGCTTGGAGAAAACTGTGGCGCCATGCAGAGGTTCAAAAGCTGAGTTGATGAGTGGAAGGGGATACTTGTTTTTAACAGTTATGTTGTTTAAACCCCTGAAATCGATACAGGGGCGTAACGACTTGTCTTTCTTTTCAACGAAAAAGAAACCTGCACCCAAAGGAGACGACGAGGGACGGATTATGCCCGAGGCCAGAGAATCACCAATATACTGCTCCATTGCCTCTCTTTCCGGTCGGGACAGATTGTATAAGCGACTAGAGGGCAAGGGAGCACCAGGAAGCAGTTCAATAGGGCAATCATAAGGCCTATGTGGTGGTAGAGACAGAGCCTTGTCCTTACTGAAAACGTCAGCTAAGTCATGGTATTCTTTGGGGACAGATGACAGATTGGGAGGAGCTGAGGGATGAGTTGGGTTACACTTAGTGGGGGGAACCGCTGACCTAAGGCACTCTGAATGGCAGTTAGTGCTCCAACTGAGAATGGTGTGACGTGTCCAATCAATTTGTGGGTTGTGAAGAGCCAACCAGGGGAAGCCAAGGATTAGGGGGGTAGCTGAGCCAGACATAACTCTTAACTGAATGCTTTCACAATGATTGCCAGAAATCACTAGGGAAACGGGGGTGGTTTGATGAGTTATCTCCTTGAGGAGGCGCCCATCAAGGGCTGTGACTCGAATGGGGGTAGGTAGTGGCTCCACGGGGATACGAGCTTGTGTAATGAACTGGTGGCTAATAAAGTTGTCTTCTGCACCTGAGTCTATGAGAGCTGAGAGTCGGAGGGAATGACTCTGTAAACGTAAGGTTACAGGTACTTGTAATCGGGGAATGATGGGTTCAGGATCTAACTCTGGGCTCGCAAGTAGACCCACCGTTACGAGCGAGCCTTGTCTTTTGGTCGCTTAGGGCATGTAGCCAGAATGTGTGTGGCGTCTCCACAGTACAGGCACTCACCCGCCTGGAGGCGCCGTTGCCGCTCTGCTGGAGGTAGTCGAGCTCGACCCACTTGCATTGGTTCCTCCTCTGTGCTCGGGATGGGATCAGGAACAAGAAGCTGCCGGCTCCGGGGAGGCGAGACTCGAGTGGTTGAAGGCTGGGGAACTCGTCCTCCTAGATGTGGCCGACCGCCTCTCTCCCGACGCCTCTCCCGCAACCGGTTGTCTAGCTTAATGGACAGGGAAACGAGAGAATGTAAATCATGTGGCTCGTCACGAGCAGCCAGTTCATCCTTAATGGCTTCATTCAAACCGTTTAGAAATGCTCCTTGAAGTGCCACATTGTTCCACTTGGAGTCCGCTGCCAAAGTCCAGAACTCAATAGAGTACTCAGCCACACTGTTAGAACCCTGCCTCAAATTAAAAAGTATCTTGGAGGAATTACCCACATGGTCAGGATGGTCAAAAACAGTCTTCAATTTAGCAGAAAAATCAGCAAAAGTCAATCCAGTCAAAGTTTGATTTGAGCACACAGCCTCAGCCCAAACCAGAGCTCTCCCTCTTAACAGCCCCAGAACATAATGTACCTTAGAGGAATCAGTAGAAAACGACAGTGGTCTCTGCCGAAAATTCAAGTCACACTGAAGCAAAAATCCCCGGCACTTGTCCAATTCTCCATTGAACGGTTCAGGCGACGTGACCGGGGGTTCCCGATGGAACGAAGCCTGCATAATGTCAGAGGAAACAACTTGGGGTGCATCAAACTGGGGATCAGAGAGAGATGTAGAACTGATAACAGACAATTTAGAGACTTGTGTTGTTGACTGAGTCACCTGGTTCAGCAGTTGATGATTATTTTCCAAAAGAGTCCGAATCAATTGGTCATGCTGTCCTAGCAACGATCCTTGAGCCTGGATAGCTTGTTGGAAGCTGTCTTTGTTTGCCCCGTGCTGTTTCTCTGTTGGGTCCATGGCCAGATCGTTCTGTTACGCTATGGTTAAACCCAGCACTCAGAGAAACAAAACACGACTAAGGGAGTAGAAGAAACAAAAATTATTTTAATAAAAGTTCAATTTGTCTTAGTCCAAAAACAACTGAAGAAAAGGAACAGAGTGGGCTAGTCGGCTCCGGAGGAAGGAGAGGCTGAGGCAGGCAGGCAGGCAGGCAGGCAGGCAGGCAGGAAGGCAGGAAGGCAGGAAGGCAGGCAGGCAGGTTGGGAGGTATGTCTGAACTGAAGACAAAACAAACGACAGGTTAAGGAGAGTAAAGAGCCAGGCTGAAGACAAAGACAATTTAACTCTACTGGTGAGCCAAGTTACCGCTCTAGTAAGAACAACGATCTGGCGCCGGTGGAGAGCCATGCCCAGGAATTAGTAGTGCAGGTTGATGAGAGAATAGGATGCAGCTGCGTAGGCAGGAATCACTGGAAACAACCCGCAGCTGCACAGGAGAGGCAGATCCTGAGCACGCCCCCCGATCCACTCCAGACACACACCGGCAGACGCACCAACATAATGTGGACAAACACACATACAGATACAACAGACAAAGAGGGGACAAAACAAGGAGGAAGGGAAACAGAAAAGGGAGAGACAAGCTGCCCACATAACAGAAAAAGTCAAAGGGTATGAATACTTTCCGAAGGCACTAGCTAGCTACATTATACAATGCAACATGGTATTAAGCCAAAAAACTGAGTATTGTTAAAGTGCTAATCTGTTAAAGATGGAGAATGTTATACGCTATAGCAGGAAATATGGACGGTAAGATGAGGGTTATGTGGTGCTTACTCTAGTGCAGTAAACAGGGAAGGGATCTTGTAGTCCCTAAGGAGCAGCAGTGTTGGTAGCCAACCCTGATCCTGGCCTTGACTGGCATCAAACCCTATAGGAGACAGAGGAAGTCAAACAGAACTTAGCTCAGACAAAAACAGCTCAACCAGGGAAGCTCACAGTTACTATGCAAAGCTTCAACCTCAAAACCACCAAGTTGACAACCAGGAAAAGCCCTAATCTGTTTCTTGTCCATTCGTTTGAGATACAGTAATTGGAGTTTTAGCCAACACAAAATATGCTAGTCAATTCCATTTTCTTGAGTTTGGAAATTGGAAAAGCAGGACATTTGTCACGCCCTGGCTCTGGGACTCTTATGTTGAGCCAGGGTGTGTTGTTTCTATGTGTTTTGTGTTCTAGGTTTTTTATCTAGTTCATTTGTTTCTACGTTGGCCGGTGTGGTTCTCAATCAGAGGCAACGTGTATCAGCTGTTGCTTGTTGTCTCTGATTGGGAACCATACTTAGGCAGCCTGTTTTCCACAGTGTGTTGTGGGATCTTGTTCCGTGTATGGTTTGTGTCTGTTACTAAGGACTTCACGTATCGTTTTGTTGTTTTGTTCGTTCGTGGTGAATTAATAAATAAGTATGTTCACTCATCACGCTGCGCATTGGTCCACTGTATTCGACGATCGTGACAGAAGATCCCACCATAACTGGACCAAGCAGCGTGTCCAGGAGCCAACGCCAGAGAGGACTTGGGAGCAGAAGAGGGAGAGTCTGGCGAGAGCCATGGAGGCCATAGCCACGGGGGAGAGACGAACCCAATACATTTTTAGGGGGGGGCTCACACCGTGGACGACGGGACTGCTGGAGGCAGATAAGGGGCGAGTTGGTGGACGAGGAGAGAAGGCCACCGGGTTACGGGAGCCATTGGCGAGTAGAGGGAAGGAATATGTAGAGGCACGGCGAGAGGTACTGAGGTGTGTAGCCAGTCCGGTCCGGCCCGTTCCTGATCCCCATGTAAGGCCAGTGGTGTGTGTTCCCAGCCCGGCCCGGCCTGTTCCTGCTCCCCGCACCAAGCCAAGGGTGCGCGTCACCAGCTCGGCCCGGCCTGTTCCATGCCACTCGCACCAAGCCTACGGTGCGCGTCGCCAGCCCGGCTCGGCCTGTTCCTGCTCCCCGCACCAAGCCTGTGGGGCGCATCGCCAGCCCGGCCCGGCCTGTTCCTGCTCCCCGCACCAAGCCAAGGGTGCGCGTCACCAGCTCGGCCCGGCCTGTTCCTGCCACTCGCACCAAGCCTACGGTGCGCGTCGCCAGCCCGGCTCGGCCTGTTCCTGCTCCCCGCACCAAGCCTGTGGGGCGCATCGCCAGCCCGGCCCGGCCTGTTCCTGCTCCCCGCACCAAGCCTAGGATGCGCGTCGCCAGCTCGGCCCGGCCTGTTCCTGCCACTCGCACCAAGCCTAAGGTGCGCGTCGCCAGCCCGGCTCGGCCTGTTCCTGCTCCCCGCACCAAGCCTGTGGTGCGCATCGTCAGCCCAGTCTGGCCCGTCCCTGCTCCCCGCACCAAGCCTGTGGTGCGCTTCGTCAGCCCGGTTCGGCCCGTCCCTGCTCCCCGCACCAAGCCTGTGGTGCGCGTCGTCAGTCCGGCACAGCCCGTGCCTGGGTCACCGGTGCCTGGTCAGGTATCGGTTAGCTGCTCCACATCGGAGCCTGAGAGATCCGCTCCACCGATGTCCAGTCCAGATCCAGCCAGCAGGGCCAGACCAGACCAGGGGCGCTATGGGGGGTTTGTTGGAGGGTGGGGGTCAAGCCCGGAGCCGGAACCGCCTCCGAGGAGGAATGCCCACCCGGCCCTTCCGTGTTCGGTTTATGTTTGGCGCGGTCGCAGTCCGCGCCTTTGGGGGGGGGTACTGTCACGCCCTGGCTCTGGGACTCTGTTATGTTGAGCCAGGGTGTGTTGTTTCTATGTGTTTTGTGTTCTAGGTTTTTTATCTAGTTCATTTGTTTCTACGTTGGCCGGTGTGGTTCTCAATCAGAGGCAACGTGTATCAGCTGTTGCTTGTTGTCTCTGATTGGGAACCATACTTAGGCAGCCTGTTTTCCACAGTGTGTTGTGGGATCTTGTTCCGTGTATGGTTTGTGTCTGTTACTAAGGACTTCACGTATCGTTTTGTTGTTTTGTTCGTTCGTGGTGAATTAATAAATAAGTATGTTCACTCATCACGCTGCGCATTGGTCCACTGTATTCGACGATCGTGACAACATTGCACAACGGCAGAGCTTCTTACCTGGGTGAAATCCAACCACCAGATCTGGCTTAGCTGCTTTCTCGGTCTCTACAAGCTCCTCAAATAACTGGTGGTAGAGGCCCTTGCAGGCACTGATGTAGGTATTCATCCTGGGGCAAAAGTTTGTCAGAGGGGGCCTCATGATGGGCCCATCCACCACCTCTGGCCCCACCATCACCAACTCAATACCCCGGTGTCCAGGGTGCATTTGGTTCAGCTCATCATAGTCCGTCAGTCGGGCTCCCTGGGTCTTACTGTCAGAAACCCCTATCAAGTGGATGGTGAGGTGTTTAGGCCAAACAGTCTAAACCCTAGGGCAATAGTCATCGGTCGGGAGAAGTACTTGCTCGATACCTGCCAAATCAACTTTCTCAGGTCATCATCCTGGCTTGGGCCTGCCGGCGTTGGTCCAAAGGTCTGTCATATTAGTGCCAGACAAGATGGCGTCCAGATGGGGGGTGAGGTCCCCTTGCATTGCAAGCCAGTCATCCCAGCCCTTCACCTTCCCTTGTGGCCGGGTCCACTTCTTTGTAAGGAATGGGAGGTCTCTTGATTGGGTAAGAGGAAGGGGGAGTATGAAATCAGTTTAGGCCTGCTAAGTTGGTGCTATCCTCCTGGTGTTATCTCTATTTATTTATTTTAATACATTGTTCAGAAAATATCATAGAAAAAGAATTGGTCCTAGAATCGAACCGTGTGGAACACCTTTTTAATACATTTTTTTAAAAATTATCTCAGATCATCTGTCTGTACAATAAGGTGGTGCTTCATCATGACAAATAAGAGAGGAAGATTGCTCTTCTTTGTGTCGAATATAGGACCCTCAGTGCACATTGTTCATCTAAATCACGACAAACATGCAGCAATTGGCCCAATGTCATGACTCGTTCCTCTTCCAACTGCCTTCTCTTTCTCTCACCTTTGAACATGAGCCATTCCACCAGTCGGTCAATGGCTACTAAATGCAACTCTGAGCAGACCTTCTTGTGCTGAGGCCAATCAGCCTTCTGACACTGTAATGCAGTAGTAGACATTCAGACACCTGTGGTAGTCAGAAGAAGGAGGAGGGAGAGGATGGAAGGGAAAGGAAAGAACGTGTGAGGACAGTACACCCACTTCTAACCAGAGAACCCTTTTGGATCATGGAACCAGTACAATACATAATGGAGTTCATGACAAGTTTCATGTTCAAGCAAATAACCTAATTTCTTTAATTCAGTCTTTTTCATAATTACCTCACACAGTGTTTGAGTGTTTGTGCATCTGAAACCAGACCGGGCTGCTTTCTACAACTGGCGCAGAATTTAAACCCTTCCTCCATCTTCTGAAACATCTCTTTCTGAGACTTGGAGGCCATGGCGTTGGCCTTTCCCCCTGGGCCTGGGGCACTAGGGAGAGGTAGATGGAGAAACAATATTAGCAACAAAAAATTATAATTATTTTAAAGCATCATCCTTTTCAATATTGCTATAAAAACATTCTGCCATGCCAAAAGCTTTTTTGAATTTCGAACTTGACAGGGAGAATATAAAGTAGGCCTTTATTTCTAACACACTTCAACTGAAATATATTTTTTACACACATTTTACAAACTATGTCTTTACAATGAGAATGAACTAACCACAGATTTAACTAGAAATGCATGTAATAGAAACATGACACCCTTCACTCAGTGCAGGGATGTCTATAAAAAGGTAAGTGTGTGGGTGGCCGGTGGGTTTGGACATGGAGGGGTTGAAAAGGGATCCCATATCACAGAAAAAAATTAAGGGGGGTTAATACATCAAAGGCAAATGTACAGTGGGGGGGAAAAGTATTTAGTCAGCCACCAATTGTGCAAGTTCTCCCACTTAAAAAGATGAGAGAGGCCTGTAATTTTCATCATAGGTACACGTCAACTATGACAGACAAATTGAGAAAGAAAAATCCAGAAAATCACATTGTAGGATTTTTTATGAATTTATTTGCAAATTATGGTGGAAAATAAGTATTTGGTCACCTACAAACAAGCAAGATTTCTGGCTCTCACAGACCTGTAACTTATTCTTTAAGAGGCTCCTCTGTCCTCCACTCGTTACCTGTATTAATGGCACCTGTTTGAACTTGTTATCAGTATAAAAGACACCTGTCCACAACCTCAAACAGTCACACTCCAAACTCCACTATGGCCAAGACCAAAGAGCTGTCAAAGGACTCCAGAAACAAAATTGTAGACCTGCACCAGGCTGGGAAGACTGAATCTGCAATAGGTAAGCAGCTTGGTTTGAAGAAATCAACTGTGGGAGCAATTATTAGGAAATGGAAGACATACAAGACCACTGATAATCTCCCTCGATCTGGGGCTCCATGCAAGATCTCACCCCGTAGGGTCAAAATGATCACAAGAACGGTGAGCAAAAATCCCAGAACCACACGGGGGGACCTAGTGAATGACCTGCAGAGAGCTGGGACCAAAGTAATAAAGCCTACCATCAGTAACACACTACGCCGCCAGGGAATCAAATCCTGCAGTGCCAGACGTGTCCCCCTGCTTAAGCCAGTACATGTCCAGGCCCGTCTGAAGTTTGCTAGAGTGCATTTGGATGATCCAGAAGAGGATTGGGAGAATGTCATATGGTCAGATGAAACCAAAATAGAACTTTTTGGTAAAAACTCAACTCGTCGTGTTTGGAGGACAAAGAATGCTGAGTTGTATCCAAAGAACACCATACCTACTGTGAAGCATGGGGGTGGAAACATCATGCTTTGGGGCTGTTTTTCTGCAAAGGGACCAGGACGACTGATCCGTGTAAAGGAAAGAATGAATGGGGCCATGTATCGTGAGATTTTGAGTGAAAACCTCCTTCCATCAGCAAGGGCATTGAAGATGAAACGTGGCTGGGTCTTTTCAGACACTGATCCCAAACACACCGCCCGGGCAACGAAGGAGTGGCTTCGTAAGAAGCATTTCAAGGTCCTGGAGTGGCCTAGCCAGTCTCCAGATCTCAACCCCATAGAAAATCTTTGGAGGGAGTTGAAAGTCCGTGTTGCCCAGCGACAGCCCCAAAACATCACTGCTCTAGAGGAGATCTGCATGGAGGAATGGGCCAAAATACCAGCAACAGTGTGTGAAAACCTTGTGAAGACTTACAGAAAATGTTTGACCGGTGTCATTGCCAACAAAGGGTATATAACAAAGTATTGAGAAACTTTTGTTATTGACCAAATACTTATTTTCCACCATAATTTGCAAATAAATTCATTACAAATCCTACAATGTGATTTTCTGGATTTTTTTTTCTCATTTTGTCTGTCATAGTTGACTTGTACCTATGACGAAAATTACAGGCCTCTCTCATCTTTTTAAGTGGGAGAACTTGCACAATTGGTGGCTGACTAAATACTTTTTTCCCCCCACTGTATAAACCAGGGATCAGACCCCAATTCATATCAGATGGGATCAAATTCTCTGTCAAACAAAGTAAATTCATGAATTGAATGAGACGTGTCTTACAGCCATTTTACATTGTTGTGCTACCCAATCCGAAGGACCACTTCTGACCACTGTGAGGCGCAGGTCCCCTATTTTTAGAGTGGAGCATTTGGCCTGCCATGTATGGAGAGAGTTGAGGGAGGGGCAGGGGCAGGGGCAGGGAGGTTCAGGAAGCATGGCACATGAAACACACATTACAATGCAATTCATATAATAAAGCCTTGAATAAAATCTACTTATTCAACTTGAAATATCAATAAAACCTATGTAGTTATGTTTGATATGTTGTTGGAAACAGATCCAGATGAGAATGTTTTTAAAAGCATGCACATAATGGAATGGCATATTCCTTTAGTATGGGAAATATTATAGCCTATAAAGTAAACATCATATTGACTGTGACAATAGTTATGAGACACATAAAACCATCATGGCCTTGACCACATCTGAATCAGTCACTCCGTGCATATTTGCTTGCCATAGCGTGTCCTGGTCCGCAATAGACCCATGGGGACATTCAGTGTCTACATTTTGGGATAACATCAACACGAGGCAGGGGAGAGACCATAGACACATGATAGGCTACCCGGTGATTATCTATCAATAAATTATCTAGTAATAAAGCTGATTATTTCTTGGTATCGGTCATTCGAACTCTTTAAGTATAAACACGTTGCTGAATGACTCTCCTTGTGGAGCTTGCTTGAGTCGCAGCAGTGGCCTGCCCCAGCCACTTATACCACCTGTGTTCCACCTTCCAGAACTGTCTGACAACTCTAGACCCTTCCCATCTCTTCAGGTGGTTGCAGTTCTTGCATAGAAACTTCCCCTGAAAGCCATTCCACTGATTTCATCCACAGAGTTGAGCGCAGACTCCTTCAGTGTCGCTATGCAGTTGATACTTCAAAATGTACATTCTTAAACCCTTACCATGTACCTATGTTTGCCCTCTGTTGTTGCGTGCCTTTCTTTGTTTGCTGAAATCCATACTTTTTAATAAAATGTTAATAAAATACAAACACCGAGATTGTTGAGATTCAATTGAAACGTGCATTAGCGCTGAGTTGCCATTTTAGCGCAACAGCAATTAGGAAACAAGTGGTTGTATTTGATGAACGTTTTATGAAATAGTATGGATTTTGGCAAACAAAGAAAGTCACGCAACAACAGAGAACAAACGTAGGTACACGGGAGGGGTTTATCAACATTTGCATTTTTAAAGTATCAACTGCATAGTGACTCGAAGGAGCCAGAGGTTCATTTAAAAAAACTGGAATCTCTGCTCAAATCCGTGGATGAAATCATCGTGGAGTTGAGGTACCTCGCAAGATTTTTATATGCTTTAGAGAATCTCCAGTTTAGATATTTTTTTTCTGTAGGCCTAAATACCCATAAAGTGAGCCTTTTAAAATAGCAATTTTTAAATTATACTTTGTAAGACGATAGGATATTTGACCATATACAAGAGTGCATTTTAATCCACTAGAGAGAGATGTAGATCTATTCAAGACTGGCGCGCGCGCAAGCTACTTGATGTGCATTGGATCGAGTCAATCTGATGGAATGGATACCACATCTGCACTCCTCGGTTTTGACACTGAATGATTCATAATTACACTTCAGACAATAATGGGCAATTTTCACACTTTTGGAACGTCAACTTATTTGTGTAAGATATTTTTTATAGCATAAGAAAATACATATATATGTTTTCAGTTTCACTATTCAGCACGCAATTAACATAACATGTAGCCTTTAATAGCAAACAAAGTGAATGATTCAGTAGTAAAACTAAATGCACAGGCACCACAAATGTACAGAGCTTCATTAGTTTATCATACACAAAAGAGACAATGGAGATGAACACTATGAGATGGAAACAGGGGCGTCATGCCCCCATTATTTTATTTGTATATGGGGTCTCTGCGTCAGGCTCTATCTTTGCCATCATGTCACTAATTACTCCTCCATTAGCTGTCAACCTGACCTCTCTCTCTCTTTCTCTGAGGAGATCAGGGGACCTTGGGTACAACAGGCACTTATTCCTGTTGGATCTGGAGCAGGTCGATATGTCAGCCACTACTCCGTTCTACCTCGCTGTGCTTTGGGGCGTGGAACAAGACTATCTGTTCACAGAGATGTTTCATGGCCAGGAGCATGGAAAATGGAGGAGCCACTGTTTCACAACCCTCTTATCGGGATCAGAGTGGTGACATCTGCCAGCTTGCTGGCCAGGCTTGTGAGAGCAGGGCTCACTAAGTTGGGTGACCTGCAAGAAAAGGCTGGGTGGAAATCTGCCGGCAACACTTGTCATCTCCCGTCTGGATTACTGCAACTCGCTGTTGGCTGGGCTCCCTGCCTGTGCCATTAAACCCCTACAACTCATCCAGAATGCCGCAGCCCGTCTGGTGTTCAACCTTCCCAAGTTCTCTCACGTCACCCCGCTCCTCCGCACACTCCACTGGCTTCCAGTTGAAGCTCGCATTTGCTACAAGACCATGGTGCTTGCCTACGGAGCTGTGAGGGGAACGGCACCTCCGTACCTTCAGGCTCTGATCAGTCCCTACACCCAAACGAGGGCATTGCGTTCATCCACCTCTGGCCTGCTGGCTCCCCTAGTTCCCGCTCAGCCCAGTCAAAACTGTTCGCTGCTCTGGCACCCCAATGGTGGAACAAGCTCCCTCACGACGCCAGGACAGCGGAGTCACTCACCACCTTCCGGAGACATTTGAAACCCCACCTCTTTAAGGAATACCTGGGATAGGATAAAGTAATCCTTCTACCCCCCCCAAAAAAACACAAAAAAAAAAACATTGTAAAGTGGTTATCCCACTGGCTATAAGGTGAATGCACCTACTTGTAAGTCGCTCTGGATAAGAGCGTCTGCTAAATGACGTAAATGTAAATGTAACATGGCTTCCTCCATAAAGTCTACCAGGCTGCTACAGCAGGTGGTGGAATGGGTACGTGCTGCCTTACCAGGCTTGTTCAGAGAGCTGCTGAGGAGTAGGCAGAGACTGGACCGTCTAACCCCGAATGACACTGACCTACCTCTTTTCACCATTGCTGCCGCTGCAGGGGAACACCAGGAGGGGGAGGGAATGATCCTATCCTTTTTTTTAAAGAAGAAATTCTTATTTACAGTGACTGCCTACACCGGCCAAACCCGGACAACGCTGGGCCAATTGTGCGCCGCCCTATTGGACTCCCAATCACGGCCGGTTGTGATACAGCCTGGAATCGAACCAGGGGGTCTGTAGTGATGCCTCAAGCGCTGAGATGCAGTGCGTTAGACCACTGCGCCACTCGGGAGCCCAAGGCATAAGGTTGGCAGTGTGGTTAAGGTTAAGGTTAGGTTTAAAATCACATTTTAAGAAGATTAATTGTAGAAATAGGCCAGGTATATGAATTTGTGGCTGTGGTAACTGGTGACGATCAGGCATAACTCTGATATGAAGTGGTTTTTCTCAAAGTTGCATCATCATCAAATCATTTTATAACAGGGGAAAATTCTAGCCAATGAACATATCCTGTAGCAGCAGTCTACTGAAACACAATAGGTCAGGCTCTCGTACCGGATTTTTGACCACAGAAGATGAAAGGGGTCGGTGAAAGGTGAATAATTGCTGACAATAAAGAGGTAAGTTCGATTGCGTTTCAGTAGAGAAACCAACCAACTAGCTAGCTAGCTAATCAACTATGATTTCAAAGTTGAAATTGAAGTAGGTAGATATTTATTAAAGCAGGCTATTGATTAGGCAAGCTAGGTTAACGTCAGCTAGCTAGGAAGCTAACTAGCTAACATTTAACCAGTTAAAACCTGTGGTTTAACATTTACATTACATTTTAGTCATTTAGCAGACGCTCTTATCCAGAGCGACTTACAGTTAGCGCATACATTATTTTATCGAACCCACAACCCTGGCGTTGCAAACGCCATGCTCTACCAACTGAGCTACATCCCCTGCTGGCCATTCCCTCCCCTACCCTGGACGACGCTGGGCCAATTGTGCGCCGCCCCATGAGTCTAAGTCTGAGTTTAACCAAAGATGGTTTTGTTTTCTATACCGTCTTTGGTTTAACTAAGAGCATTATAGCTAAGTCAACAAGGGGTTTAGTAGAGGAAGAGGACTTGGAAGACCAGCATGACTGGGAAGGAGTGGCAGAGGAAGGGGGAGAGGCATTGTGAAAATAGACAGGGAAAGCCTTGAAGAGGGCGGTGATTGAGAAGGGGGAGTCAAGAGAGGTCAGGCTCTGAACCAAATAATAGCCAATATTGTAAACCGCTAACTGCTTACTTTGAGATAGTCATATTGAAATACAGATTTGTGCAGTTACAATAAATGAGTGACCTCAAACCATTTCTCTCCTCTCTCCATCCCCCTTCCATGCAGGGCCACGGTCACTAATATGTGTTGGTGAAGTTGTTCTCTGCTCAGCTGACAGGGACAGGAGATACAGGAGTCCATTCTGTCCCAAATATGCTACCTTGGCTCTCCTCTATGCACAGCACACTGGGACTTCCTGCAGGTAATCATGACATCCACCAATCACCCCTGTAGCCTAATAATTAGTGGTACTGAGAGTTCCTCTAATTTCTTTGATGCTGTATAGAAGCATTCTTCATAGGACATTTGTCACGTAGAGAAGATGATGACCAGCTGCTGTCTATTGGCTAGAAAGACGGTTCTATACAGAGTATGGTTCTACACTGAATGTATACTGAACAGAAACATAAACGCAACATGTAAAGTGTTGGTCCCTTGTTTCATGAGTTGAAATAAAATATCCCAGAAATGTTCCATATGCTCAAAAAGCTTATTTCTCTTTAATTTTGTGCAAAAATGTGTTTACATCCCTGTTAGTGAGCATTTCTCCTTTGCCAAGATAATCCATCCACCAGACAGGTGTGGCATATTAAGAAGCTGATTAAACAGCATGATCATTACACAGGTACACCTTGTGCTGGGGGCAATAAAAGGCCACTCTAAAATGTGCAGTTTTGTCACACAACACAATGCCACAGATGTCTCAAGTTGAGGGAGCATGCACTTGACATGCTGACTGCAGGAATGTCCACCATAGCTGTTGCCAGAGAATTGAGTGTTCATTTCTCTACCATAAGCCGCCTCCAACATCGTTTTAGAGAATTTGGCAGTACGTCCAACCGGCCTCACAACCACAGACAATGTGTAACCACGCCAGCTCAGGACCTCCACATCCGGCTTCTTCACCTGCGGGATCGTCTGAGTCCAGCCACCCAGCACAAGGTGCACCTGTGTATTGATAATGCTGTTTAATCAGCTTCTTGATATCCCACACCTGTCAGGTGGATGGATTATCTTGGCAAAGGAGAAATGCTCACTAACAGGGATATAAACACATTCCTCCTCATAATTTGAGAAAAATAAGCTTTTTGTGCGTATGGAACATTTCTGGGATCTTTTATTATAAGCTACGGACAATGAACACAGTTGCATTTTATCGATGGCAATATGAATGTACAAAGAGACCGTGATGAGATCCTGAGGCCCATTGTTGTGCCATTCATCTGCCGCCATCACCTCATGTTTCAGCATGATAATGCACGGCCCCATGTCGCAAGGATCTTCTTTGAAATTGTTGCATGTTGCGTTTATATTTTTGTTCAGTGCATCTTCACCTTGCGTAAAGGGATATTCAATGTCTGTTTTGTTTTTTTACCCATCTACCAATAGGTACCCTTCTTTGTGGTTGAAGCTGTGTTTGAAATTCACTGCTCGACTGAGGGACCTTACAGATAATTGTATGTGTGGGGTACAGAGATGAGGTAGTCACTCAAAAATCATGTTAAAAACTATTATTACACACAGAGTGAGTCCATGCAACTTATTATTTGACTTATTAAGCACATTTTTACTCCTGAACTTATTTAGTCTTACCATAACAAAGGGGTTGAGTACTTATTGACTCAAGAAAGTTCAGCTTTTCATTTTGAATAATTTTGGAAAAATGTCTAAAAACATGATTCCACTTTGACATTATGGGGTATTGTGTGTATGCCAGTGACCCCAAATCTCAATTTAATACATTTTAAATTCAGTCTGTAGCACAACAAAATGTGGAAAAAGTCAAGGGGTGTGAATACTTTCTGAAGGCACTACAAGCTGAAGGGGGGTAACTGGGTCTCCCCTATCCTATCCTATCCTATTCTGATGCCCTGATGACAGAGTTCCCCTAACAGGATGGTAATACCCTGGTAATGGAAACCCTTGAGAACAGAGCTCCATTAGGGAACAGCAGGAGATACCTCAGAAATGAGGCGACCAGCCTGTGGCCCTTGACGCCAAATCCCAACTGCAACAGTGAGTCAATCCCCCCAGTGGCCACTTGCATTCGTGTGTGTATCATACTACAGGGTGTGTATTGTCAGTATCAATGTACGGGTGTATTGTCAGTCTCTAGCCTCCACCTGCAAGGGTTTACATGACTGTAAAAAGAAAAGAAAAAAAAGACTACATTTACAGGCTGTATAACAATCTATACACTAAATCTATTCATGGATTTTTACAGAGAATTACAGGGATATGCCAAAAATATAAAGCATTTATAAAGATTTTGTAATTTGTTTTTGTGGAGTGTATTCTATATAGTATATATTACAGAGTACATAACATGCATAAAACTATTATGTTGTAAGTTATTCTGTAAAATACAAATCACCTTTACCTATTCTACTCACATTGTAATAAGACTGTTATATTTCTACACAGTATTAGACAATACATTTACATTATGCCATGCAATATATACTGTATATTTTGATATATATATATTTTTTTTGCATATATACTGCAAATATATATTTCTCTCTTTGAATAGTGTGATATAGAATGAGGCTTATAGAAGTTTGGTGAACAGGAGAGTACACCCTGAGATAATAGATGTCTTGAAACTCTATCCTTGACAGGACTGGCTCCAAAAGCACTGCAGAAATGCATTAAAGGCTAAATTACCTTGACAGACAAATGCCTAGCATGCTCTGGAGTATACGTATACCCACATACTGGCTATACTGTTTAGGCCTGTGTAACTTTGAACTGTATAGAGGTACAGAAGTTCAATACTGGAACTTTACATCAAGTTTCAGATAAGTGTGAAACGTGTCTCTTAGCCAGAATAAGGCATATGTGCAAGGCAAAAAAAATGCATTGTATAATTAATTGAAAACAGATTTTTCCACTCTGAAATAACTACAGTATATACGTATTGTTCATATCTACAGGGCACAAGGAGAACAAAGCATGATATTAGACTTCCCACAAGAAGAAAAGTTGTATTTCTCGAGAGACTCAAGAGTTTCTGACCACGAAGTTGATACCAGAGTCTAAAATCACTACAGACAGGCTATGCAGACAAATTAAAACAACGCTGGTAAACTTGTAAACCAACCAAAATAACTTTACAATACCTTGTCAGGTCTGTTTTAGAGGATTGTGGTCTAGGCTTTTCTTCTTCACTGGGTCTTTTTCTAGTCTCTTCCTCACTCCAGACTGCCCAGTGAGGGATGGTGACGGTGAATGACAGCTCCCCAGGTTAGGTGGTGGTTGTGCAATGCTACCACCAAGCAGTGGAGCCGGTAGTGAAAACCTATCCCCCTCCGGGCTGGGGGCAAGGCAAAAGCACTGATGCCTGAGCTCTGGAGGATTCCCGGCATCTGAGGTCAAGGGGGAGATTTGGGGGGGCAAAGTGAGGGGTTGAGGGGGTGGGGGTTAGGGAAGGGAGGAGGGAGTGGTGGAGGTTAGGTGATAAACAGAGGCAGAGATTAGGAGGGCTGGGGTAAAAGGGAGGGGGGTTGTTGATGGATTATGGCTAGGGGTGTGGATTGGAAGGGGCAAAAGGGGTTTTGGATGATGTCACAGGGGATGGAGGATTGGGGCTTGGGAAGGGAGGAGGCGGGGAGGAGGTTCAGTGATAAACAGGGGCGAAGGTTGGGAGGGATGTTAAGGGGTTAAGTGGTTTGGGAAGGGGTTCTGGGTGACATATGACCTCATGTTCTTGGTTATCAAGGCACATTCCTCTGCACTGTCCCAGCCTCACATGCTGAGGTGCTTTCTGGTGGACAAAGGAAGATGGGTAGGGTAACTGATCCTGAAGAGCGAAGTGCACATATCTTCAAACTGTGGCCAATAAAAACAGAGAATACTATAGACAGGTTGTCAAGAACTGTCTGTTTGTCTACCTGTTACTCTCTGACTGAACAGTAGAGTAGTTAGAAGAGAAAGCTGATACATAAGTAGAGGGCATGTCAAGAAACGAACAAGTTGTATTTTTTTTAATAAAAAAAACTTTTTTTGGTCCATCGGAACCTGAGATGAAAAATTAAACATACACCGTTTTTTTTTTAGATATAGATTTCTCCCAAAATCAATAAAATACTATATTCAGTATATAACATTCCTGCCCAAATAACAAGAGTTCCATTTTCAGCAATATGTTGGATTAAAACAGTTGGTTCACTGTGTCGATTGGGGTTGATTATAGCATTGAAGTCTATACAGTTTACAAATTAAGAACCAGATAGATAGACAGAGGCTGTTGGCTATAGACTGTAAATGGTCAGAGGGTCAGGATTTCCACATAGACCACACCACTGGCCATAGCCTCTAGAGAACACCAGGGTCACCCCTGCTGCAAGGAAGTCACTACCACCACAACTCAACACGAGGTGAATAGAATGATCCACAGGAACAACACAGAGACAGAGAGACAGAGAGAGAGAGAGAGAGAGAGAGAGAGAGAGACAGAGAGAGAGAGAAAGAGAGAGAGAGACAGAGAGAGAGAGAAAGAGAGAGAGACAGAGAGAGAGAGAAAGAGAGAGAGAGAGAGAGAGAGAGAGAGACAGAGAGAGAGAGAGAGAGAGAGAGAGAGAGAGAGAACATGAACAATAAAAACATTTATCAACAGCAACAAAAAACATGTAAGCACACAACATGTAAAGTGAAGTCACAGAGCCTCATGACACTGACATTTGAGGTGCCTTTGGATTTCAGGTATTTTTCAGTGCAGGATTCAGTTTCTGACAAAAGCCAGTCCCACTCAGCTAAAATATATAAGCATTCCTTTCTCTGTCACCTATCTATCTTGTGGTCCTCTGTAGCTCAAATGGTAGAGCACGGCGCTTGAAACGCCAAGGTAGTGGGTTCGAGCCCCGGGACCACCCATACACAAAAATGTATGCATGCATGACTGTAAGTCGCTTTGGATAAAAGCGTCTGCTAAATGGCATATTATTATATTATTATTATCAATCAATCAATGGATTGTTCACTATGGCTGTACTCATCATATCCACAGATTACACACTCATACATGTACAGTACATATCCCATCTTACTTGCACACGTTTTACATTTGCGATACAGCAGGTTCTCTTGTGCTTTCATCAAATCCTTTTTACTATAATAAATTAATAACACACAGAATGGAAAGCCAGTTGGCTGAAATCACAGAGAGCGAACCGACATTCTCCTGACAGTGTTCCGGTACATGTTAGACTTAGACTAAAACAGTGGACTATTTGAACAATATTATGGTCATAATGCCTACAGTACTGTCATGAGTTTGCTATTTAGGCAACTAGTTGGCTATCCAACAAGTTAGAAGTGCTTGTATTGCACGAGACAGCATGTATCATGATGACATTGTCAGGCTATTTATTTGCCATGACTGGTGTCAAAACTGCCATATTTATGAAATCATCGTGAAGACCTCAAGATCTTATTTCATAATTCCATAATTTCCTGGGACACTACATTCGAACACATGCAAAGTTTATAGAAATCATTACACACATTTTTTATTATTATTTCAAGTGCACCCCCGAACCTTTTTGCTCTTTGGATTTCAAGTTATCCCATTTCATTACAGAAAAGAGAGATTCTAATTCTGCCTTAACTTAGACTTATGTTACATCTTAAGTTCTTAACTCCCAAGAAATCGGTGAGCTAAGACGGTACCGTGTTTAAGAGTTTCTCCTCTGTCAAGGAACAAGTGAATGGTTTCAGCTTTGTTTCAGCTTAAAATGAGGGATTTGTGTTGTGAAGTCTGATAGCCTGGTTAAACCAGACTGAACACTGTACAGTGTCAACCAGGCTAGAAGTCTGATGGCTACGGCGTAAAACATGAATAATAGTTGTGACATCACATAGTCTCACTGCTCCCTGTGCATCCTGGGAACTATGGCATATAATGCACCAAGATTGCTGGAGAGGGAAGAAAACACTACATTCTGATATCGCATCAACATTTTGCAGGGGCCTCTTCAGTGTATGTGTGTGTGTGTGTGTGTGTGTGTGTGTGTGTGTGAGTGAGTGAGTGAGTGAGTGAGTGAGTGAGTGAGTGAGTGAGTGAGTGAGTGAGTGAGTGAGTGAGTGAGTGAGTGAGTGAGTGAGTGAGAGAGAGAGAGAGAGAGAGAGAGAGAGAGAGTCTGCGTTTGTGTGTCTGTGTTATTAAAAAGCAGAATTTGTTCTCTAATGTGTTGGCGCATCCCTTAGGGACAGCAGTGCAGATGCTCTGTTTTCTGAGGCTGACGCACCAACCTAACTAAACGCTCTAACAACTCCTCCAACGCTAAAACAAACTCACTTCCTTTCCAAGATCCTGTTCATTAGGACGGGCAATGAAAAACTGAAATGATCATTTCTTATTGGACAAGCCCAGGTAGTCCCTCCCCGTTTCAGTCCATTTTCTTCCATCTGGTGCCTAATGAATACGACACAGGTCTTGTAGTAAACTAAACTCACTGTCCAATCATGGCTTCCACAAGTACTCCCTTAGTTAGTAGTCTCCAGTTTAAGGAGAAGACAGACTAACAATTCAGGAAGACCTACAATGGAGACTTTAATATGACAATGATCCATTGACCTCCACAGTTGTATTTTCCCAACAGGACTTTAACTAGCTTTGTGTATCTGAAGAGTTGATGTTAATGCTGGAGCGAGACTTGATGTACCAAATGTGAGCAGACAAGCTGACTGAATGTGCAAAGTCAATCAACCTCAGGGAGACAGAGCAGGAGTTTGGAAAAATGATCTTGCCTCCTTTCGACATTGATCGCTAAACTGAGGGAAAGTAAGACAAGGAAGAAAGAGAGAAAATAGAGGCTAAGAGGTTACATTTCCTCTTTTTCACGACACCCAGATAATATTGCCTAAATGTGCTGATCTGTACCATAAGCTCTTTCTCTACCTCTCTTCCTCTGTACTCAAAACAAACAGCTCCAACGTCATGGAAGAAAAGCAGCTACCTTCCCAAACCTGTCGCCTCATCCGGAGTGACTGACAGCATGGATAACGAACGACAGCATGTCGAGTTAAAATAGCGATGTCCAACAACTTTAAGATTCCAGCTATGCTATATGTACTGTACAACTGTATATGGAAAACTGTATATGAAACACATTGATTTAACATTTTCTTTGAAACAGAATCAGAGTCCAGCTTTTATATGAAGTGGATAGGATTTGCCTTGCGTTTGAGAAATAATAGCACAGCATTTCAACAGCAGAAAAACTGGGGAGGGCTTGGACAGTTGACCGTCAGACAGACAGACAGGAAACAGAGAGATGGTACCCTAGGTTGCTTGTTAAACGATTCAAGCACACATACAAAATACAGACCAAAGAACGCTGGTAAAAAAAATAAAAGAAATAAAAGAGACCGACATCAACAATACCCTTCTAAAAAATGTTAATTACTGTGGTAAAATTGGTAGTTGGGTTTGGCTCACATAGTACTAGGGTGTAGAGTAGAGGATCAGAATTGTACCCCCCTCCCCATCCTGTTGATAGTTGACAGCTCCACAGGTGCAGGGTGCAGGAGGCAGGACAAGAGCCTGGGGGAGAGAGCACCTAACCCTCCCCCTCCCCCTCCATCCCAAAACCAAACCTCACACAGCAGCGCCTATTGGGAGTAGGACAAAGTTTCCCCTAGGCCTAGACGCTGATCTAAGGTCAGTTTTTGCAGTTCTTCCACCAATGGTAAAGGTTAGGCTTTGAGGAGGGGAAGCTGATCCTAGATCAGCTCAAGGAAACTTCTACCTTGAGTATGGTGGGTTGGATCCATAGACCAAGAACAGTGGGGTCAGGTGGTCAGGTCGGCATAGTGGATTGGCTCAGTGGGGGAACAGCCCCAAGGTGGCTCATTAGTTACAGCACTCCACCCTGACCTCTGAATGATCTTTAACCTTTGGGATGTGGGGTCAACAGTCTTCCTGGGCATTCGTTGACATCTGTTGCAGGGGTTAGGGAAGGAACAGGCGCTGTTCTGTTCTGATTAGGGTGTCCGTCTGTGTAATATACCTGGTCCATAGTCAGACATACAGTACAGCGTTGTAGTTGACAAGGCTAGATATAGAAATCTTCCTTGTTGGTTGGAGGATCTCAGACTCAGGACTCCTCTAGTCACCCAGAAATGCTGATTTAACCTGGGAGGGGTCCCTCATCCCCCATCACATCCAAAATGGCACATCCATCCACCCCCCTTCTCCTAATTCCCAACTGGATCCAGGTGCGTTTGGCAGAATTGAGTCCTCATCCTTCAGGGATCGAGGAGGAATTAGTGGTCATAGGGGCCGTGGCTGGTGCAGGCCGTCAACGTCGGGGTTGAGGTGGGGGCTGTGCGTGGCCTTGGTGGGGGTCCAGTCCCCTAGGGAGGCCTGAGCGGCCTTGCGGTGGGCCAGCCGGTGTGTGATGGAGAAGCCTGCGTTGCCCTCCAGCTGGGATAGCACCACCAGCACCTGCCTGCAAGTCAGAAAACACTGTCAGGAAACATGGTCATGCATGACCATCTTCAACAGAAAGATGTGGTAAATGAATAGTGGAGAATATGACTGGGAGAGAACATGGCCAGAAAACATTGTAATCATTCCATGAATAGTGAGGTGGTATATAACGATGTATGGATTCTAATCATGGAAAATATGAGAACTATGGGAGAACACGGCCAGAAAACATGGTCATAATGCCATGCGTGACCTGATGGTTCGTAATAATAAAGAACACGATCGTGAGAGAATATGGTCAGAAAATACGATCATTTGCGTATCATTGTCTTTACCAATGCAAGAAAAGTTGAAAAACACGGTAATAAAGCCATTCTGTCTTTAACAGTGGTATATAGGCCTACATAAAAATATTTTTTATCAAGTACGCTTTCTTCTCCATGCACCTGGTAGCACCTGCTAGCAGAGGTGTGGACTCGAGGGACATTACTTGGACTCGAGTCTTGACTTGAGTCACAAATTTCATGACTTGAGACTTGACTTGAACTTGGAGCCTCAAGACTTGGACTGAACTTTGAATTGAGACTGATGACTTGAAATTATCTGGGCAGGTTTTGTAGTGTTTTGTCACTCATTTTGTGGCACAGTCTCCGTGGATTACTCTCCACGCAGCCAGAGACAGTATCGCACTTGCAAAAAAACGGATTGGCTAGTGAAACGCACACTCGGTCCTCTGATTGGACCAGCAAACTGTAAATCAACACAGGTTGGGTGAAGGTTTTGTATTTTTTTAATACACTGAACAAAAATATAAACGCAACATGTTAAGGGTTTCTCCCATGATTCATGATCTGAAATAAAAGATCCCAGTCATTTTACATAAAGCTTATGTCTCTCACATTTTGTACACACATTTGTTTACATCCCTGTTAGTGAGCATTTCTCCTTTGCCAAGATAATCCATCCACCTGACAGGTGTGGCATATCAAGAAGCAGATTAAACAGCATGATCATTACACAGGTGCACCTTGTGCTGGGGACAATAAAAGGCCACAATGTACAGTTTTGTCACACAACACAATGCCACAGATGTCCCAAGTTTTGAGGGAGCGTGCAATTGGCATGCTGACTGCAGGAATGTCCACCAGAGCTTTTGCTACCATAAGCCACCACCAACATTGTTTTAGAGAATTTGGCAGTACGTCCAACCGGCCTCACAAACCGCAGGCCAATTGTAACCACGCCAGCCCAGGACCTTCACATCTGGCTTCTTCACCTGCGAGATCGTCTGAGACCAGCCACCCGGAAGAATTTCTGCACAAACTGTCAGAAACTGTCTCAGGGAAGCTCATCTGTGTGCTCGTCGTCCTCACCAGGGTCTTGACCTGACTGCAGTTCGACGTCGTAACCGACTTCAGTGGGCAAATGCTCACCTTCGATGGCCACTGGCACGCTGGAGAAGTGTGCTCTTCACGGATGAATCCCGGTTTCAACTGTACTGGGCAAATGGCGTCGTGTGGGCGAGTGGTTTGCTGATGTCAACAGAGTGCCCCATGGTGGCGGTGAGGTTATGGTATGGACAGGCATAAGACTTGCTTGTGACTCGAATAGTAGTGACTTGGTCCCACCTCTGCCTGCTAGCACCTGTGTAAGTTTACGTTCTAAATAGGCCTATATAAACAATGTACTGTGTGGTGCACAGCAGTACCTGTATAGAGGCGGTACACTGTCGATGGTCTTGAGGCTGCCGCGGGTGGACACTACGTTGAAGCTGTCCGTACAGTCACATGACACGTGGAGGTAGTACTTGGGGTGGCGGTTCTCCACCACCACGATCAGTCCCGCCCAGCCGTGGGTCAGGTAATAGCATGTCATGCCCTCGCGTCCCTACAGAGACATACAGAGACAGAGAGACAGGCACGCACACAGGAACACACACACACAGGAACACACACACACACACAGAGGCAGACGCGCACAAAGAAACGCAGACAGACAGAAACAGAGATACAGACAGACACATATACATTGTAAATAGTACATACATAAGATGCCATTTGAGTTACACATATGCCTGTGACACAGTCTCTCTCTATTCAACCCGCCTACTATGTTTAGATAACGGCAGTTTCTGATTTCTATAACTGGATGTGTTTCGTCTCCAGTAGTGAAATGCTCTCTTTGCCGTCTCTGTGCGAGTGTGTGTCTGTTACAGAGTCTGTGTGTGTGGTGTATGCTACTCCCTTCTCACCTCGTGTCTCTCTCCCTTGTTCTCGGTCAGTAGGATGATGGCGTCGGCCAGCGTGGTAGCCGTAGCCTCCACCTGCTCCACCATCACCTGACGGGAGCTGTAGATGGCCAGGATGTACCCTGGGAAGTCTTGGCTGGGACGCCGTGCACTGGTGGGGCTCGACACTAAAAGAAGACAAGAGAAGATTCAATCTTTCAATCCACAAGCTAGCAGGTTAACTACAGGTGTAAGCACTAGCACTTATGGAATGGACAACATAGCTCGTTTTTGACAATACACGGTCCTTGGGAGTCTTTAATAGATCACTCAGTCCATAGGCATATTCTCCTTATTGAATGCTTTACCGGCTCGTATGAAATTCATCAACATTCTCACACACATATTCAAACACAACTGACACATTCACACTATGAACGTGTCAGTTGTCTTTGAATATGTGTGTGAGAATGTGTATGTGAGAATGGAAAAGTATACATGAACACAAACGTGTGTGTGTATGTGCGCGTTAGCTTGTGTGAACCTAGTGTGGCCAGTACTCCTCTACCATCCATTCATGCTAATCTGTAGAGGGATATACTGTATGCATGTGTGTTTGTGAATGCGTGTTTGTGTACGTGTGTGTGTGTGTGTACCTGGTGTGGGCGGCCCTACTCCGCTGACATTCATCTGCCAGTGGTTAAAGGCGCAGCACACCATAGCGTACTCGCCCGGCTCCAGCATCACATCGCAGCCCACAAACTTCTTAACGGCCCGCTTGCTGTGGGCCAGCAGCCGGCCCAGGGTCAACTTGTTGCCACTGCCAAACGATGCTCTGAACACCATGATACACAGGTCCAACAGGTGGCTGTCTGCTGTGTCCGACCGCCTAGAGGAAGGAGGGGAATAGAGATTCAGAAGTTTATAAGATGTATTGTTCATTCCAACAGGTGCCTGTCGAGAGAGAGAAAGAGAGAGAGAGAGAGAGAAAGAGAGAGAGAGAGAGAGAGAGAGAGAGAGAGTACCTGCTGCCCTCCTGGAAGAGGGCAAACTCCAGCGCGGTCCTCTCCAGCACGGTCAGGGCAGTGACCGTAACAGGACCACAGGCTCTGCTGGGGAAACAGCCCTGTAAACGCACCTCCTGCCAATCTGAGTGGATCTTACATATGTCCACCGAATCAAAGTACCTGTGGAGAGACACAACAAATACACTGTTAGACAGGACTAGAAACCTTATGCACACACACACTTGTCACTCAAAGCTAATTGCGCTCTTGTTAATGGTGCCGGAGGAGATGGCTGCTGTTTTACGGGCTCCTAACCAATTGTGCTATTTTGTGTGTTTCTTTGCGTTGTTATTAACTTATTTTGTACATAATGTTGCTGCTACCGTCTCTTATGACTGAAAAGAGCTTCTGGATATCAGAACAGCGACAAATATTTTTTCTTTAATGAGTCTGACGCGAAGGACCAGGCCCAAATCCCCGCCATTCGCATGAAGAAAAGACGGAGATACAGGGGGCGCAGATCGGGGTGCCTTGTGAGAATTTGTCGGCCAGTGGGTAACCCGCCTCTACCATCTACCACCCGTTCTATTGGCCAACGTGCAATCACTGGAGAATAAACTGGATGAGCTCCATTCGAGACTATCCTACCAACGGGACATTAAAAACGGTAATATCTTATGTTTCACCGAGTCGTGGCTGAACGACGACATGGATAACATACAGTTGGCTGGGTTTTTCGTGCATCGGCAGGACAGAACAGCTACGTCCGGTAAGACGAGAGGTGGTGGTGTGTGCCTATTTGTCAATAACAGCTGGTGCGCGATGTCTAATATTAAGGAAGACTCGAGGTAATGCTCGCCTGAGGTAGAGTACCTCATGATAAGGAGTAGACCACACTATCTACTAAGAGAGTTTTCATCTATATATTTTTTCGTAGCCGTCTATTTACCACCACAAACCGATGCTGGCATTAAGACTGCACTCAACGAGCTGTATAAGGCCATAAGCAAACAAGAAAATGCTCATCCAGAAGCGGCACTCCTCGTGGCCTGGGACTTTAATGCAGACAAACTTAAAACCGTTTTACCTAATTTCTACCAGCATGTCACATGTGCAACCAGAGGGCAAAAAACTCTAGACCACCTTTACTCCACACACAGAGACGCATACAAAGCTCTCCCTTGCTTTCCATTTGGCAAATCTGACCATAATTTTATCCTCCTGATTCCTGCTTACAAGCAAAAACTGAAGCAGGAAGTACCAGTGACTCGCTCAATACGGAAGTGGTCAGATGACGCAGATGCTACAGGACTGTTTTGCTAGCAGAGACTGGAATATGTTCCGGGATTCATCCAATGGCATTGAGGAGTATACCACCTCAGTCATCGGCTTCATCAAGAAGTGCATCGACGATGTCGTCGCCATAGCAACCGGACGTACATATCCCAACCAGAAGCTATGGATTACAGGCAACATCCACACCGAGCTAAAGGCTAGAGTTGCCGCTTTCAAGGAGCGGGACACTAATCCGGACATTTATAAGAAATCCCGCTATGCCCTCAGACGAACCATCAAACAAGCAAAGCGTCAATTCAGGACTAAGACTGAATCCTACTACACCGGCTCTGACGCTCGACAGATGTGGCAGGGATTGCAAACTATTACGGACTACAAAGGGAAACCCAGCCGTGAGCTGCCCAGTGACGCGAGCCTACCAGACGGGCTAAATGCCTTTTATGCTCGCTTCGAGGCAAGGAACACTGAAGCATGCATGAGAGCACCAGCTGTTCCAGATGACTGTGTGATCACGCTCTCCATAGCCGATGTGAGCAAGACCTTTAAACAGGTCAACATTCACAAGGCTGCAGGGCCAGACGGATTACCAGGACGTGTACTCAGAGCATGCGCGGACCAACTGGCAAGTGTCTTCACTGACATTTTCAACCTCTCCCTGACCGAGTCTGTAATACCTACATGTTTCAAGCAGACCACCATAGTCCCTGTGCCCAAGAAAGCGAAGGTAACTTGCCTAAATGACTACTGCCCCGCAGCACTCACGTTGGTAGCCATGAAGTGCTTTGAAAGGCTGGTCATGGCTAACATCAACACCATCATCCTGGAAACCCTAGACCCACTCCAATTCGCATACCGCCCCAACAGATCCACAGATGACGCAATCTCAATCGTACTCCACACTGCCCTTTCCCACCTGGACAAAATGAACACCTATATGAGAATGCTGTTCATTGACTACAGCTCAGCTTTCAACACCATAGTGCCCACAAAGCTCATCACTAAGTTAAGGACCCTGGGACTAAACACCTCCCTCTGCAACTGGATCCTGGACTTCCTGACAGGCCGCCCACAGGTGGTAAGGGTAGGCAACAACACATCTGCCACGCTGATCCTTATAACACAGGGGCCCCTAAGGGGTGCGTGCTTAGTCCCCTCCTGTACTCCCTGTTCACTCACGACTGCGTGGTCAAGCACGACTCCAACACAATCATTATGTTTGTTGATGACACAACAGTGGTAGGCCTGATCACCTACAACGATGAGACAGCCTATAGGGAGGAGGTCAGAGACCTGGAAAGATTTGGCATGGGTCCCCAGATCCTCAAAAAGTTATACAGCTGCACCATCGAGAGCATCCTGACCGGTTCCATCAACGCCTGGTATGGCAACTGCTCGACATCCGACCGTAAGGCGCTACAGAGGGTAGTGCGTACAGCCCAGTACATCACTGGAGCCAAACTTCCTGCCATCCAGGACATATATACTAGGCGGTGTCAGAGGAAGGCCCAAAACATTTATGGACCAATTGTTTGCACAGTGGGAAATGAATATCCAACTGTGTGGAGTTTGGAGTTTGTGACAGCAACTATGTGAGCTTATTACAGTATTATAGAGTCTATGGAGCTAGGAACACAATCATCTGCTAAATATGTGTATGTGACCAATAAAATTGAATTGTATTTTATGTCCTTGGATATCAAATGATCTTCTATGTAGAAGAACCCCTTACCTTCAAATCACTTGTGTTGCTTGTGAGCGTCACGTTACATGTGCGTATTCGTGAGAGTCTCAGCTTTTCATAGATAGCTTTTAATAGTTTGTAGCTCAAATTATTCGGACTCTACAGATGTTTTTGTAAAAAGACCCAGCCCGGGCCCCGTCTCACAAACACCGCTCTACCTCAGCACCCTTTAATCACACAGACTAATGGTTGGTACCAACGGATGCAGAAGAAAAAGACGAATCCAGTGGTACAATGTGTTTAAAAGGGGTTAGAAGTACAAATTGCGCCGGTGTCGCGGTGGGACTCATTGAGTTAAAAGCCGCGAGGACATCACATTGCTTGTCTACCAGGTATTTGTTTGTCAAGTACCCTTTACCTTGCTGTATGCTGAGCAGAGTTACTGGGTTTCCTCTCTCTTCTTTCAGATACAGTATATTGACAGACAGACAGACTCTAGATTCCATTGCTCATTTAATTGACGGAGAGGATGAATTGAACAAAGACAGGCAGACAGACAGACAGAGACAGACTGCACAGAGCATTGGGCCCTGTACCCTACATTGCAATGTTCACTGAATTGACAGAAAGGAAGAAAAGCTGACAGTCAGGGAGGGAGGTGCATCCTTGTTGCAATGCACTCTCCGAGTCTGATTCACAGAGTACCATTCACTTATTGGACTACCAGGCACTTAAGTTTAAATCATGCTACTCAACAACCTAGCAACCACACCAAAAAACAAATCAACCAACCAACCAACCAAATAAAACAAAAACACTTGGTATTTACAAGGCAGACAGGACAGGAGTGGGTCAGTGTCTCTCAGTTTAAGTCTTACACACTAATGAGTCAACCTATTAACTACCAATTAGTCCATTACCTGGAATACCATCTAATTGACTCTTGTTAATGGGACTTATTGGTTTTAGTGAGAGCACACCCAGTGGGTCTCCAACATCGTAGTCACCCATCCCTGACCTAGTCCTAGGTCATTGGGTGATCGGCACATTAAGACGGGACCTACTTGATGAAGTCTCCATACTCCATCCAGAAGACGCCCTCGCTGCTGCCGTGGGCCATGAGCTCATGGCGGAGGAGCTGCGGCCAATCAGGCCACTCGTCTGACCAGCTGCCATTCCACGAGAAGCGACCCCATGGGTTCCTCAACCGCAGGAGTCTGAGAGGGAGAGAGAGAGCATGTCGTTAGCAGAAGCAATTAAAAGGAATGCAATTGGGACTGAAAAACGGAAGGACTCTCATCAGGGTTTGATAAGGTTCTTACAACTACCCGTGGTAAAAACGGAAAGGATACAATGACGGGATTTCCGAAAAAGAAAGATACATGGCCCTTTTCACCAAAAACGTATTAGCCACACCCCCTCCGACTAATAACCCAATCAGCTCTCACCTGTAGCCCTGTACGTCCCGTACATCCAGGATAGAGTAGGCATGGCGAGGGCGGAGGCCCAACGACTCATACACCCCATCATCCACCTTCATGTTCCCTCCACCGCATGATGCCCCCATCAGAAACCTATGGCAAAATGGCAAAATGTGTAGAATTGCAGGAAATTGCTTTAAAACCGCTAATTCTTCTCTAATGAGCGGCAGTATGGATGTGGGTACGCAGACCCACGAGCCACTGCGGCCCCTCACGATGAGTTGTTTTTTTGTGGCCCCCACATCAAAGTTGCCCATGATGAGTTCCGAGTAATTACTTCTTCCCTTGTCCCATTTGTGCATATCATGTTACATCTTCAGAGAATAATTGACTTTCTCCAAAGAAAAACCTCCTCTATTCCACTCACCCGGCCTCCTTGGAGCTGAGCATCTTGGCCCAGATGAGGTCCGTGTCGATGCTCTCCTCGCGGGGGTTGGTGGAGCTGACCTGCAGCATGAGGGAGTCACACGGCGCCCCTGTCAGCGTGGCCAGGCCCTCGATGGCGCGCCCCGCCTGCAGGGCAAAGTAGGAGCCGTGGAGCTTGGCAAGGGCCTTCTCTATCAGGGCCACCCAGAGTTGCTTACGCTGGGCCTGGAAAGGGACAGAGAAAGGAGGGAGGGAAGGGGGATGGCGAAAGGGAGAAGGAAATAGAGAAAGAAAGAGAGAAAGAAAGAGAGAAAGAGAGAAAGAGAGAAAGAGAGAAAGAAAGAAAGAAAGAAAGAAAGAAAGAAAGAAAGAAAGAAAGAAAGAAAGAAAGAAAGAAAGAAAGAAAGAAAGAAAGAAAGAAAGAAAGAAAGAAAGAAAGAAAGAAAGAAAGAAAGAAAGAAAGAAAGAAAGAAAGAAAGAAAGAAAGAAAGAAAGAAAGAAAGAAAGAAAGAAAGAAAGAAAGAAGAAAGAAAGAAAGAAAGAAAGAAAGAAAGAAAGAAAGAAAGAAAGAAAGAAAGAAAGAAAGAAAGAAAGAAAGAAAGAAAGAAAGAAAGAAAGAAAGAAAGAAAGAAAGAAAGAAA
This sequence comes from Coregonus clupeaformis, assembly GCF_020615455.1. Taxonomy (NCBI): domain Eukaryota; kingdom Metazoa; phylum Chordata; class Actinopteri; order Salmoniformes; family Salmonidae; genus Coregonus; species Coregonus clupeaformis. Next base: position 406,277 of record NC_059222.1, read on the forward strand.
GAAAGAAAGAAAGGAGAAGAGAAGAGGGGAGGGGAGGGATACTGTGGGATTATTTAAGATACTCATTGAAGAGGTTTCCCCTCTCTTTGTTATTTCCTCTATGACATTTCTGAGAACCTCTGTCTCCACTAGGGCTGTGGAGGTCACGAAATTTCGTCAGCCGGTGATTGTCAAGCAAATAACTGTCGGTCTCACGGTAATTGACCGTTTAGTATCTCCAGGCTTCCACACATAGCCTACAAGCCATTTTAAAAAGCCTAATAAATCCATGTAATATAGCCTACACCGTCACAATAAAGCCATTATTTATTCTAGACAGGTCTAAAGAAGCATGATATGAAGAAAATGTAGTTTATTTCAGAAGAAAAGAATAGCATGTTCTTCTACCAAATTATTTTTTAATCTTCAACATAGGAATGCTATCAAAAAGAACTTAATGAAACTGGTTACAATTGACGGAGTCACCCATAATTCACCAAATTATATTTTGAAGGAAGAAACAAAGTACTTTAAGCATATGTTTTCGTTTCAGTCGCCTCCATCTCCTCTAACTGAAGCTAATTGTAGAGATGTTTTTTCTATTGATAATGTCAAATTAACAGCCACACAGAAAGACTCATGTGAAGGTGAAATTACAGAGGAGGAACTTCTGGATGCAATTAAAGACTTTAAGTCTGAGAAAACTCCAGGGTTGGATGGCATACCAGTCGAGGTATACCAAACCTTTTTTGATATACTAAGAGGACCGTTATTAGCATGTTTTAACCACTCCTATGTAAATGGTAGATTATCTGACACTCAAGAAGAAGATCTCATTATTACTGAAACAGGATACAAGTGGAAAATATAAAGATCCAGTCCATTTTCAAAATTGGAGGCCCCTTACACTTCAGTGTTGTGATGCAAAAATCCTAGCAAAATGTATAGCGCATAGAATTAAAAAGGTATTGTCGGATATTATTCATTCTAATCAGACAGGTTTTTTACATGGAAGATACTTTGAAGATAATATAAGGCAAGTATTGGAAACAATAGAACACTATGGAAAATATGGGAAACCAGGCCTGCTATTCATAGCAGACTTCGAAAAGGCATTTGATAAAATTCGACTGGGGTTTATATATAAATGCCTGGAGCATTTCAATTTTGGAGAATCTCTTATAAAATGGGTCAAAATCATGTATAGTAACCCTAGGTGTAAAATAGTAAATAATGGCTATTTCTCAGAAAGTTTTAAACTGTCAAGAGGAGTGAAACAAGGTTGTCCACTATCGGCATATCTATTTATTGTGGCCATCGAGATGTTAGCTATTAAAATCAGATCCAATAATAATATCAGAGGATTAGAAATACAGGGCTTAAAAACAAAGGTGTCATTGTACGCTGATGATTCATGTTTTCTTTTAAATCCACAACTAGAATCCCTCCACAGCCTCATAGAGGATCTAGATACATTTTCTAACCTCTCTGGATTACAACCAAATTATGACAAATGTACTATATTATGTATTGGATCACTAAAAAATACAATTTTTACATTACCATGTAGTTTACCAATAAAATGGTCTGATGGTGATGTGGATACTCAGAATACATATCCCAAAGGAAATAAATGATCTCACTTCAATAAATGTTAATAGAAAGTTAGCAAAAATAGATAAGATCTTACTACCATGGAAAGGAAAATACCTGTCAATTTGTGGAAAAATCACCCTGATTAACTCTTCAGTATTATCCCAGTTTACCTATTTGCTTATGGTCTTGCCTAAGCCTAGCGAACAGTTATTTTTTTATTATATGAGAAAAAAATATTCAATTTTATTTGGAACGGCAAGCCAGACAAAATTAAAAGGGCATATTTATATAATGAATATGAATTTGGAGGACAGAAATTATTAAATATTAAAGCATTAGACCTATCACTAAAAGCTTCAGTCATACAAAAGTTATACTTAAACCCGAACTGGTTCTCAAGCAAATTAGTAAGATTGTCTCACCCAATGTTCAAGAAAGGCCTTTTTTCCTTTATTCAGATTACAACAACTCATTTGCAGTTATTTGAAAATATCACTATTTCTAAAACAAGCCATAGAAAGTTGGTTGCAATTTCAATTTAATCCTCCAGAAACGGCAGAACAAATAATGCAACAAATATTGTGGTTAAATTCAAATATACAAATTGACAAAAAAACTAAATTTTTTGACAGAATGTTTAAAAAAGGTATAATCTTCGTAAATGATATCATCGGTAGGACTGGTGGAGTTGTCGCACATGCAGCTAACAAAAACATATGGAAATGTCTGCTCTACCCAAAATTACAACCAAATAATTGCAGCCTTACAGTAAAAGTGGAAGAGGAAAGTGGAAGGGGGAGAAAGTAAGGAACTTGTCTGTCGGCCTTGCATTAAAGAACATAATTGGTTAAGGAAAACTGTGATAAATAAAAAAGTATATCAGTTTCACTTAAGGACGAAAGGATTGACAGCCGTCCCATATAGATTGCAAAATAGTTGGGAAGAGATCTTTGACGTACCGATCCCATGGCATAGTGTTTATGAACTGACACGCAAAACGACACCGGATTCAAAAATTAGAATCTTTCAATTTAAATTATTATATACAATTCTTGCTACCAATAGAATGTTATTTACAGTGGGGAGAACAAGTATTTGATACACTGCCGATTTTGCAGGTTTTCCTACTTACAAAGCATGTAGAGGTCTGTAATTTTTATCATAGGTACACTTCAACTGTTAGAGACGGAATCCAGAAAATCACATTGTATGATTTTTAAGTAATTAATTTGCAATTCCTTCGACCTCATGGCTTGGTTTTTGCTCTGACATGTACTGTCAACTGTTGGACCTTATATAGACAGATGTGTACCTTTCCAAATCATGTCCAATCAATTGAATTTACCACAGGTGGATTCCAATCAAGTTGTAGAATTATCTCAAGGATGATCAATTGAAACAGGATGCACCTGTGCTCAATTTCGTGTCTCATAGCAAAGGGTCTGAATACTTATGTAAATAAGGTATTTCTGTTTTAAATTTTTCATAAATTTGCAAAAGTGTCCATACACCTGTTTTCACTTTGTCATTATGGGGTATTGTGTGTAGATAGCTGAGGATTTTTTTGTATGTAATCCATTTTAGAATAAGGATGTAACGTAACAAAATGTGGAAAAAGTTAAGGGGTCTGAATATTTTCCAAAGGCACTGTATATACTCCGGACTCCGACATTGCTCGTCCTAATATTTATATATTTCTTAATTCCATTCTTTTACTTTTAGATTTGTGTGTATTCTTGTGAATTGTTAGATATTACTGCACTGTTGGAGTTCGGAACACAAGCATTTCGCTATACCCAAAATCTGCTAAATATGTGTATGCGACCAATAAAATGTGATTTGATTCAATTTGTTTAACTTCCAAGGAACCAAATATGCTACCTGCGAAGGTTTTTGGAACCTCACTAATTTGACTGGTAAACTCATGGGTATGCTCAAAATGGCTGTCAGTCCTGACTGGGCACTTTCGTTCTAGGGATTCTATTTCTATGGATTCTATTTCTCTTCTTGCTGTCAGTGCATAGTTAAAGGTCTTTTGCAAATTTCAAAACACAATCGCAGAAAATATGTTTGGAAAGCAAATGGCTACTGCTGAAAAGGGAAGACTAATTAATCTGTAAAAGCTACCATTTTCACAACAACTTGGACACACAGCACTGTTTTTCAAAGTAGCTCAGGCCTATCTTGAGACCATCACCGGTATGGTGAGAAGCCTAGGCTACGCATATTCATGCTATCTTCATCATTGGGTGAGTCAGTGCCACTGGAAAGTTGATTTAGTAGCCTACTGTAGCCTATAATATTTATATATTTCCTCCTAATATAGTGCAATCTGTGTGTCTCCCTTCTTTTTATTGGCCCTGGGCCAGGTCAAGACCAAGGCCCGGTTTCCCAAAAGCATCTTAAGGCTAAGTTAATCTTAGAACCATAGGATCCTATGGATCTCTGTAACAATGAACTTAGTCTAAGATGCTTTTGGGAAACCGGGCCCAGGTCGTTTTTATATATCTGTTTGACAGTGTCAGAGCAGCCACTCATTTTGGTCATTTGTGTAGTATTAAAACATACTCTGATAATGTCTCCTTTTTTTTTTTTTTTACATGGACGAGTAAACTTTCTTCTTCAAATCACCACCCCTGAATCAGGATTGGGCAAAGGTGGTGCTTAAACTGGTGGTGGGGATCTGAAGCAGAAAGTTATCTCGTCCATGTTTAAAAAACATACGGATGAGCTAGATAAGAAGCTGAGATTTTAGTTCTGTGTTAACCGAGATTAGGCACATGTTATGCACAACCAGGATGAGTAAACCACATGTTCTAACCATACCATGTTGCTTATAAAAAAGGTCCCCCTCATGCTACGGTATGAAAACATCATGATAAGGAGATACAGTACGTCAATAGAGTAGATTGAGGTCCTGGCTATAGCAGCCTCATGTGTGGTTTTAGTGTGGCCCCAGGGCAGGTGGTGGCTGGAGGACAGGGGGCCATTAGAGAAAAGGTAAATCTAATCACCATTCTGTAGAGTGACAGGGCTTTGTGTCACTGCTGGAGGAAACACTAACCACTGCGTCAATACAGTGCTCCTCTGACCTCAGCACAGTGTTGTGTAATTTAAAAAACCTGAGAGCAAATCTGTAAGTATATATATATTTTTTAAACAGCAGGTCAAACAGCAGGCCTCCTGTAGCTCAGTTGGTAGAGCATGGCGCTTGCAACGCCAGTGTTGTGGGTTCGATTCCCACGGGGGGCCAGTATGAAAAATGTATGCACTCACTAACTGTAAGTCGCTCTGGATAAGAGCGTCTGCTAAATGACTAAAATGTAAATGTAAATGTAATTAGGGTCAGGTAGTTGCTGACTGTGTCTAAAAGACAATTGGGACCTGGTGGATAGTTTTAAAGGTAAGTGTTTTAGTAGCATATTAGTCTATTCAAAGTGTTTTGTGAAAATGTATTCTTAAAGAGGTCGTGTTGTATACAGTGGCATGCGAAAGTATTCACCCCCCTTGGCATTTTTCCTATTTTGTTGCCTTACAACCTGGAATTAAAATAGATTTTTTGGAGGTTTGTATCATTTGATTTACACAACATGCCTACCACTTTGAAGATGCAAAATATTTTTTTGTTGTGAAACAAACAAGAAATAAGACGAAATCAATACTTTGTAGAGCCAACTTTTGCAGCAATTACAGCTGCAAGTCTCTTGGGGTATGTCTCTATAAGCTTGGCACATCTAGCCACTTGGATTTTTGCCCTTTCTTCAAGGCAAAACTGCTCCAGCTCCTTCAAGATGGATGGGTTCCGCTGGTGTACATCAATCTTTAAGTCATACCACAGATTCTCAATTGCATTGAGGTCTGGGCTTTGACTAGGCCATTCCATGACATTTAAATGTTTCCCCTTAAACCACTCAAGTGTTGCTTTAGCAGTATGCTTAGGGTCATTGTTCTGCTGGAAGGTGAACTTCCTTCCCAGTCTCAAATCTCTGGAAGACAAACAGGTTTCCCTCAAGAATTTCCCTGTATTTAGTGCCATCCATCATTCCTTCAATTCTGACCAGTTTCCCAGTCCCTGCAGATGAAAAACATCCACACAGCATGATGCTGCTACCACCATGCTTCACTGTGGGGATGGTGTTCTCGGGATGATGAGAGGTGTTGGGTTTGTGCCAGACATAGCGTTTTCCTTGATGGCCAAAAAGCTAAATTTTAGTCTCATCTGACCAGAGTACCTTCTTCCATATGTTTGGGGAGTCTCCCACATACCTTTTGGCGAACACCAAACGTGTTTGCTTATTTTTTTCTTTAAGCAATGGCTTTTTTCTGGCCACTCTTCCGTAAAGCCCAGCTCTGTGGAGTGTACGGCTTAAAGTGGTCCTATGGACAGATACTCCAATCTCTGCTGTGGAGCTTTGCAGCTCCTTCAGGGTTATCTTTGGTCTCTTTGTTGCCTCTCTGATTAATGCCCTCCTTGCCTGGTCCGTGAGTTTTGGTGGGCTGCCCTCTCTTGGCAGGTTTGTTGTGGTGCCATATTCTTTCCATTTTTTAATAATGGATTTAATGGTGCTCCGTGGGATGTTCAAAGTTTCAGATATTTTTTTTATAACCCAACCCTGATCTGTACTTCTCCACAACTTTGTCCCTGACCTGTTTGGAGAGCTCCCTGGTCTTCATGGTGCCGCTTGCTTGGTGGTGTCCCTTGCTTAGTGGTGTTGCAGACTCTGGGGCCTTTCAGAACAGGTGTACAGTGAGGGAAAAAAGTATTTGATCCCCTGCTGATTTTGTATGTTTGCCCTCTGACAAAGACATGATCAGTCTATAATTTTAATGGTAGGTTTATTTGAACAGTGAGAGACAGAATAACAACAACAAAATCCAGAAAAACGCATGTCAAAAATTTTAGAAATTGATTTGCATTTTAATGAGGGAAATAAGTAGCCACGGTGTGGCGGTAATACAGTCACCGCAACAGCCCTAGTCTCCACCACAGCCTTGGAATGAACTGAATGAGTGTGTGCATATGTGTTTACTCACCAGTTGGAATATCAGGTTGCTATATTCACTGCATAACAGTGTGCGTGTGTATGACTAATGACGGTGTTTGAAAATCTGTATATACGCATGAATGTATGTGAGTTTGAGAGAGAAAGACAGAGAGAGTGAGTGACTAGGCTAGATATAGTTCTGTGTGTGTGTATAAAGTGTGTCTTCGAGCATACTATATCCGTACGCATGAGTGTGTGTGGTGTCCCCCCTCACCTGGGAGAAGAGCAGGTATCCATTCTCGTCGCAGGGCAGCATGTCGTCCACTAGGACGGTTATCCAGGTACCATCCTTACACAGCCTGACCTGGTAAGCCCCCTCCTGGCAGATGCCCCTGGTGATCATCACCCTCTCCACCAGCTCTGGACGCTCTGCCAGCACCGCCAACGCACTAAGGAACCTACAGGGAGGGCAATAAGATAGACAGTGAATTAGTCAATCAATTAGTGATGGGGGGGAAAAAATCTATACAGTAGAGTATCGCAATATTATTTCTTACGATATTATAAATCGATTATATGACTCCAGTTAATGTTAACAAGCACCAGTCGGCTGTACCTGCGCCAATATTTCTCCTTCTATAGCTTGTTCTCCATCTTTTTTAAATGGTGAGCCAACATGTTTTCAGCACTTTTCTTTTCATGACTGATCAAAACATATTTTCTCATGGCTCTCTCTTGTCTCTCTGCAGCAGACATATAGTGAGCAATATGTTTGGAACATTGAATCGCATTAAAATCGCAGTTTCGAATTGCAATACGTATATAAATCGGAACGTATATATTCGCAATACATATCATGTCGTGATAATATTGTATGGCGAGGTCCCTGGCAAAATCCCAGCCCTACAATCAATCAATCAGTCATTCAGTAAGTCAATTATTCAATTAATCAGTCAGAAAGTTAATAAATATCAAGTAATTCATCGCATTTTATTCATACAAATTTGTAGTGGAGGTAAGCTGGTCATAGCTTCTGTACATCACCTTTCCTGAGACCTGACGTGACAGAACCACTGACCTTTTATGGTCTAGTCATGTGGTACTGATGGTGGACTTAACGCCAGAAAAAACTCCACATGTAGGAAGACAACATTCTGAGGAAGCAGACTCTAAAGGGAGGTTAGGGGATGCAGAAGATCTCTTTACAAATCTCTCTTTCCTAGTGCAAAGCTCCATTTATTTGAGGCCTTTCTCAACAAGCACTGACCTCTTGAGATGTGTGTGTGTGTGTGTGTTTGTGTCCGAGTGTGTGTGCGAGTGTGTGTGGGAGTGTGTGCGCGTGAGCATGTGCGCATGCGTTCGTGTGTTCTCGAGATCTGTCTCAAGAGAGACGCTCTGCATGATTTTCTAGCATCATTTCAACGAGACATTTTCAATAATAACTCAATCCCCGTGTCTGCTCCGGCGCTACCGTTCCAGACAAGCAGGGCCAACCCCATGTAAATCAAATCAATGCAAATCAGATAAAATAATACAATCTAAATCCAATTACTTTGGGCGCAGCGACGAGAACGCTGGACTATGACGGGTTTCTAGCCTCTCCGGCCACTCAAGGGAGATAGGGGAGATGTGATCGTATGTGATTTGACATGTGGTTGCGTAGCTGGGGATGTGTAAATGGACTGTAAATGTGACTGGGGTGTGATTGAGGATGGGAATTGGGTTACTTCCTGTAGTGTGAGAGAAAGTGTGTGTGGAGGGGGCTCTGGGGAGGGTTCTTGTGTGTGTGTGTGTGTGTGTGTGTGTGTGTGTGTGTGTGTGTGTGTGTGTGTGTGTGTGTGTGTGTGTGTGCGTGTATATAGGGATGACGACACGGGCCCAAGGACACCCAAAACAAGGGCGTGGAGAAAACCATCTGTGTCCAGACCTACATTCCTCTGAATAATCCCCCAGTCAGGTGCTGTATCAGTACATCTGGCCGCCTCACCCCTCCTCTCTCTCTTTCTCGGTTCTCTCTCTCCGTCTCTATCTCTATCTATCTATTTCTCTTTTAACCCTTGGCCTACACTGGTCGCGTCCCGGTGGAAATCTAAATAACACAAAAAAAATCCCCATAAAAATCGGTCTTTTTAAACTAGAGATATGTGTTTTTTTTGTATTGGCTGCGTCTCAATCCACCACATCCACCGATATCGCCCCCTTCTGCATCTGCAGTGAAAGGTGGCAGAACTAAACCGGTGTTTGTCAGCCCATGAAAAATTCGGTCTTCTCACGGAAATGTCTGTAGCGTCAGTACGGTTTGGCCTACTATTATGACCACTCTATTGAAAGCTGCCTCTTATGAACACGATGGTTTTGCTCTCCGTCTTTCTCTAGGACGCCCACAAGACTCATCTGAAGGTCCACGGTACCAATATATTATTTTTCAATGGAAGTATACAGTACCAGTCAAAAGTTTAGACAAACCTACTCATTCCAGGGTTTTTCTTTATTTTAATATTCTCTACATTGTAGAATAATAGTGAAGACATCAAAACTATGAAATAACACATATGGAATCATGTAGTAACCAAAAAAGTGTTAAACCAATCAAAATATATTTTATATTTGAGATTCTTCAAAGTAGCCATCATTTGAAGCTTTGCACACTCTTGGCATTTTCTCAACCAGCTTCATGAGGTAGTCACCTGTAATGCATTTCAATTAACAGGTGTGCCTTCTTAAAAGTTAATTTGTGGAATCTTTCCTTCTTAATGCGTTTGAGCCAATCAGTTGCAAAGAGAAATGACAGTCCATCATTACTTTAAGACATGAAGGTCAGTAAATCCAGAGAATTTCAAGAACTTTGAAAGTTTCTTCAAGAGCAGTCGGAAAAAACATCAAGCGCTATGATGAAACTGGCTCTCATGAGGACCGCCACAGGAATGGAAGACCCAGAGTTACCTCTGCTGCAGAGGATATATTCATTAGTTACCAGCCTCAGAAATTGCCGCCCAAATAAATGCTTCACAGAGTTAAAGTAACAGACACATCTCAACATCAACTGTTCAGAGGGGACTGTGTGAATCAGGCCTTCATGGTTGAATTGCTGCAAAGAAACCACTACTAAAGGAGAGTAATAAGAAGAAGAGACTTGCTTGGGCAAAGAAACACGAGCAATGGACATTAGACCGGTGTAAATTTGTCATTTGGTCTGGAGTCCAAATTTGAGATTTTTGGTTCCAACCTCTGTGTCTTTGTGAGACGCAGAGTAGGTGAACGGCTGATCTCCGCATGTGTGGTTCCCACCGTGAAGCATGGAGGAGGAGGTGTGATGGTGCTTTGCTGGTGACACTGTCGTTGATTTTTGAATCTGCAATGATACACCATCCCATCTGGTTTGCGCTGAGTGGGACTATCATTTGTTTTCCAATAGGACAATGACACAACACACCTCCAGGCTGTGTAAGTGCTATTTGACCAAGAAAGAGAGTGATGGAGTGCTGCATCAGATGACCTGGCCTCCACAATCACCCGACCTCAACCCAATTGAGATGGTTTGGGATGAGATGGACCGCAGAGTGAAGGAAAAGCAGCCAACAAGTGCTCAGCATATGTGGAACTCCTTCAAGACTGTTGGAAAAGCATTCCAGGTGAAGCTGGTTGAGAGAATTCCAAGACTGTGCAAAGCTGTCATCAAGGCAAAGGGTGGCTACTTTGAAGAATCTCAAATATAAAATATATTGTTTAACACTTTTTTGGTTACTACATGATTCCATATGTATTATTTCATAGTTTTGATGTCTTCACTATTATTCTACAATGTAGAAAATAGTACAAATAAAGAAAAACCCTTGAATGAGTAGGCGTGTCCAAACTTTTGACTGGTACTGTATATGGAGATAGTTTAGTGCCTAAAATAAGGGGATAAATACATGTAAAACATGTATAGGATAGACACTTCAGATCAAACTTCCTTTAGATTTTTTTGGGGACTATCTGTTGTTCCATGTAGTGAATCTGTTATTCAATGCGTTTCTATTGCCAAATTCAATGTTTCATCCCAAAACAATAACTTAAATTAAAATATTCAATCAAATAGCTAAATGCTCCTTGGTATGACCATCTTAAAACAACCCCCACAACATGGCTTAGACAGGGCTTAGACTCTAGAGGGTTAACCTACCTCTTTCCCTCTCCCTCATTACCTCTCTCTCCCCCTCCCTCCTTCTCTATCTGCTTTAGGCCCAGAGAGTACATCTATAGTCACTGCTCAATGATAAACTACACGGGCCACCAGTGTGCTTGTTCGTTCTCGCGGTTATTCACCCTGACCTTTAAGAAAGAGCGATGAGAGATCACCTCTCACATGTAGAGTGGAGTTGGTTTATTCATTCAGAAATACATTAGGAATAGTCCAGGGAGGACGGAGACAAACACTGTGTCTAAGAAGCACAGCAAGCACACTGAACACACACGCCACGTGGATACACTTCTACACACAAGCCACAGACACACAAGCATGCACACACGCTTCTTAAGGTAGGTTGCACACGGTTTTGTACCCACACAGACACATGCACGCGGACGCACGCACACATAGTTGAGCTACATATACTACGAAAATGCACACGTTCAGTGACGACAACTCACCAACAGTTTCCCAGCAGGCCTTGCAGGATGTCCGAGGGCCGCGGGGTGCGGAAGACGGACCATTTGACGCCCCGGTCCTTGAAGTTGTTGCAGTTGATCTCGTGGGGGCGGAGCCACTTTTTGATTCGCTGCTGGACGCTGTCACCCTCGGGGAAGCCCACGGAGCACGGGCCTGGGGGGAAGCTGTCGTCCACGAAGTTCACCACGTTCTAAAAGAAAGAGAGATATAAAACTCTGAGACAGAGGATTCACAACAGTCCAGCTGATGAAGTAAGTTACTGCCCTGCGAAAACGCATGAGACATTTGCTTTGCGAGGAGAAGGCTGAACAAGTGTAACATCATACCGGCATCAAGACTAGTCGAGACAAGACTAAGTCACCACACAGAGCAAACACGTATGCTGGCTCCACTCTGGAAATCCCATAATATATTTTAAATACAGTATGTGTAAACTAACAACACATCAAATAGCCCTAAACATGACACTGTCAGGGATCTAAGGTTAGACATATAAACCATTATAGACCCTAGCCTACATTTTTCTGTCTGATGTTTGTGTTAAATGGTTGATGATTACATTTGGAGCCCTGCAGGCCACTGTAGGAGTCACAGGATGCTGAGATGGTCACAAGGACAACCACCGGCACTGAATGTTCATGTGGCTAAAGGAGCCTCCCCCTGCTGCTAACACATTAAGATGCACACGCAGCATGGAATGTGCTGTGCCAACACACATCAAAACACATCTTCCGAGATCAAGAAGACGGCACACTGAACTACACACCGACTTGCACTCCCCGTGAAGCACTTTCAAGCGTTCACTTAGGCTAAACATTGTTTCTTTGAAACACACAATTGAGATAATCTGCTAAAAATGTCTACTTCAACATAAACGTAAGTGATCCCTGTTCAACAAAACAGTTTGCATTTAGGCTAACTGACCTACACACCCTATGTGACACACAATGTCACTGCCAAAACCTCGCTCGACAAACCTGAGAGCACACATACAAAGACTAGCCTATCCTATTTCCTCTGCTCACTGGTGGCAGCATTTGGATCCCGCATCCTGAACCAGTGGAAAGTACTGTAAGCACCCACGGCGTCGCACAGTCGGTGGAGGAAAATGGATTCGTCACCCTACACAAAAGCCGCTTCTGTCACCCTCGACACTGTGCCAGACAGCGGCAGCAGCACTTTGGCCCCTGCCCCCGTTTCCCATCATGCTCCAGCAGATTTAGCCCCCCCCCCCGGGGGCCGTCAGTGACTCTGTAGTTCAGAGGTATAAACCGCCTGGTTTGCTTCACAGCAGTTGGGAGAGCTTTCAGCTTTGGCCCTACGGACCTGCAAGTAGAGAGAAAGGCCTTTTTTCCTTTAGTCCCAAAAACCACTCGCCGACAGCTCAGGACCTCACAAAGACGCTAGCGTATAAGAAATAGGATAAACATATATGTGGAGCGTGTCCACTTTCTGCACACGTCGAAATCAAAGGCAAACGAGGACGAAGCACGAGTCATCATGACACGTGTAGAAATAGGACAGACCGCCACAGCGAGCCAGACAGACACGACACAAACAGTCACATGCAGCGTTAGTGTCCCTTCAGCTATTCTCGCCATGGCCAGCTGTTTGAGGCCTGTTGTGAGGGTGACAGTGCAACACAGTGCTGGTCTGACTGACTGTCTCCGATGGAACTGTGGCTGGGCCAATGCCTGAGAGCACTCTAGTGCATTCACAGTCACAGTTCGTGGCTAGGCTATTCCGGCTAACAAAACAAACAGCACTCCAGCTGTCTTAGTCTCTATAGAAACCTGAATCAATACTGGGACGTTTGAATGTGGAGAGGGAGTGACTGGCACTCACTGAAACCCAGTTCGACGCTACAGTCAACCTATTGATCGTGGTAACAGTAGCGATGGATAGCTATTGAGCCGACGTGACAGTGGCACAGTTATTGAACTGCCATCACATAAAAACAGCACTGATAATGCCGTCATTTACAGTGGCTTATTGTAAAACACGTGCCGCTATGGCCAGTTAAATCATGTGGCGGTTGACATTTGTCCAAGTGGAAAGTGGAGGTTTGCCTGTCGCTGTTGCTTTCAGTTAAAATCCTCACATGTGACATGAGGCATTCTTTGTGAGTTGTGCTGTTATATAGCCTCTGCTATTTAATGGAAAATAGAAGGGACAAGAGGAACATATGATGTTGTCAACAGGAAACAATCAATACGTTCAGTGTACTCTACATGCTCCAAAAGAGAATTCATTTTTGGTGGCAGCCAAGAAACAATGTTTTCACCACACAGGGCTTTACAGGTTAGAAAGAATGCCAACATGCCTCAGTGTCGTTCCCCAGTCTTAAATCGTAAAGTGGATGGGCACACTTGGGGCTATTTCTTTATTGCTTAAAACCTCAAGTAGCAGACCATGGAGGGACATTGTCTATGTGGATTGTTGCCTTTGTCCTTATACTTCCTAAATACCATCTTTGCTCCACTCTCATATAGCTTCCGTTCTTAATTTCCTTGTCTGTGACTGAAATGGCTAGACAAGAGATATGTCTCCACAACATTGTAGTAATCTAAGCTCTCGTCTTTGACCCAGAAGGCCACATCAGGAAATCCAAGGCTAACTCTTACATTCTGTAGCTATAGAGTGGCTTTGGAGTGGTCTGTGCCACTCTGTGCATGCCAACTCTGAGTGGTAGCCATATCGTTTATTTACCGGAGGAGGTATTTTAGCATCTCGTGTTAGGCTGAGGCAGTCATGAGGCACCCTGGGGGAGATAGATGCACTGCCTAGCCGACTTCACCCTCCATAAACTGAGATGTGCCGCTCGATGCTCCCGCTGATTATTTTCGCTTTAGGGAAGTGGATTATTGCTGCTACTCTACTCCCCCGTTTCTAAAAATAGAATGGCCCGTGTTCACCTTAGCGTGCACATGGGTAGCGCCACAGCCACAAAGGAAAGGGGGGGAGTTATGGGAGCAAGGGATGAGAAAGAAGGTATGAAGGGATACATTTAGCCTAATTGTTCCAGAGGAAGAGAGGCTCTCTCTAACATCCTTCCTCTATAGCCTGCTTCCCACACACACTCCCAAAGGTGAACCCGCAACTCGCAGAGCAGCATTTGACTTGAATAATGCAAGGTAGAGCCGACGTTGTGCCATTATAAACATGACACGATACCAGTCCACATGGAATGAAATGCACGTGTGAGCGACTATGTTGCTGTATCCGTTTTAATTTCCCCCCCATTATGTTGCTAATACATGTGACGATTTAGGCCTAGGTAAACTGGTAAACACTTCATGCCCACATTCATGATGGAATTCTGTGGCTTTTTTCAATGCCGATTCCATGGGGTCGAGATAAAAAAAGTGAGCTAGCAACAGATACTGCCGTCTTCCTTCTCCCCCTCTTTTGTGAGGAGTCATTCCATGTCATTTACATTTGACATTTTAGTCATTTAGCAGACACTCTTATCCAGAGCGACTTACAGTTAGTGAGTGCATACATACATTTTCATACTGCCCCCCCGTGGGAATCGAACCCACAACCCTGGCGTTGCAAGTGCCATGCTCTACCAACTGAGCTACACAGGACTACAAAGTTGTCTTTTTTAATGATCCAATTGACATTTTAGTCATTTAGCAGACACTCTTATCCAGAGCGACTTACAATTAGTGAGTGCATACATTTGTCATACTGGCCCCCCATTTTAGCAAGCCATGACACCCACCATCTCAGATTGTTCTGAAATCGTTTCTGTAGTTAGAAATAGATAAGATTAGCATTCCTACAACATTATTTTGTTGAAATATAATTTGATCTCTGAGAAATTAAGCTAATTGATTGCACCCAAATGTTGCATTTTAATTTATAGGATTCATATAATATTAAAAATATATAGTACCTGACATTCGATTTGGACTAAACTTTTTTTTAACACTAGCTAGGTTTCCATCGAAATGGCGATATACTTTCATGTGAATATAATAAAATCTGCATAAAGAAAACATTTCCACCAAACGGACTTGTTGCGGATAAAAATCAGAGTGTGATGACGTAGTGCACACAAAATGTAATTTTTCGCTTAAGTTCTCATGTACCAAATAAAAATCTAAAGTTCATTGTGTTTCCATCGCATTTTCAACTCTACCGATAGTTTTGTCATAAAAACTGTTGCGTTAAATAGCAAATGTGCCTACTCTGGTCTTGGCACGTGCACTCTAGCCAACAGCTGGCAGATACAGTGCAGGAAGGTTGTGGGGGTAGGCTAGTCTACATGAGATTATTATGGATAAGAGAGAGAATATTTGTATTTGTCAAATGGCAGTCAATATCGATCATCATGTCACCAGAATCAGACACTCAATATTTATTGGAAAGGAGCATCAAGATCACCGTGCACTTTCACCACCTTGTGAAGTTCATAAGTTATTATTTCATCTGTAGCCGAATAAACACTGCAATAAACTGCATGGTTTCCCGAGTCGTAGTGGGAGGATCACACACCACATCGTCACGTGACTCCAAGTTTACATTGATATGATGGTTATTATATCCATATTTGCGCATAAAGGCGTTTCCACAATAATTTCTAGCATAATACATTTTACCAACACAAAAAGATCCCACCATGTCGAACGAACAAATTATCTGTCAGCATTTATAAAATTGTACTGAAACTTCCATCACAACTGTCTTGATTTTTTTTTATACAGTGTGACTTTACAGCAATAAAAACTGTGGATGGAAACGTGGTTAGTGAGTAAGACAAGAGGAATCCAAAGAAATTGTCAAAAGCCACCTACGGACCCCCCCCACCAAACCAGTTCTCTATGTCTAACAAATAGTATGGAGCTGCGGCTCTGAGTATTTTTTCTTCATCCTATGTAATGTATTCTCAGTGAATTTGGTGATAGGTTTTTTTCTCCTGTTCAGAGAAATTAGTCATTGAAGTTGTTAGGTTTATGTGCCATCCTACATCCTGATATTACCAGGTTCTGACCACTAGATGATGCTGTTCCTGCTATTAGGTGATTTTTTGAAAAATTATCTCCCCCTCCCCTCAATGTTCACCCAAATTACAAAATGCCAAATTGGTTTCCTTACCCTGTAAGCAGTTTATGGACCTGGTATGACAACAACCCATCCAAAGATGGTACCTATATTAGCATTTTCACGCTTCACATCCAAATCATCGATAAGTAACAATCTTTTTTGTTGTTGTTGATATTTTAGTACAGTGGTATTCAAAGTCGCCCCCCAAAAAGTATATATTGTATGGGACAATATCCAAAAGTGTTTGAGAAAGATAATTTGAAAAATACAATTTTATTGAGTAAATTTATTTATTGGTTGCAATGAAATGAAGGTTATTTGTTGATGTGAAAATGAAGGTTGTGTCATTAGATTTGGGGTGGGGTAGCGATAAATTATTGCGGGGAAAAAATAGGGTCCCCAGAAATTCAGTAGGAAAAAAATGGGGTCCCCACTGAAAAAGTTCCGATACCACTGCTTTAGGTTGGTTTGAACATGAAGTGTCAAAATGCTAATATACAGTTGAAGTCGGAAGTTTACATACACCTTAGCCAAATACATTTCAACTCAGTTTTCACAATTCCTGATATTTAATACTAGTAAATATTCCCTGTTTTAGGTCAGTTAGGATCACCACTTTATTTTAAGAATGTGAAATGTCAGAATAATAGTAGAGAGAATGATTTATTTAAGCTTTTATTTCTTTCATCACATTCCCAGTGGGTCAGAAGTTTACATACACTCAATTAGTATTTGGTAGCATTGCCTTTAAATTGTTTAACTTGGGTCAAACGTTTTGGGTAGCCTTCCACAAGCTTCCCACAATAAATTGGGTGAATTTTGGCCCATTCCTCCTGACAGAGCTGGTGTAACTGAGTCAGGTTTGTAGGCCTCCTTGCTCGCACACGCTTTTTCAGTTCTGCCCTACACATTTTCTATAGGATTGAGGTCAGGGCTTTGTGATGGCCACTCCAATACCTTGACTTTGTTGTCCTTAAGCCATTTTGCCACAACTTTGGAAGTATGCTTGGGGTCATTGTCCATTTGGAAGACCCATTTGCGACCAAGCTTTAACTTCCTGACTGATGTCTTGAGACGTTTCTTCAATATATCCACATAATTTTCCTTCCTCATGATGCCATCTATTCTGTGAAGTGCACCAGTCCCTCCTGCAGCAAAGCACCCCCACAGCATGATGCTGCCACCCCCGTGCTTCACGGTTGGGATGGTGTTCTTCGGCTTGCAAGCAGACCCCTTTTTCCTCCAAACATAACGATGGTCATTATGGCTAAACAGTTCTATTTTTGTTTCATCAGACCAGAGGACATTTCTCCAAAAAGTATGATCTTTGTCCCCATGTGCAGTTGCAAACCGTAGTCTGGCTTTTTTTTGGCGGTTTTGGAGCAGTGGCTTCTTCCTTGCTGAGCGGCATTTCAGGTTATGTCGATATAGGACTCGTTTTTACTGTGGATATAGATACTTTTGTACCTGTTTCCTCCAGCATCTTCACAAGGTCCTTTGCTGTTGTTCTGGGATTGATATACAATTTTCGCACCAAAGTACGTTCATCTCTAGGAGACAGTACGCGTCTCCTTCCTGACCGGTATGAGGGCTGCATGGTCCCATGGTGTTTATACTTGTGTACTATTGTTTGTACAGATGAACGTGGTACCTTCAGGCGTGAACCAGACTTGTGGAGGTCTACAATTATTTTTCGGAGGTCTTGGCTAATTTCTTTTGATTTTCCCATGATGTCAAGCAAAGAGGCACTGAGTTTGAAGGTAGGCCTTGAAAAACATCCACAGGTACACCTCCGATTGACTCAAATGATGTCAATTAGCCTATCAGACTTCAACTGTAGGTACCATTGACTTGCATTGGATTTGTGCCACAAATGCAAAAAAGTTAGTATTTGAAAAAGTGGACAACAAAACCAAAGCATGGATTGCTGTCATACTTTGTTCATAGACTGCTTAAACCAATATGATATTTTGTAATTTGGGTGTACTATTCCTTTAACATTGGGATAATTTTTTTTAAATAATCACCTAATCGCAGGAACAGCATCATATAGTGGTCAGACATAGAGAACTGATACTATATACTTGTTGTTGGGGTGGGATTGGTGTGGGGTGTGGGGGTCCGTGGGTGGCTTTTGACCATTTCTTTGGATTCCTCATGTCTAACTCATTGTTCAAAAAAAGTTTGGGCCAAATCAGATGTTAGGTATTATATTTATTGAATATTATATGAATCCTATAAATTAAAATGGCCAATTTGGGTGCAATAAATTACACTGAACAAAAATATAAATGCAACAAGGAACAATTTCAAAGGCTTTACTGAGTTACAGTTCATATAAGGAAATCAGTCAATTGAAATAAATAAATTAGGCCCTAATCTATGCATTTAACATGACTGGGAATACAGATATGCATCTGTTGGTCACAGATACCTTTTTAAAAAAGGTAGTGGCGTGGATTAGAAAACCAGTCAGTATCTGGTGTGACCAACAGATGCATCATGCGGCGCGACATCTCTTTTGCATAGAGTTGATCAGGCTGTTGATTGTGGCCTGTGGAATGTTGTCCCACTCCTCTTCAATGGCTGTGCCAAGTTGCTGGATATTGGCGGGAACTGGTACGCGCTGTTGTACACGTCGATCCAGAGCATCCGAAACATGCTCAATGGGTGACATGTCTGGTGAGTATGCAGGCCATGGAAGAACTTAACATTTTCAGCTCTCGGGAATTGTGTACAGAGCCTTGCGACATGGGGCAGTGCATTATCATACTGAAACATGAGGTGATGGCGGCGGATGAATGGCACGACAACGGGCCTCAGGATCTCGTCACGGTATGTCTGTGCCTTCAAATTGCCATCGATAAAATGCAATTGTGTTCGTTATCCGTAGCTTATGCCTGCTCATACCATAACCCCATTGCCACAATGGGGCACTCTGTTCACAACATTGACATCAGCAAACCGCTCGCCCACACAACGTCTGTCATCTTCCTGGTAGAGCTGTAACCGGGATTAATCCGTGAAGAGCAAACTTCTCCAGTGTGCCAGTGGCCAACGAAGGTGAGCATTTGCCCACTGAAGTCGGTTACGACGCCGAACTGCAGTCAGGTCAAAGACCCTGGTGAGGACTACGACCACACAGATTAACTTCCCTGAGACGGTTTCTGACAGTTTGTGCAGAAATTCTTTGGCTGTGCAAACCCACAGTTTCATTAGCTGTCTGGGTGGCTGGTCTCAGACGATTCCACAGGTGAAGAAGCCAGATGTGGAGGTCCTGGGCTGACGTGGTTACATGTGTTCTGCGGTTGTGGGTCCAGTTGGACACACTGCCACATTCTCTAAAATGACGTTGGAGATGGCTTATGGTAGAGAAATGAACATTCAATTCTCTGGCAACAGCTCTGGTGTACATTCCTGCAGTCCCTCTAATCACTGACATCAATGCAAATGCTTTCGAAAATCTAATCAAACACTTAATGAGAGTCCATGAGCTCATGTTGCTCAACATTTCTATAGGCTATGCAATTGCGGGAGAAAACCGAGTGATGGCAGCTAATAAAAAGAGGATCCCATCAGCTTTCTATAGGCTAGGCCTACTATATTTATTTCTCAACTTTCCTAATATTAAGCATATTGCTTATATTTACAACAGGAGTATAGCCTACCTGGCTGGCATGGAAATAAACCATGGGGAAATGCGTCCTCCATTCGCTATTTAAGTGCATAGATGACATGTATTTTGTCCCGCTGCCCCTGTTTCGATACAGGTGCATGATAATGGTCAATTCTAAATCAAAACAAATGTCACACATATATTATTTAGTATATGTAAAGACACGATTAAATCAAGAAAAGTCTGATGGGTGACAATATTAGCCTATCATTTGTGAATTATATATTATCACTTGTGAATGATGCCCAGCATAAGAAACAATGCCTTCTTTTTGCAACTTTTTCTTATCATAGTCGCACACCTCATGTAGCTTAGCCCATAGTCCTATATGTTTTAATAAGGTTTGTATTACAACTAATGTGGCCAAATAACTTCTTAAAATTAATCCGCTTTACAAGGGGTGTAGAGCCTAACTGGCATATATAAGCAGTACATGAGTTTCAAGTTTGGGGAAGATCATTTTCACCATAAAAAGGCACCTTTATAATAAAAGCATTACATGCATAATTGCATTTGCGGTCACTTTTGATAATGGTGTTTTCTGCTAATGGAACATTCGCGCTTATAGCCTACTACCATGTGCGCATTGCTGCGCTTATAATGTGAAGAAATAGCCTAATAGTTTCAACATTTTAAGCTAAATGTTCTGATCTGTTGCGTCAGCCACATTGCATAAATAAGGTTTTTTGATCCTAGTGTTTGTATTAATTTGGGATTCATCGCATCCCACAACTGTCCCAGACTATGTTTGGAATATGTATTTCTTGCACAGAATAGAATAGGTTGACTTTTGTACTATGGGGGATAGTAGATTGACATAGGCTAGTGCTTTTGCTGTTCGTTAGGCCTACTCATCTTGTTGGCTGACGAAAAGTAAATGTGAACAAGTTCTTCCAATATCTTCAATATGCACCTCGAAATTGGATAAGGACGCGCGCAGTTGCGTCCCCGATGTGTCTGTCTTCACTTGTAGCCTGTGAGAAAGACCCGATCACATGACGGAGAGCCATGTGAGTGAGAGGGCATCCGATTGCGCAGCACACTCAGAGAGATGGGAACAACGCAGCACTCCGGGCCGCAAAAGGCATGGATTTATTTAGGGTGCATTATGGCCACAAAGTGGATGCCGCTGCGAAATTCGAGGCATTATCAAGTGCTTGTCAAATTGTGAATGAGAGACTATTGGAGTGTGTACAGCCTGCACAAAATAACAAAGCAGAGCTCATGCCTTTCAAGCGACTTTTTTTCAAATCATCATTAGAATCTCAATTAAGCATATAGGAGTACCTATTTCTCTGTTAACCGCTTAACACAGAATAGCTGCATGTGCGCACTCCCTCAAATCGTTTGGAGAAAATATGTATATTTTATTCAGCTTTGTTCAATTGTATTCTTCATACTATAAAATAATGCCACGGAATTATAAGCAAATCTTGTCTGCTAAATAAACTAGTGTAGCCCACAGCCATTTGGCATAGCCAGATCAGGGCCTAACATACGGACACCTCTGAGTATGCTATTATTTTCTTCTGAAATAGACTACATTTTCTTCATATCATGCTTCTTTAGACCTGTCTAAAATAAATAGTGGATTTATTGTGAAGGTGTAGGCTATATTACATGGATTTATTATACTTTTTTAAATGGCTTGTAGGCTATGTGTGGACACCAGGAGATGCTAAATGTGTTTATGTTCATTAACGGTAAATTACGTGAGACCGAGAGTTATTTGCTTGACAATCACCTGCTGACGAAATGTCGTGACCGCCACATGGGACCAACACTTTTAGTCACACCAGATACTGACTGGTTCTCTGATCCCACGCCCCTTTATTAATTTTTGTATATATTTTTTCCTCCCCTTTGTCTCATCGCTGCAACTCCCCAATGTGCTCGGGAGAGGCGAAGGTCGAGTCATGCGTCCTCCGAAACATGACCGCCAAACCACTCTCCTTATCACCCGCCCGATTAACCCGGAAGCCAGCTGCACCAATGTGTCGGAGGAAACACTTCAACTGACGACCTGCAGGTGCCAAGCCTGCAGGTGCCCGGCCCGCCACAAGGAGTCGCTAGAGCGCAATGATCCAAGTAAAGCCCCGCTGGCCAAACCCTGCCCTAACCTGGAAGACGCTGGGCCAATTGTGCGCCGCCCTATGGGACTCCCGGACACGGCCACTTGAGAGACCTCCTCCTAACTTTTTTAAAAGTTATCTGTGACCAACAGATGCATATCTGTATTCCCAGTCATATCAATTCCATAGATTAGGGCCTAATGAATTTATTTCAATTGACTGATTTCCTTATATGAACTGTAATTCAGTAAAATTGTTGAAATTGTTGCATGTTGCATTTATAATTTTGTTCAGTTTATTTAATGACGAGCAGAAGTAGTGGGGCAAAGGGACGTCAATCTACATTAGGTGTTTTCATTTGGAGATTAGGTTGTAATTAGGTTTTCTCCATTAAGAAAATCCCTTGATACATTTTTCCAGACTGACATTTATGCCAATTAATAACAATGAATTGTTTCTTGATAGGGTTCAACGTCATTACGGTTAGAGAATCAAGGCTTTTGTTGGCTATGAGAACTTTCAACCCTCCTGTAACAGTTTATTATATCAAAGTTTACTTAGAAAATTTGAAATCGAAATGACTATCACCACTATAAAAACCTAATTTCACGGTTTCAATTCATCACCTAATTAAAAACGAATTATGATTCACGTTTCCTTGTGTGAATTGAAGACTGAAACTGACTGGTAGTGTCTATGTGAGAGAAAGTAGAGTCAGAGAAACTTAAAGTCAGAATCAGAAAGTGTACCAGGGGCAGCATGGTGTAGTAGGTTGAAGTTGCCCCTAGATGCTGACCTTAGGTCAGTTTTGCATTGTGGGAGGGGAAGCTGATCCTAGATCTGTACCTAGGGGAAACTTCACCCTGGAGCAGGCAGCTCAGGGTAGGAAGTTAGGATAGTGTAGGTAAGTGCTACGCTAACTTAGGTCAACATCAGTAACAGGACACAGATGAAGTCTGACTAAATTAGGCTAAATGGGATTACATTTGTCGTAGCTCACTTAAACACCAGCCTGGACGTGACCAACAGATCCTTATGGGCTTTACAACCCTCTCCCCCCCATCTCAATGTTATGTTGTTGCAGTGGTAGCCTATATGCACCTATGGCAACAATAAATATGATACACACAGACTCTGGGCTTGCGATTAACTTACTCATGGACAAACAGAACACCTTCACTTCGGAGCATTTTTAGGACAAACAACTAATAATTGGAATCCATTATGAGAACCACAACCTCATCTGACTTTGAGCTTTTTTCTGGTTTCGGAATGACTTTCCTTTGACGGGAGGGATTATTTGGGATAATCAGAGACGCTAGGCACCGCCGGTGCATTCAAGGGACAAACGTTCACCCAGTTCCCCCTTAAAAATGTACTAACGAGCAGAGAAGCGCAAACAGAAACAACAACAACATAAGCCTATAAGGGTCTCTTGGTAGCATCTTTAACAACGAGGCAGATCGCAGTAGCAGGCTAATCGCTGGAAGCATGGTAAAGAAGCCGGGGTATTAGAAAGCAGTACTGCAGGGATTTTTCTGCCATTGTAATCCATAGGCGAGCCGCCTAAGCGTTTTTTCGGGGCACTTCAGTTAAAAATAAATTATGATTCACGTCTCCTTGTGTGAACTGAAGACTGAAACCGACTGGTAGTTTATTTTCGAGATGGAAAAATGCTTTCAGTGTAAACTTCAATGACTCTAAAGTACGTAGAAAAGATAATGGACCTATATACACTGCTCAAAAAAATAAAGGGAACACTTAAACAACACAATGCAACTCCAAGTCAATCACACTTCTGTGAAATCAAACTGTCCACTTAGGAAGCAACACTGATTGACAATACATTTCACATGCTGTTGTGCAAATGGAATAGACAACAGGTGGAAATTATAGGCAATTAGCAAGACACCCCCAATAAAGAAGTGGTTCTGCAGGTGGTGACCACAGACCACTTCTCAGTTCCTATGCTTCCTGGCTGATGTTTTGGTCACTTTTGAATGCTGGCGGTGCTTTCACTCTAGTGGTAGCATGAGACGGAGTCTACAACCCACACAAGTGGCTCAGGTAGTGCAGCTCATCCAGGATGGTAGTGTCCAGAGCCTGGAGGCGCTACCAGGAGACAGGCCAGTACATCAGGAGACATGGAGGCCGTAGGAGGGCAACAACCCAGCAGCAGGACTGCTACCTCCGTCTTTGTGCAAGGAGGAGCAGGAGGAGCACTGCCAGAGCCCTGCAAAATGACCTCCAGCAGGCCACAAATGTGCATGTGTCTTCTCAAACGGTCAGAAACAGACTCCATGAGGGTGGTATGAGGGCCCGACGTCCACAGGTGGGGGTTGTGCTTTCAGCCCAACACCGTGCAGGACGTTTGGCATTTGCCAGAGAACACCAAGATTGGCAAATTCGCCACTGGCGCCCTGTGCTCTTCACAGATGAAAGCAGGTTCACACTGAGCACATGTGACAGACGTGACAGATTCTGGAGACGCCGTGGAGAACGTTCTGCTGCCTGCAACATCCTCCAGCATGACCGGTTTGGCTGTGGGTCAGTCATGGTGTGGGGTGGCATTTCTTTGGGGGGCCGCACAGCCCTCCATGTGCTCGCCAGAGGTAGCCTGACTGCCATTAGGTACCGAGATGAGATCCTCAGACCCCTTGTGAGACCATATACTGGTGCCGTTGGCCCTGGGTTCCTCCTAATGCAAGACAATGCTAGACCTCATGTGGCTGGAGTGTGTCAGCAGTTCCTGCAAGAGGAAGGCATTGATGCTATGGACCGCCCGTTCCCCAGACCTGAATCCAATTGAGCACATCTGGGACATCATGTCTCGCTCCATGCACCACAGACCGTCCAGGAGTTGGCGGATGCTTTAGTCCAGATCTGGGAGGAGATCCCTCAGGAGACCATCCGCCACCTCATCAGGACCATGCCCAGGCGTTGTAGGGAGGTCATACAGGCACGTGGAGGCCACACACACTACTGAGCCTCATTCTGACTTGTTTTAAGGACATTACATCAAAGTTGGATCAGCCTGTAGTGTGGTTTTCCACTTTAATTTTGAGGGTGACTCCAAATCCAGACCTCCATGCGTTGATACATTTGATTTCAATTGATAATTTTTGTGTGATTTTGTTGTCAGCACATTCAACTATGTAAAGAAAAAAGTATTTAATAAGATTATTTCATTCATTCAGATCTAGGATGTGTTGTTTAAGTGTTCCCTTTATTTTTTTGAGCAGTGTATTTGTAAATAATATAACCTTTAAGAACTAACAATCACAATAATAAAAGCTAGACAGTCAGGGAGAATTGAAAATGTCAAAAACAATGGATTTAGCAGTATTCCTTTTGTTATTAGGTTTGAGCAAAAGAACACAGCATTATCCATGGCAAAATGCATATAATTGCAGGAAACTATCTTTAAAACTGCTCAATTCTCTCTTAGCTCCATGGCAAAATTGCAGGAAATGTGTTTTAAAAACGGCAAAAAATTATCTCAGCTCCATTTAGAAATTTGAAGAATTGCAGGAAATTGGCTTAAAATTGCAAAGATTTTTCTACACCGCCAAAATGGGGGCCTCTAAAATTCCCTAAGATTGGAAGGTTGTGAGTTCAATCCCTGGCCGAATCATACCAAAGGCTGTAAAAATGGGACCTGATGGGTCTCTGCTTGGCATTAAGGAGCTAGATTGGGGGTAAGGTCCTGCGATAGACTAGCATATTATCCAGGAGGTGTACTTGTACATCAACCTGCCTCACGCTACAGAAACAGGAGATAGGCTCCTGCCCTATGAGATGTTCCGGCTCGCACAAGCCAAGGCTCGTTACTTACTTACTGCCACGCCCACCACCTAAGCCCCTTTTCGATCCAGAAAAACCCCTGTACTGTGCCGTTTGGCAGTTCAGCGTTGCAGTGTGACACATGTAAAACACCCCTACTGGATTAATTATTCACGGCACAATGAAATATGCTGTTTGGGAAGCTCGTTGACTATTCATCTCTATTGAAAGAGATGCTGATGTGTCAGTGGTGAGCTCTTAAGAAACAAAATGGCTACCAGGCACCACCCAGCAGGAATAAAATTGTGTGCTGTACATGGAAACTGATTTAAGTTGCTAGCGTAAAATGTTAGTTGTCTTGACCCATGCTCTTTTAGAAAACTATTAGCTTTTGAAAAGCATTAACACAATCAATTTTCCAACGCCCTGTTTCCAGAGCGTCTTACCTCTCGACAGAAGGTAGTGATGTTCTCCCAGAGTTCCTTGGCTTCACCCTCGTCGTTGCGCCGCCTAGCCTCTACATGCATGCTCCCCCTCCTCTTAAGTGGCTTGGCCACCTTGCGCAGTGTCAGGTACTGCTGGGGCGTGTGGCATGCCGCGCAGTTCTTCGACTTGATGTCGTTGAGCAGCGTACACGCCGGACAGCCCCACTGCTTCTCCTGCAGCAGTGTGCACGAGGAAGAGGAGGACGAGGATGAGGAGGAAGAGGAGGTGGTGTTGGTGGCCGAGATCAAGGGGTAGACCCGGGCCTGTTTTCGGGCCTTGTGTCCAGAAGACGATGAGGAGGAGGCTGAGGAGCAGGAGCATGGGCCGGGGAGGCTGCAGTGCGGGCAGCAGCGAGAACTAGGCTCCTGGAAGCCGTGCAGCTTGGAGGTGCAGCAGGCTGAGCACTTGGTCATCCCGGTGGGGTTGCGTAGGGTACACTTGGAGCAGGCCCAGGTGCTGGAGTCCGGACTGGAGGGGTTGGCTGGTGTGAAGCGCACCGACTCGCAGCCCACCTGGTTGATGAGGTCGGCGCCGGCCTGCGACGAGTGGCATGCCTCGCACTTGGACGAGCCGCTCAGGTTGGGCAGGGAGCATCCGGGGCACTTCCAGGTTGTTGGCGATGTGACGGGGGTGTGGGAGGTGTGATGGGGGTTGGTGCCGTCCCCTTCCTCCAGGATGCTGAGGCGCTTGCTGGGGAAGGAGGGCTCCTGGGGCTGGGCTTGCTTGGGCTTGGCAGGGCGGAGGGGAGGGCAGTGCTGGGGCGGCAAGCAGGCCGTGGAGGGCGAAGTTGGGCTGAGGGCATTGGGGTTAGGGTTGGGCGGACGCCCCGCTGGGGGCACCTCTCTCCTGCTGCGGGGCACTGGGTTGTTCTGGAGAGAGGAGAAGGGCGTGAAAGGGGAGGAGAGTGGCGGTGGGGGCAAGTGGGTGTGGGGAGGTTCCTGGGGTTCACAGGGGGTGGCTGCGGGGGGCGAGTCATCCGTCAAGTCAATGAGGAGCGGGGGGGGCCCTGCCACATGGACGGGAAACCCTAGCACAGGCGTGCGCACCTCAGGCACCACCAACGCCTCAGGGGGGATCTTGGGCAGTGACAGTTTCCTTGGTCCCCCGCAGGCCGAACACGACAATGCAACAGGAGTATTATGAAGCGTGCATCGCGGGCATGTCCAGCCCAAGTGGTGGTGTTGCTGCCCCTCGGGTCCACCTGGTCCATCCACCTCCCCGTTGCTCTCTGACCTCCTCAATGCCTCCTCCTTGGCAGGCTGCTGCCCGCGGGGCTCCAGGAGAACAGTGGGAGTCATGACCGGTGTCGGAGTCTCCGGCTGCAGGGGCAGGAGGCCATTGGTGATGGCAGCCATGGTTGTGGTCGGCGTGGGGGTGCCTGGTGAGGATCCGAAGCCACAGACGGTGCAGGCGCCGGAGCCCTGGGGGTTTTTGAGGGTGCAGCGGGGGCAGGCCCAGCGTTGCTGCTCTTCGGTGCTGCTCAGCCTCAGGATCTGGTTGAGGTCGGGCTTCTGGCGCGGTGCCTCGCAGATGGAACAGCGCGGCGCCGCCCCCGTGTTCAGGAAGGTGCATCGGCCGCAAGACCATTCACTGAATGGCACCGCTGCCGCCATGGAGCCCGGGGAGTGAGAGTGGCTGTATGAAGGGGAGGGGGGAGGGGGGAAGAGAGAGAGAGAGAGAGAGAGAGAGATAGGGAGCAGACGTTAAAAAGAAGGTTTAAAATAAGTAGTAGAAAAAAGAAGAGATAGTGAGAGAGTGAGAGTGAGGAGAGAATGATGAAAGGAGAGGGAAGAGCGAGAGAATGATGAAAGGAGAGGGAAGAGCGAGAGAGCGAGAGAGAGAGAGAGAGCGAGAGAGAGAGAAGAGACAGAGATTAGCCAGTGCAGTGGAATCAAATCTCCCTCCTGGGGGCATTGAGGGCAGTAAATCCATAGGAGCCAGACAGACAGAGACAGGAGAATACAGAGTGAATCCACTCACAACCATCCACCTGACTGACACTTATTGGAATGGAGAAACACCGGGACCTTCTAATCTAACACCTCCGATCAACCTCCCTCTGGCCAATTCTAATGGAGAAGACAGAAGGGGAGGCCCAAATAGAGTGTGAGTTAGAATCAAAGCAATACATTTATTTAAATAGGCACTGACGGTTGTGTTCCTATCTTGGATTGGGGCTTTGGGCTTGCTGGTGTGTTTAGGCCTATTCTGAAAAAATTGACAGATTTTCAAAACTAGAATAACTAGGATGTGTTCTAACTAGGATGTGTTCTAACTAGGATGTGTTCCAACTAGGATGTGTTCTAACTAGGATGTGTTCTAACTAGGATGTGTTCTAACTAGGATGTGTTCTAACTAGGATGTGTTAATATGGCCCGTCCTAGGGGACTGACACGGATGAGTGTGCCAGGCTGATGGAGGCGAGGGACCGGTACACCCCTGGGGACACTCGACACGGGGTACTGTTCGAGCGGAGCCCATAAATGTCATTGTCAATCAAAGCACTCATGTGAACACGGACATGGGGAGGTAAATGGACGAGGTGCTAAGAGCTAGCACCACTACCACCTCGCTACACCGCCCCGGCCGCCCCATTGGTTAGCATACAGTGAGGGAAAAAAGTATCTGACAAAGAAATGATCAGTCTATAATTTTAATGGTATGTTTATTTGAACAGTGAGAGACAGAATAACAACAAAAAAATCCAGAAAAACGCATGTCAACATTTTTTATAAATTGTTTTGCATTTTAAATGAGGGAAATAAGTATTTGACCCCCTCTCAATCAGAAAGATTTCTGTCTCCCAGGTGTATTTTATACAGGTAACGAGCTGAGATTAGGAGCACACTCTTAAAGGGAGTGCTCCTAATCTCAGCTTGTTACCTGTATAAAAGACACCTGTCCACAGAAGCAATCAATCAATCAGATTCCAAACTCTCCATCATGGCCAAGACCAAAGAGCTCTCCAAGGATGTCAGGGACAAGATTGTAGACCTACACAAGGCTGGAATGGGCTACAAGACCATCGCCAAGCAGCTTGCTGAGAAGGTGACAACAGTTGGTGCGATTATTCGCAAATGGAAGAAACACAAAATAACTGTCAATCTCCCTCGGCCTGGGGCTCCATGCAAGATCTCACCTCGTGGAGTTGCAATGATCATGAGAACGGTGAGGAATCAGCCCAAAACTACACGGGAGGATCTTGTCAATGATCTCAAGGCAGCTGGGACCATAGTCACCAAGAAAACAATTGGTAACACACTACGCTGTGAAGGACTGAAATCCTGCAGCGCCCACAAGGTCCCTCTGCTCAAGAAAGCACATATACAGGGCCGTCTGAAGTTTGCCAATGAACATCTGAATGATTCAGAGGAGAACTGGGTGAAAGTGTTGTGGTCAGATGAGACCAAAATCGAGCTCTTTGGCATCAACTCAACTCACCGTGTTTGGAGGAGGAGGAATGCTGCCTATGACCCCAAGAACACCATCCCCACCGTCAAACATGGAGGTGGAAACATTATGCTTTGGGGGTGTTTTTCTGCCAAGGGGACAGGACAACTTCACCGCATCAAAGGGACGATGGACGGGGCCATGTACCGTCAAATCTTGGGTGAGAACCTCCTTCCCTCAGCCAGGGCATTGAAAATGGGTCGTGGATGGGTATTCCAGCATGACAATGACCCAAAACATACGGCCAAGGCAACAAAGGAGTGGCTCAAGAAGAAGCACATTAAGGTCCTGGAGTGGCCTAGCCAGTCTCCAGACCTTAATCCCATAGAAAATCTGTGGAGGGAGCTGAAGGTTTGAGTTGCCAAACGTCAGCCTCGAAACCTTAATGACTTGGAGAAGATCTGCAAAGAGGAGTGGAACAAAATCCCTCCTGAGATGTGTGCAAACCTGGTGGCCAACTACAAGAAACGTCTGATCTCTGTGATTGCCAACAAGGCTTTTGCCACCAAGTACTAAGTCAAGTTTTGCAGAGGGGTCAAATACTTATTTCCCTCATTAAAATGCAAATCAATTTATAACATTTTTGACATGCGTTTTTCTGGATTTTTTTGTTGTTATTCTGTCTCTCACTGTTCAAATAAACCGACCATTAAAATGATAGACTGCAGGGGATCAAATACTTTTTTCCCTCACTGTATTATCATCTAACCGACTCCGGCACTCGCCAGCCCGGGAACATCTGTTACTATTAATAATACAGCGTTATACAATTTCAATGTGCGTTACAGTGGTGCTACACAGTAGGAAATACGTCCATCTCACTCTTTGTCCATGTAATAGAGTAGTAGAATTGACTGGATTCTACACTCTTTCGCATTTCCGATGAAACGTAGCCTATTTTTAAGAGTGGTGGTAGAGAAATAACAGGGTACGTCCGTTCAGTACAGTGATGATCATTGCAAAGGCATATGAAGCCGAACTGACTGTAGACTACATCCTAAGAAGTGTGCATCTTCCCTTTAAATACGATTCTGTGCACTCCTTTGAAAAGCATTGTGAGTCTATATTCCTTATGTCTTGTACTGTATGTTTTTATGCAGTAGGGGAATATGAAAAGCATTCTTTCTAAGATTGACAGCGATTGGACTGGCCCGGATCCCACTGCTCCACTGCAGCTCCACTGGATCACCATGTGTCCTGGCACGCTAATTGCCCATAGTTCAACTCCATTAAACCCTTTCAGGCAAGAACACAGCTAAAACCGAAGATGTCCTTTTACAGACCAGTACCTATCTCTCTACTCCTGTTCTAGCCATGGGTCCCAGAGGTGAAGAGAAGCGTCACATTGAGCTGCGGAGGAGGTGAGAGAGGAGGAGTGACAAGAGGGAGGAGTGCAAATGCTGCTGTAGTGCTGTGCGTATGTGATTGAGAGAGAAAGAGAGCGATATAACGGGTAACGCAGGTGAAAAGAGACAATAATGAGCCGAATGAGATAACTGTCGCCTACCATTGAACATCTGGCTGACATGTCGTGATACCAACACCTGACTAAGGTCTGCATCTTACAAAATAGCATTGAGCTATATTGTTAATCTGCAGGCTATTATAATACTGTAAGCCTCTCAACTGCGGGATTTTTTTTTTTTTTTTGGGGGAAGGATCAGCTTAATATTGCAGATAGATTGCATCTTCTATCAATGTAATTGTCTGCATCACTTCCAATCCCCCATGTTTATTTTTATTTTTTATATATATATTCCCCTTTATTACTATTCAACCCCACCATCCTTTCCCTACTTGGAGTAAATTAGTGAACAACGCCCAGGCCTCTACTTCCGGTCTATACTTACTATCTACACCTTATGGACAGAGTTAATTTTACAATAATTCTATATCTATATATATATTTATTTATTTTTTTGCTCCTGAACTTCTTCTACTCTCAACCTCTCCGATCATTTTCATGATGTCCATCCGGTTTGCTTCTAAATGCCATATCTTTCTAACTGTGCTCTTTCCCAAAAGCTCCCAACATACAACCTATATACTTATTATGGACACAGTATGCTTACATTATTAGCTATCTTTGTTATTATTTGTTGTTATTTGTTATTAGTCCCATCCTTCAACTCTATTCAATACCTCCCATCTATCTCTTAACACCATCCATATAGGATTTCTATTTGCCATATATATTTCAACCGTACTGTGATGTTTTACAAAAGTTCTGAACCTTTCTATTCTCATTGCTTCTACAGATTTTGAATTAAAAATAAACATTTTTGCTAAAAGTATTATTATATTATTGATTGATTGACTATGACTTTTCAGATCACCCAGCAATGCTATCTGCAAGGTTAGTTCCAGGTAAATATTGCAATCCTTTAGCCATTCCTGGACCTGTGTCCAAAAACAAGCTACAAATGGACAGAACCAAAACAAATGATCTAATGATTCTATCTCTTCACAGCAAAATCTGCAGAGCTGGGAAGATTGTATCCCCCATATAAATAACATTCTATTGGTAGCAAGAATTTTATATAATAATTTAAATTGAAAGATTCTAATTTTTGAATCCGGTGTCGTTTTGCGTGTCAGTTCATAAACACTATGCCATGGGATCGGTACGTCAAAGATCTCTTCCCAACTATTTTGCAATCTATATGGGACGGCTGTCAATCCTTTGGTCCTTAAGTGAAACTGATATACTTTTTTATTTATCACAGTTTTCCTTAACCAATTATGTTCTTTAATGCAAGGCCGACAGACAAGTTCCTTACTTTCTCCCCCTTCAACTTTCCTCTTCCACTTTTGCGGTAAGGCTGCAATTATTTGGTTGTAATTTTGGGTAGAGCAGACATTTCCATATGTTTTTGTTAGCTGCATGTGCGACATAACTCCACCAGTCCTACCGATGATATCATTTACGAAGATTATACCTTTTTTAAACATTCTGTCAAAAAATAAAGGTTTTTTGTTAATTAGTATATTTGAATTTAACCACAATATTTGTTGCATTATTTGTTCTGTCGTTTCTGGAGGATTAAATTGAAATTGCAACCAACTTTCTATGGCTTGTTTTAGAAATAGTGACATTTGGGAGATTATTTCCTTTTCAAATAACTGAAAGTGAGAGGTTGTAATCTGAAAAGGGAAAAAGGCCTTTCTTGAACAGTGGGTGAGACAATCTTACTAATTTGCTTGAGAACCAGTTCGGATTTAAGTATAACTTTTGGATGACTGAAGATTTTAGTGATAGGTCTAATGCTTTAATATTTAATAATTTCTGTCCTCCGAATTCATATTCATTATATAAATATGCTCTTTTAAGTTTGTCTGGCTTGCCGTTCCAAATAAAATTGAATATTTTTTTCTCATATAATTTAAAAAACTGTTTGCTAGGCGTAGGCAAGACCATAAGCAAATAGGTAAACTGGGATAATACTAAAGAGTTAATCAGGGTGATTTTTCCACAAATTGACAGGTATTTTCCTTTCCACGGTAGTAAGATCTTATCTATTTTTGCTAACTTTCTATTAAAATTTATTGAAGTGAGATCATTTATTTCCTTTGGGATATGTATTCCGAGTATATCTACATCACCATCAGACCATTTTATTGGTAAACTACATGGTAATGTAAAAATTGTATTTTTAGTGATCCAATACGTAATATAGTACATTTGTCATAATTTGGTTTTAATCCAGAGAGGTTAGAAAATGTATCTAGATCCTCTATGAGGCTGTGGAGGGATTCTAGTTGTGGATCTAAAAGAAAACATGAATCATCTGCGTACAATGACACCTTTGTTTTTAAGCCCTGTATTTCTAATCCTCTGATATTATTATTGGATCTGATTTTAATAGCTAACATCTCAATGGCCACAATAAATAGATATGCCGATAGTGGACAACCTTGTTTCACTCCTCTTGACAGTTTAAAACTTTCTGAGAAATAGCCATTATTTACTATTTTACACCTAGGGTTACTATACATGATTTTGACCCATTTTATAAGAGATTCTCCAAAATTGAAATGCTCCAGGCATTTATATATAAATTCCAGTCGAACTTTATCAAATGCCTTTTCGAAGTCTGCTATGAATAGCAGGCCTGGTTTCCCATATTTTCCATAGTGTTCTATTGTTTCCAATACTTGCCTTATATTATCTCCAATGTATCTTCCATGTAAAAAACCTGTCTGATTAGAATGAATAATATCCGACAATACCTTTTTAATTCTATGCGCTATACATTTTGCTAGGATTTTTGCATCACAACACTGAAGTAACTGCGGGAGGTTTTGATTTGATTTTCTTTATTTTAGTTATTTATTTTTTTGCGTATCTTCCTCTTACATGGTAGGCCTTAGGGTTGAATGGCGGGAACCCGGATACTGAGATTTTATGGGATTAACCTCCCAAAACCACTCCCTTTTCCCGGGATAAATAACTGCCAGAAAACTGTAAAGTATAATACATTATTTATATGAACAGCATGGAGTGAAATGGAACTGTTAAATGATATGTGATGTTTAAATCTTGCTTCTCTACGGCATCTGCATGATGAATCATCAACGCTCAGGGTGGGTACAAACAGTCCATCTCAGTATGGAGTCAGTTCACAATGCATGTAGACCTACAGTTGAAGTCGGAAGTTTACATACACTTAGGGTGGAGTCATTAAAACTCGTTTTTCAACCACTCCACAAATGTCTTGTTAACAAACTATAGTTTGTGCATGACACAAGTAATTTTTCCAACAATTGTTTACAGACAGATTATTTCACTTATAATTCACTGAATCACAATTCCAGTGGGTCAGAAGTTTACATACACTAAGTTGACTGTGCCTTTAAACAGCTTGGAAAATTCCAGAAAATAATGTCATGGCTTTAAAAGCTTCTGATAGGCTAATTGACATCATTTGAGTCAATTGGAGGTGTACCTGTGGATGTATTTCAAGGCCTACCTTCAAACTCAGTGTCTCTTTGCTTGACATAATGGGAAAATCAAATGAAATCAGCCGACCTCAGAAAAGAAATTGTAGACCTCCACAAGTCTGGTTCATCCTTGGGAGCAATTTCCAAACGCCTGAAGGTACCACGTTCATCTGTACAAACAATAGTACGCAAGTATAAACACCATGGGACCATGCAGCCGTCATACCGCTCAGGAAGGAGATGCGTTCTGTCTCCTAGAGATGAATGTACTTTAGTGCGAAAAGTGCAAATCAATCCCAGAACAACAGCAAAGGACCTTGTGAAGATGCTAAAGGAAACATGTACAAAAGTATCTATGTCACTGTAAAATGAGTCCTATATCGACATAACCTGAAAGGCCGCTCAGCAAGGAAGAAGCCACTGATCCAAAACCGCCATAAAACAGCCAGACTACGGTTTGCAACTGCACATGGGGACAAAGATCGTACTTTTTGGAGAAATGTCCTTATGGCCATACAGTTCTATTTTTGTTTCGCCAGACCAGAGGACATTCCTCCAAAAAAGTACGATCTTTGTCCCCATGTGCAGTTGAAAACCGTAGTCTTGCTTTTTTATGGCGGTTTTGGATTTCATTTGATTTTCCCATTATGTCAAACAAAGAGACACTGAGTTTGAAGGTAGGCCTTGAAATACATCCACAGGTACACCTCCAATTGACTCAAATTATGTCAATTAGCCTATCAGAAGCTTCTAAAGCCATGACATCATTTTCTGGAATTTTCCAAGCTGTTTAAAGGCACAGTCAACTTAGTGTATGTAAACTTCTGACCCACTGGAATTGTGATACAGTGAATTATAAGTGAAATAATCTGTCTGTAAACAATTGTTGGAAAAGTTACTTGTGTCATGCACAAAGTAGCTGTCCTAACCGACTTGTCAAAACTATAGTTTGTTAACAAGAAATTTGTGGAGTGGTTGAAAAACGAGTTTTAATGACTCCAACCTAAGTGTATGTAAACTTCCGACTTCAACTGTATATACCACACACACACACACACACACACACACCACACTGAACAAAAATGTAAATGCAACATGCAACAATTTCAAAGATTTTACTGACTTACAGTTCATATAAGGAAATCAGTCAATTGAAATGAAATCATTAGGCCCTAATCTATGGATTTCACATGACTGGGAATACAAATATGCATCTGTTGGTCACAGATACCTTTAAGAAAAAAAAGTAGGAGTGTGGATCAGAAAACCAGTCAGCACCTGGTGTGACCACCATTTGCCTCATGCAGCGCAACACATCTCCTTCGCATAGAGTTGATTAGGCTGTTGATTGTGGCCTGTGGAATGTTGTCGCACTCCTCTTCAATGGCTGTGCAAAGATGCTGGTTATTGGCGGGAACTGGAACATGCTGTCGTACACGTCGATCCAGAGCATCCTAAACATGCTCAATGGGTGACATGTCCAGTGAGTATGCAGGCCATGGAAGAACTGGGACATTTTCAGCTCTCAGGAATTGTGTACAGAGCCTTGCGACATGGGGCAGTGCATTATCATGCTGAAACATGAGGTGATGGCGGCAGATGAATGGCATGACAATGGGCCTCAGGATCTCGTCACGGTATCTCTGTGCATTAAAATTGCCATCGATAAAATGCAATTGTGTTCATTGTCCGTAGCTTATGCCTGTCCATACCATAACCATACAGCCACCATGGGGCACTCTGTTCACAATGTTGACATCAGCAAACCGCTCGCCCACACAACGCGGTCTTCCATCTGCCCAGTACAGTTGAAACCGGGATTCATCCGTGAAGAGCACACTTTTCCAGCGTGCCAGTGGCCATCGAAGGTGAGCCTTTGTCCACAATTGGTCCAGCGTCGTCCAAGGTAGGGGAGGGTTTGGCCGGCAGGGATGTGGGTTTGTTTCCCACGGGGGGCCAGTATGATTTTTTTTTCAAAAATTCAATAAAAAAAACATGTATGCATTCACTAACTGGATAAGAGCGTCTGCTAAATGACTAAAATGTAAATGTAAGTCGGTTACGACACCGAACTGCAGTCAGGTCAAGACCCTGGTGAGGATGACGAGCACGCAGATGAGCTTCTCTTGAGACATCTGTGGCATTGTGTTGTGTGACAAAACTGCACATTATAGTGTGGCCCTTTTGTGAGTATGGAACATTTCTGGGATCTTTTATTTCAGTTTACAGCCTATATATAATCTGTCGGGCAGAGAGAGGCGCAGCTTTCAAACAGCTGAAAGAGTTAGTGGCACCAGTGGAAAAGGTTAGTGTAGAACTCTGGTGTGTCAGTGTATGCATGCGCCCACTAGTAGCCCAAGGCAGTGAAAGGGGGAGGAAGTCACATCGCTTTCAGAAGCCATTAGTGACAAACTCTCACTGGCCCGGCCAGCACTCCACTCTCCAACAGGGAATGGACTTAGCTACTGTCTGGAAGTTAACGCTCCAACACTAACACAGAGAGAAGTTAGGACAAATCTGCCCTTAGAGGTGAGGAGCAGAGTAACAGAGAGCCTGGTTAAGTCATCTTAACCCTCCAAACACTAGCAATCAGGCAGTAAGTACTTGAAGGCCATTGCTCAAACATTCACAGTATTAATCTTTCAAACGCATAACATTATTCAGAAATAAGTATCCATTACTAAAACACAAAAGAGGATAAGAGGTTTGGGGATTAGGTCCATCTAAAAGCACTTCGCTAACTCATAGTTCAACTCCAACCAAAACAGAAACTGTGATCAGGGCACTTCTCCATAAAACAATGACAGCAGAAACTGGATTCATGCTAATCTGTCCTCACACGACCGTACTGTTACACTTGCGATTTGAAGTGAAGTGCATTCTCCACAGTACTCCGCTGTTCACTCCATTCTCTATGGCTAAGTGGAGCAGCCCACTGCTAGGGAGACAGAGCATATTCACACATTCACACACAGTCACACACACAGGGTAAATACATTTGAATTCAATCACTTTTGACAGCACCCCTTTTGATTTGAACGAAACCGACCATACATATTTGCTTATTGTAGAAGTGCTCAGAAAGTGACCTTTTGGACTTGAATGCCAAAACATTCAAGAAATAAAGACAGTGTAGACTTGTTTTTTTTTATGTCTACCAGCTACTGTGGTAGATAGATTTTAAAAAATCTACCAGCCACTCAACTTTTCTACAAAATGGATGAGCTTATGTATTCTAAAACAAGGAATGTATTACTATTAAGATGCAATGTGGTATATTGCTCAATTTAAGCTAAATATCACAGATGAGACAAATGTTCAGCTGCCCCTTTAAGGTTACTGTGGTAACGGGGCCACTAAAGTCAACATGTGTGCCTGTGAGAAGCTGACTAGTAGAGCCTACTACCTGGCTAGTACCATACCCTGTTCAAAAGGCACTTACATTTTCTGTCTTGCCCATTCACCCTCTGCATGGCACACATACACAATCCTTGTCTCAATTGTCTCAAGGCTTAAAAATCCTTCTTTAACCTGTCTCCTCCACTTCATCTACACTGATTGAAGTGGATTTAACAAGTGACATCAATAAGGGATCATAGCTTTCACCTGGATTCGCCTGGTCAGTCTATGTCATGGAAAGAGCAGGTGTTCCTAATGTTTTGTATACATATAGGGTTGTCAAACTATGATATAAAATTAAGACATTTTTTAGCACTTTTTTAGCGTAAATTATCAAAAAATTTGTGAACAAAAAAAAAAAAAACATATTCGCAGCTTCGTCCCTACTTTACATCATCTGAGGTTTTACTGTTGTGCTCGCCATCGGTTGAGACACAACATGCTCTTGAATACATGTTGGGTGTCACGTTTTTACTGACAAGTGTAGCCTACTAAAATGGGTATAACATTTACATTTCTACTTTCAAATGGTACCCCAAAGATGGTTGGAGGTCCACACAGAGAATGTTGACCTGAATGGGAATATCTTTTTTTTTCATTATTATACTGTCAATCCTCCATAGGAAATATATACTGAAATCATAGAAATACAGATAATTAGAACAGACATTACCATTTACAGTGCCTTCAGAAAGTATTCATACCACTTGACTTACTCCACATTTTGTTGTGTTACAGCCTGAATAAAAAACGGACTAAATCAAAATTTTTCTCACCTTTTTCTACACACATTTGAATCACTTTTGGCAACAATTACATTTACATTTTTGTCAT
The DNA here is from genome assembly GCF_020615455.1 of Coregonus clupeaformis. Classification (NCBI taxonomy): domain Eukaryota; kingdom Metazoa; phylum Chordata; class Actinopteri; order Salmoniformes; family Salmonidae; genus Coregonus; species Coregonus clupeaformis. The sequence goes on from NC_059222.1 coordinate 445,181, forward strand.
TTATCAGACACTCTTATCCAGAGCGACTTACAGTTAGTGAGCTCTGGGTAAATCTCTAAGAGCTTTGCACATCTGGATTGTACAATATATATATATATATATATTTTTTTTTAGCTCTGTCAAGTTGGTTGTTGATCATTGCTAAACAGCCATTTTCAAGACTTGCCATAGATTTCCATGCCGATTTAAGTCAAAACTAGGCCACTCAGGAACATTCAATGCCGTCTTCGTAAGCAACTCCAGCGTATATTTGGCCTTGTGTTTTAGGTTATTGTCCTGCTGAAAGGTGAATTTGTCTCCCAGTTTCTGTTGGAAAGCAGACTGAACCAGGTTTTCCTCTAGGATTTTGCCTGTGCTTAGCTCTATTTTGTTTATTTTTAGCCAAAAAAAACTCCCTAGTCCTTGCTGATGACAAGCATACCCATAACATGATACAGCCACCACCATGCTTGAAAATATGAAGAATACTACTCAGTGATGTGTTGTGTTGGATTTGCCCCAAACATAACGCTTTGTATTCAGGACATAAAGTTAATTTCTTTGCCACATGTTTTGCAGTTTTACTTTAGTGCCTTATTGCAAACAGGATGCATGTTTTGGAATATTTTTATTCTGTACAGACTTCTTTCTTTTCACCCTGCCATTTAGGTTAGTATTGTGGAGTAACTACAATGTTGTTGATCTATCATCAGTTTTCACCTATCACAGACATTAAACTCTGTAACTGTTTTAAAGTCACCATTGGCATCATGGTGAAATCCCTGAGTTTTGTGAATACTTTCTGAAGGAACTGTAAGTTGACAATCGACATAGGGTGGGTTAGTAATTAGAAGTTAAAATGTCAATTGTGTACCAGCAAAATTGCAGTGGTCTGAAGGGATAGTTCCATTCTATTTCTTGATTGAAATGACACCCACCCTGTTGTTTTCAAGCGCATGTTGTGTCTCAACCGATGGCGAGCGCAACACAATAACATCAGATGATGTAAAGTAGGGACGAAGCTACAACATATGTGAATATGAAAAACACATTTGTTGATAAGTAACGTTAAGGGCAGAAACATTTCTTAATTTTTATTAAAACATTTTTGGGGGTGAAAATGTTTACATAGTTTGACAACCCTGTTTGTAAACTTTTAAATTATATCAAATTCAACTGTTTTTATTTTCCAGTGATGAAGACATGGATGTCTCATTGTATGGTGGGGTATGCAAAATGGATCAACTTTGAGCACCTTTAACTCCTGAATGTTTTGGCATTCAGGCCCAAAAAGTTACTTTCTGACCATTTCTTCAAATGGGCAAACATGTATGGAAAGTTTTGTTTGAATCAAAAGGGATGCTGTCAAAAAGTGATTGAATTCAAATGGATTTACCTCACAGACACTTTCTCTCCACAGCCTTGTATGCTTCCACTCTGAGGGGAGGAATCGAGGATGACAAGACAACAACAACAAAGGGACACCTCATGTTTTTCAAACAGAATTTCCCCGGCAGCCATTTTAATAACCCTCAGACCTCCTTCTTCACCACCAAAAGTAAACCAAGCTGTTAGCAAAGGAAGGCCACTGTAAAATATATTGTTTTGGTGCTCGCTGGAGCAACGTGACATGAATTCATTCAATGTTACTGGTCCGTAGCAGCCGTTGAGGGATTTGTATTGATTGTTATTTTATTGTGTTACTTTTTATTGTATTTTTTACTTTAGTTTATTTAGTAAATATTTTCTTAACTCTATTTCTTGAACTGCATTGTTGGTTATGGACTTGTAAGTAAGCATTTCACGGTAAGGTCTACACCTGTTGTATTCGGCGCATGTGACAAATACAATTTGATTTGATCCCACTTTTTAAATGGTCATCCGTTTTGGGATGCATAATAGTAAGAGTGGCTAATTATTTTGCATTGAAGCATTATTAAATTGAACTAATGAAGAGATCATGATCTGGCATAGCCTGTGGTACCAACTATCGCTTCTTTCAGTGATGTGATGCGCGTATGCTTGCAGGAACCGACACCCACCCACCCCCACCTTCTTCTGTCCTTGGCCTTGTGTTCAGTGGAGCTGCTCTAAAAGTGCCCACTTCAGCTTCTTAGTGTGGCAGATCTAGGCTTGGGGCCAAGAGCTTTCAGAGGCAGAGAAATGCAAGAGAACCACTTTCCTGCACAAAACCCTGCTGCATTCACATTTGTTTCCACTAGCCACCCTGCAGCCAAGCTGCCCATTATGCTCACCCTCATCTTCATTCACTGTAGCCCTGAGGAGAGGATGCTACTGTATCACCTTAACCAATCACTGACAAAGCCACTGGGTTCTGAACCAATCACAGAGCATGAAAGTGAACTAGGAAAGCCAAAGAGCAGAGGGCAAAACACTCCCCTCCTGTAATGAAGAGATGGAAAGGTAAATAGATTGAGAGGGTAGGGTTACTGGTTAGGAGTAGGTGAACAGAGGAAGGGAGTATAAGGAATGATTATATCCAGAAAAGGTAGTGAACACTAGGAATAAATGGAGGAACAAAGAGGGGAGCAGAATAACGTCTGCAGTGCAAGGACCAGATGAGAGGGCAAAGGGTTAAGGGACGGAGGGCCAAGTTAGAGGCGGTCTGGTCAGTGCTGCAGGCAGTGATGGAGTATGCCACCATGGCTAGCTGGCTGTGCGCCACATTCTGAGCGCCGGTGTGAGAGCTAGTGAGCCAAGCCACCGCCGGCTTCCCCCGCCTCGCCGTGAGACATTTGGCCTTTGTGTGACAGTCATTAGCGCTGCCTTTCCAAGGTTGGCCCACAGCCCAGTGCCTCAGCCTTGGGAGTAATACTACCCCCAATTGGCCACTGGGGGCACTGTTTGTTTCTAATATTCACAACGTAAAGTGACAAACACCACTGCCCACACAGAAGGACGGGGCTAATCATACTATCTTTGCCAAGTCAGAAAAAAAGGCATAAGGTAATTGTACCTATTAAGCCCACCAAATCCTAAGTTTAAACATTTCGAACATATACCGTCCTACTTTCTGTAAGAAAAGTCGAGATAAAATGAAAGATGAATCTCTCATGTGAAGTTTTATGACTTTACTTACAAAAACATTTTATAAGACAAAAACATTTGCTAAAATACGTTAAAAGTCCGGACTGGGCTTAATTGGTACCGAATGTACCCTTTAAGCCTATGGGTGTTCCAAATAAGCCCACCGCTTATATTAATCTATTTTAATTAATTTCCAAATGTTCAAAACGTACATTTATGTAAAATTAGATTATATGAATCTCCCCTAAAGTTATTAAAATAAACAGATCATTACTATTCATCATGAAAGTAGCACGATTGGGTTGTCCAATCGTATTCACAAATATCTATGTGGACTTAGGCTTTTGTTCTTGCCAACCAGTACACACCTGAATGAACAAATCAACTAATCATAGACTTCAATCAAGACATGATTAGGTAAATCAGGTGTGTTATTGCTTGGTTATAAAAAAAAAAGCTGCACCCACATTGGCCCTCCGTGGATAAAAGGTCATGCACAAAGACCATAACACACGCAAGTTTCAATGAATTATCTGATACCTGAGTCACATTTGCTGTACTGCTATTCTTGTTAATTAGTTCAACTTGTCTTCCTAAAGCCTAGCTAACAGTTTCAAATCTCCCTCTCTACTGTTGTATTATAAAAGGTACAGGTGGTGGACCAAAAAACAGAATGAAAGACAACAGGACAATGCCCCCACCCATAAGTGCATGAGTAGTTTCCCAATAGTCATCTTCTTTTCCCTCATTTGTTTGCATTTTTCTATCCCAGATATCCCTCAACCCTGATCTTATTCATCTCTCCGCATCAACGACTTCCTGTACACTCCAAACGTCTTGGAGAGTGTACAGAGATTTTTAATTGTTCTGAATGTTTCTAATCTTGGTAAAGGCACCACGGCTAGATGTATAATATGCAAAACTATTTATAATCATGATCATTGAATATTAGGGATATCAACACACTATCCCCATGTGTTTCAATGTAAACCAGGCTTAATAGAAGCATACTGGGATTAATTGGAACAACAGTGATTTATGGTGAAAAATAAAGAATAGCATAGTCTACTCATAAAATATTTGGAAACCAATGGTTTGGGTTATAAATATACACTAAAGACCACAATGTTATGTAAAGTTAGTATTGATCATATTCAACAATATTTCTTTATTGCCATTTCCATTCTGTATAGAGGTAGTGCTTTTTGTGCCACTGAACACTTTAAGCCCACGCAAAGTGCAAGGTAAATTTAACAGTACAATAAGACCAAATGCATTTAAAAATGTAAGCTGTGAATGACTGAAATCTATTTCCTTGTTATAGTTGACCAAGTTATGTTGCTACTGTGAGACTGACATGCAGGCATGACTGCTACCATGAAAAACCCATCTCTTCATTTGGTAAGAAATAGTCATTAATGGCCATGAAATATGCTATCATGTGCATATATCATTACAATAATATCTTAATTTTACATAAAGTATGATCACTTATCTGAGAATGTACAAACGATATCTGGAAAATATGTTTATCTGAGGGTCGCCTCAACACCAACGTTTTTCTGCAGCTTTGAAACTGTCAATAACTTAAAAACAATACATCTGATTGGCTTAGAATAAAAACTATTATGGATATAACAACCAGATGAATTGACTGAAACATTAAAAACAGCAGAAAATGTTTATATATATATTTGAATCCAACAATGGAAGTGGGCTTAATGGGTTATGTGGGCTTAATAGGTCTGCTTACCCTAGCCCTAGATAGAGAACTGCTTGCAAAGTATTCTCACATACTTTAGCATATAATGTCCCCCTCTTCAACAATAGGGATTCAGTTTTGCAGATGGGCTATTATACACTATATATACACAAAAGTATGTGGACACCCCTTCAAATTAGTGGATTCGGCTATTTCAGCCACACTCTTTGCAGACAGGTGTATAAAATCGAGTACACAGCCATGCAATCTCCATAGACAAACTTTGGCAGTAGAATGGCCTTACTGAAGAGCTCAGTGACTTTCAACGTGGACCCGCCATAGGATGCCACCTTTCCAACAAGTTAGTTCGTCAAATTTCTGCCCTGCTAGAGCTGCACCGGTCAACTGTAAGTGCTGTTATTGTGAAGTGGAAATGTCAAGGAGCAACAATGGCTCAGCCGCGAAGTGGCAGGCCACACAAGCTCACAGAACGGGACTGCCGAGTGCTGAAGTGCGTAGCACGTAAAATCTACTGTCCTCGGTTGCAACACTCACTACCAAGTTCCAAACTGCCTCTGGATGCAACGTCAGCACGAGAACTGTTAGTCGGGAGCTTCATGAAATGGGTTTCCATGGCCGAGCAGCCGTACACAATCCTAAAATCACCATGCGCAATACCAAGCGTCGGCTGGAGTGGTGTAAAGCTCACCGCCATTGGACTCTGGAGCAGTGGAAACGTGTTCTCTGGAGTGATGAATCACGCTTCACCATCTGGCAGTCCAATGGACGAATCTGGGTTTGGTGGATGCCAGGAGAACGCTACCTGCCCCAATGCAGTGTCAACTGTAAAGTTTGGGGGAGGAGAAATAATGGTCTGTGGCTGTTTTTCATGGTTCGGGCTAGGTCCCTTAGTTCCAGTGAAGGGAAATCTTAATGCTACAGCATACAATGACATTCTAGACGATTCTGTGCTTCCACTTTGTGGCAACAGGTCAGGGAAGGCCCTTTCCCGTTTCAGCATTACAATGCCCCCGTGCACAAAGCAAGGTCCATACAGAAATGGTTTGTCGAGATCGGTGTGGAAGAACTTGACTGGCCTGCTCAGAGCCCTAACCTCAACCCCATCGAACACCTTTGGGATGAATTGGAACGCCGACTGCGAGCCAGGCCTAATCGCCCAACATCAGTGCCCGACCTCACTAATGCTTGTGGCTGAATGGAAGCAAGTCCCTGCAGCAATGTTCCAACATCTAGCGGAAAGCCTTCCCAGAAGAGTGGAGGCTGTTATAGCAGCAAAGGGGGGTCCACATCCTTTTGGTCATGTAGTGGATTTATTTACTTTACATTTACTTCTTAGAATTTAAAGTGAGTTTTAGTAACGTCTACATACTCACATCTTCCGGAGAGATGGGCATTTTCAGGTTCTCAATCAATATATACTTTCCCACCCTTTTTCATCACTCAAAAGAAAGTGGTATGGGAGAATACTGGGTACAACATAAATTAAATTGGATAAATTAAATTAAATAGCTCCATGTACCATATTCTGGAAAAAAGTGAAAGCATAATCAGTTTCTGCCGTCGATTCTCCAAGCCTCTATTATTCTATGAAAACAAGAAAGAGATGGAGAAACCACCGACACAATTTCAAAGTAAATATGCACAGCAGTAGAAGCCTCTTCTCCTGTTTTACAGAGGTTCCACTTGCTACCAAAACAATATATTCAGACACAAAGAGAAGAAGGATCAGGCAAACAATACCAGGGAGAAGGCAGTCATTCTTCAGAGGCTTGTGTTTATCATGAAATAATACATATTGTAAAAAACTTGATTGATGTTTTATTAATCAACGTCTCGTTCTGAGAGTCCTCACCTGGAACACAAAGCTAATAGAGTCGCTCTTCAGACGACACGGATCTCCTCTGTTGTGAATCATCTCTCACATAACCGTTAAGGACTTTTCCTTTAACTAGCGCCACTTGACAGTTCTTTTGTTGTTACGGTCTTAAAAAATATGATATCAAATATGACATTGGCTTCTGTTACAATAACACTTGAGAATAAAACGAACAGCTAGGCCTAATCCTAGAGAAACAGCAGTCTGGTTAGCATGGGGAACATGTTGCTAATCATGCAGGATGCAAATCCATATAGCCTATACGTGCTAGTGCTAATTAGCAGTGGAGAAAGCTCAGTAGAGAAACGGTTGTGTGACCACCGCACCGCTAAAAGCTTTTCCTCCTAGGTTCCCCTGTGGCTAGCTACAGGGCTACCTGGCCCGATCATTGGGTGGATATGGTGGTGTGCTGATTCTAGTCTCACTCCCCTGTGGGGCTAGCTGCTAGTAATAATGCAGGTAATCCATACAGCCCCGGGGTCTGACAGCAAGGATCCTGGTGTTAGGGATTTTGTTACTGTGAGCGCTGCTTATACTGTGACTGAAGAACATTTTTTTAAATATTAAATTATTAAAAATGTTAATAAACTAACTGGTTTGAGACCACAAAATCAACCAAAATAGCACTGCTTATACTGTGATTGAAGAACATTTTTAAAAATATTAAATTATTTTAAAATGTAAGTTCATTATAATTTCTACACACTTTCTACCTGGTTTAAGTCATTTAAGTTCAGACCAGAGTATTTTTTCAATTTAAAACAAATATAAATAAAAACTCAGACAGTCGTGACCTACCAGTTGAGAATCGCTGATCTAAAGGATAAAAAGAGTGTTCAACTAGAGGTATGTGATGGAACACACCAAAACGTCACTGAAAAAATTAGGTAAGCTCAGGAATACCATCTACCCTATGGCAAACCAATGCATTTCGGCAGTGGGACTTATTCATGGGACTTTGCTGCTCTGTTCACCACTCCCTAGTGAGATTTCTCCCAGTCAGAGATTGAAGCAACCCTTTTCCACTTGAAAGTCTTATTAATACACAATACCAGTCAAAAGTTTGGACACCTACTCATTCCAGGTTTTTAATTTATTTTGACAATTTTCTACATTGTAGAATAAAAGTGAAGACATCAAAACTATGAAATAACACATATGGAATCAAGTAGTAACCAAAAAAAAGTGCTAAACAAATCAAAATACATTTTATATTTGAGATTCTTCAAATAGCCACCCTTTGCCTTGATGACAGCTTTGCTCACTCTTGGCAGTCTGATATGGCTTTTTCTTTGCAACTCTGCCTACAAGGTCAGCATCCCGGAATCGCCTCTTCACTGTTGACGTAGAGACTGGTGTTTTGCGGGTACTATTTAATGAAGCTGCCAGTTGAGGACCTGTGAGGCGCCTGTTTCTCAAACTAGACACTCATGTATTTGTCCTCTTGCTCAGTTGTGCACCAGGGCCTCCCACTCCTCTTTCTATTCTGGTCAGAGCCAGTTTGCGCTGTTCTGTGAAGGGAGTAGTACACAGCGTTGTACAAGATCTTCAGTTTCTTGGCAATTTCTCGCATGAAATAGCCTTCATTTCTCAGAACAAGAATAGACTGGACGAGTTTCAGAAGAAAGTTATTTGTTTCTGGCCATTTTGAGCCTGTAATCGAACCCACAACTGCTGATGCTCCAGATACTCAACTAGTCTCAAGAAGGCCAGTTTTATTGCTTCTTTAATCAGCACAACAGTTTTCAGCTGTGCTAACATAATTGCAAAAGGGTTTTCTAATGATCACTTAGCCTTTTAAAATGATAAACTTAGATAAGCAAACACAACGTGCCATTGGAACACAGGACTGATGGTTGCTGATAATGGGCCTCTGTACGCCTATGTAGATATTCCATAAAACAATCAGCCGTTTCCAGCTACAATAGCCATTTACAACATTAACAATGTCTACACTGTATTTCTGATCAATTTGATGTTATTTTATGGACAAAAAAATTGCTTTCTTTCGAAAACAAGGACATTTCTAAGTGACCCCAAACTTTTGAACGATAGTGTATATATGTATGTATATATTTATATATATATTTTTGGGGGGGAAGAGCGTTCCTCATTCCCTTCCACTCCCTGTCTGTCAGAGAGGAGATGATGAGTGAGGCAGGGCCTGAGACTCGAGGATTAGCTTGAAGACTCTCTTCTGTAGCCGGCAGGTAATGCGTTCTGGCACCTACATGACTCACTCACCTGTCCGTGTGGTTGGCTTCACTGATAAGGAGAGAAGGGACAGTTTTCCCTTGTGCTCCCTCCGTCCCCTCACTTTCCTGCCCCTATTGTGGTGGAGTTAATGGGTGATGGTAGAGGAGGGGAGTTTGGACAGAGTTATGGCAATGACTGATGACTCAGAGCTGAGTAAAAGAAAGATAGGGACTTAAAAGTACATTTACTACAATTTACTCATTCTACAGCCAACACTAGTGATGGCAAACGTCTCTCTACTAAAGTATGATCAGAGGAATGAAGCTTTATACATTGAGGACCTCAGTGATAGTAGACAGAACCTCAGGTCTAACACACTGAAACTTTGGTGACATCATCAAATCAAATCACATTTTATTAGTCACATACACGTGTTTAGAAGATGTTATTGCGGTTGTAGCGAAACGCTTGTGCTTCTAGCTCCGACAGTGCAGTAATATCCAACAAGTAATATCTAACAATTTCACAACCTATACCCAATACACACAAATCTAAGTAAGGAATGGAATTAAGAATATATACATATTTGGACGAGCAATGACAGAGCGGCATGGACTAAGATACAGTAGAACATTATATAATACAGTATATACATATGAGATGAGTAATGCAAGATATGTAAACATTATTAAAGTGACTAGTGTTCCATTTCTTAAAGTGGCCAGTGATTTCTATAGGCAGCAGCAGCCTCTAATGTGCTAGTGATGGCTATTTACTAGTCTGATGGCCTTGAGATAGAAGCTGTTTTTCAGTCTCTCGGTCTCAGCTTTCATGCACCTGTACTGACCTCGCCTTCTGGATTATAGCGGGGTGAACAGGCAGTGGCTCGGGTGGTTGATGTCCTTGATGATCTTTTTGGTCTTCCTGTGACATCGGGTGCTGTAGGTGTCCTGGAGGGTGGGTAGTTTGCACACGGTAATGCGTTCGGCAGACCGCACCACCCTCTGGAGAGCCCTGCAGTTGCGGGTGGTGCAGTTGCCGTACCAGGCGGTGATACAGCCCGACAGATTGTGAGGGTTTTAGGTGCCAAGCCAAATTTCTTCAGCCTCCTGAGGTTGAAGAGGCTCTGATGCACCTTCTTCACCACGCTGTATGCGTGGTTGGACCATTTCAGTTTGTCAGTGATGTGTACGCCAAGGAACATGAAGCTTTCCACCTTCTCCACTGCGGTTCCATCGATGTGGATAGGGGGGTGCACCCTCTGCTGTTTCCTGAAGTCCATGATCATCTTCTTTGTTTTGTTGACGTTGAGTGAGAGGTTATTTTCCTGGCACCATACTCCCAAAGCCCTCAGCTCCTCCCTGTAGGCTGTCTCGTCATTGTTGGTAAACAAGCATACTACTGTTGTGTCGTCTGCAAACATGATGATTGAGTTGGAGGCGTGCTTGGCCACGCAGTCATGGGTGAACAGGGAGTACAGAAGGGGGCTGAGCACGCACCCTTGTGGGGCCCCAGTGTTGAGGATCAGCGAAGTGGAGGTCTTGTTTCCTACCTTCACCACCTGGGGGCGGCCCGTTAGGAAGTCCAGTACCCAGTTGCACAGGGCGGGGTTCAGACCCAGGGCCTCAAGCTTAATGATGAGCTTGGAGGGTACTATGGTGTTGAATGCTGAGCTATAGTCAATGAACAGCATTCTTACATAGGTATTCCTCTTGTCCAGATGGGAGAGAGCAGTGTGCAGTGTGATGGCGATTGCATCGTCTGTGTATCTATTGGGGCGGTAAGCAAATTGAAGTGGGTCTATGGTGACAGGTAAGGTAGAGGTGATATGTTCCTTGACTAGTCTCTCAAAGCACTTCATGATGGCAGAGGTGAGTGCTACGGGGCGATAGTCATTTAGTTCAGTTACTTTGCTTTCTTGGGTACAGGAACAATGGTGGCCATCTTGAAGCATGTGGGGACAGCAGACTGGGATAGGGAGAGATTGAATATGTCCGTAAACACACCAGCCAGCTGGTCTGCACATGCTCTGAGGACGCGGCTAGGGATGCTGTCTGGGCCGGCAGCCTTGCGGGAGTTAACATGCTTTAATGTCTTACTCAAGTCGGCCATGGAGAAGGAGAGCCCACAGTCCTTAGCAGTGGGCCGCGTCGGTGGCACTGTGTTAACCTCAAAGCGGGCGAAGAAGGTGTTTAGCTTGTCCGGAAGCAAGACGTCAGTGTCGGCGACGTGGCTGGTTTTCCTTTTGTAGTCCGTGATTGTCTGTAGACCGTGCCACATACGTCTCGTGTCTGAGCCGTTGAATTGCGACTCCACTTTACCTCTATACTGATGTTTTGCCTGTTTAAATTGACTTGCGGAGTGAATAGCTACACTGTTTGTATTCGGCCATATTCCCAGTCACCTTGCCATGGTTAAATGCGGTAGTTCACGCTTTCAGTTTTGCGCGAATGCTGCCATCTATCCACGGTTTCTGGTTTGGGTAGGTATTAATAGTCACAGAGGGCACAACATATCCTATAGACTTCCTGATAAACTCAGTCACTGTTTCAGTATATTCATCTAAATTATTTTCGCAAGCTACCTGGAACATATCTCAGTCCGCGTGATCAAAACAATCTTGAAGCGTGGATTCCGATTGGTCAGACCAGCGGTGAGTAGTCTTTAGCACGGGTACTTCCTGTTTGAGTTTCTGCCTATAGGAAGGGAGGAGCAAAATGAAGTCGTGGTCAGATTTGCTGAAAGGAGGGCGGGGGAGGGCCTTATAAGCATCCCGGAAGTTTGAATAGCAATGGTCGAGAATTTTTGCAGCCCGAGTACAACAGTCGATATGTTGATAGAACTTCGGCAGCCTAGTCCACAAATTTGCTTTGTTAAAAACCCCAGCTACAATAAATGCAGCCTCAGGATATGTGGTTTCCAGTTTGCATAAAGTCCAGTGAAGTTCTTTGATGGCCGTCGTGGTATCGGCTTGAGGGGGGATATACACGGCCGTGACTATAACCAAATAAAATTATCTTGGGAGATAATATGGTCGGCATTTGATTGTGAGGTATTCTAGGTCGGGTGAACAAAAGGACTTGAGTTCCTGTATGTTACTACAATTACGAAATCATGAAACACACACCTCCGCCCTTCTGCTTCCCAGAGAGATATTTATTTATGTCTGTGCGATGAACTGAGAACCCATCTGGCTGGACCGATTTTGACAGAATATCCTGAGAGAGCCATGTTTCTGTGAAACAAGGTATGTTACAGGCCCTGATGTCCCTCCGGAAAGAAATCCTTGCCCTGAGCTCGTCGACTTTGTTATCCAAAGACTGAACATTAGTGAGTAATATACTTGGAAGCGGTGGGTGGTGTGCGCGCCTCCGAAGTCGAACCAGCAGGCCACTCCGAGTGCCTCTCCTCCACCGGCGATGTTTTGGGTCAACCTCTGGGATCAGTTCAATTGCCCTTGGGAGAGCAAACGGGAAAGTCGTATTCCTGGTCGTAATGCTGGTAGTTCTGGTGAGTTACCGCCGCTCTGATATCCAATAGTTTTTCCCGGCTGTATGTAATGATACAAAACACTTTCTGAGCTAATAATGTAAAAAATAATACATAAACAAACAAAATACCATCTTCGTCGGCGCCAGTGTAATATACAGAGGGCTTGGTGACATTGAAACTTTGGTCCGTAGTGAGACACACTTTGGTGATAAGTGAGAGGAATGAAAGGAAACTGCAGTTTTAGGGACAAGACACTAAAGCTTTCATGACAATTTGACTGACTAAAGCTTTAACAGTAAAAGCAGTAAAGACATCCACAACAGAGGTATTTTCAACATGTATGCTTGAGCCATGAAAACACTTAAAACCACACAAATGACTGTGTGGTAAAAGAAGAAGACAGAAGAAGTATCCTGCACTTGGTAATAATGGCCCATTCATTTCTTCTAAAGAGGGTAATGTGTTAAGTGTCAAAACAAATAGGGCTTTGTATGAACACCAGGTCATATGAGGGAATTAATAGCATATGTAGGCCTAGATCTGTTTGTTTTCTTTGTCTAGGTGTAAACAGCTAGATTTATTTCTGTATAACGTAACCCATGGCCTCTGGTGAGATTATAGAGACAAAACTCATCAGCTCTTGCCTCATATGCAGATGACTAAATGATCCAACACTGAGTAAAATGGCCTGTTTCCGAGTCTGTACATGTAAGTCCGAATATCTTTAATAATAAGAAGTAGAAGCTCAGTATTGAGAAGTCCGAATAATAACAGAGCTTGACCAGTCTTGATTAGTCGGCGCCGGAAGGTCATGGATCGTTACACATGCTAATAGCCCCTAACACCTCGTCTATTGTCCTCATATCACACTCAGTTCAGCTCAGCAGGAAACCTACTCCAAACATCTACTTAGTAGGCCTATAACCTAGTTCAAACATTTAAAAAATGTCTTATTAAGAATGATAGACTATAAAGTTAATGTAGTCTATATTCATACAATCATCAATTAAAGATCCAATATCAAATCATACTTCAATTCAAACTTTATTTGAAGTGCATTTAAAATAGCAACACACTTCAAACAATCAACAAAAAACAAAACAAGCACAGCAATAAAAGAGATCAAATGTTATCAAATAACATAAAACACGAAAGGTGTCGTTGATTAAAGGCCAAGCTAAAAAGACTGGTTGACAAATGTGGCCGGTGAGGTTTGCATGCTAAGCTGAATATTTCTTAGTATTCCATCCATCCAGCACACCAATATTCTTCCAGATGGTAAATACGTGTTTTTCTGTCCCCAGTAAAATATTATGCATAGGGTCCACTACAGCCATGTCTATGGACATGAAATATGGCCATTTAAATAGCTCAGAGAATATGGCCCCAGTTTTCTTCTCTGCCTTGGTTTTCGCCTGTGTCCAGATAGGCTACTCCTTGCATTTTGTGAACTTCATTCTGATGTTGCAGTACATGTTTGTCCTTCCAGTGCATGATGGAGTGATCTGCTTTTTCAACCCATTTCCATGGAAATGTCTGTAGGCATTTGTTGCAACCTGAGCTTGACGTGGATCTGTGTTGTTGAACAGATAAAACGTTTGTGGTGAAATCCCAAGTAGGCTACATGAAAGTTAAAAACATCAAGTTTCTAATAGAGTGAAAATAAACAGGGGCCTGAAAGGCTCGGCAATAATGTAGCCAACTTTATAAATTGTTATGATATATTACCGATGTACTACAAAGGAGAGACTAACAAATCTGTAATAATAAACACACAAGTACCATGTTCATCCTGCCAAAATAACTCCTGCCTGGGTCTGTTCTTGTTGCAATGACAATTCTTCTGGAAAAGTGGCTGTGTCTTGCCGTTCAACTGTCCATTGATGAGTGAATTTCATGCAAATGTTGTAGTGAACCTGATCATGTTACATGGATTTTAGTTGTATGAGTAAAAATTGCACGATGCTGTTTTGACTAAAACAACCTAATGTTAACTGGCAAGCAAAGTTAGCGAGCTAGCTACCAAAGCATAGTTGGCTAACGTTAGCTAGCTACCCAACGTTGGTAGCTAGCTAGCTAGTGGAGTGGGTTGAGAGTTTCAAGTTCCTTGGTGTCCACATCACCAACAAACTATCATGGTCCAAACACACCAAGACTGTTGTGAAGGGGGCATGACAACACCTTTTCCCCCAAAGGAGACTGAAAATAATTGGCATGGGTCCCCAGATCCTCAAAACTTTCTACAGCTACACCATCGAGAGCATCCTGACCGGTTGCATCACCACCTGGTATGGTTACTGCTCGGCATCCGACCGTAAGGCGCTACAGAGGGTAGTGCGTACGGCCCAGTACATCACTGGGGCCAAGCTCCTGCCATCCAGGACCTATATACTAGGCGGTGTCAGAGGAAGGCCCAAAAAATTTGTCAAAGACTCCAGTCAACCAAGTCATAGACTGTTCTCTCTATTACCGCACGGCAAGCGGTACCGGAGCGTCAAGTCTAGGTCCAAAAGGCTCCTTAACAGATTCTATCCCCAATCTATAAGACTACTGAACAATTAATAAAATGGCCACCAGGACTATTTACATTGACTCCCCCTTGTTTTTACACTGCTGCTACTCGCTGTTTATTATATATGCATAGTCACTTTATCCCTACCTACAAGTACAAACAACTTTGACTAACCTGTACCCCTGCACATTGACTCGGTACCCCAGGTATTTAGCCTCGTTGTTGATATTTTATTGTTTATTTATTTTATTTTTAACTTTAGATAATTTAGTAAATATTTGCTCTATTTCTTGAACTGCATTGTTGGTTAAGGGCTTGTAAGTAAGCATTTTATGGTCTACATCTGTTGTATTCGGCGCATGTCACAAATACAATTTCATTTGATTTGATTTAGTAAAATACAGCAAAGGAGACAAGCGGCTATAGACTGTTTTTTTTTCTTCCATTTCTACAATTAGGTAGTTTGTGGTACCCACTGGCCCGCCAGGAGTCTCTTCGTGCGAGGGAATGATGCATCACCAAACGATGGCATGGATTTCCAACACCACATGGCCAGGCTGAATCAGATGCTGGACTACAACACGGTGGCTTGATATGAACCAAAGGCTGACACGAGTAGCTCAACTATTCCAACAGCAGCAGCAGCTAGAGCAGAGCACCGGAACAGGCGTTCGTCGAGCAAGACAGAATGAGCTATCCGTAAGCTCAATGCTTTGCTACTTTTACAACTTGCACAATGGTAGTACCTAATGTTGACTATTTTAATCCTGTTCATTTGCTAATGATGGTATTTTCTGTTTTAATGAACCAGTACCTGAGCTTGAGGAGACAATGAATAGGATGCTCTCCTCTGACGCCCTGGATCCTTCAATTCAAAGTCCCATTAACCAGCTCTGCAAACGTTAATGTCAAAATACGTTCTGTACTCACCAAAATATGGAGTTTCGCAGAGCACCTATCGTCATTACTGCCGTTACGCACGGTACGTACTTCCAAAAAAGGTCTACATTTCTGGATACTGCACTGCTGCTGGATCAGCGGACCGGTGCGTGGCAGTAATGAGTCATTTTATTTGAGGTGCTGAAGGTGGATTTGGCGCATGCTCACTTGGTCAAAAACAATAGATACTTTGTATTTAGACCTTGTTTTAAAAGTACATCATGTGCATACTGGCAGTAATGATGATAGTTGCTCTGAAAAACTCCTTAGTTTGGTGAGTACCGAACATATTTTGGCATTATAACGTTTGCAGACCTGGTTAAAGGGACATTTCAAAAATGTTTTAATTCATATTCATCATCTTCAGCACCAAACCAACATCAACATACACTATATATACAAAAGTATGTGGACACCCCTTCAAATTAGTGGATTCGGCTATTTCAGCCACACCCGTTGCTGACAGGTGTATAAAGTCGAGCACACAGCCATGTAATCTCCATAGACAAACATTGGCAGTAGAATGGCCTTACTGAAGAGCTCAGTGACTTTCAACGTGGACCTGTCATAGAATGCCACCTTTCCAACAAGTCAGTTCGTCAAATTTCTGCCCTGCTAGAGCTGCCCCGGTCAACTGTAAATGCTGTTATTGTGAAGTGGAAACATCTAGGAGCAACAACGGCTCAGCCGCGAAGTGGTAGGCCACTCAAGCTCACAGAACGGGACCGCCGAGTGCTGAAGCCCTTGAAGAATTTTGAAAAGAATAATGGGCAAATGTTTCACAATCCAGGTGTGGAAAGCAATGGTAAGATGTGAGTGTCAGGATAACTACATGGTATGTCTCAGGATGGACACATTGGCATTCTGGACCTCTAGTTTCCACCGAGTGTTGTTAACATCCCATGGTTCCCCTTATCCAACAGTCGGTGTAGAAACCAGCTTTTGAGTGCTCAGAGATAAAACACCTAAGTTCTTCCGACTGGCATGGAAGTGTCTAGTCTTCAGAGGTGTAAGGATAATTAGGAGTCTGAAACTAGGGTATTTGGAGCAGTGCAAGCACCAGATATATAACAGTAACCTGAGCATGTTCTTGCCGGATGAGAGCTTTACGAGCTGGATGGGAATCTGTGGCTTTCCGAACTCAACATTGTGTGTGAAAAAAAAGCACCTGACCTTTGGCTGTACCCTCTGTGAATATTTTACGACCGGCGCTCATATTTGATGGGTGAATCTGTCAGTGGGGGAGACAGCTGCAGACGTTTGAATATTTAAACAGAGGAAACTGTCCGACTGGGTTTCAGCAGACAAAATGTTGCAGAGACAGAACCATGCAGGGACGGGCAAGAAGCCCTGGCTTTCGGGAGAAGGAAGAGGTGGCAGGGGCGCAGGCATCGCGTGATGCTGTGCTGCTTAATCTGATGTTTCTAAGGAGCACTCAAGCCTCACAGGCAGTGGTGGTGCTGACACAGTGTGTCCTTTAACCAGGAAGAAGCTTTGGAATGGGGAGTCGCAAAATGGAGCTTTATTCCCCACTATTACCCCTCTGAATCAGTGAAAATAATTTCCCCATAAAATGTCCCTAATCTGCATTGACTTCTATCCAGCATTACTGGAGATTGAGTTGAATAGAGTAGCTGGAGCAGGATATTCTGAGAGTGGTGGCAGTTTGCTCATCCCTGTTGGTGTTAGAGATACAAACAGTAATATATCTATTGAACATATGTTATGATCTCCATGGAAACAGCGAGGAAACTCTAAAATCATAATACAGATGGCGTTAATGAAAATATATCAACACTTCGGGTGTGTCAATCCACTTACGACAATGCACCACAAAACCGTGCACGTGTGCTAAATCCATTGTGATCACTTCGAGACTAGTGTCCCGATGTGGCCTGCCCATCAGACAGGCAATAGTCCTAGTTGGGAAGATACACTGAAATAAGTCAGACATAAACGCAGACATAATGCATGTTAGCCAAATCCATGTGGACCCGTTTTAATCCAATTAGAGGGAGAACAGCCAGTGGAATGGAGCCATGGTAAACGCTCACATCCATCATGCTTGGACAGACACAGACGCTTGCAATAGGAAACAACCATGAACAGACAGGAACTCCAGGAGGGGCCGGGGGAATTGGCCATAAAGTCTGCACAGCATATAACCACCGAGTTGCACTTATGGGAAGAAAGAATGGGAAAAGGCTGGCCCTGAGATTATGTGAAACTACCTTGAAAGATCAGCTTGGCATCTGGCTTTATTCCTAGATAACAATTTAGGATTTCCTGGAAGCATCACGAAAAGAGGCAAAACCTTCTTCACACCTGATATAGGCTACAGGCATCAGGCAATGGTACATTTTCATTAGAGACCTGTTTCTATGATAGACACAAGTTAAAAACATCCACTGAATACTTAGCTAGTTTACATGTCTGGTTGCTTTCTTAAGCAAGCCTAAAACTGTGAAGTGAAGAAATACTGATTCACTACACAGACCCTTCCCAAGGCCAATGAGTCACTGCTGGGAGAAGCTGAATAAGGACAGATTGCCAGTTTTCAGGGGCTGGGAAAAACAGCCGGAGAAAGAGTCCAGTGTGGTACAACAAGACACCAGGCCTATATTCGGGGAGTAAACCCTCACCATGAATCACCAAACTTAAGCTGAGCTCACAACAGTCTGTTGTTTTTATATTTCATGCTCTGTCACGGCTCAGCTAGGCTTGCCTAACCTCGTTAGACTCATGGAGAAGTGTGTGTGTGTGTGTGTGTGGGGTGAGAGTGTGTGTGAGTGTGAGAGAAAGGGCGGGGGTAACGCTCTGAGCATCGTTGCACGTCGCTCCTAAAAGACGGTGTCGTCAGAGGATCTGCGTGCGAGTGCATTGTGTGTGTAAGCATACCCACGCCGCTACCAAAAGCAGTGTTATGAGATGTTGTGCGTGTGGTGAGATCTGCATGCGTGCATGTGTTTATTATGAGCTCAGCTGACTGAGGCTGGAGTCTGATTGGTGATGGAGACAGAGGCTTGTTGCTATGGGGATGCACATGAACACAGCGGAAGAGGGTCTCCCAAAACAATAAAGGAGGTCAGTGTATGATGATGGAAACCGATACAGACAGAGGAAACTACACTTCTTATCATTACTCATATATATATATAATATAGGCCTACTAATAATAAAAAGACAGGCACTTCCTTCAGCCCTAGCAGGCACAACCTACCTTATGCACAGTTAAACCTGAACCCTACAAGACCTCTCCAAGAGATACTACAGTTTGACTGTGAACTGAGGGGCAATTGCAGAGTACGTATTGACAAGCACAGACAATGGTAGAAAGAGATGAAAGAGATAGAGGCGGCCCACGCTGAATAAACAATGACATCCATTGTAAGGATATTCGACAGGCTTTCGGAAAATCAATAACTAACAATTGGACTTGATGCCTGTAGTGACTCAGCAATAACCTCAATACATCGAAGGAGGAAGCCGATAGCAGCTCCACTGTTCTCCTTCCCGGAGAACTGACATACAAACCTATTTCACACCTATAACGCTTCGCCCGGTTTCACATTCACTTCCTTCTCGGAAAATGACCCCCCCCCCACCACCTCCCAAGCTAACGAAATGGGACTCTGCCATCTGTGCAGCGGCGGCCATCTGTTAGTGGACAGCACATTGACAGACGTCAAACAACAGAGCCCGGTGTAGCACGTGTTCTCAAACGAAGACGATGGCACGGATTCAAAAGTCTTCTGGTCTGCGAGCCCTCCAAAGTATTTGCCATGATACAAGCTCCCAAATCAACCCAGCAAGAGAGTTTGTGCCTGGGTCGCTCATGCCTGGGTCACTCCATTGGTGCAATCAACTTGGTACACCAATCGGCGCATAGAGCTGTAGAAGGAGGTATTAAGAGGTGGGATTGGAGTTTGGATATGATATTAGATATCAAAATGGAACTATGTTTAGATCAAATTTGGAACAATAGTTTTGATTTAATAATAATTTTCACAGATTTAATGATACTGTAATATTGTCAGTGCATGTAATGCAATTTCATTGAAAAGGCTTGAATATGACATAACAGTCTACAGTAAATCTTGTCTAGGGCAGGGCAGGTGTCCGATTTAAAGTGGATCTGAGAGCTCTGAGAATTGCCACACTAAAAATGACAAAACACCCTTAGGATACCACTCAAATAAAACACAACACCTATCACAATATTGCGATCTGCACAACAAAGCCATCTGTCCTTTATGCTCACTCTAACTGCTCCCAGTGACAGCAATCCCCTTGTAATACAACCCCTAGTGTTGCAGAGCATGGCCCATTTCTCTCCTCGCTGGCCATCAACAGGCCTGACCAGTCTGGCCCAGTCGCAGTGGACTGAAGTGTTGGCTCTTACCTGCGCTCTCTGTGTGGAAGTGGCGGCTGCTGCTGGCGCGTAATGAAGGTGGTGCCCCACACCGGGCTGCTGTGGCTGTTCCTAAGCCAGCCCATAGGAGGCGACAATGGGTACGGGGTGCTCCGGAACCCGTGGTCCGACTCGGTCTCCGCAGCGAGAGAGGAGGCAGAACTCCCCATCACCACGGCTACACGACTTTTTCAGTCTGCTGGGGTTCTCGCCCTTTGAACCCGCGAAGTGTGTGGGACGGGGGGTAGAGGAGTGACAGTGCCTTATGTCTCAGTCTCGGGCTTACAGTTTGAGGGTGGGGATAGGAGAAAAAGGTTGTCTAGGCCCAATGAAAACCCTGCTCATGTGTTCTTAGTCCTGCCAAACTTACAACTGGCATGATTCGAGACAACCCCTACTTAAAAAAAGGGACAGATTTCATCCTGTGAAGTGATTCCAAGTGCGCTTGAAGATGGCTATATCCAAAAAAATCAAATAGAAACGCAATAATGAGGAAATCAGGAGTATTCAAAAAAACAAGTGGAATACGACAACGACTCAAAGTCCAGATCAGGGTAGATTTCCCACTGCGAGCAGGAAGAAGTGTTCAACTGAAACTGTAATTGGTTGCCCCGAGCACTGATTCCAATTTGGCACAGAGTCTGCGGGAAAAGAACTCACACACTCCTCTCTTCTCTGAAGTGGGTACCAATTCTCTCTGTTGTAGACTTCTTAACTAACTATGTGGGCCATATTGCCTGGAGTGTCATTCAACTATACCTTCTGCCTTACTTGCAGTGTTCCTTCGTGGCATGTGCAGTCTCATACCTGGCCCAGCATGCTTGAACCCATTGTCACGCACGGACACAGGCAGTGGAAGGGGCACACACAGAGATGATGTGGTCCTCCGTCAAGCAACATCTCTGAGATAATATGGCACAGTTGAGGCACTCAACTGTTTTTTGTTGTTGTTGACAAAACAGGAATAAAAAAACATAACCAAATAGGAACTGAAAAGTGACTGGCAGAGTTCTGGGGCGTTTCTTTTATAGGGCTTGAGCCAGAATGAGTTTGTCAAATTCAGGACAAACCATGACATGGATAACAACCTAAGTTATTTTGCTATTTTCAAATACTAGGATACTTTTAATATGGCTTTAAGTAAGCTTTTAACTCAATGCATATCTGAATACACTAAAATAACACTAATTTAGTTTTGTATTCTTTTTTACTGTAATGTATATCTGAGAAGAACAGTCTCGGTCTTCTGTCTCAGACGACTTGTGCATTTGTCACCCAGAATGTGAGTGATTCTGTGTGCAGGCACTGCTGCCACACTGACTGAAGCTCTGATATGAATATCCAAGGCTCATCTTTCAAATTTTGACACTTGCCTACAGCTGCTACAACAGATTACTCAAATCACCCCGTTGCATTTGTTGGTGGCAGAAATTGAGAAAAGTTGCACTATTCACAACTGGCAACTCTGATTGAGGCAATGTCCGAATATCTAGCTACATTAAACATGAACTTTGAAATTGAACACAACCCAAAGACAACGTGTCTGCGCATAGAGCGCAGTGTAGAACACGAACAGACCAGAATGAAATTGGAATAGGCTACTGCTCTCAGTTCCAAGTGCGACAAGTGCGACCTTCTTAGCAGACTGTCCCCTTATGGTCTGCATTCCTTTGCCGGTGCGGCCCTGTTACGAACCGGGAGATGATCCCTGTTTCCGCTGTCTGGGTAGCCTATTCGGAGCTTTACTGCAGTCTGACGATCCCGTTGATGATACAGCCGGTCTGGTGGTTAATCTGTGTACAGTAGGCTTTGTGTGTGCCAACCTATCATAGCGAGTAGGTATGCCAGGGGAACTACAACGGTGCATTCCGGGTGAGGAGTCCAACGAAAGCGTGAAGTCTAATTATATGCACATGCATTTTTTTATTCCCATGAATACAAAAACTGTAGCCTGCTTGGTGCCTCTTAAGACATGAAAATATTACAATAGGCTACTTCACTTCTATTATTAAATCTCCCTTACATGAATTATCGACATAAAAAGCTAAAGTCTCTTCAAAGGCTCATAGGGACGGGTAGCCTATAACTATCAGATGAGCCACGCCAATATTGACAATGACACATATTCTGTTCATGCCAATACAGCCTTGCTTATTAAAATGTAGCTAACTACAATGTGGTAAAAGCTTTGCCTACAAATACGTGCAGAGGCATTTAACAATGTATCGAATTACCGTCGGTGCCAGAGCTGCAAAACAGGAGAATTCAGAATAATCCATGAAGGCTACAATTGATGAAATCTGCTGGTTTCCAGTGACTAACTGGTATTGAGGGAAGGGACTGATAACAGGCTATTCAAAACATGAAAATTTAACTAAACAGTCTCATCCAGAACGGATATTAAACGCAAATTCCACTCTCTTCCTCCCGGTCCATTCTCGTGCGCTCATCTCATAAGTCCGGTGTTTTATGACGCTGATCCTCGTTGACGTTGACTTCTATTAGAAGACGTCCTCGTTTCAGCCCTGTTGTCGCTTCAGAAATAAATGACTACCCGTACTGCAATGCTCTATCCTGGGTCCACTGTATATCTTTGCACCGGGGGCTGTTTTCCATTTGATTTATTCCCCCATGGGGTTTTATTCTCCCTCTCTGATAAGTGCAGTGGTCGCAGATGCAATCTCTGCCTAAAAGAGGATTACAGCGAGTCAGCAGCGTGCATGTGGATTGGGATGTTGGGCAGAGAACGCGAAGGGCTGCATTCAAGAGATCAAAACGGATAAATAAGGTCCATCAAGTGCTCCTCAGTAGTGGGACTGATACTGTAGCCTATTTGTATTGTTATAGGTAAATTACAGTAGGCTAGGCTACTTATGATTGGCGGTATACATATATATACACACATATATACATACATACATACATACACACATATATATATATATATATATATATATATATATATATATTGTGTGTGTGTGTGTGTGTGTGTGTGTGTGTGTGTGTGTGTGTGTGTGTGTGTGTGTGTAATATATATATATATATATATATATATATATATATATATATATATATATATATATATTTTTTATAAACACAGCTCTGGAAAAAATTAAGAGACCACTGCAAAATTATCAGTTTCTCTGGTTTTACTATTTATAGGTATGTGTTTGGGTAAAAATTACATTTTGGTTTTATTCTATAAACTACTGACAACATTTCTCTCTTTTTGTAGGTCACTTGATGTCATCCAACGGACGTTGAGTGACATTCGAATGAGTTGGCAGTCATCCCGGTCAGTAGAGAGTCGTTTTCGCCCTCTGCAGCTTTGTTGTCCCCAATGCTTCTTGAACTTGTTCTTATGAACCGGCGTCATTGAAATTTTAAGGATGGAAGCAACCTGACGCTCACTGTATCGCTCTGCTAGTAAAGCCAGAATTGAACCCTTCTTTTCCTCACTCAAAACTTTCCTTGTCAACTCTTTTGGAATGGTCAATAGTTATTTTTGATTAATATTACTTTTAAGGTACTATTAGCACTGTTTTTGTCATCCAGCTGGTCCTATTGCAAGAGGATAGTGATGATCACGGCAGTGGTTTTTATACTTTTCCTCGTTAAATAAGATTTGGTTCAGGTGATCACCATATCAGTACCTAATTCAGTAGAATGAGGTGTGCCTGTGTTGGAATTCAACAGACACTGGAATGGAATGGCTGTCATACATGTAGAGATGCTGATTTAAGAAACATTTGCAGTGGTCTCTTAAATTTTTTCCAGAGCTGTATATATATATATATATATATATATATACAGTGAGGGAAAAAAGTATTTGATCCCCTGCTGATTTTGTATGTTTGCCCACTGACAAAGAAATTATCAGTCTATAATTTTAATGGTAGGTTTATTTGAACAGTGAGAGACAGAATAACAACAAAAAAATCCAGAAAAACGCATGTTAAAAATGTTATAAACTGATTTGCATTTTAATGAGGGAAATAAGTATTTGACCCCCTCTCAATCAGAAAAATTTCTGGCTCCCAGGTGTCTTTTATACAGGTAACGAGCTGAGATTAGGAGCACACTCTTAAAGGGAGTGCTCCTAATCTCAGCTTGTTACCTGTATAAAAGACACCTGTCCACAGAAGCAGTCAATCAATCAGATTCCAAACTCTCCACCATGGCCAAGACCAAAGAGCTCTCCAAGGATGTCAGGGACAAGATTGTAGACCTACACAAGGCTGGAATGGGCTACAAGACCATCGCCAAGCAGCTTGGTGAGAAGGTGACAACAGTTGGTGCGATTATTCACAAATGGAAGAAACACAAAATAACTGTCAATCTCCCTCGGCCTGGGGCTCCATGCAAGATCTCACCTCGAGGAGTTGCAATGATCATGAGAACGGTGAGGAATCAGCCCAGAACCACACGGGAGGATCTTGTCAATGATCTCAAGGCAGCTGGGACCATAGTCACCAAGAAAACAATTGGTAACACACTATGCCGTGAAGGACTGAAATCCTGCAGCGCCCGCAAGGTCCTCCTGCTCAAGAAAGCACATATACAGGGCCGTCTGAAGTTTGCCAATGAACATCTGAATGATTCAGAGGAGAACTGGGTGAAATTGTTGTGGTCAGATGAGACCAATATGGAGCTCTTTGGCATCAACTCAACTCGCCGTGTTTGGAGGAGGAGGAATGCTGCCTATGACCCCAAGAACACCATCCCCACCATCAAACATGGAGGTGGAAACATTATGCTTTGGGAGTGTTTTTCTGCTAAGGGGACAGGACAACTTCACCGCATCAAAGGGACGATGGACGGGGCCATGTACCTTCAAATATTGGGTGAGAACCTCCTTCCCTCATCCAGGGCATTGAAAATGGGTCGTGGATGGCTATTCCAGCATGACAATGACCCAAAAACACGGCCAAGGCAACAAAGGAGTGGCTCAAGAAGAAGCACATTAAGGTCCTGGAGTGGCCTAGCCAGTCTCCAGACCTTAATCCCATAGAAAATCTGTGGAGGGAGCTGAAGGTTCGAGTTGCCAAATGTCAGCCTCGAAACCTTAATGACTTGGAGAAGATCTGCAAAGAGGAGTGGGACAAAATCCCTCCTGAGATGTGTGCAAACCTGGTGGCCAACTACAAGAAACGTCTGACCTCTGTGATTGCCAACAAGGGTTTTGCCACCAAGTACTAAGTCATGTTTTGCAGAGGGGTCAAATACTTATTTCCCTAATTAAAATGCAAATCAATTTATAACATTTTTGACATGCGTTCTTCTGGATTTTTTTGTTGTTATTCTGTCTCTCACTGTTCAAATAAACCTACTATTAAAAGTATAGACTGATAACTTTGTCAGTGGGCAAACGTATAAAATCAGCAGGGGATCAAATACTTTTTTCCCTCACTGTATATATACACACATACACATATATATACACATATATATATATATATATATACACAAATATATACATATATGTATACACACACACATATACATTGGGAAAGTGTGTTGTGTAGGCTATAGTTTTTGATCAACACAATTGTCAATAGTATCATGTTTTCAATTTTGTTATGTAAATGATCCAGTATTTGACTAGTCGGACCAGTTTGGGTTCTTCTTTCAACACGTGACAACAGGAAGAGGTCTTCCACAGAGGCCTACACACACACACACACACACACACACACACAGAGTTACTGTCAGCATCAGAAAGTATGGGCCAGCAGAGTCACCACTCCCTGTTCTATTAAACCAAATATATAGTATTAGGATGAGTAATGTCAGAGTCCGGAGTATATATATATATATATATTTCGTAATTCCATTATTTTACTTTTAGATTTGTGTGTATTGTTGTGAACTGTTAGATATTACTGCACTGTTGGAGCTAGGAACACAAGCATTTCAATACACCCGCAATAACATCTGCTAAATATGTGAATGCGACCAATAAAATTTGATTTGATTTGAAACTATCAAGAAAAAATTTATGTATGTATATATGTATGTACAGTACCAGTCAAAAGTTTGTACACCTACTCAAGGGTTTTTCTTTATTTTTACTATTTTCTACATTGTAGAATAATAGTGAAGACATCAAAACTATGAAATAACACATATGGAATCATGTAGTAACTAAAAAAGTGTTAAACAAATCAAAATATATTTTATATTTGAGATTCTTCAAAGTAGCCACCCTTTGCCTTGATGACAGCTTTGCACACTCTTGGCATTCTCTCAACCAGATTCACCTGGAATGCTTTTCCAACAGTCTTGAAGGAGTTCATACATATGCTGAGCACTTGTTGGCTGCTTTTCCTTCACTCTGCCGCCTGACTCATCCCAAACCATCTCAATTTGGTTGAGGCCGGGGGATTGTGGAGGCCAGGTCATCTGATGCAGCACTCCATCACTCTCCTTCTTTGTAAAATAGCCCTTACACAGCCTGGAGGTGTGTTGGGTCATTGTCCTGTTGAAAAACAAATGATAGCCCCATTAAACCCAAACCAGATTGGATGGCGTATCGCTGTAGAATGCTGTGGTAGCCATGTTGGTTAAGTGTGCCTTGAATTCTAAATAGATCACAGACAGTGTCACCAGCAAAGCATCCCCACACCATAACACCACCTCCTCCATGCTTTACGGTGGGAAATACACATGCGGAGATCATCCGTTCACCCACACCGCGTCTCACAAAGACACAGAGGTTGGAACCAATAATCTCCAATTTGGACCCCAGACCAAAGGACACATTTTCACCGGTCTAATGTCCATTCCTTGTGTTTCTTGGCCCAAGCAGGTGTCTTCTAATTATTGGTGTCCTTTAGTAATGGTTTCTTGGCAGAAATTCGACCATGAAGGCCTGATTCACACAGTCCCCTCTGAACAGTTGATGTTGAGATGTGTCTGTTACTTGAACTCTGTGAAGCATTTATTTGGGCTGCAATTTCTGAGGCTGGTAACTCTAATGAACTTATGCTCTGCAGTAGAGGTAACTCTGGGTCTTCCATTCCTGTGGCAGCCTCATGAGAGCCAGTTTCATCATAGCGCTTGATGGTTTTTGCGGCTGCACTTGAAGAAACTTTCAAAGTTCTTGAAAGGATCCGTATTGACTGACTTTCATGTCTTAAAGTAATGATGGACTGTCGTTTCTCTATGCTTATTTGAACTGTTCTTGCCAAAATATGGACTTGGTCTTTTAACAAATAGGACTATCTTCTGTATACCCCCCCTCCCTTGTCACAACACAACTGATTGGCTCAAACGCATTAAGAAGGAAAGAAATTCCACAAATTAACTTTTAAGAAGGCACACCTGTAAATTGAAATGCATTCCAGGTGACTACCTCATGAAGCTGGTTGAGAGAATGCCAAGAGTGTGCAAAGCTGTCATCAAGGCAAAGGGTGGCTATTTGAAGAACCTCAAATATAAAATGTACTTTGATTTGTTTAACACTTTTCTGGTTATTACATGATTCCATGTGTTATTTCATAGTGTTGATGTCTTCACTATTATTCTACAATGTAGAAAATAGTAAAAATAAAGAAAAACCCTTGAGTAGGTGTACAAACTTTTGACTGGTACTGTACATACATATATACATAAATGTTTTCTTCATAGTTTCAAATCAAATCAAATTTTATTGGTCGCATACACATATTTAGCAGATGTTATTGCGGGTGTATTGAAATGCTTGTGTTCCTAGCTCCAACAATGCAGTAATATCTAACAGTTCACAACAATACACACAAATCTAAAAGTAAAATAATGGAATTAAGAAATATATAATATTAGGACGAGCAATGTCGGACTCTGGAGTAATATATATATATATGTATATATATATATATACACACACACACACACACGCACCCCGGATTCCGACATTGCTCATCCTAATATTATATATTTGGTTTAATAGAACAGGGAGTGGTGACTCGGCTGGCCCATACTTTCTGATGCTGACAGTAACTCTCTCTCTGTTTGTGTGTGTGTGTGTGTGTGTGTGTGTAGGCCTCTGTGGAAGACCTCTTCCTGTTGTCACGTGTTGAAAGAAGAACCCAAACTGGTCCGACTAGTCAAATACTGGATCATTTACATAACAAAATTGAAAACATGATACTATTGACAATTGTGTTGATCAAAAACTATAGCCTACACAACACACTTTCCCAATGGCACAAATATAAACTCTGAGAACACATTGCATTGGCATTAAGTAAGCCTACAAGTCTGTTGCAAAATTACATTGACACTTAACAAATGACAAGTAGCCTACAATCGAGTAACCTTTGGTTTATCTACAGCATAGCTGAGCAGGCTTACTGATTAGAAGGAAAAAAACACACCCAGCATGATCTTTATCTCCCTCCTCCCCCCTTTACACACAGAGAACTGTAACCCTTTGTTACAATGCACCTGTTCCTGTAGACACCTGTCAGTGAGGCGGACCAGCTGGGTCTCAGACAGAGCGAGAGAAGGGACAGAGAGAGAGAGAGAGAGAGAGAGAGAGAGAGAGAGAGAGAGAGAGAGAGAGAGAGAGAGAGAGAGAGAGAGAGAGAGAGAGAGAGAGAGAGAGAGAGAGAGAGAGAGAGAGAGAGAGAGAGAGAGAGAGAGAGAGAGAGAGAGAGAGAGAGAGAGAGAGAGAGAGAGAGAGAGAGAGAGAGAGAGAGAGAGAGAGAGAGAGAGAGAGAGAGAGCGAGAGAGAGTGTGTGTGTGTGCGTTTGAGAGAGTCAGTGCCAGAGAGAAATGTTGTTCATTCAGTAGTCACAAACGAAAGCACAATCTGTCCCCACCCAGTGAGGCAAATGGCATCAATATTATTTATATTTAGTTGCCAGCATGGAATGCTGTCCTGACTGTGTAGTATAACACAAGCTTTGTCGTAAGAGTGATGTTCATGTTCCCTAAAGCGAGGAGTGCCTTTAATCCCCATCTCAACCAGAAAGTATTATGGCTACAGTGCAGTCTTTAAACATCAGTTTGAAAGTGCAAGACACTTACATATTGGGAAAGCATTACAGTAATTTATTTGACAACGTTTCTTCCATTGGCCATGTCACATTTTAGTTCCAGTTAGCATTTAGGAATGAATTATAGGCTAGTCTAGTCTACTCTTATCTATGGCATGCTAGACTAGCCATACAGGGCAGGCAGATAGACAGTCAAAACATATAATAGTTGCTCACAGCCATGAGGGTTAGCTAGAGAGCAATAGCTGGATCAACTGTCACCATGTTCCTACCGCTGCAAAATAAAACTCGCAACAAAGTTTCACAAGAAAGCAGCACGAGTTTGTCAGTTTACCTACAATGTAGCAGCATGACGCGCGACAGCGGGAGACAAGGAAGCCGGGGGACAATTGTAAACAAAGACAACCGTATACCACGAATATAGATTGACATAATCGATATTGTCACAGGTTTGCATCTATTTCTGATTCTACAATCTATGTCGAAAGGATTCTTACCTCAAAACACGTAGCTGGTGATGTAAGGTTGAGGACAAGCTGGTCCTTTCTTGATTGTCGAACGTGTTAACTTTTCTCTATTAGCCAAATGAGAAGTTCTCTCTGAAATTGCACTTTGGCGAGCGTTAGCTGCCGACTACAGTACACTGTTCAATATTACCTTCTCACTCCAGTGCATCCTTGAGCTATTTGTTTTACTAGCTCTCATTTATCTGTCATCGAGTGTAGGTTAGGTACTGAAAACAGTCATCATGTAGCCTACGTTACATCAAACACCCCAGGAAGGGAATCTCCAAGGAGCCAAAGCAAAAGAAACGTACGTTTTCTTCGTAGAGCTAAATCAGTTTCAATGTGTTTGTAGGTTCAGTATGCGTATAACTCATTCGGGAATATGGCCATAAGAACTACGTTTCCCACTGTGCTCTGCAACTCCAATAAGTAGGATCTCCGTTCTTGCGAAAAAAATCTATTGTAATTTTTTTACACAAATGTCATTAGTTGTATTTGACAACCTTTTATTAAAAAAAGACCATTGTATATTTTCTGAAGTTGTTTAATAAAGACAAATACATCAATTTAGATATAGAAAATATGGCTTTCTATTATTGTATTAAGCACATTACGCATACTGATATCACTTATTCTTGTTTTACAATTTATTTGATTTGATTCTATATACCTATTGATACAGGTAGCCTACATCTAATTTATTAAACAACAACAGTTTACACAACCTAGCAATAGGCACACAAAACATCACAAACAAACAAAAACTCACATAAACACATGTTTTACAAATACCAGTCAAATGTAGAATCTCTTAGAATGTCTTAGAATGTCTTATTCAATGCATTGTTTATTTTCCATTGTTTCTATTCCATTTATTGTATGTTATTTGGATATCACAGCGTCCCAGAAACAAAGCCAAAATAAACTGTCCCGCCTAATCTTATTATTTTGCAGACATCTGCTGTCATCTAGCGGCACCACGCAAACGTGCACCATTCGAACAAAACCAACTGATTTGAGTAAAGGACATTAGATTTAAGAAATACAACGCTTTTCCCAACTCAGTAGATGCATATAGAATACAATAGAACAACTTTTATTTTCCCAGAGGAGACTTCAGTTCTGGCATTCGGATTAGGTAGCCAAACATGTAACAGCAAAATAAACATGTAGCCTATACAAGAAAAACATGAACAGAGCATACCTTTTAAGTATGAATTTCTTAGCATCATATTTCTAGGGTAGGCTTAATGTTTGTGGGTGTAGCTTATACTTTATTAGGCCTACATAGTGCCACATGTTTCATATTATGTATTTGGATTATGTATTTGTTTTTACAATATATTGGAGGACATCTAACATAAACAGTTTATACACATCAATAATGCAGGGGTTTTCTAAACCATCAACATTAGCCGAAATCTGGGAAAGGGCTAATAACATCATATACCAAAGATATGCCTTGCATAAACTACTGCACAAACCTTTTGCCTTGGCATGTGAAAGAATTTGTGAGCATGGATAATCTCTACTGCTGGTGTCACTAGGTGTGTTTGAACCACGGAGGGTTCAAAGGATTATTTATGTTCGTCAGAGTTATGACTTTAAAGTGTATAATGAGAGCGATTGAACAGGGGGGCTATAGTATTAATTCTACATTAATTGTGCATTTTGAACTATGAATAATCTGACGTTGATCTCTTGACCCTCTCTCAATACTAGAAATGGCACCGTGGTGAAGTGGGCAAGGCAATTAAAACAATTAAATAAGGGTTTGAGATAATGTGCATGTGGTGACCCTGAGTGGTGGGAATTAAACGTCTTTGTTCAGGAGGAGTTCCGGTGAAGTGAGTGAGGCAGAGCGAGCATGTTACGGTTCGGCACTGTTGTTCTTGTTCCCTCTTGTTTTCTGTTTCCCTTTTTCCCTGTGTGTGTGTTGTTTGTGTCTGTCTCCCCCTGCTGTGCAGCCCAGTCAGAGGATCTAGGTCAGGGGGCGTGGCCATTCTCTCACAAGATCAGTTACATCCAGCTGCGGCTCATTGTCACCAATCAACAAGCAGTTATCTACCCGGGCTGGACACCTCTCCAGCGCCAGTTCGTTCCTTCACCACCTGTGGTAACTTGGCTCCGTACAGGAGTCTCAGTTTAGTTGTTACTCTCTTAGCTTTATAGTTGTTTCTGCCAAGTTTGTAACCTGTTTTCTTCTTCGACCAGATTCCGTCGATGCCTGCCTGCCTGCCACTCCCACGCCGCAACCCGCTCACCAGTTGTCTGTTATCCTCGGCATCCAGCTCTCGGTGCTACTGGCTCTCCTCACCACGCAGCTCCTACCCCGGTCTGTAGCTGCTCCACCCTGCACTACTCCTCTCTGCCAAAACCCCCTGAATAAAACAACATCATATTCACCCTCGTTGTCCGTGTGTCCGTCTCTGCGCCTGAGTCCCCACCAAATCTAACAGAACGAACTGGCCATACATGGACTCAGCAGAGACGCCACATGAAACAACGGGTGATGGCGTACAACGCGCCCTCCATTCACAGGGAATGTTATTGGGACAACACGACCAACTCATCGGGTCTCTATTGGATAACAACCAGCGGTTGTTGGATCAAGTATCTCAGCTCACCTCTCAGGTAGCTAACCTGGTAACACTCACTACTCTTCCTCCCTCTGCTTCTCCTCCGCCTGCTCCTCCTACAGTTGCTCCAGGCTCGGTTTCGCTCCTGCCCTTCGGGAACCCCCTACGACCTCACCCGAACCTTTTACCGGGGACCTGAACAAATGCCGTGGTTTCCTGCTTCAGTGCCGCTTGGTGTTCAAACAGAAGCCCCTGTCGTTCTCCACGGAATCCTCAAAGGTACATTACGCTCTGGGGTTACTAAGGGGCAAAGCTTTGATTTGGGCAGAAGCGGCTTATTCTACTCAGCAGATTGCCAGCCTGTCGTTTGACGATTTTTCCTCTCAATTGGAGATTGTGTTTGATCACCCGGACCATGCCGGGACCGCCACAAAGAGACTATTGAAGCTACGACAGGGCATGGGTTGCGTGGCTGAATACGCCATTGATTTTTGGACCTTGGCAGCCGATTCCAAGTGGAATGACGACGCTCTTCAGGGAGCGTTTGTTAACGGTTTGAGTGACACAATTAAGGATGAACTAGCTGTTCGTGAGGAGCCTGCTAACCTTCATTCTCTCGTTTCTCTTGCTACCCGTATAGACAACAGGCTACGGGAGAGGAGACAGGAGAGGAGCGGTCGGGGTCCGCACTGCAGGCGGGGGCCCTCGCTTTCTGCAACCCGAGCAACACCACCACTCGGACACCGCCCATACACCTCAGCGGATCCCTCCACGGAACTGGACGAGCCCATGCAGCTGGGCCGTGCTCGTCTGTCCCCTGCCGAAAAGGAACGGCGCATGCGGGCTGGTGAGTGCGTGTACTGTGGGGACCGCACTCATTTTCTGGTTAACTGTCCGGTTCGCCCCAAAAGACAAAGCTTGCAGGTAAACGTGGGCGTACTTGCAAGTGTTACACCTGACTCCATGCCCACAGCACCCGTCTAGTTATCCCAGCTACAGTCCAGTTCAGGAATCTGTCTCTCCCTTTAGCTGCTCTCATTGACTCTGGTGCTGAGGATAGTTTCCTGGACATTGACCTTGTTACTCAGGCTGAGATCCCTGTTAAGCCCCTGCCTAAGCCTATTACAGTAACCGCTATTGACGGTCATCAGTTTGCCAACATCACCCACCAAACTGTCCCCGTTTCTCTCATACTGTCAGGCAATCACAAAGAAACCATCCAGTTTAAAGTAGTCTCCTCCTCTGCCTCCCCTCTTATCCTCGGTTTCCCTTGGCTTAGCCTTCACAACCCCCATATTGACTGGCAAAACCACAAGATACACAGTTGGAGCACTCACTGCCATTATGCTTGCCTTGGGTCGAGCTATTCCGCCCTCTGTAGGTTCCCCTGCATCCCCTGTCAAACCCCCCAGACCTCTCTTCAGTCCCTGACGAGTACCTGGACCTGGCCGAGGTATTCAGCAAGTCCAAAGCACTTTCACTACCACCTCATAGGCCATACGATTGCGCCATTGAGTTACTGCCTGGAGCCCCTTTGCCATCCAGTCGGCTTTTCAATCTGTCCCGTACTGAGAGAGAAGCTATGGAAACCTACATAGGCGACTCTCTAGCCTCTGGTCTCATTCGTCCCTCATCTTCCGCTGTTGGGGCGGGGTTCTTTTTGTTGAGAAGAAGGACAAAACATTACGCCCCTGCATTGACTACAGAGGACTTAATAACATCACAGTCAGAAATACGTACCCCCTGCCTCTCATCAACTCAGCTTTTGAACCCCTTCATGGAGCTACCGTGTTTACCAAACTCGACCTGCGTAACGCTTACCACCTCGTTAGGATCAAGCAGGGAGACGAATGGAAAACTGCGTTCAATACCCCTCTCGGACATTTTGAATACCTAGTCATGCCATTCGGTCTCACTAACGCCCCAGCAGTGTTTCAGGCCATGGTTAACGATGTGTTGAGGGATTTTCTACACCGTTTTGTGTTTGTCTATTTGGATGACATTCTTATATTCTCTAAGTCACAGGATGAACACGTCTCCCACGTCCGTCTGGTTCTCCAACGCCTCATGGAAAATAAACTATATGTGAAGGCAGAAAAGTGTGAGTTCCACCGGCAGTCCGTCCCCTTTTTGGGTTTTATTATCGAGCGGGGACAAGTGTCACCAGACCCTGACAAGATCAGAGCAGTTGCGGAGTGGCCCACACCCACGTCCCGGAAGCAGCTACAACGCTTCCTGGGCTTCGCCAACTTCTACCGACGCTTCATCAGGGGTTTCAGCCAAGTGGTTGCCCCCCTGACCAAGCTCACCTCCCCTAAGGTGCCATTCCTGTGGACACCGGAGGCCGAGTCAGCCGTGAGTACACTGAAGGAACTATTCACCACCTCACCAGTTCTTATTCATCCAGATGCTAGTTTGCAGTTTATTGTGGAAGTGGACGCCTCTGATTCAGGGGTGGGGGCTGTCCTGTCACAACGTTCCTCCACGGACCAGAAGATCCATCCTGTGGCCTTTTTCTCGAGGAGGTTGACCCCTGCGGAGAAGAACTACGACGTGGGTAACCGGGAGTTGCTTGCTGTTAAGTTGGCATTGGAGGAGTGGAGGCACTGGCTGGACGGAGCAGAGCAACCCTTCATAGTCTGGACAGACCACAAGAACCTGGCTTACATCCAGTCATCCAAGAGGCTAAACTCCCGTCAGGCCAGATGGGCCCTGTTTTTCAGCAGGTTCAAGTTTACTTTAACATACCGTCCTGGCACACGCAATGTCAAGCCTGATGCTCTCTCTCGCCAGTTTACAGACAATGAAGACTCCAGCAATCCTGAACCTATTCTGCCCGCTTCCTGTTTGGTGGCGGCTGTTCACTGGGAAATCGAGTCCCTCGTCCGATCGGCTCAAGAGTCGGAACCTGGACCGGCCGATGGTCCCTCCGACCTTCTCTATGTTCCCGCAGCCGTGCGGCCGCAAGTGCTCAACTGGATCCACACCTCGAGCTTCTCCTGCCACCCTGGTATGAACCGTACACTGTCGCTACTGAAGAGGCACTTTTGGTGGCCATCTGTTGAGGCTGACGTCCGGGAGTACGTGGCGGCCTGTTCCATCTGTGCCCAAAATAAGGCCTCCCACCGGGCTCCTTCGGGCCTGCTGCGGCCTCTCCCAGTCCCGAGTCGTCCTTGGTCTCACGTGGCCTTGGACTTCGTCACTGGACTTCCTATGTCGGAAGGTAATGACACCATACTCACCATCGTGGACAGATTCTCTAAATCTGCCCATTTTGTTGCATTACCAAAATTACCGTCTGCCAGTGAGACGGCCGACCTCTTGGTCCTACATGTATTCCGTCCCCATGGAATACCTGTGGACATAGTGTCCGATAGAGGTCCACAGTTCATTTCTCGGGTATGGAAGGAGTTTTGTTCTGCTCTGGGTGCCTCTGTCAGTCTCTCATCAGGTTTCCATCCCCAGTCCAATGGCCAGACTGAGAGGACCAATCAGGACCTGGAGGCTGCTCTACGCTGTGTGACATCCCAGAACCCGTCCACCTGGGCCAAACACCTCCCGTGGGTCGAATATGCCCACAATTCCCTCACCTCATCTGCCACTGGTCTCTCACCATTTGAGGCGGCTTTGGGATACCAACCGCCATTGTTCCCGTCTCAGGAAAAGGAGTTAGCCGTCCCATCAGTTCAGGATAACCTTCGTCGCTGCCGCAAGGTGTGGGTGGACACCCGTGAGGCCCTTCTACGGACAGCAGAGCGCAACAAGAGAGTGGCGGACAGACACCGGATAGTCGCTCCCCAGTTCCAGCCTGGTCAGCGAGTCTGGCTCTCCTCCAGCAACATCCCTCTACGCACGGACTCCCGTAAGCTGTCGCCCCGGTATTTGGGTCCTTTCGTGATCGACTCCATCATCAACCCTTCGGCTGTTCGGTTGAAGCTTCCCCAGGCCATGAGAGTCCATCCTACATTTCACGTGTCCCAGCTTAAACTGGTCTCCTCCAGCCCTTTGTGTCCGCCGGTGGATCCCCTCCGCCACCGCAGTATTGTGACGACCATCCAGCCTACACGGTGCGGAGACTGCTGGACGTCCGGAGGCGTGGTAGAGGTTTTCAGTACCTGGTGGACTGGGAGGGATATGGTCCCGAGGAGAGGTCCTGGATTCCCCGGCGGTTTATACTGGACCCGCAGCTGGTGGCTGACTTCCATAGGGACCACCCTGACAAGCCGGGGGGGTCGCCGGGTGGCGCCCGTTGAGGGGGGGGTACTGTTACGGTTCGGCACTGTTGTTCTTGTTCCCTCTTGTTTTCTGTTTCCCTTTTTTCCCTGTGTGTGTGTTGTTTGTGTCTGTCTCCCCCTGCTGTGCAGCCCAGTCAGAGGATCTAGGTCAGGGGGCGTGGCCATTCTCTCACAAGATCAGTTACATCCAGCTGCGGCTCATTGTCACCAATCAACAAGCAGTTATCTACCCGGGCTGGACACCTCTCCAGCGCCAGTTCGTTCCTTCACCACCTGTGGTAACTTGGCTCCGTACAGGAGTCTCAGTTTAGTTGTTACTCTCTTAGCTTTATAGTTGTTTCTGCCAAGTTTGTAACCTGTTTTCTTCTTCGACCAGATTCCGTCGATTCCTGCTGCCTGCCTGCCTGCCACTCCCACGCCGCAACCCGCTCACCAGTTGTCTGTTATCCTCGGCATCCAGCTCTCGGTGCTACTGGCTCTCCTCACCACGCAGCTCCTACCCCGGTCTGTAGCTGCTCCACCCTGCACTACTCCTCTCTGCCAAAACCCCCTGAATAAAACAACATCATATTCACCCTCGTTGTCCGTGTGTCCGTCTCTGCGCCTGAGTCCCCACCAAATCTAACAGAGCAACCCGTTCGGGGATGAAACGTGGGTTGAAGAATAGCGAGATAAACTGGGGGAGAAAGTTAGACTGTTGATTTTCACATGTCGCCTATGTTAAATGTACTTTTTGGGACTAATATGACAGATACTCTACAGTGGATATTTATTTGACTTGTAATGTCTTTTGAATAATAGTCCTGGAATCTTTCGGCTGCTGTAAAGTAGGCTACATAAACGAACATTCTAAAACGGTCTGGAGTTAGCTAACGTTACTTGGATTGGAAGACTTCTTTGTGAAGAAAGTATGCGATGAAATCGGATTAGAACATTCTTTACTGCGCTTGTCGCTTTGAAAGACTTGTCCTGCCTTGGTTTGACAATCCAGAGCTATAGCTATGATTCGCTTTTGATACATATAAAATGTAGCCTATGTTCCAATGTTTTTTAGACCTAGCAACGAATGACAGCAATAATTTATTTCGATTTTTAGTGTGTATTGTCTTCAAAGCTCTGTGTGCACACTGTTGTCATGACAATGCTACAGAAACAGCGCATGGCAAGTTGGTTAGGCGCTCCTGCGTGAAACTTCTATTAAACTATTCTACTACAGACAGTTTACAAGTCCATTCTCACTAGAAAATAACTCTACATTCATTGGCTATGAACTCTAGAATGGCATGAAGCCAGATATTTTATATACGAATGTTCTATTGGGTGTAAGGTTCTCAAATTGAATCTTTTTGTCCCACTGTCCATTTGCCCTTGCTGATGTTTGACTCTCTTGACTCTTGTAGCCTATTTCTTAAACAATACATGGCCATAATTATACAACTAGGAGTTAGCTTTATTTATTGAGAAAAACATATTTTAGTGTTCTATGTAAAGAATCATTGTTAATAGTGGTTAAGGGCTTTATATGGTAGGTAGTTAAAGAAACGGCTGTGTCCATGTGGGACTGGGACTGCTTGGGACCCCGCTAGTCAGGAAAGGGATGCTTTTAGGCTGACATCTTCTTCTTGTTAATAGCCAGCACACATGTAGAAGTGACAGCCTCTACAATAAGTCCAGGAAAGAGTTTAGGCTAGCTGATTGGAAGAAAAAGGAAATACAGTGTCAGAGCGGGCGTAGGTGTGGTGTAGGAATCAGATGCAGGACACAGATGCTAGTCCAAAATTACTTTAGTAAAGTCCACAAAAAGAACGGCTACAACCAGAGCCGGAGGCATGAGAAAGATAACGCACACAGCGTAATAATGCAAAACACAGCAAACACGCACAACAAGTGCGGACTCTCTATCTAATACAGAATAGAGCACTAACTGACTGGAAGCACCAGCTGACAAGGAACAACTACACACAACCACAAGACAGAAACAACGAGAACTTAAAGGACACATAATCAAGACAAAATGAGAAACAGGTGTACCAAAACAGACCAAACCAAACAAACACAGAAACAACGAACGGTGGACTACCATGAGGGGATGCCAGTTCACAAGGGGCTTTCCTTTGTCCTTCATAAAAGGAAATCATTGGAACGGATTAGACCTGTATCCAAACTGATGACTGCAACAGTCATAAACAAAATATGAATCTCCTGTTCTGCTTAGTTGATTCTGATAGTTTTATTAATTTATGACCCTCAGGTGGATTAGTTTTACAACGCTTTCCTCAATGCAACAAGACCTATCTCATTGCCTATGGACATTTAAAGGGTACTTACAATGCTAAACGTCAACTTGCTGTCCAGAAGACTATAAAACACTTGAACATCCCAGGTTGTTGTGTACATGCTGTTTGTTCCCTTGCCTCTCTGTCAGGGCATGCAATGACACCTTTCTCCAGCTATACAATCCCCTGTATGGCCCATATACGCACATACACACAGAGTCACAACCAGAGGCCTGGCAAAATGAATACATCAAAGATACATCTGTTACTTATGCATGTTTGATGTCATAGGCAGGCTTTAGACACTCACTGCCCCGAGTTACAGCATTTATTAGCATGTATAACTAGGTGGAAGATAAGCCGTGAATGATGACTTGGGTTTGGGAGAGAAGGTAAGTTATGGCTGGGATACTGTATTAGAACAGGGTTGCACTTAGTAGGCATGAAACAAGGAAAAACTGGTTGAAACTAAGGAAGAATGTTTAGCAACCTATCCAATGTGTGAATGTTAATTTGTATTTTACGTTGGAAAACCTTTTCTACCATTTGGGTCCACTGAACTCAATTCAATCGCCCCCAAACTGGTCCCCTTGGTTAGATCTTCTATGTGCTTTTATGCTATCATATGACTTGGTTGATTCCAAAAAGTGCATTCAAAGGGATTTTGAAAAGGGGTCAAATGGAGTCTGACATGTATAGGAAGTGTGTGTTCTACTTTTCACCAGTGCACTTTGTAGGGAATAAGATGCCATTTTGGACGCAGACTGTGTAACCAGCACCGTCTCTGCTACAAATCGTCAATAGCATGTCTATAGATAAGGATTCCCATGTAGTCAGTTTAGTGTTATTGTCCCTTAAGCTGTATAACAGTCAGCACTGTGAGTAATAACGACATGGTTAATGTCCTAAATGGCACCCTATTCCCTATGTTTTGCACTTCTTTTGAACAGGGCCTGTAGGGTGCTGTGGCTGTGAATGATTTGCTGTATAATTATGCTGAAGTAATAAATGCATAAAATTATAAATTGTATTCATGAATGGTTTTATAACTGTGAAAAGCTCTGTGGCGTTGGAATAATAAATACCTCAACAGAGATTAATGGGTTTGTTGCTTTTTTAAAGTTACAGTTTTTCTGAATTGCTAAAACACTAAACCCCATTCTCTGAACCAAATGCTCAGTGGCCTAAACCCATTTGTCGAATCAATCACTATTTTTGCCAAACTCTAAACACATTCTCACCTACTAAAACACATTTCGCACTGTGATGCACGTGTGTTACAAAATGGTAAACACAGGCGGCAAAAGTTAAACACAACTACAACACAGTTGTCATCGTTTACACACAACCACTCCAAATTGTTCACACTTGTTTCTAATGATGTGATCAAACCAATTGTACAGAATATAAGCAAGTTCAGAGTGCACAGGTGGCACAGGTGTGTTGAATTTTGATACCAACAACGGATGGAAACAATCTGAGAGGCAGAGGAGGAAGAGTACGTGTAAGAGGTGGTGGACGAGGAGGAAGAGTACGAGGACGAGGAAGAGCAAGACCAAGAACAGTCGTTTCAGAAGAAATTCGAGCAACTGTGATAGACCATGTTGTTGTTCATGGAATGACAATGAGGGAAGCAGGACAAAGAGGACATCCCAATTTGAGCAGATTTTCTGTGGCCACCATTCTGCCTCAGCATCACGTCTTTGTGCTGGTTCCGGCCAGAGGACTTCGTCCATATCACAGGCAACGTTGTCCCTTGCCAGGCAACGGGGGAAAAACCCTCTGGTGTGCTGGATCCAGCCTTGACAACACTCCACACCTATGTCACCACAGGCCAAAGTTTACTGTATACATTTGATTCAGTACATCACTTTGTCAATAGAAAGGAGACTGGGGAAAATAAGAATAATTTTCTTACCATACAATATTTTACATATAGAAGTAATGTCCATTACTATTTTTACTGTATGTATACGTTTGTAAGTGCATTTTCCCTTTTTTGTAGAATTGCAAGACTACCACAGGAAGGCCTGCTATGTTCTCCCAACAGCAAGAGGCTCTCATTGTTGATATGGTCCTTCAAAACAATGCCATCCGACTGCGTGAAATACAGCAAAGAGTTGTTGAACACAATGTAAACTTTGAAGGAATCAACAGTGTCAGTCTACCATTGACCGTGTCCTCCAGCGCAACATGGTACGCATGAAGCAAGTGTACAGAGTACCCTTTGAGCACAACTCAGAAAGGGTAAAAGATCTACGATTTCAATATGTGCAAGGAAGTGTACACTCAGACACTTTCAGCGCTGATGCTTACAGTACAATGCTATGCTACTAGCCTACTGTTACTGTAAACTGCACTATATTGTAGTGTATGTAAATCAGGAGTGCATACAAATGCACTATTGCAGAAGTCTGTCTTTCTGTATCACTTACTAAACTACTTATTTATCTATTTTTATATATATGGAATTGGATTCCATGGAAAGGCCCCATGAATACATTTTTGTAGATGAAGCAGGGTTCAATCTGGCGAAGAGGAGAAGGAGAGGCAGGAACATAATTGGCCAACGTGCCATTGTGGAAGTCCCTGGCCAGCGTGGTGGCAATGTCACCCTTTGTGCAGCCAAAAGTAATTGTGGGGTTCTCCACCGTCATGCAACCCTGGGGCCATATAACATTGAACATCTTCTTACATTTCTGGGGGATCTTCGGGATGTTTTGTTTGAGCGTGAGCAGCAGGATCATCAGCAGGCAGTGCATCCTGTCTATGTCGTGGTTTGGGACAATCTCAGCTTTCACTGTGGTGTCCGGATACGCGAGTGGTTCAACATCAACCAGCGATTCATAAATGTTTGCCTTCTACCTTACAGCCCTTTCCTCAACCCAATAGAATAGTTTTTCTCTGCGTGGCGGTGGAAGGTCTATGACCGAAAGCCATATACCAGGGAAAATATCTTACAGGCAATGGAATTGGCATGTGGTGACATAGGTGTGGAGTGTTGTCAAGACTGGATCCGGCACACCAGAGGGATTTTCCCCTGTTGCCTGGCAAGGGACAACGTTGCCTGTGATATGGATGAAGTCCTCTGGCCGGAACCAGCACAAAGACGTGATGCTGAGGCAGAATGAATCTCTCATTGACTTTGATTTCGCAGTTGCACAACATTTCTGAGTGTACTGTAATGTGCTTTTCATTTAGAGTTTTCTTTGTTCTTTGGGCTTTTGCAGTTGGACTACTGTATTTTTATGCAAGTGCTGAATATACAGATATTCAATACTGTATTACTTGCAGTACTTACAGTATACAATATATTCACTGTACTAA
This sequence comes from Coregonus clupeaformis, assembly GCF_020615455.1. Classification (NCBI taxonomy): domain Eukaryota; kingdom Metazoa; phylum Chordata; class Actinopteri; order Salmoniformes; family Salmonidae; genus Coregonus; species Coregonus clupeaformis. Next base: position 487,261 of record NC_059222.1, read on the forward strand.
GTTGTGATTACTATACTTTTTGTTTTAATTACTACATGTGTTTACTATATACAATTTAAAAAAATCTGTAACTACATGCCCTGGACGCTGTGTTCTCCATTTTTTTATGTAGTGTCTAATGAACGCTCTGTAGTGTTTATATATTGACTGGCTGTGTCTATGATCTGAAAGCATTGTTTGATTTTGAGCACAGATTAAATGGTTTTGAGGCGATTGTTTGATTTTGCCAGAAGAGTCAGGGGTTTTGTGAATGTAGTTTGAAGATTTGGTTTTGTGTTTAAAGTTTTGAGAAAATGGGTGAAGGTTTCAAGAAATGTGTCTTAGCAATGGAGAAAAACTGTAATCAACCAAGAAGCATGTTTTATATGTATATGGGTATACACTGAGTGTACAAAACATTAGGAACAATAAATAACATAGAGAGCATACAGGACAGTGAGGCAACAAAGAGGCCATCACTCCACTGGCTATAAATCACAGGCCTAAAGGACAACTTTTAAATCCAAGACACCAAGATCTGAGAATATTTAAGAGGCCCTGGAGAGAGAGAGAGAGAGAGAGAGAGAGAGAGAGAGAGAGAGAGAGAGAGAGAGAGAGAGAGAGAGAGAGAGAGAGAGAGAGAGAGAGAGAGAGAGAGAGAGAAAGACTGAGAGAGACAGACAGACAGAGAGAGAGAGCGAGAGACAGACAGACAGACAGACAGACAGACAGACAGACAGACAGACAGACAGACACAGACAGACAAAGACTCAGAGAGCAAGAGAGAGAGAGGGAGAGATGGTTAAAGAGAGAGAGAAAGGTGAGTTAGCTGAGCCATGGAAGTCTTCATGGATCTTCCTCTGTAGATGAAGGGTGACAAGGTGAGAAAGTGCAAGAGATCCACCTACCCTCCCACAACACCCCCCATCACCCACCCCTCACCTCACACTTTGGAACACTGCATGCGTAACACCCAGTTCCTTGCCCCCTTTCTTCCACAAAGCTCACTCAATCTGGTACAGCAGCTGGTTATTTTAGCCAACTGCAGGCTAACTACACTGCATTTTGCCTCTGTGTCCACTGTAGGCGATGGTTGCACTGTGAAGACAGAAAACTCAGCAACTGGGGAGCAGGTGGAACCTCCTGGAGCCAGAATTGAGGATCTCATAGAGTAAGAGAGCTGGCTGTTTCCTTTCATCATGCGTGTGTGTTATTGTATGTTGTCAAGAGGAGTTCCTGCCTCTATTTTGGTCCTTTCCCCTCTCATGAGCACATTATTGTTTACTGGAAGTGTTGTTGCCATGTGCTCCGCAGGTGTAGAATCAGGATTGGGTAAGCATTTGATCAGTGCACTACCACACTGTTGGGGATTTCAAAGCACCAGTAGGCTATTTGGATAGCATTAGATTTTATTTTGTGGTTAAACACCACTCCAGCTACAAGGTCTAAAGTGAATGCAAATGCTTTGAAGGACTAATTTTTAATAAAGAGCCTTTGTGGTTCTTGCTGTTGAACTGTTCTTTATGATTTACAGTATGTGTTGACTGTTATCTGCGATGAGGAAGTGAAGAGATCATGTGGATCCTGTTTTTTCTGTGTTAACTACTATCAGTCAAAGAGGATGTCTCAAGTTCAAACAAAACCTGGAGTGCTGATCTAGGATCAGCTTTAAGTACAGGCCCTGGTTCTATTGCTGGGGCAGCAGGTAGCTTAGTGGTTAAGAGCGTTGTGCCAGTAACCAAAAGGTCGCTGGTTCTAATCCCCAAGCCGACTAGGTGAAAAATCTGTCGATGTGCCCTTGAGCAAGGCACTTAACCCTAATTGCTCATGTAAGTCGCTCTGGATAAGAGCGTCTGCTAAAAATGACAAAAAAATTTAAATATACATATAGGAGTAGGATGATTATCCCTAGACACTGATCTAAGGTCAGATTTACTTCCCTCAACCCTGTATGGTTAAGGTTAATATTTGGGGAAGGAAAGCTGATCCTAGATCTGTGACTAAGGGAAACGTCTTCTCGGAGCCCCCTTGTATGACCTCACGTCTTTGGCAGATGTTTTTTGTAAACAGATGCTCTGTGTCTCCTGGTTTCTTTTGTCTCGCTGATGGTTTTCTTGGGACTGATCTTGTTAGGGACAAATACTTTTACAGGCAAACGTGTCCTTGCATTTTAATAGTTAATCACGCTTTATTTTGAGAAATTAGTAGAGTGAACTCTTTCCAAAAAGAGTGCCTGTGTCGAGTTTGTTGGTTCACTTTCACATGCCAAACGTGCATGCTCACACACACACACGCACACACACACACACACACTGTCATTCACTGTGATTCAGCAAAAGCAGAGTGATGCCCTGCAGGATTGATAATCTAGCTGTCTGTAGAAGGGAAGCCTCTTAAAAGGCTGCCGATAGCGATGTGGAACTGATCTGTAAAGCCTTCTGTGCCTCTGTGGAGTATCCTGAGTGGCCCCTGGTGCTGGATCCTGACATGGCTGATAGATACTGTATGCCCAAGGCCTTATTGCTTTAGAAGCATCTTTGACATGAACCCCCTTCCCCTTTCACAACTACTCAATGCTGATAACAAATAGAGAAGGCATCGTATGTCTGCATGGGAGGGCTAAGCCTTATAGTAATAAGGTCCTAAGAGAGACAATTAATGTGCTATACTGTTGGCGAGTGTGTGTGTCTGTCTGGCAGTCTGTGTGTGCGTGCGTGTGTGCGCAAATGTGTTTCTATCAAAACTCCTCAACCTGACATGTTATGATGTGTGTATGATGTGTATGCATCCGTCCAGGTAAGCAGGACGTCAGGAAATGACGTCAAAACCGGCCACAAGTAAGCTTGGGTGTTGCTAGGGCGTTGTGGACGGGAATGGCGGATGGCGTAAACTGCAAGCTCCGGCTCTGCTAGGCACTTGTTTAAATTTTTGTTTGTTATTATCCTATCCCAAACCTTAACCCTTAACTTAACCATTCCGAATGAATGCCTAAACTTAACCATTGAAATGTGACGTTTATGAACAAGAGTTTGGACGTCTGATTCTGCAGTGAGAGACTGTGAGAGCTTGTTGGGGGTATAGTAGATGGGCACCCTGATGAGGTGACAGTAGCGGGGCTTGCACAATCCTCTGCTACTCCTCTGATTCACCAGTTAGTCATCACCGCTTGGTATGGCAACTGCTTGGCATCCGACCTCAAGGCGCTACAGAGGGTAGTCCGTACGGCCCAGTACATCACTGAGGCCGAGCTCCCTGTTATCCAGGACCTCTGTACCAGGAGGTGTCAAAGGCCCTAAAAATTGTTGAAGACTCCAGCCACCCCAGTCATAGACGGTTCTCTCTGCTACCACACGGCAAGCGGTACCGATGCATCAATTCTGGAACCAACAGGACCCTGAACAGCTTCTACCCTCAAGCCATAAGACTGCTAAATAGTTTGTTAAATTGTTGCTGACAGGTGTATACATTTGAGCACACCGCCATGCAATCTCCATAGACAAACATTGGCAGTAGAATGGCCTTACTGAAGAGCTCAGTGACTTTCAACGTGGGACCGTCATAGGATGCCACCTTTCCAAGAAGTCAGTTCGTCAAATTTCTGCCCTGCTAGAGCTGCCACAGTCAACTGTTAGTGCTGTTATTGTGAAGTGGAAACATCTAGGAGAAACAACGGCTCAGCCATGAAGTGGTAGGCCACACAAGCTCAAAGAACGGGACTGCCGAGTGCTGAAGCGCGTAGTGCGTAGTGCGTAAAAATCGTCTGTCCTCGGTCACAACACTCACTACCGAGTTCCAAACTACCTCTGGAAGCAACATCAGCACAATAACTGTTCGTGGGAAGCTTCATGAAATGGGTTTCCATGGCAGAGCAGGCGTACACAAGCCTAAGATCACCATGTGCAATTCCAAGCGTCGGGTGGAGTGGTGTAAAGCTCACCGCCATTGGACTCTGGAGCAGTGGAAACTCGTTCTCTGGAGTGATGAATCACACTTCACCATCTGGTAGTCTGACGGACGAATCAGGGTTTGGCGGATGCCAGGAGAACGCTACCTGCCCGAATGCATAGTGCCAACTGTAAAGTTTGGTGGAGGAGGAATAATGGTCTGGGGCTGTTTTTCGTAGTTCTGGCTAGGCCCCTTAGTTCCAGTGAAGGGAAATCTTAAAGCTACAGCATGTAATGACATTTTAGACGATTATGTGCTTCTAACTTTGTGGCAACAGTTTGGGGAAGGCCCTTTCCTGTTTCAGCATGACAATGCCCCTGTGCACAAAGCGAGGTCCATACAGAAATGGTTTGTCAAGATCGGTGTGGAAGAACTTGACTGGCCTGCACAGAGCCCTGACCTCAACCCCATCAAACACCTTCGGGATAAATTGGAACGCCGACTGCGAGCCAGGCCTAATCACCCAACATCAGTGCCCGACCTCACTAATGCTCTTGTGGCTGAATGGAAGCAAGTACCCGCAGCAATGTTCCAACATCTAGTGGAAAGCCTTCCCAGAAGAGTGGAGGTGGTTATAGCAGCAAAGGGGGGACCAACTCCATAATAATGCCCATGATTTTGGAATGAGATGTTCGACGAGCAGGTGTCCACATACTTTTGGTCATGTAGTGTATCCATCTCCATTACCTCAGACCCCTGCACATCGACTTGGTACTGGTACCCCATGTATATAGCCAAGTTATCGTTACTCATTGTTTATTTATAGGTTGTGTTATTATTTCTCTTTTTTTCTCTCTGCATTGTTAGTCTACACCTGTTATTTACGAAGCCTGTGACAAATAACATTTGATTTGACACATACACACACACACACACACACACACACACACACACACACACACACACACACACACACACACACACACACAATGCCTTCAGAAAGTATTCACACCCCTTGACTTTTTCCACATTTTGTAGCGTTACAGCCTGAATTTTAAATGGATTAAATTGAGATGTTTTGTCACTGGCCTATACACAATACCTCATGTCAAAGTGGAATTATGTTTTAAGAAATGTTTATAAATTAATTAAAAATGAAAAGCTGAAATGTCTTGAGTCAATAAGTATTCAACCCATTTTGTTATGGCAAGCCTAAATAAGTTTAGGAGTAAACATTTGCTTAACAAGTCACATAAATAGTGTTTAATGTGATTTTTGAGTGACTGCCTCATCTCTGTACCCAACACATACAATTATCTGTAAGGTCCCTCAGTCGAGCAGTGAATTTCAAACACAGATTCAAACACAAAGACCAGGGAGGTTTCCCAATGCCTCACAAAGGGCACCGATTGGTAGATGGGTAAAAAAAAAAGCACACATTGAATATCCCTTTGAGCATGGTGAAGTTATTAATTTCACTTTGGATGGTGTATCAATACACCCAGTCACTACAAAGATACAGGCGTCCTTCCTAACTCGGTTGCCGGAGAGGAAGGAAACCGATCAGAGATTTCACCATGAGGCCTATGGTAACTTTTAAAAAGTTACAGCCTTTAATAACTTGACTGATTTCCTTATATGAACTGTAAATCATTAAAATCTTGAAATTGTTGCATGTTGCGTTTATATTTTTGTTCAGTATATGTAAATTAGATATTTATTTATTTCATTTTTCATTATATTTGCAAAAGATTCTTCAAAGTTTTCACTTTGTCATTATGGGGTATTGTGTGTAGATGGGTGAGATTTGTATTTATATAATCAATTTTGAATTCAGGTTATAATACAACAAAATGTGGAATAAGTCGAGGGGGATGAATACTTTCTGAAGGCACTGTACATAATGATCCATAATCACCACAACAGTAATGAAGTTAGTCATTTTAAACAAAGACTAAGATCTACAATCAACAACGGGGCTGACATACACTGACACCTATTAGTGCTCCCGTGACACTGGCTTTCCAGTTTTTTTCAATCACTTTGGCACATTTGTCAGATGTAAGTGGTACATTTTCAAAACTGTAAGTACAAAACTCTAAACTGGTATCACTTGTAATGCGCCCTATCTTATTTTCAGAACCTTTGTTTGTGCATTCATTGGGGTTTACACATCTTTCACTCCTGAGTCATTCATTCAAACTCTAAGTTTTCCGTGAAATACCATGAGAACATTTAGTTTAGTCACCAATACATCTAATAATGATAGGCTCACCATTTAGTCATTTTAACTGCCAGTTCCATTCCTAAACAATGTCAAGAGTGCAGGACCTTCAGTCATTTCAAGGGGCCATTACGATGCAATAAAATATTGTTTTATTTAATCCAATAGCAAATAATAAAAATGACGCATTTCCAAACTGTTCTTTTTGAAGTGTTGAATAGAAAGAATAAGTAGATGGTAAATAAATGTTGCTTGAATCTCAAAACAATTAACACGCAGCCCCAAACTGAAGCGCGTTGGCTAAAATGACACTATGCATTAAGACTCTCAAAACATTAAATACATGACACAAAATCAACTACCTCCATCAAAACATACAACTTGTTATCTAATGAGAAGTTATTTCAATCAATCTTTACACAATGGCCCAGTAAATACTAACTACAACTATCAATATACCCTAACATGGTTAACCCCCTTGTATATGTCTGTACCATTTGTTAATACTATAATTATAGTATGCACCATAAAAGACAAGTAAACATATTACCAAAGCATGGGCTGTATTCTTTTTTCGTAAAATTAGAAAACAAAGTACAAAAATATGCAGTTTTATAGCTAATCTCATGCTATTCTGAACATTTTGTCATGAGGCTGAGAGAAAATGTTGCTGTTTTAAAACTAATTTCCTTCAATTCTACACATTTTGCCTTGGGGCAAAGAGAAAAATGTGCAATTTTATAGCTCATCTCATGCTATTCTACCTATTTTGCCATGAGGGTGAGAGAAAATGTAGCATTTTTAAAGCTAATTAAAGCAAAAAAACACCTTATAGTTGAAGACTATTCTTTGAGTCAAACAAGTGCATTGAAATTATACAGTGCCTTCGGAAAGTATTCAGATCCCCTTGACTTTTATCACATTTTGTTACGTTACAGCTTTATTCTAAAATTGATTACATTTGTTTTTTTCCTCATCAATCTACACACAATACCCCATAATGACAAAGCAAAAACCGTTTTTTAGAGATGTTTGCTAATTTATAAAAAATAGAAAAACTGAAATATTAAATTTACGTAAGTATTCAGACCCTTTACTCAGTACTTTGTTGAAGCACCTTTGGCAGCGATTACAGCATCGAGTCTTCTTGGGTATGATGCTACAAGCTTGGCACACCTGTATTTGGAGAGTTTCTCCCATTCTTCTCTGCAGATCCTCTCAAGCTCTGTCAGGTTGGATGGGGAGCGTTGCTGCACAGCTATTTTCAGGACTCTCCAAATATGTCCGATCGGGTTCAATTCCGGGCTCTGGCTGGGCCACTCAAGGACATTCAGAGACTTGTCCCGAAGCCACTCCTGCATTGTCTTGGCTGTGTGCTTAGGGTCGTTGTCCTGTTGGAAGGTGAACCTTCGCCCCAGTCTGAGGTCCTGAGCGCTCTGGAGCAGGTTTTCATCAAGGATCTCTCTATACTTTTCTCCGTTCATCTTTCCCTCAATCCTGACTAGTCACCCAGTCCCTGCCGCTAAAAAACATCCCCACAGCATGATGCTGCCACCAACATGCTTCACCGTAGGGATGGTGCCAGGTTTCCTCCAGACGTGACGCTTGGCATTCAGGCCAAAGAGTTCAATCTTGGTTTCATCAGACCAGAGAATATTGTTTCTCATGGTCTGAGAGTCTTTCGGTGCCTTTTGGCAAACTCCAAGTGGGCTGTCATGTGCCTTTTACTGAGGAGTGGCTTCCGTCTGGCCACTCTACCATAAATGCTTGATTGGTGGAGTGCTGCAGAGATGGTTGTCCTTCTGGTAGGTTCTCCCATCTCCACAGAGGAACTCTAGAGCTCTGTCACCTCCCTGACCAAGGCCCTTCTCCCCCGATTGCTCAGTTTGGCCGGGGGGCCAGCTCCAGGAAGAGTCTTGATGGTTCCAAACTTCTTCCATTTAAGAATGATGGAGGCCAATGTGTTCTTGGGGAACTTCAATGCTGCAGACATTTTTTGGTACCCTTCTTCAAATCTGTGCCTCGACACAATCCTCTCTCGGAGCTCTAAGGACAATTATTTCGACCTCATTTGTTTTTTTCTCTGACATGCACTGTCAACTGTGGGACCTTTGTTTCTGTTTTTTAATTTTTATACATTTACAAACATTTCTAAAAATCTGTTTTCTCTATGTCATTATGGCGTATTGTGTGTAGATTGCTGAGGATTTGTTTTTATTTAATCCATTTTAGAATAAGGCTGTAACGTAACAAAATGTGGATAAAGTCAAGGGGTCTGAAAACATTCTGACGGCACTGTAGCTCATATCATGGTATTCTACACATTTTTCCATGAGGCTGAGAGAAAATGTTGCATTTTTAAAGTTAATGAAAGCTCAAATATGGGTGTGTTGACTGTGAGAAAGGCACTGGATTATGAGTTGTCTTGTTTGTTAAATGAACAAATGAAATAGGCAATGGCATGGTGCAAATAGCCATAGAAGCACAGTGACATTTGCGTCGATGCAGCCATATTCGTGGCTTATTGGGGGTGTGGCTTTCAGTTAGTTCTTTTTGGCAACCCATCCCGTGAGAGTGAATGTCCTTCCAGGTCATCTGTTCTGTTATATTTAATCAAATCTGGCTAACCCAGTGCACCACTTGCTATGAATTCTATCTGATGGCCTTTGCATGTTTATGTCAAAAGACAAATAGTGTCCTGCTTGGAACAAGTAAAGAGCATAAAACAAATATTAACTGTATATATATATTTATTTGTTTTTTTTGCTGAATCTGAGTGGGTGGGCCTGGCCCACCCGTGCCTACACCCCTGTTAAGTGATAGCTAATTGTATTGTTAACAAATGACATTAAAATCATATCAAAAGTAAAGTGAATATTGTATTTTGAAAAGCAGATACTTGTATTGAATATGTATCCAAATTTAAAGAGTGATTTGGTGCAGTGAACAAGTGACTTTGTAAATCTGTTTGTTGCTCTCAGTCAATTCAAAATGTGCTTAGAGTTTGGAAATATGAGCCATTTTGATGATCTGTTTCAATGTTTTGCTTAAAGTGGTGAAAATGTACCACATACTTGTGAAAATTGCACTAAAGTTATTTAAAAAACGGTATTATGATTAGTATAATTGGGTGTTCTCAGTGCCACTTAGTAAGTATGAAAAAAAAGTATGAAAACGTATGCCCTCACTACTGTAATTCGCTCTGGATAAGAGTGTCTGCTAAATGACTAAAATGTCAATGTAAATCTAAGGCTGGGTGATCTATGAGGTGCAGTTCAGTATAAGGACACTAGAGGGCAGTGTTGTTGGTGGTTTTGAATGGGGAGCTGGTTGTTCAGGAGACCGCTATGATCTTAATTCTATACACTCGGAACCGTATACGGGTTGAAAATGGCAGAAATTGGACTGTAGTGACTGTACAGTAACATGCTACACATGACGTCAGAGCTCTGGCTCTGCGCTTCACAGCGCTGTATGGGTTTTAACTAACAGCTGAACTTGAGTACCTCGCACGACAAGAAGTTGCCCCCATCCCTCCCGCTAATTACGCAACTTTTGCAAATGTTTTGTTGTCTGAGTAAGAGAAATGCTGTAAGTTAAGAGGACTCTATGTATTTTGAAAGATGAGATGTTGAGGATTACAATAAATACTGCTCTGATGTCGTACAAGCAAGTCAAACACCCGTGAGTCCAAATGTGCACTTCATAAAACTCATGTCATAAAACTCAGTGTCAACGTTTTTGATCATTATGTTTTATGTACAGTTACAAAATGACATGGCATCATACCCTGGGTTGTTTTGAACAGAATGAGCCTTTGTTTGTCTATAGTGAAGAACATTTGCTGCGGAATGCACTCATGACTCCTTTCTATGTGCACCAAAATTATGATCGGTTTCCCTGAATTGCATTGTGAAAGCCTAACACTGTAATATTGTATTTTATAACTTAGCTAGTCATTTTCGCAATATACCAGGCTTTCAAATGATGCCCACCTGACTCAGATTGCGATTTATAATGGACCGTTTTTGGATTGCGTAACCAACAACAGCAATTGTGTGATGTGGGATGCAGGGTTGTGTTCCAAACAAAACAACTACAAGTGTGCTTGCACTAGTTCCCCAACGGCACAGCTAGGAGAGCAACAAAAAAACGTATAGTTGAAGACTCTTCTTTGAGTCATAAAAGTGCATTGAAATTACTTAGGAACTGTGCACACGTTGAACTGAACTGTAATGTCCTCACCTTTGGTCTAATAATTTCCCCATAATCTCCAAACTGTTCCCTTTCAATTGCTACCATGGTTATGCATATGCTTTTAATATTTATTCTGTAAGAAACATGACAATTTAGCCCTATCCATATAGGCCAATTCGTACAAGTGTAATTAAAGAGGGGTTGGATGGATGGTAGTTCTTTGTACTGTTATCTAGGTTTATGTTCTACACATTACTTGGAGTTCATATTGATTAGTGCAGAAGATTTTACAACGAAAAAGATCTAACACCGTTTTTCTGGCATGTGATGGTTGCAGGCACTCGCATGTCTATCCCATACATTCCTAATTGTTCAAACTTCACAAGCCAATGACATATATTTCAATGTGAAGGAGTTGCAATCCGTTTTTGCTTTGTTCCTTGCTTTGTTAAACGCAATGAAAACGAGACGAGGACAAAAGAAAGCAGCAACGCCAAAACAAGCTACGAACGCTACAAACACTGAAACTCCCACAGCCACAATGCCTAATATTACACAGGAGAGTGCAACGGTATCACCTGATGAGCTTCCAGCTTATTTAGAAAAACTCAGTTTACGACTGATATCGGATCTTTCAGTCTCACTCACAACCCTGGTGAAAGATGTGGTGGATGCGGTCTCCTATCTTTACCACACTGGCTGGAAGACTAAGTACTATCCAGGAGCAAGGTATGAAAGTAACAGAGTTGGAGAATGGCTTGTCTGTTTACAGTGACCACGTTTACATGCACACCAATATCCCGTTATTATTCGGATACTTTATTATGTTTTTAAATTGATGCATATAAACATCATATCCCGTTTACAATAACCAGAAAAAGCTTGTATCCCGGTTATGAGAAACCCAGATAAGATGCCTGCTGATATAAGACTGGATACTGTGGCATGTAAACATCTTTTCCCGTTTACTGTTGTTTTTGCGGTCTGGCGCAGGCTCGGTTTCGCATATCGTGGGTGTTGTGTGATGATATTTTAATCTGATTGTCAAACAAATCACTTAAAAAAGTAGGCTACCTGCGCAGTTCGATCAACCATAATAATTCCATAATAATTTAGCGTACTATAATTCATTTGCTCTAATTTAAATTAAGTTTCTGCTTATAATTTCCGACATTTGGTAGGCCATTTGTTTGTCAACTGTAGTTTGATACATGCAGCTTCTCTTCTGTCATAACTTGTTGCCCCAGAAGTCTAAATAAAGAAGTGCTCACCAGAATAATGTCTTACATCGATCCAGTAAAGTTGTCTGATACGTTTAGCAACCGGGGAGAAAACGCAATAACTCCAAAACAGTGGAAAGATTGGTTTTGTACAAGATGTCAAAATTTCATCATTTTGACCGGTTTTAAGGAAATGAAAAGCTGAGAAAACAAAGAAACACGTTTCTGATAAGACTTCAGTTCATCTTCAGTTCATTTTGGGTGCATATTTAATTTGGTTGAAATACTGTCTGCTTGCATAACGGTGTCAAAACACATTACACACACATTTGCATTTTCACAAGAGATGCTGAAAGAAATAAATCATATTTCTCCACTCCTGTTCCTGAGACAAAATTAACATTTGTTGTATAATTTCACTGCAAGAAATTGATAATTCTGCAGGAGTTCATATTATACTACGCTACATGCGAGGTTTTAGGCCTACAGTCAGTGTCCATATTTCAGTTATTATTCCATTTAACCCATATGAACTTAAATGAGGAATATTTTGTTTATTCATATATACAGGGATACATGAGCGGGATTTCAATGGTGCATGTAAACAGCTTATCCCGAATAAGACCTTAAGCGGGAAATTAGCTACTCTCCGGAATACTGTGCGCATGTAAACTTGGTCAGTGACCGAATTGTTAAGCTAGAAAAAGGCAATTAAATAATCAAAACAGAAAATTAACTATGGAAAAAGAGAGAGTGGACATGGTGGAGAATTATTCTCACTCGCTGCAAATGTAACAGAAAAATCTGAAGGACCGAATCCGATTAAGTTTATCGCTGGCTTTTTCGAGGAGGTCCTGGGTAAATAATTATTAGACATTCCCATGGTCTTGGAAATGGGCTCACCACCTAGGCTGGGAACTCACTGGAGCAGGCAGACTCCCTTAATCGTGCCTTTCCATTACTTTCAAGATAAGGAGCGCACCATGCAGAAAGGGAGAAAGCATCTAGAACACAGAGGGGAAAAAAGGTGCGCTTCTACTCTGATCTGAGCTCGAGTGTGTCAAAGAAATGGGCTGCCTTCAACGAGGTGAAATCACAGCTATACAAGAGGCATTTAAAGTTCGGACTGACTTTTCCTGCCGGGCTGTGGATGGAGTAGGACAGGAAAACACACTCCTTCAACTCCCCAGCAGACGCCCAGAGCTTCATTGACCACCAGCTCGAGCCAGTGTGATTGTAAGTCTCCATAGCACCGTATATATGGCCAACAGCTTATAACCTTCAGTAATGAACATAACAATTCACAGGCTTGAAAAGGCCTGTATATCGTTAAAATGCCCTACCTACTACTGCTCTTAGGCTATTCTTCATGAATACCCTTAACCACTTACGATCATGACTATGGAGCTACCAATGACTGTCTATGCAGGCATATTAAAGGCTATGCCTATCTAAGCTCCTTGATTTTGTGACTTGAGCCTACAAGTCTATATAATTATACAATGACACGCTGAAGGATGGTCATATCTGTTTGCTCTCTTTTCTTTTCTTTTTTTATCTTTTAGTTTGTTACTATTTATTTTTGTGTCCTAACATGCTTTATGTTGATATCTTTTACTTTGATGGTTGTGGTAGGGATAACCTACTGTTGGAGGAGGGAAGGGGTGGATGTCGCAGTGGTCGGGGGGAATGAGTGGATGTCAAGGGGGTGGGGGAAAGGGGGGGCATCGGTGGATGTCGAGGTGGGAAGGGAGGGGGAATGGGTGGATGTCGAGGGCATGGGTGGATGTCAAGGGGGGGAAGGGGGGGGGGGGGATGTCAAGGGGGGAAGGGAGGGGGGGATGGGTGGATGTCCAGGGGGGAGGGGGATTGGGAATATTTCCTCAAAAGAATCAGACATGCCTTTTTCATTTTATTTTCCTTCATCTTTTTGGTAACATGAGATATACTGTATATGAATAGCAATATTAGCAACTTAGGTAACCTGGTGTCTTGGAATGTGAAAGTCTCAACCATCCAGTTAAAAGGAATAAGGTTCTCACCCATCTCATGCACATGAAAGCAGGAATAGCCTTCTTACAAGAAACCCACCTAAAAATGTTAATAGAAATAGGATTCTTAAAGATTGGGTGGGTCAGCTTTATCATTACATTTCAATGGTGAAGCACGAGGTGTTGCAATTTTGATTGATAAAAACCATTTTGTTACATCAGAAACCATTGTCTACCCAAATGGTCGCTATGTTTACACAATAGTTATTTTATACAAGCAACAGTTCCGGAAACACAATGGCGTCGCCAGACATGGCAGCTCTGCTTCTAGCTCCTAAGCAACTTATTTCATACATTATTAGCCCAGAACGTTTTTTATGTTATTACATACAGCCGGAAATAACTTTTGGATATCAGAGCGGCGGTAACTCACCAGCATTACGACCAGGAATACGATTTTCCCGAATTGGATCCTTTGTAGTACCCCCCAGGGCAATTTATCTTATCCCAGAGGCTGCTCCAAGATGCCGCCGGCGGAGAAGAGGTATTCGGAGTGGACTTCTAGTGGACACCATCCACCGCTTCCAAGTATATTACTCGCTAATGTTCAGTCTATGGACAATAAAGTAGATGAGCTCAGGGCGAGGATCTCCTTCCAGAGAGACATCAGGGACTGTAACATACTCTGTTTCACAGAATCATGGCTGTCTCTGGATATACTGTCCCCGACCATACAGCCAGCTGGGTTCTCAGTACATCGCGCAGACAGGAATAAAGAACTCTCCGGGAAGAAAGAAGGCAGTGGTATATGTTTCATGATTAACTACTCATGGTGTGATTGTTATAACATACAGAAACTCAAGTCCTTTTGTTCACCTGACCTAGAATACCTCACAATCAAATCCCGACTGTATTACCTCCCAAGAGAATTCTCTTCGGTTATAGTCACAGCCGTGTATGTTCCCCCTCAAGCCGATACCACGACGACCCTCAAGGAACTACACTTATTGTACCTGGGATTTTTTACAATGCAAATTTGAGGAAAATACTGCAGAAGTTCTATCAACACATTGACTGTACTCGACCACTGTTACTCCCCCTTCCTGGATGCCTACAAGGCCTTCCCCCGCCCTCCCTTCGGGAAATCAGATCACGACTCCATTTTGCTCCTCCCTTCCTATAGGCAGAAACTCAAACAGGAAGTACCCGTGTTAAGGTCTATTCAAAGCTGGTCTGACCACTCGGAATCCATGCTTCAAGATTGTTTTGATAACACGGACTGGGATCTGTTCCAGGTAGCCTCTGAGAATAACATTGGCATATAACGGACACGGTGACTGAGTTCATCAGGAAGTGTATAGGGAATGTTGTTCCCACTGTGACTATTAAAACCTACCCAAACCGGAAACCATGGATAGATGGCAGCATTCGCTCAAAACTAAAAGCGCGAACCACCGCATTTAACCATGACAAGGTGACTCGGGATATGGTCGAATACAAACAGTGTAGTTATTCCCTCCGTAAGGCAATCAAACAGGCAAAACGTCAGTACAGAGACAAAGTGGAGTCGCAATTCAACGGCTCAGACACAAGACGTATGTGGCAGGGTCTAAAGACAAAACCAGCGCCGTCACGGACACCGACGTCTTGCTCCCGGACAAACTAACCATCTTCTTCACCCGATTTGAGGATAACACGGTGCCACCGACGCGGCCCGCTCCCAAGGACTGTGGGCTCTCGTTCTCCATGGCCGGCGTGAGTAAGATAGTTAAGCGTGTTAACCCTCGCAAGGCTGCAAGCCCAGACGGCATCCCTAGCAGCGTCCTCAGAGGATGCGCAGACCAGCTGGCTGGAGTGTTTCCGGACATATTCAATCTCTTTCCTATCCCAGTCTGCTGTCCCAAATTGCTTCAAGATGTCCACCATTGTTCCTATACCCAAGAAAACAAAGGTAACTGAACTAAATGACTATCGCCCCGTAGCACTCACTTCTGTTATCGTGAAGTGCTTTGAGAGGCAAGTTAAGGATCATATCACCTCTACCTTACCACTAGACCCACTTCAATTTGCTTACCGCCCCAATAGATCCACAGACGATGCAATCGCCATCACACTGCACACTGCCCTATCCCATCTGGACCAGAAGAATACCTATGTAAGAATGCTGTTCATTGACTATAGCTCAGCCTTCAACACCATAGTACCCTCCAAGCTCATCATTAAGCTCGGGGCCCTGGGTCTGAACCCCGCCCTGTGCAACTGGGTCCTGGACTTCCTAACGGGCCGCCCCCAGGTGGTGAAAGTAGGAAATAACATCTCCACTTCGCTGATCCTCAACACATGGGGCCCCACAAGGGTGCATGCTCAGCCCCCTCCTGTACTCCCTGTTCACCCATGACTGCATGACTGTTTGCAGACGACACAACAGTAGTAGGCCTGATTACCAACAATGACGAGACAGCCTAGAGAGAGTAGGTGAGGGCCCTGAAGGAGCTGATCGTGGACTTCAGGAAACAGCAGAGGGAGCATGCCCCATCCACATCGACGGGACCGCAGTGGAGAAGGTGAAAAGCTTGAAGTTCCTCGGCATACACATCACTGACAATCTGAAAGAATGAAGAAATTTGGCTTGGCTCCTGAGACCCTCACAAACTTTTACAGATGTACAATTGAGACAATCCTGTTGGGCTATATCACCGCCTGGTATGGCAACTGTATCGCCCGCAACTGCAGGGCTCTCCAGAGGGTGTTGTGGTCTGTCCAACGCATCACCGGGGGCACACTGCCTGCCCTCCATTACACATACAGCACCTGATGTCACAGGAAGGGCAAAATGATCATCAAGGACATCAACCACCCGAGCCACGGCCTGTTCACCATCCAAAGAAAAAGCCATATCTCAGACTGCCCATCTTAATCTTTTATTTTTATTGGCCAGTCTGAGATATGGCTTTTTCTTTGCAACTCTGCCTAGAAGGTCAGCATCCCGGAGTCGCCTCTTCACTGTTGACGTTGATACTGGTGTTTTGCGGGTACTATTTAATGAAGCTACCAGTTGAGGACCTGTGAGGCGTCTGTTTCTCAAACTAGACAATCATGTATTTGTCCTCTTGCTCAGTTGTGCACCAGGGCCTCCCACTCCTCTTTCTATTCTGGTTAGAGCCAGTTTGCGCTGTTCTGTGAAGGACATAGTACACAGCGTTGTACGACATCTTCAGTTCCTTGGCAATTTCTCGCATGGAATAGCCTTAATTTCTCAGAACAAGAATAGACTGATGAGTTTCAGAATAAAGTTATTTGTTTCTGGCCATTTTGAGCCTGTAATCGAACCCACAATTGCTGATGCTCCAAATACTCAACTAGTCTCAAGAAGGCCAGTTTTATTGCTTCTTTAATCAGCACAACAGTTTTCAGCTGTGCTAACATAATTGCAAAAGGGCTTCCTAATGATCAATTAGCCTTTTAAATGTTTTATTTATTTATTTATTTATTTAACCTTTATTTAACCAGGTAAGCCAGTTGAGAACAAGTTCTCATTTACAACTGCGACCTGGCCAAGATAAAGCAAAGCAGTGCGATAAAAACAACAACAACACAGAGTTACATATGGGATAAACAAAACATACAGTCAATAACACAATAGAAAATCTATATACAGTGTGTGCAAATGTAGTAAGTTATGGAGGTAAGGCAATAAATAGGCCATAGTGCAAAATAATTACAATTTAGTATTAACACTGGAATGATAGATGTGCAGAAGATGATGTGCAAATAGAGATACTGGGGTGCAAATGAGCAAAATAAATAACAAAATGGGGATGAGGTAGTTGGGTGGGCTAATTACAGATGGGCTGTGTACAGGTGCAGTGATCGGTAAGCTGCTCTGACACCTGACACTTAAAGTTAGTGAAGGAGATAAGAGTCTCCAGCTTCAGAGATCTTTGCAGTTCGTTCCAGTCATTGGCAGCAGAGAACTGGAAGGAATGGCAGCCAAAGGAGGTGTTGGCTTTGGGGATGACCAGTGAGATATACAGTGAGGGAAAAAAGTATTTGATCCCCTGCTGATTTTGTACGTTTGCCCACTGACAAAGAAATGATCAGTCTATAATTTTAATGGTATGTTTATTTGAACAGTGAGAGACAGAATAACAACAACAAAATCCAGAAAAACGCATGTCAGAAATGTTATAAATTGATTTGCATTTTAATGAGGGAAATAAGTATTTGACCCCCTCTCAATCAGAAAGATTTCTGGCTCCCAGGTCTCTTTTATACAGGTAATGAGCTGAGATTAGGAGCACACTCTTAAAGGGAGTACTCCTAATCTCAGCTTGTTACTTGTATAAAAGACACCTGTCCACAGAAGCAATCAATCAATCAGATTCCAAACTCTCCACCATGGCCAAGACCAAAGAGCTCTCCAAGGATGTCAGGGACAAGATTGTAGACCTACACAAGGCTGGAACGGGCTACAAGAACGTCGCCAAGCAGCTTGATGAGAAGGTGACAACAGTTGGTGTGATTATTCGCAAATGGAAAAACACAAATTAACTGTCAATCTCCCTTGGCCTGGGGCTCCATGCACGATCTCACCTCGAGGAGTTGCAATGATCATGAGAACGGTGAGGAATCAGCCCAGAACTACACCGGAGGATCTTGTCAATGATCTCAAGGCAGCTGGGACCATAGTCACCAAGAAAACAATTGGTAACACACTACGCCGTGAAGGACTGAAATCCTGCAGCGCCCGCAAGGTCACCCTGCTCAAGAAAGCACATATACAGGGCCGTCTGAAGTTTGCCAATGAACATCTGAATGATTCAGAGGAGAACTGGGTGAAAGTGTTGTGGTCAGATGAGACCAAAATGGAGCTCTTTGGCATCAACTCAACTCGCTGTGTTTGGAGGAGGAGGAATGCTGCCTATGACCCCAAGAACACCATCCCCACCGTCAAACATGGAGGTGGAAACATTATGCTTTGGGGGTGTTTTTCTGCTAAGGGGACAGGACAACTTCACTGCATCAAAGGGACGATGGACAGGGCCATGTACTGTCAAATCTTGGGTGAGAACCTCCTTCCCTCAGCCAGGGCATTGAAAATGGGTCGTGGATGGGTATTCCAGCATGACAATGACCCAAAACAAATGGCAAAGGCAACAAAGGAGTGGCTCAAGAAGAAGCACATTAAGGTCCTGGAGTGGCCTAGCCAGTCTCCAGACCTTAATTCCATAGGAAATCTGTGGAGGGAGCTCAAGGTTCGAGTTGCCAAATGTCAGCCTCGAAACCTTAATGACTTGGAGAAGATCTGCAAAGAGGAGTGGAACAAAATCCCTCCTGAGATGTGTGCAAACCTGGTGGCCAACTACAAGAAACGTCTGACCTCTGTGATTGCCAACAAGTGTTTTTCCACCAAGTACTAAGTCATGTTTTGCAGAGGGGTCAAATACTTATTTCCCTCATTAAAATGCAAATCAATTTATAACATTTTTTACATGTGTTTTTCTGGATTTTTTTGTTATTCTGTCTCTCACTGTTCAAATAAACCTACCATTAAAATTATAGACTGATCATTTCTTTGTCAGTGGGCAAACGTACAAAATCAGCAGGGGATCAAATACTTTTTTCCCTCACTGTACCTGCTGGAGCGCATACTACGGGTGGGTGTTGCTATGGTGACCAATGATCTAAGATAAGGCAGGGATTTGCCTAGCAGTGATTTATAGATGACCTGGAGCCAGTGGGTTTGGCGACGAATATGTAGTGAGGGCCAGCTAATGAGAGCGTACAGGTCACAATGGTGGGTAGTATATGGGGCTTTGGTGACAAAACGGATAGACTACATCCAATTTGCTGAGTTGAGTGTTGGAGGCTATTTGATAAAGTTGGATTAGCAAACACAACGTGCCATTGGAACACAGGACTGATGGTTGCTGATAATGGGCCTCTGTACTCCTATGTAGATATTCCATAAAAAATCAGCCGTTTCCAGCTACAATAGCCATTTACAACATTAACAATGTCTACACTGTATTTCTGATCAATTGGATGTTATTTTAATGGACAAAAAATTTGCTTTTCTTTTAAAAACAAGGACATTTCTAAGTGACCCCAAACGGTTGAACGGTAGTGTATATATATATATACTTTTTTTTTAAGCTGCTGTTCTGCATACCTATCAATTTTTGTACCTTTGGGTGACCTTGTGATCAAATAAAATGTATTGGAAAATGTTTTTTTACGTTTTCCATAGGACCTTATAATCCCTAACACCCTTTAACCCAATTTCTTACTAGGTTGACCTATCTATTGATGCAAATTGTGCAGCCTGTTCACTCCATGTAAAATACCTTAATAAATTATGTTGCCAACCCACGCTAATCTGGATACCTGCTGGTCCTGTTGCTCAATGATTCATGCTCAAATTGAGTTAAGGAAAGAGCTTAGCCCTTATTTCATGGCCCTCTTTATGTCTCTGTGAAGAACTGACCTGATACCTAGCCATTCATGCAGACTACATTGTTGAATCAAGCCACTCCTATGACAGCTCTACACAGCCCATAGGACAACCTTTTGACAGCTTTATTACTACTGGGGACCATACTGTGGTCACCAAACTCCAGTTAGAAGTTGCCCTTTGACACAGATCTAGGATCAGCATATCCACGCTACATCCTAACCATTAGAGAAAAACAAAAAACTGTCTTTAGATCAGTGTCTAGGAGTAACGTCCTCCTACTCCATGAACTGCTGCATTTTCTCCCCATCTTTTCTTATCTCGCTGTATTAGAGTAGACATAGTAGGAGTCCTCTCGTCTTAACTCTTAACTTCTGTTTGGCAGCCACGTAAGATTTGCAGAAAACATTTTTCCTCTCCTTCACCCCCCACGGTAGACAAACCTGCTGCTTCTAATTCTCCAAAGTTATCAGAAAAGTCCATTTACAAATCCCATTCAGAAGCTCAATTGCCGGCAGTGGAGTCGAGTTCACAGAGATATAATTGCGCTCCCGAGACATTCGATTTAAATTCAGTCGCTTCAAAAAGAGATCATGGAAGGAAAATTGAGGTCATCTCTAGTTGACAGGCCTAATGGTGGCCTTTATATATCAGCTGTGAGGGAACGGATGGTCTGAGGGGAGGCTGATGCTGTATGTAACCGATGTGATTCGTTGATGACACACACACACACACTAGTGATGTGCGGGTCAGCTGTTTGTTTAACCGCACCCGCTCACAATTGTTAATAACCCATCCGCAACCGCCCGACTATATGTGATAAAGGGAAAATCTGAGGCCTGCACCCGACCCTAACCCCCAAATATAGAAAATGCGCTGTACTGTCAGAAACGCCAGAACCATTTTTTTCACAAGGGCTGCAGGATTCTTTTTTTCAAGGCTAATTTAGATAGGCCTATGTTTCTGCTTGTAATTTCCAACATTTTGGTAGGCTATTTGTTAATCAACTTGTCTATAATTAGGTACATTCAGCTTCTCTTCTGTCATTACTTGTTGCCCTAGAAGACCTGAGTCAAAATGTACATTTGGTGTGTCGAAGATCTTCCTAGATATTAGGCTACTGTTCTGGCCATCCCTTCTTTATATTTTCAACTCTCCATTTTGCAGCTTTTCTCTTATTGAAATAAACTCCAACATTGTCCTTTTTGCCTCAGTGAATCGACGTTAAGTTTTTCTGCCGAACGTATTTAGCAATTGTGGTGTATTTGGCGCACGTACAGTTATTCTCTTAAGCTTAGGCTTACGCACTAATGCCAGATAGAAATAATGAAAAATAAAAAAATTAATGTAGCCTATAGATATGAATTTATGGACTTTTAATGCATTGTTTTGTCTTTATAACGACGGGGACTGGGGGTTATGAGTCAACCCGCGCATCACTAACAGACAGACAGACAGACAGACAGACAGACAGACAGACAGACAGACAGACAGACAGACACAGACACGAGCTGGGGTCAATTTGAGTTGAAGGCAGTCAATTCAGGAAGTTAACTTAAACGATTCAATTGTTTGGTTTTTTAAGCATCTATTTTCAATGATATCTCAATAAACTAAGGAGTAGAAGATACGTTTTTCTATTTTAGAATTTTAAATTAAAATCACTTCTTGAATTGACTGCCTTCAATTCAAATTGTCACATACACGCACGTACACACTTGTGCACGCACACAAACACACCATCATGATGACAATAACCTCACTTGAGACCTGAAGCCTTGTTAACTCCAAGAGCTAATGTCTTTAGCTCAGCGGGCTATGACATTCTTGTGGTGTGCATTAAATCCTGTGACATGAAGCTATCAAGATAGAGGTGAACTGACAATGGTTTGGGCATTTCTTCATGCAACATGCCCACAATAAAAAATTGATTTCACCTTTAAAACTCCAATAGCATCTATTCTAAACAGTGTTTCATTGGCCCGGCTCCAGTTGCAGTGTGTTTGACTGCAGGCGAGGAGGCTAAGGGTTAATCTAGCTCTGTGTTCTCATCCCCCTTGGAGCCTGCAGGACTTCAGAGCAACACCTGCTCCAAACACACATGCGGAATAGAGAGAGATAGTCGCTGGTACCATAGCAGGATTTGTTTTCACTGTGAACAACTGTTTACTTGGTTGTGTAACAAGTGGCTGGGAATAACATAACAAATAAAATAAAATGTTATTTGTCACATGCGGCAAATACAACAGGTGTAGACTTAACCGTGAAATGCTTACTAATGAGCCCCTTCCCAACAATGCAGAGTTAAACAGTATGAAAAATAGCCAATAAAAATAGAAACACAATAAATAACAATAATGAGGCTATATACAAGGGGTACCGAGTCAATGTGCAGGGGTACGAGGTAGTTGAGGTAATATGTACATGTAAGTAGGGGTAAAAGTGACTAGGCAATCAGGATTGATAATTAACAGAGTAGCAGCAGCGTGAAAGTGTGTGTGTATGTGTGTGTGTCGTCAATATGCATGTGTGTGTGTGTCGTGTGTGTGTGTGTGTGTGTGTGTGTGTGTGTGTGTGTGTGAATGTGTATGTGTGTTGGAATGTCAGTGTAAGTATGTATGAGGAAAAAATAGGTCAATGCAAATAGTCTGGGTAGCCATTTCATTAACTGTTCAGCAGTCTTATGGCTGAACAGCTGTTCAGGAGCCTTTTGGTCCCAGACTTGGTGCTCCGGTACCGCTTGCTGTGCGTTAGCAGAGTGAACAGTCTATGGCTTGGGTTTTTCACAATTTTCCCGGGACTTCCTCTGACACCACCTGGTATAGAGGTCCTGGATGGCAGGGAGCTCAGCCCCAGTGATGTACTGGGCTGTCCGCACCACCCTCTGTAGCGCCTTGTGGTCGGATGCCAAGCATTTGCCATACCAAGTGGTGATGCAGCCAGTCAAGATGCTTTCAGTGGTGCAGCTGAATACATTTTTGAGGATCTGAGGGCCCATGCAAAATCTTTTCAGACTCCTGAGAGGGAAGAGACGTTGTCGTGGCTTCTTCCCGACTATGTTGGTGTGTGAGGACAATGTTCATTCCTTAGTGATGTGGACACCGAGGAACTTCAAGCTCTCGACCCGCTCCACTACCGCCCCATCAATGTGGATAGGGGCGTGCTCGGCCCTCTGTTTCCTATAGTCCACGATCAGCTCCTTTGACTTATTGATGTTGAGGGAGAGGTTGTTATCCTGGCACTACACTGCCAGGTCACTGACCTCCTTCCTATAGGTCAGTGGTCACCAACCGGTTGATTGCGATCGACTGGTCGATCTCCAAGGCATTCCTAGTCGACCGCCAAACATTTCTGTAAAAAAAAAAACTATAAAGCCTTGCGTTCCTATTTTTTTATTCATTTCACGCTGTTGGCGGTAGATGCACTTGATTCAGCAAAGTGTTCCCATTTTTAACCATTTCATGTGTCTGAAGCTAGAACTGCGCCTACACGGCTGGCCCAGAGACCAAATCAAGTGCACCTATATGCCTACCCCTGGCCAATCAGATACTGTAGCTCACATCACCGTGTCTGCACAGTTTCCTCGAGCCATAGACCTTCAAAAAAGCCTTAAACGCACAGCAAAGTTGATACTGTGAGATTTCAAAACTTTTAAACCATGACTCAATGAATATATCAAAGAGCTGCTGTTTTTCAGAATAAGTTAATGTTTAAGTTGTTATTCAGCACTGTCAACACTTTGTGTTCAACACTTTTATAAGCCATAAAATGCACGTTCTCCTTACTTCCACTCATGCTACAACCAGCACTGCAGATGCAATGAATGAGTATAGCAAAGTGTTCCCATAAACTTGCATTGTTATTATTAGCGGCTTGTGTCTTATTTATTATCAAGGAATATTTCACTTTTTCTGGTCATAGGAGTAACAACATGAATTGGTGCATGAGGCAGGAATAATGCAGTGCGACTTGAGTTTCGCCATCGGCTGGAAGACTGTTTCCTTTTCTCAGCGGAGGGAGGGAGAGCGGATTATTCTGCTCACTCAGCTGTGCCTCACAAGTAATACAACAAATGATCTATTACCAGTGTGATCATATGCCTACTTTTTTTAAATATAATTTGAAAATGGTCTGACAAGAACAACATTGGTAGGGCAATTCAATCATAGCCAATATGCAGTGATAATGTATTGGACCTATAGCCTACTGCACAAACCTCATTGCTACAGAACTGTTTTTAATTGGTTAATGTTGCATAGGCTTACGTTTTTTAAGTAATGTAAAAAAAAAACCTGAACGGTAGATCTCGGCTTGCATTTTGACTCAGAAAGTGATCTTAACTCAGAAAAGGTTAGTGACCACTGCTATAAGCTGTCTGATCGTCGTTGGTGATCAGACCTACCTACCACCGTCGTGTCCTCAGCAAACTTAATGATGGTGTTGAAGTCGTACGCGGCCACGAAGTCGTGGGTGAACAGGGAGTAAAGAAGGGGACTTAGCACGCACCCCTGAGGGGACCCGTGTTGAGGGTCAGCAATGGCGGATGTGTTGTTGTGTTATTGCTTACCCTCACCACCTGGGGGCGGCCCGTCATAACATGTTGCAGAATAGAATAGCACGTTATTAAAAAGAATGAGTCATGCAGAAATTAATACAAAGGTATATATTTTATAGCTTCTAAAACATACTCTATCTATACTTTCACATACGAGTGCTCTAGTCTAGCGTTCATCATTTCTTCCTTACATTTGTCCATTAATTCTAGTGGCAAGTGGACGATTGTGTTTGTTTTTCAACGCATAAATCTCTAGATGTTCTTAGATAGAATTGGACTTTCCATCAAATTCATGATTTGACATGCCCTGCCTAATTTTACCACTGTGCAAGTTTGATGTGAAATGCATGAGGTGTGTCAGCCTCCTAGTGCTCGTCTCATGCTGGGCTCATAACTCATGTGATGCTGCTGTAGGAGGCTGAGTGGCATGTAGATGTGGCATTAAGCCTCTCAATTACATACTTGTATTTTTTTCCCTGGGAAACTGTGGGGTACTGTAGCGTGAGTATGTGTGTGCTTATGTGTGTTTCTCTGTGTGTGTGTGTGTTTGTATTTGTGTTCATATGCGAGTTTATGAATGTGTGTGTCAGAGATGTCTCACAGCTTGTCTCCAAGGGTGTGTACAGCATAGCTGGAAGGTCTCATGCCCCTGCCTGACAATGACTACATCCTCTTATCAAACTGAACTTCCACTTCACATCTACCCTAATGAGGATTACAAACCCAGTGTGTCTGTGTGTTTGTGTGTTTCCTCTCACAGTCCACGCCGTTCCATGAGTTTAGTCCCATGTGGTTCCTACCCTTACCACCTGGGACTAAACACCTCCCTCTGCAACTGGATCCTGGACTTCCTGACGGGCCGCCCACAGGTGGTAAGGGTAGGTAATAAACGTCTGCCACGCTGATACTCAACACGGGGGCCCCTCAGAGGTGCGTGCTCAGTCCCCTCCTGTACTCCCTGTTCACCCATGACTGCACGGCCAGACATGACTCCAACATCATCATTAAGTTTGCTGACGACACAACAGTGGTAGGCCTGGTCACAGCCTATAGGGAGGAGGTCAGAGACCTGGCCATATGGTGCCAGGGTAAAAACCTCTCCCTCAACGTGATCAAGACAAAGGAGATGATTGTGGACCACAGGAAAAAAAGAGGACTGATCACGCCCCCATTCTCATCGACAGGGCTGTAGTGGAACAGGTTGAGAGCTTCAAGTTCCTTGGTGTCCACATCACCAACAAACTATCATGGTCCAAAAACACCAAGACAGCCGTGAAGAGGGCACAACAAAGCCTATTCACCCTAAGGAGACTGAAAATATTTGGCATGGGTCCTCAGATCCTCATAAAGTTATACAGCTGCACCATCGAGAGCATCCTGACTGGTTAAATCACTGCCTGGAACGGCAACTGCTCGGCCTCCCACCGCAAGGCACTACAGAGGGTAGTGCGTACGGCCCAGTACATCACTGGGGCCAAGCTTCCTGCCATCCAGGACCTCTATACCAGGCGGTGTCAGAGGAAGGCCCTAAAAATTGTCAAAGACTCCAGCCACGCTAGTTATAGAATGTTCTCTCTGCTACCGCATAGCAAGCGGTATCGGAGCGCCATGTCTAGGTCCAAAAGGCTTCTTAACAGCTTCTACCCCCAAGCCACAAGACTCCTGAACAGCTAATCATGACTACCCAGACTATTTGCCCTGCTAGAGGATATAGGAGCAACAACGGCTCAGCCATGAAGTGGTAGGCCACACAAGCGCACAGAAAGGGACCGCCAGGTGCTGGGTAAAAATGCCCGACCTCACTAATGCTCGTGGCTGAAAGGTAGCAAGTCCCCGCAGCAATGTTCCAACATCTAGTGGAAACCTTCCCAGAAGAGTGGAGGCTGTTATAGCAGCAAAGGGGGGACCAACTCCATATTAATGCCCATGATTTTGGAATGAAATGTTCGACAAGCAGGTGTTCACATACTTTTGGTCATGTATTGTATTTCTGACCAGTTTATTTTATCACCCATTCTGATACTGACTGTAACTCCTTATTTAGACTTTCAGTGAGCTCACTGGCTTTGAGTGTGGAATCATCTGCATACATAGTCCTTCTAGCTTTGTGTAAGACCGGTGTAAAAATAGAAAAGAGTAACTGCCCAAGAACTGCTCTGAGGGGCATAGCAATGTACATATCTGATGTTAGAGAAGCGTCCATTGAAGAACACTCTCTGGGTTCTATTGGATAAATACAGTTGAAGTCGGAAGTTTACATACACCTTAGCCAAATACATTTAAACTCAGTTTTTCACAATTCCTGACATTTAATCCTAGTAAAAATTCCCTGTTTTAGGTCAGTTAGGATCACCACTTTATTTTAAGAATGTGAAATGTCAGAATAATAGTAGAGAGAATGATTTATTTCAGATTGTATTTCTTTAATCACATTCCCAGTGGGTCAGAAGTTTACATACACTCAATTAGTATTTGGTAGCATTGCCTTTAAATTGTTTAACTTGGGTCAAACGTTTCGGGTAGCATTCCACAAGCTTCCCACAATAAGTTGGGTGAATTTTGGCCCATTCCTCCTGACAGAGCTGGTGTAACGGAGTCAGGTTTGTAGGCCTCCTTGCTCGCACACGCTTTTTCAGTTCTGCCCACACATTTTCTATAGGTTTGAGGTCAGGGCTTTGTGATGGCCACTCCAATACCTTGACTTCGCTGTCCTTAAGCCATTTTGCCACAACTTTGGAAGTATGCTTGGGATCATTGTCCTTTTGGAAGACACATTTGCGACCAAGTTTAACTTCCTTACTGATGTCTTGAGATGTTGCTTTAATATATCCACATCATTTTCCTTCCTCGTGATGCCATCTATTTTGTGAAGGGCACCAGT
Organism: Coregonus clupeaformis; assembly: GCF_020615455.1. Classification (NCBI taxonomy): domain Eukaryota; kingdom Metazoa; phylum Chordata; class Actinopteri; order Salmoniformes; family Salmonidae; genus Coregonus; species Coregonus clupeaformis. The sequence goes on from NC_059222.1 coordinate 514,647, forward strand.
CCCTCCTGCAGCAAAGCACCCCCACAGATTATGCTGCCACCCCCGTGCTTCACGGTTGGGATAGTGTTCTTCGGCATGCAAGCGTCCCCCTTTTTCCTCCAAACATAACGATGGTCATTATGGCCAAACAGTTCTATTTTTGTTTCATCAGACCAGAGGACATTTCTCCAAAAAGTACGATCTTTGTCCCCATGTGCAGTTGCAAACCGTAGTCTGGCTTTTTTATGGTGGTTTTGGAGCAGTGGCTTCTTCCTTGCTGAGCGGCCTGTCAGGTTATGTCGATATAGGACTCGTTTTACTGTGGATATAGAGTGGGGGAAAAAAGTATTTAGTCAGCCACCAATTGTGCAAGTTCTCCCACTTAAAAAGATGAGAGAGGCCTGTAATTTTAATCATAGGTACACGTCAACTATGACAGACAAAATGAGAAAAAAAATCCAGAAAATCATATAGTAGGATTTTTAATGAATTTATTTGCAAATTATGGTGGAAAATAAGTATTTGGTCAATAACAAAAGTTTCTCGAAACTTTGTTATATACCCTTTGTTGGCAATGACACAGGTCAAACGTTTTCTGTAAGTCTTCACAAGGTTTTCACACACTGTTGCTGGTATTTTGGCCCATTCCTCCATGCAGATCTCCTCTAGAGCAGTGATGTTTTGGGGCTGTTGCTGGGCAACACGGACTTTCAACTCCCTCCAAAGATTTTCTATGGGGTTGAGATCTGGAGACTGGCTAGGCCACTCCAGGACCTTGAAATGCTTCTTACGAAGCCACTCCTTCGTTGTCCGGGCGGTGTGTTTGGGATCATTGTCATGCTGAAAGACCCAGCCACGTTTCATCTTCAATGCCCTTGCTGATGGAAGGAGGTTTTCACTCAAAATCTCACGATACATGGCCCCATGCATTCTTTCCTTTACACGGATCAGTCGTCCTGGTCCCTTTGCAGAAAAACAGCCCCAAAGCATGATGTTTCCACCCCCATGCTTCACAGTAGGTATGGTGTTCTTTGGATGCAACTCAGCATTCATTGTCCTCCAAACACGACGAGTTGAGTTTTTACCAAAAAGTTCTATTTTGGTTTCATCTGACCATATGACATTCTCCCAATCCTCTTCTGGATCATCCAAATGCACTCTAGCAAACTTCAGACGGGTCTGGACATGTACTGGCTTAAGCAGGGGGACACGTCTTGCACTGCAGGATTTGAGTCCCTGGCGGCGTAGTGTGTTACTGATGGTAGGCTTTGTTACTTTGGTCCCAGCTGATAACAAGTTCAAACAGGTGCCATTAATACAGGTAACGAGTGGAGGACAGAGGAGCCTCTTAAAGAAGAAGTTACAGGTCTGTGAGAGCCAGAAATATTGCTTGTTTGTAGGTGACCAAATACTTATTTTCCACCATAATTTGCAAATAAATTCATTAAAAATCCTACAATGGGATTTTATGGATTTTTTTTCCTCCATTTTTCTGTCATAGTTGACGTGTACCTATGATGAAAATTACAGGCCTCTCTCATCTTTTTAAGTGGGAGAACTTGCACAATTGGTGGCTTACTAAATACTTGTACCTGTTTCCTCCAGCATCTTCACAAGGTCCTTTGCTGTTGTTCTGGGATTGATTTGCACTTTTCGCACCAAAGTACGTTCATCTCTAGGAGACAGAACGCGTCTCCTTCCTGAGCGGTATGACGGCTGCATGGTCCCATGGTGTTTATAGTTGCGTACTATTGTTTGGACAGATGAACGTGGTACCTTCAGGCGTTTGGAAATTGCTCCCAAGGATGAGCCAGTCTTGTGGAGGTCTACAATTTTTTTCTGAGGTCTTGGCTGATTTATTTTCCCATGATGTCAAGCAAAGGAGCACTGCGTCTGAAGGTAGGCCTTGAAATACATCCCGAGGTACACCTCCAATTGACTCAAATGATGTCAATTAGCCTATAAGAAGCTTCTAAAGCCTTGACATCACTTTCTGGAATTTCCCAAGCTGTTTAAAGGCACAGTCAACTTAGTGTATGTAAACTTCTGACCCACTGGAATTGTGATACAGTGAATTATAAGTGAAATAATCTGTCTGTAAACAATTGTTGGAAAAATTACTTGTGTCATGCACAAAGTAGATGTCCTAACCGACTTGCCAAAACTATAGTTTGTTAACAAGACATTTGTGGAGTGGTTGAAAAACGAGTTTTAATGACTCCAACCTAAGTGTATGTAAACTTCCGACTTCAACTGTAACTCTCCAACCATTGGATAGCAAGTTAGTTTTTTAAATAACAATTTATGATCAATAACATCAAAAGCTGCACCAAAATCTAACAGTACAGTTCCAACTATCATCTTATTATCCATTTCTTTTAACCAATCAACAGTCATCTAGTCCCGTGTGGCTCACTTGGTAGAGCATGGCACTTGCAATGCCAGGGTTGTGGGTTTAATTTCCACAGGGACCAGTATGAAAATGTATGCACTCACTACTGTAAGTCGCTCTCACTGTTAGTTTCTTAACAGGTGCATGCTTGTCAACAATTCACATGAATCCATTTACAAATACCTCCAGTGCTGGTTCTGGATTCACTTCCTCATACACATCGGACCAACATACCAACAGTGTGTGTGTGTCAATCATAGAACGAGGTGCGAGGTGTGTGTGTGTGTGTTTCTCTGTGTGTGTCACTTAAATTTGAGGAGGAACAGCAGATCTGTGAGAATGACTAAGAGTGATGAGGTGTAATGGAAAGATATTGTGTATTGAATTAACGTTGACAAAGCCGCTGATCCATACAACAAAACTTAATGAACAACATGCCATTAACGGAACTCGTGTTGCATACTTTACCCTAGCAGCTCAATTAAATGTCCCATAAGACATTGATTAGTCTCTAAAAAAAACACTGCTTGGAAAGGGAAACTTCAGGCGGCTCGTAATATCGACAGATAGATCATGATAAATATTTAAAATCCTGGCTTGTCTAAACAGTCCATTAGAGACCAAAAGAGAATATTAGAATTGTAGGTTTTTGCTGGTGCTGTTGGTATCCTCGAGACAATTCTCCAACTCCTCACCTCAGCCTGAGCCTGACAATGTGCTGAAGGTTGTTTTTAATTGGGTATAAATATAATAAATAATACTTCTTTAAGACTGTTAGATGGTGGCCCCCCCTCTGGCTGGTATTCATCTTAAACTGAGCTGCTTAAGTTTATGGGGGAGTTCAATGTTTTTCCTCCGACATCGCGCCACAGGTTCATGACTTATTCATCTTGGCTGTAGACAAGCTCTCTGATTTATATCTGACGGAGAAAGGGAGAGAGAGAGAGATTTTTCTCTAAAGATTATTAATTTAGGAGCATTAGGCATCAGGGGTAGTAGAGAAAATGTGTGTGTGTGTGAGTGTGTGTGTGTGTGTGTGTGTGTGTGTGTGTGTGTGTGTGAGAGAGAGAGAGATTGTGCATGATAGAGAAAAAGAGAAAGGGTGAAAAATGAGGATGACTGTGTGTGCATGTGTGCACAAAAGTATGTGTGTGCATTTGTGTGCTTGGCTTCTGCTTGTGAATTCACTGTGAATATAATTGTTGAACTGTGTTCTTAAAGTTGCCAAAGAGAAATGCCCAGTGGAAGGTTGGAGGAAAAGTGTTTTTGTGTGTGTTGTGTGAATGCCCAGTTAGCACATTTGGTTCCTTGGAAGTTGTAGGAATTTATGCTTTTGGTTTCACATCGGTTGAAGGAACGAAGCCATATGTTTCCTGACCAATAAAAGTTCTGAGAACAGAAGTGAAAATATGATCTGTTCTGGGAACGTTTATTTTTAGGTTGCAGAGAGGTTCTGAGAACTTTTTACTCTGGTTCCGTGAAAGTTTTCCTAGGAGGTTTTATTAACGATCTTAGAACAAAAATTATTATTTTGAGGTTTTTGAATAACTTCCTTAAAACTTTCACTGAATGTTTGAATAATACTTTTAATAACACTGCTAGCTTATTTAGGGTTAACTTTTTTGAACTCCAAGCACAGATAGGACACATGGAAATTAATTTCCTTAGGCATTAACATGCTAACACATTTATTGTTTTCAATTTTGACATGGCATCAGTGAGATTTGAACCATGGAATTAGTCCACTGCACCACCAGGATGGATATAGCATGCCATGTTTTTTATGCATACAAAGCTGTTATTTTTGTCAATTCAAACAAACCCCATTTCAGAGGAAACAAGCACTCATTAAGATCAGTTAGTGGGCACGGCCGACACACCTGAACACACTTAACAAGATAGAGGATAGAGAGAGTTTTATTGATGCTGAGGACGGAATGTATATGTTTTTAAATAACATTCTTAGAACGTTCTCTGAACGTTACTAAAGTTTTCTTGTGGTTTTTATGGAACGTTTCTTTTAAAGGTCCAATGGACCAATATCAAATCATTTCTGGGTAACAATTAAGTACCTTACTATGATTGTTTTCAATTAAAATGGTCAAAAATAAACAAAAAAGCTTCTTAGGAAAGAGCAATTTCTCAAGCAAGAATTTTGCTAGGACTGTCTGGGAAAGATCTGAGTGGGGAGGGGAAAACTTTGGGTTATGCTATGTAACCCCAGTTCTCTGAAGGAGATGAGGGAGACATCTCACTATGCGACACCCCCTTTTTTTGCTGGTCATTGGTTGAAGCCTTATTCAATCACGCCTAACAGGCCAATCAGAGATTTGTGGGTGTACGCCCTGCGTGTCTATATAACACCATGCAATGCTCTGATTTCCTCATTCTAAGAACTACCTCTTACACAAGGCATGCAAGAATGGCAATCTGGTGAGATATCTCCCTCATCTGTCAGAGAACCGGGGTTATATACCGTAACCCAAAGTTATCTTTCAGTCGACTCGGTTCGACAGTTCACTATGGGACACTTGCAAAATGCCCCATTGCCAATAGCCCGAGACGGAGATGCACCTGAACAGTGCCCATGACGTGGCAATTCCTCTAATGGAATGCGCCCCGACACCCAGGGGAGACTGCAATCCCTGACAACTGTACGCCTTGGTAATAGCCTCAACTACCCAATGGGAGAGGCGTTGTTTGGACAAAGCCCTACCCCGAGCAGGGTTTGCAAAGCAAACAAACAGTTGGTCACAACTGCGGAATGGCCTAGTCATGTCCATGTAGATGCGCATGGTGCACACTAGACACTACGTGATCAGGCGCCACTGCTCTGGGCAAGAGAATGGCGGAGGGTGGAAGGGAAAGAGATCAGTGGCTTCACTACTATACGTCATGGTAATGACATTAGGAACGAACGCAGCGTTAGGACGTTTCCTAACCTTGGAGTAGTCATGGGCAAACTGAGTACATGGAGGATGAACCGAGAGCACATGAATGTTGCTAACGCGCTTGGCAGTGGCCAAGCTGAGCAACAGGGCCATCTTATAAGACAGAGTTTTAAGATCCACCATCTCCAGGGGTTCAAAGTGATCGCCTGTGAGCGCATCCAGAACCAACGGCAAGTCCCCAATGGGGCAAGTGGCTTGGAGACCAGACAGAGCGCTCCCAGGAATTGAGCCTGATCGTCGTCTCTCCAAGTCCTACATGGCAGGCTGAGATCACTGCCAAGTAGACCTTAACGGTGGAGAGAACGGCAGGGATGGAACACTGGAAGGGGATCAACTCGAGTCTCTCACATCCCCTCTCTAATAACCTTGACTTCAGGTCAAATTACCTCTTGTAGAGGAAGCTGTGGCGCTCTGAATTGTGGCGATCACGTTCCGAGGCAAGCCCACCGAGTCTGTTGTACCTCTCATGGCCCAGGCCCAGAGATCCATCAGCTCGGGATGAGCGTGGAATGTTTAGCCCTGCGCTTGGACAGGAGGTTCCTGCGCTGTGGGAGGTGCCATGGTTGCATTGTACAATCTCCGCCAGCCATGGCTTCCCGGGCCAATGCAGGGCTATCAGGATGATAGCGTCCCCACACCCCATTGACGACTTCAGGATGAAGTTGCTACCCCCCTGGTAGGGGGTTCCCCTGCAACAGTAAATTCACACTTGTGTTCAGTCTGCCTGGCACATGTTGTTCTGAGAGACAACAGATCGCTGCTCCGTAGCCATACATCTCTCGCCAGAGAGTGAAATTGACAGGACCGCTTTCCTCCTTGGCGGTTGACATAAGCCACCAAAGTGTTTTGGCCGACGTCACCAGGACATGCTGGCCCAGGAATAGGAACAGGACTAGAAATAGACGGAAGTGCCTGTAACACAGTGTAGAGCTCAGAACGTTGATATACAGTGCATTCGGAAAGTATTCAGAACCCTTGACTTTTTCCACATTTTGTTACGTTACAGCCTTTTTCTAAAATTGATTAAATTGTTTTTTCCCCTCATCAATCTACACACAATACCCCATAATGACAAAGCAAAAACAGGTTTTTAGAAATGTTTGCAAATGTATTAAAAATAGAAAACTGAAATATCACATTTACATAAGTATTCAGACCCTTTACTCAGTACTTTGTTGAAGCACCTTCGGCAGCGATTACAGCCTTGAGTCTTCTTGAGTATGACGCTACAAGCTTGGCACACCTGGATTTGGGGAGATTCTCCCATTCTTCTCTGCAGATCCTCTCCAGCTCTGTCAAGTTGGATGGGGAGCGTCGCTGCACAGCTATTTTCAGGTCTCTCCAGAGATGTTCGATCAGGTTCAAGTCCGGGCTCTGGCTGGGCCACTCAAGAACATTCAGAGACTTGTCCCGAAGCCACTCCTGCATTGTCTTGGCTGTGTGCTTAGGGTCATTGTCCTGTTGGAAGGTGAACCTTCGCCCCAGTCTGAGGTCCTGAGTGCTCTGGAGCAGGTTTTCATCAAGGATCTCTATGTACTTTGCTCCGTTCATCTTTCCCTCGATCCTGACTAGTCTCCCAGTCCCTGCCACTGAAAGACAGCCCCACAGCATGATGCTACCACCACCATGCTTCACCGTAGGGATGGTGCCAGCTTGGCATTCAGGCGAAAGAGTTCAATTGTGGTTTCATCAGACCAGAGAATCTTGTTTCTTATGGTCTGAGAGTCCTTCAGGTGCCTTTTGGAAAACTCCAAGTGGGCTGTCATGTGCCTTTTACTGAGGAGTGGCTTCTGTCTGTCCACTCTACCATAAAGGCCTGATTGGTGGAGTGCTGCAGAGATGGTTGTCCTTCTGGAAGGTTCTCCCATCTCCACAGAGGAACTCTGGAGCTCTGTCAGAGTGACCATCGGGTTCTTGGTCACCTCCCTGACCAAGGCCCTTCTTCCCTGATTGCTCAGTTTTGCCTGGCGGCCAGCTCTAAGAAGAGTCTTGGTGGTTCTAAACTTCTTCCATTTAAGAATGATGGAGGCCACTGTGTTCTTGGGGACCTTCAATGCTGCAGAATTTTTTGCAAACATTTCAAAAAACCTGTTTTAACTTTGTCATTATGGGGTATTGTGTGTAGATTGATGAGGAAAATGTTTTATTCAATACATTTTAGAATAAGGCTGTAACGTAACAAAATGTGGAAAAAGTCAAGGGGTCTGAATACTTTCAGAATGCACTGTATATGGGCTGTACTCAGAGAGTCTGACCATATGGCGTTCACAGTACACCCTTTGCGAACCTCCCCCCAATCCGTGTAGTGACACATCTGTCATCACTACTTTGTGAGTGAGGACTCCCAGTGGGGCAGCCCTGCATCAAGAGGAATGGGTCTCTCCAGAATTGAAGTGCCAATAAACACTTTGCAGAGAGACGCACACGTCTGTGCCGTTGAAGTGATGGGTTCAAGCGGAGTGAGGTCACCCAATGCCGAAGGTCTCTCATGACGAGAAGGCCAAGCGGGACTACCACAATCATGGAGCCAATGAGCCCAAGAAGCCTCAGACACATCCAGTACGCGACTGATGTTGCCAGGCGAAACACTGAGAGGCAGTAGCGAAAGCCATCGCTCTCTCCACTCAACAGGTTACAAAGACCAGAGACAATCCATAGATGATCTGTTGGGTCTGTTGGCACGGTTGGCACGATTTTTCCTGAAGCCCAGAGCAAGCAGGTGCGATAACAGCTGGGATGTGTGCTCCGCTGTCTGAGCCTGAGTGTCTATGCAGAACAACCATAGTTGATGTACGTCAGGACTCTTAAGCCTCTCTCCCATATACTCTCTCCCGTAGGGAGGGCGGCTTTGGCACACTTTGTGAATATCTGTGGGGCCAGGGTCAGACCTAATGGTAAGGTGAGATATCCATAGCCTAGGAGGCGAACCTCAGATATCTCGTGTGCAGGATAAACTCTGATTTTGAATTTGAGGACCCCTTTAGGTATAAAAAAATATGTTAACAAATATTTCATAAAATATTGAATTTGGCCTTTACTACTATAGCCCATATAATAACACATTCATAAATGGCAAAAAATACAGTAAATAAAATAAATCATAAGGAATAAGGTTTTGAAGTGTCTGTCCTATATCTAGGAGATATATGAAAGCTCAGGAAATAATAGTCTTTTTTTGGGACACATATTTAACCCTTAATTTATGGGGGCACAAAATTATCTCCATACTTCCATTCATTTGTATGGGTTACCTACAGATGAGCAAAACAGACAACACTATCTTGTTAGTGAGAGTCTCATCTTTCCATAGAGTGGGCATATTAATTTGTAGGCCAAACCGTTCAGCAATACGTTTTCGTGAGAAGACCAATTTTCGGGATGTCTCATGGTCTGACAAACACCGCTGTAGCTCAGCCACCTTCCTTAATAGTGTTTAACATGGTTTTTTAATGACTACCTCATCTCTGTACCCCACACATTTAATTATCTGTAAGGTCCCTCAGTTGAGCAGTGAATTTCAAACACAGATTCAACCGTAAAGACCAGGGAGGTTTTCCAATGCCTCGCAAAGATGGGCACCTATTGGTAGATGGGTAAAAATAAAAAAGCAGACATCCCTTTGAGCATGGTGAAGTTATTCATTACACTTTGGATGGTGTATTAATACACCCAGTCACAAAGATACAGGCGTCCTTCCTAACTCAGTTGCCGGAGACGAAGGAAACAGCTCAGGGATTTCACCATGAAGCCAATAGTGACTTTAAAACAGATACAGAGTTTAATGGCTGTGATAGGGGAAACTGAGGATGGATCAATAACATTGTACTTACTCCACAATACTAACCTAATTGACAGAGTGAAAAGAAGGAAGCTTGTACAGAATAATAATATTCAAAAAATGCATCCTGTTTGCAACAAGGCACTAAAGTAATACTGCAAAAAATGTGGCCAAGCAATTAATAACTTTTTGTCCTGAATACAAAGTGTTATGTTTGGGGCAAATCCAATACAACACATTACTGAGTACCACTCTCCATATTTGTCAGCATAGTGGTGGCTGCATCATGTTATGGGTATGCTTGTAATCGTTAAGTACTGGGGAATTTTTCAGGATAAAAAATAAACAGAATGGAACTAAGTACAGGCAAAATCCTAGAGGAAAACCTGGTTCAGTCTCCTTTCCACCAGACACTGGGAGATTACTTCACCTTTCAGCAGGACAATAACCTTAAACACAAGACTAAGTCTTCGTTGGAGTTGCTGACCAAGAAGACATTGAATGTTCCTGGGTGGCCGAGTTACAGTTTTGAACTACTTGAAAATCTATGGCAACACCTGAAAATGGTTGTCAACAACCAATTTGACAGAGCTTGAACAATTTTGAAAACAATAATGGGCAAATGTTGCACAATCCAGGTATGGAAAGCTCTTAGAGACTTACCCAGAAAGACTCACAGCTGTAATTGCTGCCAAAGGTGCTTCTACAAAGTATTGACTCAGAGGTGTGAATACTTATGTATATATATTAAATTTTCAATACATTTGAAAACATTTCCAAAAACATGTTTTCACTTTGTCATTATGGGGTATTGTGTGTAGATGGGTGAGAAAAAAATATATGTAATCAATTTTTATTTCAGGCTATTACACAACAAAATGTGGAATAAGTCACGGGGTAAGAATGCTTTCTGAAGAAACTGTATGTTTTAAAATAACATTCTTAGAACGTTCTCTGAACGTTACTAAAGTTTTGTGGTTTTTATGGAAACAACAATTTAAGAACATGACTTTAAATAGAACAATGAAGAAACCTGTAGGAAACATTATGCTGAAGTACTGAAATTCCCACAGAATAATGTTGTTTCTTAATGTTCTCTGAACTATTTGATAACATTCTCAATGTCAGAGACAGCAGGGGGTCAAATTGTAGAACCCAGTTCCTACATTTTAATATAAAAAATGGATTTTATCAAACAAAACTATGATACATTTTATCTCTGGGACCCTCAGGATGACAAATCAGAGCAAGATTACTGAATGTAAGATCAATATTTACCTTCAGAGGTGAATGTATCAAACCAGTTGCCGTGACAAAAGTGTTTTGTTGTTGTGCATTATCCTCAAAAAATAGCATGGCATTTTTTTAGCTGTAATAGCTACTGTAAATTGGACACTGCAGTTCGATTAACAAGAATTCTAGTTACATATCGCATATTGAGCAGCAACTGTCCCGGTATAGGGACGCCAATCCATTTGATGCGTACAATCATACAGGTGTGATCATTCTACAGTGGTCCCTGCAGCGTACGCTCAGACCTGTGTGATTAGAACCCTTCTTTAGAACGACTAGTTACTATTGACGCAACAGTCAGCTTTTGAGCTGGCCACACTGTTTTTTCACAGAAACATTTTGCACAAACACAGTCTTTACAAATGTATGTCCTCAATGTGAGCTCTTTATTTTTGGATGCAATGTTCAGACATTCACAGAAGTAGAGAGAGCATAACACAATTCTCATCCAAACCGGAAAAGGTAGGCTACATTAGTCCCAGCGCTGACTGAAAAGGTGACCTAACACAAGCGGTAATATTTAGCTAACACTTGACTGACAGAAACCATAATATTAATTAAGTGATAATGCCAGAGAAGCTGGTGTTTGGAGGATATATTGGCACGGGTGTTGTTAAGCCGTGCCAATATATCCTCCAAACACCAGATTCGAGGGCATTATCACTTTTATACAACGGGTTACCAACATATTCAAATAATGATTGACATGTTTTCATTAAAACCATTATTTTGATAAATTTATTCATACTATTTCCTCCTTCCAGAAGATATAGTCCTGATATAGCCGGCTGGTCGTTCATTCTATCGGTTCGGTTGCCAGAGACGCGACCCAGTCGTTCAGTCTTTTTGTTCTGTATCTATGGACGCGACCCAGTTGTTCATTTTAAATGTACCATTGCCATACTGACTAGCCACGTTCTTATCCCTTGCTTGCTAGCTAGCCAACTATGACTAACTTACAGTCACGTCAAACAGTGCAGCCAGAATAACAACAAAGTAGGAGCATTTGCATAAGCTGCACTTCGTTTTGTTGTAAATTTTTTCAATTGACATTTCTTTGTATATATCCATAAAAATTATGCAAGCTGAGTCATGATTTCGACTGGCTGAGAAACGCTGCCTGCCTCTCTGTCTCATCCCGACTCGTTCATTACTATGGGACAGCTGGAGACCAAATTTGAATATTGAAACAATGTTGCAAATGTTGGAGAGACAGACAGCAAGGTTTATACAAATCTCCGCTGTTGAAAACTAAATGTTAGTCTAAAAGAAATTAGATCATGTCTAGATGCGTTGTATAGTGGGGATCAAGTTTATAAATTGCCTGGCTGGGCTGATGAGACAGTGGATTGCGCAGTCAGATGGAACAGAGTAAACAGGCATTTTAACGTCATAGATTTAGCCGGTGGTAATTTGTGGAATAGACACCGGCTGGAATGCAGTTTTAACCAATCAGCATTTACAATTCATCACATCACGGGTGAGCTCACCAGAGATCAAAATAATTGATTAAAACACTTTCTAAAAGTTAAAAGTAATCAGACGGTCGCACCGTCATGTTTTTGTTGTTGTTGCTTGAACCAAAGATAAGAAGAGGTGACAAGGTTAGTTGGTTCTGTTAGCAGTATGCATGTTGAAGGGGGTGGGTTGTCTACCATAATTTCCATCATTCACTTCCGGAAGTTTACTTGAAAGACGAGTGAACCATCCCTTCACCTCGTTTTGTTATAACATATTTGGTCTGGAAGTACTGGAAACAATAGAATACTATGAACATTCTGGGAAACCAGGCCTGCTATTCATAGCTGACTTTGAAAAGGCTTTTGATAAAGTACGACTGGAGTTTTATATATAAATGCCTGGAACATTTCAATTTTGGAGAGTCTCTTATAAAATGCGTTAAAATCATGTATAGTAACCCTAGGTGTAAAATAGTAAATAATGGCTACTTCTCAGAAAGTTTTAAAAACTGTCAAGAGGAGTAAAACAAAGTTGTCCACTATCGGCATATCTATTTATTATGGCCATCGAAATGTTAGCTGTTAAAATCAGATCCAACAATAATATCAAGGGATTAGAAATCCAGGGCTTAAAAACAAAGGTGTCATTGTATGCTGATGATTCATGTTTTCTTTTAAATCCACATTTGGATCCCTCCACAGCCTCATAGAGGATCTAGGTATTTTTTCTATCTTCTCTGGATTACAACCAAATTATGATGTGTACTATATTAAGTATTGGATCACTAAAAAATACAACTTTTACATTACCATGTAGTTAACAAATAAAATGGTCTGATGGTGATGTGGAAATACTCGGTATACAAAAGTAAGGAACTTGTCTGTCGGCCCTGCATTAAAGACCATAATTGGTTAAAGAAAATTGTGATAAATAAAAAAAGTATATCAGTTTCATTTAAGGACCAAAAAAATTGACAGACGTGCCATATAAATTGCAAAATAGTTGGGAAGACATTTTTCATGTACCGATTCCATGGCATATGGTTTATGAACAGATATGCAAAACGACGCCGGATTCAAAACGTTGAATTTTTCAATTTACATTTATACAAAATTCTTGCAACCAATAGAATGCTATTTATATGGGGGTTACAACCTTCCCAGCTCTGCAGATTTTGCTGCAAATAAACAATCATTGGATCATTTGTTTTGCTACTGTCCATATGTAGCTTGTTTTTGGTCACAGTTCCAGGAATGGCTGAAGAATTGCAATATTTACTTGGAACTAACCCTGCAGATAACACTACTGGGTGATAGTCAATCGATCAATAATATTATAATACTTTTAGCAAAAATGTTCATTTTCTATTTACAATCTGTAGAAACAATGAGAATAGAAAGGTTCAGAACTTTTGTGAAACAGTACAGTTGAAAAATATATGGCAAATAGAAATCCAGTATGGATGGTGTTAAGAGATAGATGGGAGGGGTTGAATGAAGCTGAAGGTTGGGACTAATAACAACTAATAACAACATGATAACTAATGTAAAACATACTGTGTCCGTAAAACGTATATAGGTTATAGGTTATAGGTTAAATACTTTTGTGAAAGAGCACAGTTTGAAAGATTTTGCAAATAGAAATCAAACCGGATGGACATCAGAAATAGATGGGAGAGGTTGAGGGTAGAGGAAGGACAGGAGTAAAAACAAACAAAATAGAACTATTGTAAAATAGACTGTGTCCATAAAATGTATATAGTATGTATAAGCTGGAAGTAGAGGCCTAAGCATTGTTGTTCACTAGTTTACTCCAATTAGGGGAGGGGTGGTAGGGTTAGAAAGTAATAAAGGAACATATAATTTTAAAGATATGTATGTACAGTCGTGGTGAAAGGTTTTGAGAATGACAGAAATATTAATTTTCACAAAGTCTGCTGCCTCAGTTTTTATGATGGCAATTTGCATATACTTCAGAATGTTATGAAGAGTGATCAGATGAATTGCAATTAATTGCAAAGTCACTCTTTGCCATGAAAATGAACTTAATCCCCCCAAAACATTTCCACTGCATTTCAGCCCTGCCACAAAAGGACCAGCTGACATCATGTCAGTGATTCTCTCGTTAACACAGGTGAGAGGGTTGACGAGGACAAGGCTGGAGATCACTCGGTCATGCTGATTGAGTTAGAATAACAGACTGGAGGGTGGTGCTTGAAATCATTGTTCTTCCTCTGTTAACCATGGTTACCTGCAAGGAAACACGTGCCGTCATCATTGCTTTGCACAAAAATGGCTTCACAGGCAAGGATATTGCTGCTAGTAAGATTGCACCTAAATCCACCATTTATCAGATCATCAAGAACTTCAAGGAGAAAGGTTCAATTGTTGTGAAGATGGCTTCAGGGCGCCCAAGATAGTCCAGCAAGCACCAGGACCGTCTTCTAAAGTTGATTCAGCTGCGGGATCAGGGAACCACCAGTGCAGAGCTTGCTCAGGAATGGCAGCAGGCATGTGTGAGTGCATCTGCACGCACAGTGAGGCGAAGACTTTTGGAGGATGGCCTGGTGTCAAGAAGGGCAGCGAGGAAGCCACTTCTGTCCAGGAAAAACATCAGGGACAGACTGATATTCTGCAAAAGGTACAGGGATTGGACTGCTGAGGACTGGGGTAAAGTCATTTTCTTTTCTTGAATCCCCTTTCCGATTGTTTGGGGCATCTGGAAAAAAGCTTGTCCGGAGAAGACAAGGTGAGCGCTACCATCTGTCTTGTGTCATGCCAACAGTAAAGCATCCTGAGACCATTCATGTGTGGGGTTGCTTCTCAGCCAAGGGAGGGGTCTCACTCACAATTTTGCCTAAGAACACAGCCATGAATAAAGAATGGTACCTGTTAGGCCTACTGCTGCTAGGTAGCTCTCTCTCTGCTCTCCCCCTCCCCTCCGTCTGTCCTTGATTGCAGGAGTGAAGTCTGGTGTGTGGGAGTCAGGGTTCCAGCTGCAGCTCATTCACCATAATCACCTCAGCCTTTAAGACCCGGTCAAACTTGCCACTCATCGTCAGATCATAGTCAAGACGACCATGTTAGTTTCGCTGTTGACTCAACCTGCTTGTTTTCGCCCTTTGTGTTTTTGGCCTGTTCTAGTTACTTTTCTCCTGTGCCACAGATTATTGGAACCTGACTCCTGCCTCCGCTTCACTCCTGCCACCACCATCCTGCTTTCCACTACCGGACCTCCCCTTTGGACTCACCACGGACACTAGGACATTACGGTACCACACCTGCTCTGAACCTGGATCTGTTACCCTCCCTGTAAACCTGGACTTGCTCTTCCCCTATTATTGGAAACCTGGACCAATTGAACTTTGTAAATAAACCTGTTAAACCTTCTCTGGCTCGGTGTAGTTGTCTGCATTTGGGTTCAAATCCAGTTAAATCATGACAGTATGATCTGACCAACATGAACCCAGCAGACAGTAGCTCGGATACCACCCCAGAGTGCACTCAAATTCGGACTGCCATAGCCAATGGCATTTTACTTGGCCAACATGATACCCTGTTTAAGACTATATCCGAGAACAGTCAGGTGCTGCTTAATCAGGTTCAATTACTCACCAATCAAGTGTCTGCCCTTACTACCAAAGTTAATAATGCACCCCTCGTTCATGGCATACAAACTGCTCCTTCTCATGCTCCGCCTGTTTTTCCGGCTCCTCCAGCCCAGATCAGAGAGCCTTTTGTTCCTGCTCCAGAGCGCTATGACGGGAACATGGGAACCTGTGGTGATTTTTCGACTCAATGCTCGTTGGTGTTTGAACAACAGCCCCTCACCTACGCCTCAGAAAGAGCCCGTATTGCCTACCTTATCAACTCTACTAGCGGTTCCGCTCGTTCCTGGGGATCCGCGGTCTGGGAGAGTCAGTCGGACATTTGCAACGCTTACGTTGCCTTCACCACTGAGATGAGGAAGGTTTTCGACCACCCCGTACGGGGCAAGGAGGCTGCTAAACGTTTGTTTTCTCTTCGGCAGGGGTCTCGCAGTGTGGCGGAGATGGCAGTGGAGTTTCGGACTTTAGCGGCAGTGAGTGGTTGGAATGACGAGGCATTACAAGGAGTGTTCATTAATGCTTTGGCTGAGACCTTGAAAGATGAATTGGTGTCATATGATGAATCGCCTACGCTGGATAATCTTATTTCACTCACCATCAGGTTGAATAATCGGATTCGGGAGCGCCGCCGGGAGAGGAGTGGTAGTTCCAAGCAACCTGTCTGTCGTCAACCAACTCCTCCCCGCCTCTTCCCTACGGAGAAGGCAGAGTCTTCCCGAGTCGATACTAGGAGCACTGAACCCGAAGCCATGAAGGTGGGTCGTGAACGGTTGTCCTCAGAGGAGCGTGCACGTCGTATTCAGGCTCGGGTCTGCCTGTATTGTGGAGAAGCTGGTCATTTCGTTCCTTCCTGCCCAGTTCGTCCGGGAAAAGGGCCGGCTCATCATTAATGGGAGAAGTTTTGGTGAGCCGAGCAGCGGATTCTTCCTCTTCTCTCCGCATTCTGCTCCAGGCATCCCTCCAGTGGCAGTCCCAGGATTTCCCTGTTAGTGCGCTGGTTGACTCTGGTGCCGATGAAAGCTTTTTGGATCGAGAGTTGGCTCAACAAATGGATTTAGAGACTGTACCTATGGACCGTCCGCTGCAGGCTAAGGGTCTAAATGGACAATTGTTGACCCGTATTACTCATCAGACTGTGCCTGTTTGTCTCAGAGTGTCGGGTAATCATCAGGAGAACATTCAGTTTCACATCATTGACTGCCCTCAGACTCCCCTGGTCCTTGGTATCCCCTGGCTCATAAGACACAATCCACACATTGATTGGGTGACAGGTAGAATTGTTTCATGGAGCACATTTTGTCATGTGAATTGTTTGTGTTCTGCTCAGACCCCTGCCAGCACTGTGCCTCAACCTCCACTGGAGTCCATGGATCTCTCTGCTGTCCCTGACGTGTATCATGACCTGGCATCCGTTTTCTGCAAACACAGAGCTACTTCTCTTCCTCCTCACCGGCCTTACGACTGCGCCATTGACCTCCAGCCAGAAGCCCCTCTCCCCAGCAGTCGCCTGTACAATCTCTCCCGCCCGGAGACGGAGGCTATGGAGAACTACATTCGGGACTCCTTGGCGGCAGGTATTATTCGTCCTTCCTCGTCACCTGTAGGAGCGGGATTCTTTTTTGTTGGAAAGAAGGATAAGACCCTCAGACCCTGTATTGATTTCCGTGGACTTAACAACATCACCATTAAGAACAAATATTCTCTGCCTTTAATTAATTCTGCTTTTCCCCTCCTTCATGGTGCAACTATCTTTACCAAACTGGATCTACGAAATGCGTATCACCTGGTGCGCATTCGTAAAGGTGATGAATGGAAGACTGCCTTCAACACACCCTTGGGACATTTTGAGTACCTGGTTATGCCTTTTGGGTTGTCCAATGCCCCTGCTGTTTTTCAGGCACTAGTCAATGATGTCCTTCGGGACATGTTGAATCGGTTTGTTTTTGTCTATCTGGATGATATCCTGATTTTTTCAGAGTCCTCCCAGGAACATGAACTGCATGTGCGCCAGGTGTTGCAAAGGTTGTTGGAGAACAAACTGTTTGTGAAGATGGAGAAATGTGAATTTCATGTGTCTGAGACCTCTTTTTTGGGTTACATAATAGCTCAGGGGGAGTTGCGGATGGACCCAGCTAAGATCTCTGCTGTCACGGACTGGCCAGCCCCCTCCACCCGCAAACAACTTCAACGATTCCTGGGGTTTGCGAACTTCTACAGGAGGTTCATCAAGGACTACAGCCGCATTGTGGCGCCACTCACCGCTCTCACCTCCATCTCACTACCGTTCGCTTGGAATGAAGGGGCCGAATCAGCGTTCGAAGAACTGAAACATCGCTTCGCCTCGGCTCCCATTCTGATGCAGCCGGACCCCGACCGCCAGTTTGTCGTGGAGGTGGATGCATCCGACACTGGGGTAGGTGCGGTGTTGTCACAACGTTCTCCTGAAGATAACAAACTGCATCCCTGTGCTTTCCTTTCACGGAAACTTCCTCAGGCAGAGAGGAATTATGATGTTGGCAATCGTGAACTGCTCGGCCGTTAAGCTGGCTCTCGAGGAGTGGCGGCATTGGTTGGAGGGCGGAACAACCCTTCATCGTTTGGACGGATCATAAAAATCTGGCATACATCCAGTCAGCGAAGCAGCTCAACCCCCGTCAAGCCAGGTGGGCACTATTTTTTGGGAGATTCAATTTTTCTCTGTCTTACCGTCCTGGGTCACGCAACGTCAAGCCTGACGCCCTGTCTCGTGTTCATTCGGCTGTTGATACTGGTAGTAACCCTGAACCCATCTTGCCTCCTACCTGCAGTATTGCGGCCATCACATGTGACATCGAAGGGATTGTTAGACAGGCTCAACATCATCAAGCTGACCCTGGGAGGGGTCCTCCTAACCGGTTGTTTGTCCCTGAGTCTGCTCGCTCCCAGGTACTTCAGTGGGCTCACTCGTCTCCCCTTACCTGTCACCCTGGAGTTACGCGGACCCTTGACTTTGTGCGACGGAAGTTCTGGTGGCCCAGGATGGAGGCGGACACTCGAGCCTTCATTGCTGCTTGTACGGTATGTGCACGAAGTAAGAACTCCACCCAGGCCAGCGCTGGTCATCTATGACCTCTGCCAATACCCAGCCGGCCCTGGTCGCACATTGCTATGGATTTTGTCACTGGACTTCCCCCCTCGTCTGGAAAGACTGTCATTCTTAATGTGATTGATCGTTTTTCTAAGTTCGCTAATTTTTTGGCCCTACCTAAACTGCCCACTGCCAGAGAGACGGCTGATATTTTGGTTGAACATGTGTTCCGCTCTCATGGTCTACCCACTGATATTGTCTCTGACAGGGTCCCCAGTTTGTCTCCCAGGTATGGAAAGCTTTCTGTAAAGCTTTGGGCATCACATCCAGCCTGTCCTCTGGATATCACCCCCAGACCAACGGGCAAGCCGAGAGAGCGAACCAGGAGATGGAGACCGCTCTCCGCTGTGTCACAGGGTCTAACCCTGGGTCATGGAGCTCCATGCTCCCCTGGGTGGAATATGCTCATAACACCTTGACTAACGCTTCCTCTGGTTTGTCTCCCTTTCTGTGTGCTCTGGGTTATCAACCTCCCCTGTTCCCTTCTCAAGAGAGGGAACTGGCGGTACCCTCGGTGCAGTCCCACATGCGCCGCTGCTTCAAGGTCTGGAGGAAGGCCAGGGTAGCTCTGTCCCGAGCTTCGTCGTACATGCAGAGGCAAGCCAACCGTCACCGGTCCCAGGCTCCCGGTTACTCTCCTGGTCAAGAGGTATGGCTTAAGTCACGTGATCTTCCATTGAAAGTGGAGTCTAAGAAGATGGCGCCGCGTTTTATAGGACCGTTCAAGATACTGTCTATTGTTAACCCCTGCGCAGTTAAGCTACAGCTTCCTGCCTCCCTACGGGTTCATTCCACTTTTCATGTTTCCCAGATTAAGCCTGTGTCGGTTAGCCCTCTGTGCCCGCCCTCTCGTCCCCCTCCTCCGCCCAGGATCGTGGGTGGGGGTCCTGTCTACACTGTCCGGCGACTTCTGGATGTTCGCTGCCGGAGTCGTGGTTTCCAGTACCTGGTGGATTGGGAGGGTTATGGTCCTGAGGAACGTTCCTGGGTGCCCAGGAGCTTCATTGTGGATCCTGCTCTGGTCCGTGAATTTCATAGGTTACATCCCGATAAACCCTGTCGGCCGCCAGGTGGCGTCCGTAGAGGGGGTACTGTTAGGCCTACTGCTGCTAGGTAGCTCTCTCTCTGCTCTCCCCTCCCCTCTGTCTGTCCTTGATTGCAGGAGTGAAGTCTGGTGTGCGGGAGTCAGGGTTCCAGCTGCAGCTCATTCACCATAATCACCTCAGCCTTTAAGACCCGGTCAAACTTGCCACTCATCGTCAGATCATAGTCAAGACGACCATGTTAGTTTCGCTGTTGACTCAACCTGCTTGTTTTCGCCCTTTGTGTTTTTGGCCTGTTCTAGTTACTTTTCTCCTGTGCCACAGATTATTGGAACCTGACTCCTGCCTCCACTTCACTCCTGCCACCACCATCCTGCTTTCCACTACCGGACCTCCCTTTTGGACTCACCACGGACACTAGGACATTACGGTACCACACCTGCTCTGAACCTGGATCTGTTACCCTCCCTGTAAACCTGGACTTGCTCTTCCCCTATTATTGGAAACCTGGACCAATTGAACTTTGTAAATAAACCTGTTAAACCTTCTCTGCCTCGGTGTAGTTGTCTGCATTTGGGTTCAAATCCAGTTAAATCATGACAGGTACCAACACATCCTCCGAGAGCAACTTCTCCCAACCATCCAAAAACAGTTTGGTGACGAACAATGCCTTTTCCAGCATGATGGAGCACCTTGCCATACGGCAAAAGTGATAACTAAGTGGCTCGGGGAACAAAACATCAACATTTTGGGTCCATGGCCAGGAAACTCCCCAGACCTTAATCCCATTGAGAACTTGTGGTCAATCTTCAAGAGGCGGGTGGACAAAGAAAACCCCACAAATTCTGACAAACTCCAAGCATTGATTATGCAAGAATGGGCTGCCATCAGTCAGGATGTGGCCCAGAAGTTAATTGACAGCATGCCAGGGCGGATTGCAGAGGTCTTGAAAAAGAAGGGTCAACACTGCAAATATTGACTCTTTTGCATAAACTTAATGTAATTGTCAATAAAAGCCTTTGACACTTATGGAATGCTTGTAATTACATTTTACATTAAATTTACGTCATTTAGCAGACGCTCTTATCCAGAGCGACTTACAAATAGGTGCATTCACCTTATAGCCAGTGGGATCACCACTTCACAATGTATTTTTATTTTTTATTTTTTATTTTTTGGGTTGGGGTAAGGGGGGGTAGAAGGATTACTTTATCCTATCCCAGGTATTCCTTAAAGAGGTGGGGTTTCAAATGTCTCCGGAAGGTGGTGAGTGACTCCACTGTCCTGGTGTCGTGAGGGAGCTTGTTCCACCATTGGGGTGCCAGAGCAGCGAACAGTTTTGACTGGGCTGAGCGGGAACTATGCTTCCGCAGAGGTAGGGGAGCCAGCAGGCCAGAGGTGGATGAACGCAATGCCCTCGTTTGGGTGTAGGGACTGATCAGAGCCTGAAGGTACGGAGGTGCCGTTCCCCTCACAGCTCCGTAGGCAAGCACCATGGTCTTGTAGCAGATGCGAGCTTCAACTGGAAGCCAGTGGAGTGTGCGGAGGAGCGGGGTGACGTGAGAGAACTTGGGAAGGTTGAACACCAGACGGGCTGCGGCATTCTGGATGAGTTGTAGGGGTTTAATGGCACAGGCAGGGAGCCCAGCCAACAGCGAGTTGCAGTAATCCAGACGGGAGATGACAAGTGCCTGGATTAGGACCTGTGCCGCTTCCTGTGTAAGGCAGGGTCGTACTCTCCGAACGTTGTAGAGCATGAACCTACAGGATCGGGTCACCGCCTTGATGTTAGCGGAGAACGACTGGGTGTTGTCCAGGGTCACGCCAAGGCTCTTCGTACTCTGGGAGGAGGACACAACGGAGTTGTCAACCGTGATGGCGAGATCAATTATACTTCAGTATACCATAGTAACATCTGACAAGAATATCTATAAACACTAAAGCATCTAACTTTGTGAAGACCAATACTTGTGTCATTCTCAAGACTATACATATGTATGTATGTGTATATGTATGTATTTATATGTGTATGTATTTATATGTGTATGTGTCGCTCTGGATAAGAGCGTCTGCTAAATGACTAAAATGTAAATGTATATATACAGTGGGGAGAACAAGTATTTGATACACTGCCGATTTTGCAGGTTTTCCTACTTACAAAGCATGTAGAGGTCTGTAATTTTTATCATAGGTACACTTCAACTGTGAGAGACGGAATCTATAAAAAAAATCCAGAAAATCACATTGTATGATTTTTAAGTAATTAATTTGCATTTTATTGCATGACATAAGTATTTGATACATCAGAAAAGCAGAACTTAATATTTGGTACAGAAACCTTTGTTTGCAATTACAGAGATCATACGTTTCCTGTAGGTCTTGACCAGGTTTGCACACACTGCAGCAGGGATTTTGGCCCACTCCTCCATACAGACCTTCTCCAGATCCTTCAGGTTTCGGGGCTGTCGCTGGGCAATACGGACTTTCAGCTCCCTCCAAAGATGTTATATTGGGTTCAGGTCTGGAGACTGGCTAGGCCACTCCAGGACCTTGAGATGCTTCTTACAGAGCCACTCCTTAGTTGCCCTGGCTGTGTGTTTCGGGTCGTTGTCATGCTGGAAGACCCAGCCACGACCCATCTTCAATGCTCTTACTGAGGGAAGGAGGTTGTTGGCCAAGATCTCGCGATACATGGCCCCATCCATCCTCCCCTCAATACGGTGCAGTCGTCCTGTCCCCTTTGCAGAAAAGCATCCCCAAAGAATGATGTTTCCACCTCCATGCTTCACGGTTCGGATGGTGTTCTTGGGGTTGTACTCATCCTTCTTCTTCCTCCAAACACGGCGAGTGGAGTTTAGACCAAAAAGCTCTATTTTTGTCTCATCAGACCACATGACCTTCTCCCATTCCTCCTCTGGATCATCCAGATGGTCATTGGCAAACTTCAGACGGGCCTGGACATGCGCTGGCTTGAGCAGGGGGACCTTGCGTGTGCTGCAGGATTTTAATCCATGACAGCGTAGTGTGTTACTAATGGTTTTCTTTGAGACTGTGGTCCCAGCTCTCTTCAGGTCATTGACCAGGTCCTGCCGTGTAGTTCTGGGCTGATCCCTCACCTTCCTCATGATCATTGATGCCCCATGAGGTGAGATCTTGCATGGAGCCCCAGACCGAGGGTGATTGACCGTCATCTTGAACTTCTTCCATTTTCTAATAATTGCGCCAACAGTTGTTGCCTTCTCACCAAGCTGCTTGCCTATTGTCCTGTAGCCCATCCCAGCCTTATGCAGGTCTACAATTTTATCCCTGATGTCCTTACACAGCTCTCTGGTCTTGGCCATTGTGGAGAGGTTGGAGTCTTTGATTGAGTGTGTGGACAGGTGTCTTTTATACAGGTAACGAATTCAAACAGGTGCAGTTAATACAGGTAATGAATGGAGAACAGGAGTGCTTCTTAAAGAAAAACTAACAGGTCTGTGAGAGCCGGAATTCTTACTGGTTGGTAGGTGATCAAATACTTATGTCATGCAATAAAATGCAAATTAATTACTTTAAAATCATACTATGTGATTTTCTGGATTTTGTTTTAGATTCCGTCTCTCACAGTTGAAGTGTACCTACGATAAAAATTACAGACCTCTACATGCTTTGTAAGTAGGAAAACCTGCAAAATCGGCAGTGTGTCAAATACTTGTTCTCCCCACTGTATATATAAATATATATATATATAAATAAATATATATATATATATATATATATATATATATGCAAAAAATATATGGGGGATTGGAAGTGATGCAGACAATTACATTGATGGAAGCTACAATCTATCTGCAATATTAAAGCTGATCGATCTACCCCCTAAGAAAAAATATCTAAATAATAATAATAAACATCTTTGGTCTGACAGATGTTTATGTGACACCCAAAATGCATTGTTTGATGTCAACAAACATGGCTCCACACATAGCTGGCAATTAGATTAGCATTAGCTCATCATAATCAGTGCAACCTTCAAAAATGTGTCCTTTACAATCTGTGCAAGAATCAGAATGCATTATTTGTCACCAGTGCTTGAAAACATTATTATCACACAAACAACATGCCGGCAGACAATCACGTAACCTCGGACACTCACTCGGAGCCATTCAGTGTTGTTGTTTATGTATGTAGCTAGTGGGCTAAGCTGTAGCAATAGCAATGTCTTTCAAAAGGAGACAACTCATAAATGCAGAAATTCTGGCGATTTTGGTAAATTCTGACAATGATTCTGAGAATGAAAGTCAGGAATCAGATTCTGACAGCGACAGTGATGAGTTGCCCCCCAACCTTGTGGCCATTGAGAACCCTGAATCTGAGGCCCACCGATGAAGTCCCAGGTCCCTCTGAAGATGCTGGTGGTGATGGAGGCAGGACAACAGGGGGTGCAGTACAGGAGTTCTGGGGTAGCTGGAAGGCCTACAGCCATTTCACCCCTCCTGGCCCTGCTGTTGGCTTTGATGAGTCCCAGTCTGGAGTGCAAAGCCCCTTGCCATCTCCCTCTGAGGCAGTGCTTCAAGCTGTTTCTGACAGGAGCTGATGGGAGACATAGTGGAGGAGACCAATCGCTATGCCTTGGAGTTACAGGAGAAGAGAGAGCCAGGAGTGAAGCTAAATGGGTGACAGGGAGCCTTGGCGTGACCCTGGACAACACCCTGTCATTCTCCGCTAACATCAAGGCGGTGACCCGATCCTGTAGGTTCATGCTGTACAACATTTGGAGAGTACGACCCTGCCTTACACAGAAAGCGGCACAGGTCCTAATCCAGGCACTTGTCATCTCCCGTCTGGATTACTGCAACTCGCTGTTGGCTGGGCTCCCTGCCTGTGCCATTAAACCCCTACAACTCATCCAGAATGCCGCAACCCGTCTGGTGTTCAACCTTCCCAAGTTCTCTCACGTCACCCCGCTCCTCCGCACACTCCACTGGCTTCCAGTTGAATCTGCTACAAGACCATGGTGCTTGCCTACGGAGCTGTGAGGGGAACGGCACCTCCGTACCTTCAGGCTCTGATCAGTCCCTACACCCAAACGAAGGCATTGCGTTCATCCACCTCTGGCCTGCTGGCCCCCTTACCTCTGCGGAAGCACAATTCCCGCTCAGCCCAGTCAAAACTGTTCGCTTCTCTGGCACCCCAAAGGTGGAACAAGCTCCCTCACGACGCCAGGACAGCGGAGTCACTCACCACCTTCCGGAGACACTTGAAACCCCACCTCTTTAAGGAATACCTGGGATAGGATAAAGTAATCCTTCTACCCCCCCTTACCCCACCCACCCCCCCAAAAAAAAAAAAAACATATTGTAAAGTGGTTAACCCACTGGCTATAAGGTGACTGCACCAATTTATAAGTCGCTCTGGATAAGAGCGTCTGCTAAATGACGTAAATGTAAATGTAAGTACAATTAGTGAAATGTATACCTTCCTGTTGACAGTCCTTCTCATGGGAATAGTGAAGAAGAACTCCCTAAGGGAATAATGGAGCACGGATCCTATGTTTGTAACTCCCTTCATTGCTACTGTCTTTTCCCAAGACCACTTCATAGTTCTGCTGTGATGCCTGCATTTAGTCAACAATGCTACTGCCAACCTAAATCACACCTTACACAAAATAAGAAATGTTCTTACTGAAGCCTTCCGAGTGGCACAGCGGTCTAAGGCACTGCATTGCTGTGCTAGAGGCGTCACTAAAGACCCGGGTTCGATCCCGGGCTGTATCACAACCTGCCGTGATCGGGAGTCCCATAGGGCGGCACACAATTGTCCCAGTGTCGTCCGGGTTAGGGGAGGGTTTGGCCGGGGGGCTTTACTTGGCTCATTGCACTCTAGCGACTCCTTGTGGTGGGCCAGGCGCCTGCAGGCTGACTTCAGTCGTCAGTTGAAAAGTGTTTCCTCCGACACATTGGTATGGCTGGCTTCCGGGTTAAGCGGGCGGGTGTTAAGAAGCGAGATTTAGCGGGTCATGTTTCGGAGGACGCATGACTCGACCTTCATCTCCCAAGCCCATTGGGGAGTTGCAGCGATGAGACAAAATCGAAATTGGGGAGAAAAAGAGGGTAAAATACAAAACAAAAAATCTTACCAGCCTGACATCAGCATTCGGTCGGGTCTTTGTGCCATACAATGACCTATGCATTGACGAGTCGCTGATGTTATGCAAGGGTAGGCTGGCGTTCCATCAATATACAGTTGAAGTTGGAAGTTTACATACACTTAGGTTGGAGTCATTAAAACTTGTTTTTCAACCACTCCACAAATTTCTTGTTAACAAACTATAGTTTTGGCAAGTCGGTTAGGACAGCTACTTTGTGCATGACACAAGTAATTTAAAAAAAAATTGTTTACAGACAGATTATTTAACTTATAATTCACTGTATCACAATTCGAGTGGGTCAAAAGTTTACATACACTAAGTTGATGGTGCCTTTAAACAGCTTGGAAAATTCCAGAAACTTTAGAAGCTTCTGGTAGGCTAATTGACATCATTTGATTCAATTGGAGGTATACCTGTGGATGTATTTCAAGGCCTACCTTCAAACTAAGGGCCTCTTTGCTTGACATCATGGTAAAATCAAAAGAAATCAGCAAAGACCTCAGAAAAAAGATTGTAGACCTCCACGAGTCTGGTTCATCCTTGGGAGCAATTTCCAAATGCCTGAAGGTACCACGTTCATCTGTACAAACAATAGTACGCAAGTATAAACACCATGGGACCACACAGCCGTCATACCGCTCAGGAAGGAGATGCGTTCTGTCTCCTAGAGATGAACGTACTTTGGTGCGAAAAGTGCAAATCAATCCCAGAACAACAGCAAAGGACCTTGTGAAGATGCTGGAGGAAAATGTGTACAAAGTATCTATATCCACAGTAAAACGAGTCCTATATTGACATAACCTGAAAAGCCGCTCAGCAAGGAAGAAGCCACTGCTCCAAAACCGGCATAAAAAAGCCAGACTACGGTTTGCAACTGCACATGGGGACAAATATTGTACTTTTTGGAGAAATGTCCTCTGGTCTGATGAAACAAAAATAGAACTGTTTGCCCATAATGACCATTGTTATGTTTGGAGGAAAAAGGGGGTTGCTTGCAAGCTGAAGAACACCATCCCAACCGTGAAGCACGGGGGTGGCAGCATCATGCTGTGGGGGTGCTTTGCTGCAGGAGGGACTGGTGCACGTCACAAAATAGATTCCATGAGGAAGGAAAATGATGTGGATATATTGAAGCAACATCTCAAGACATCAGTCAGGAAGTTAAAGCTTGGTCGCAAATGGGTCTTCCAAATGGACAATGACCCCAAGCATACTTCCAAAGTTGTGCCAAAATGGCTTAAGGACAACAAAGTCAAGGTATTGTAGTGGCCATCACAAAGCCCTGACCTCAATCCTATAGAACATTTGTGGGCAGAACTGAAAAAGCGTGTGCGAGCAAGGAGACCTACAAACCTGACTCAGTTACACCAGCTCTGTCAGGAGGAATGGGCCAAAATTCACCCAACTTATTGTGGGAAGCTTGTGGAAGGCTACCCGAAACGTTTGACCCAAGTTAAACAATTTAAAGGCAATGCTACCAAATACTAATTGAGTGTATGTAAACTTCTGACCCACTTGGAATGTGATGAAATAAATAAAAGCTGAAATAAATCATTCTCTCTACTATTATAATGACATTTCATATTCTTAAAATAAAGTGGTGATCCTAACTGACCTAAGACAGGATATTTTTTCTAGGATTAAATGTCAGGAATTATGAAAAACTGAGTTTAAATGTATTTGGCTAAGGTGTATGTAAACTTACAACTTCAACTGTATTCCCTCCAAAAGGCACAGGTTTGGGGTCAAGTTCTTTGTTATGGGCAACGTGAAGACAGGATTTGTTCCGAACATTATAGTCTACACAGGTTCCACCACTGACATCCAACATTAGGGGCTTGGGGTGTCCGGGTCTGTGGTTTTGAACAGCGCCGGAGAAGATGGCTGCCGTTTTACAGCCCTCTAACCAATTGTACTATTATGTGTGTTTTTCCGCGTTATTTGTAATTTATTTTGTACATAATGTTTCTGCCATCGTCTCTTATAACCAAAGAGAGCTTCTGGATATCAGGACAGCGATTACTCACCTCGCATTGGACGAAGATTTTTTCTTCAACGAGGCGGTCGCGAAGGATATCCTACAGACACCCGACAAGGCCCAGATCCCCGTCATTCGCGTGAGGAAGAGACAGAGATATCGCGGACGCAGATCCGGGTGCCTTGTAAGGATCCGACGGCGAGCGAGTAAACTGCCTCTCCCATCAATCCTATTAGCCAACGTTCAATCTTTTGAGAATAAAATTGACGATTTCCAAACACACCAAGACAGTCGTGAAGAGGGCACGACAAAGCCTATTCCCCCTCAGGAGACTAAAAAGATTTGGCATGGGTCCTCAGATCCTCAAAAAATTCTACAGCTGCACCATCGAGAGCATCCTGACTGGTTGCATCACCGCCTGGTATGGCAACTGCTTGGCCTCTGACCGCAAGGCACTACAGAGGGTAGTGCGTACGGCCCAGTACATCACTGGGGCCAAGCTTCCTGCCATCCAGGACCTCTATACCAGGCGGTGTCAGAGGAAGGCCCTCAAAATTGTCAAAGACTCCAGCCACCCTAGTCATAGACTGTTCTCTCTGCTACCGCACGGCAAGCGGTACCGGAGTGCCAAGTCTAGGTCCAAAAGACTTCTCAACAGCTTCTACCCCCAAGCCATAAGACTCCTGAACAGCTAATCATGGCTACCCGGACTATTTGCACTGCCCCCCCACCCCATCCTTTTTACGCTGCTGCTACTCTGTTAAGTATTTATGCATAGTCACTTTAACTCTACCCACATGTACATATTACCTCAACTACCTCAACTAGCCGGTGCCCCCGCACATTGACTCTGCAACGGTACCCCCCTGTATATATAGCCTCCCTACTGTCACTTTATTTTACTGTATATATAGCCTCCCTACTGTCACTTTATTTTACTTCTGCTCTTTTTTTCCTCAACACTTTTTTTGTTGTTGTTTTATTCTTACTTTTTTTGTTTAAAATAAATGCACTGTTGGTTAAGGGCTGTAAGTAAGCATTTCACTGTAATGTCTGCACCTGTTGTATTCGGCGCATGTGACCAATAAAATTTGATTTGATTTGATTTGATTTGATGACCATGGTAGCTGCAGGTAGCTTAGTGGGTAAGAGTGTTGTGCCAGTAATCGAAAGGTCGCTGGTTCTAATCCCTGAGCCGACTAGGTGAAAAATCTGTCGATGTGCCCTTAAGCAAGGCACTTAACCCTAATTGCTCCTGTAAGTCGCTCTGGATAAGAGCGTCTGCTAAAAAAATTACTAAAATGACTAGTAACTCCTCATCTCCGGAAGGGCCACACTTTGTATGTGGACAATTGTATAGCAGTCCCACACTCTTCCAGCATCTGCTCACCAACAGCACTGGGGCCTGTGGCATAGTCCGGTCGAACAGGAAGGGGATGCCGGCATTCGGAAGCAGAAAGATGCAGAGGGGGAAGGTGGAGTTCAAGGAGAACAATCAGAGGCATCCATGTCCTCTCCACTGTCCCTACAGCAACCATGTCGGCCACAGGGAAGGTGGACAACCTGACAGGAGAGAGAAAGATCAAACCATACTGTGTGCTTGACTATAACCTCAAAACGGGGCAGTGGATAAGGCGGACATGATAAACAGCTTTGTGGAATGCATTCAGAAAACTGGTATAAGTGATATAAGAAGATATTTTTCCACTTTTTGTAATTGGACGTACAGTTCATATATAAATCACATACAGTTCTATTATGCAATTATATTGACAATATCTCACCCACCTACCCACTGCCTCATCATCCTCTCCCCTCCCTCATCCTCCCCAATCCATCACCCTCTCCCCCATAGGTGAGGTGATTACCTACCAAAAGTACAGAAAGAACCTCATGAGAGATCTGCTGGGGGAGCACCTCACCCCTTGGCATCCAATCACTGGGGGCCGTCCTGCTGTAGACAATCCCCTACGTCTCACTGCACTGAATTGTCCCTCCAAATCCCTCAAACTGCTGCTCAAGGCAGTCGCACATGGAGGCACAGCAAAGCCTGCCTGTCTGGCACCAGGAGAAGGAAGCAGAGGAGGTTGACAAAGTACATGTGTTTAGCTTGTGACACACCCCTGTGTGTTGTGCCATGTTTTGGGGAGTACCATACGCTCAAGCACTATCAAGCACATCTGCAGCAATTACTGACTTGACAGGTGACCTGCCATGATACTATGCCTTTAGGAGTGGGGGGTGGGAATACAGTTGTTGTTCAATCACTTTCTGAATATTGAAATATGGGTTATGCATATTAATAAGTTGCCGGTCTTTTCTTGCAGTTTTTTCCGTCTTGTAAAACTAGTTTTTGTTTTTCAACCACAACAAATACTTCAATAAAGTAGACAACCATCACATATAGGCCTATGTCTGTTCTTGCTGTTTTTTCCTCCATTAAAACTGTAAATGAGTGTATATTCAAACAGTATGTTGGTAGCATACAAAAGCTGGCCTCAGTCTTCGGCAAGAAAGATGTCCAGTTCCAGTTATGATGTTGGAAAATAATGTTCAATACTGTTTGTTTGTGTGGTTTCTGAAAGTAGAGAATATAGAATAATTATTAGTAATTAGAATACAATATCAGGATATAGCAATAAAACATATTACAATGAAGTAACATAATAACAATGTTCACAATTATGAATGATATAACAGTAAGAAACAGTAACTGTTCAGCTTCACAAGGGGGCAGGGACGAGCAGAGCTATGCTAAACTTTCCAAATGAAAACACAAGCAATGGTCATGATAAGGCCAGGACAGCTTCAAAGGATACAACAAGCTAATACTTCTCTGACGCCATTATCATTATTTTACAGAGCTAATAGAAGAATGTAGCTAGCTACATAAGCACAATTGAGCATAAAAACATAAAGGTTATGAAATTAGTACCTCACATGTCCGTTGCTATAAAGGAATATACACATAATACATTATGCTCCATCAGTGGTGGCTCCTCAGAGGAGGAAGGGGAGGACCATCCCTCTTCAGTGAATTTCAGAAAAATGTAAATAGTGAAACATTAAAAAAGTTATTGTTTTTAGATAAAACTATACTAAATATATTCACATCACCAAGTAATTTATTAAAACACACTGTTTTGCAATGAAGGTCTACAGTAGCCTCAACAGCACTCTGTAGGGTAGCACCATGGTGTAGCCAGAGGACAACTAGTTTCTGTCCTCCTCTGGGTACATTGACTTCAATACAAAACCTAGGAGGTTCGTGGTTCACACCCTGTTCCATAGACTTCCACAGTAATTATGACAACTTCCGGAGGACGTCCTCCAACCTATCAGAGCTCTTACAGCATGAACTGACATGTTGTCCACCCTATCAAAGGATCAGATAAGGAATCTAGTACTGAAAGCATAAGCTACAGCTAGCTAGCACAGCAGTGCATAAAATGTGGTGAGTAGTTGACTCAAAGAGAGAGAAAGACAATAGTTGAACAGTTTTTAACAAATTAATTTCTTCAAAAATGAAGGAGACGCAAGAGAGGGAGAGAGAGCTAGCAATATTTTGGATTTTTTTATCACTTTTCCTTAGCTAGTGAATGCAGCTAGCTAGTTTAGCCTACTCAAATACCCGGCTCAAACAGAGAGGGATGCTATGTTAGGTAGCTGGCTATGACTATCCAACACTAGAGGTCTTCCAAGTCAACATAGAAATTGTGGTTTTATTAATTTTTTGCCACCGGGGCCCACCAGTGTAACTGCTAAATTCCTTGGAATAATGGTCTGGGGCTGTTTTCCATGGTTTGGGCTAGGCCCCTTGGTTCCAGTGAAGGGAAATCTTAATGCTACAGCATACAATGACATTCTAGACGATTCTGTGCTTCCAACTTTGTGGCAACAGTTTGGGGAAGGCCCTTTCCTGTTTCAGCATGACAATGCCCCTGTGCACAAAGCAAGGTCCATACAGAAATTGTTTGTCGAGATCGGTGTGGAAGAACTTGATTGGCCTGCACAGAGCCCTGACCTCAACCCCATTGAACACCTTTGGGATGAATTGGAACGCTGACTGCGAGCCAGGCCTAATCGCCCAACATCAGTGCCTGACCTCACTAATGCTCGTTGCTGAATGGAAGCAAGTCCCCGCTGCAATGTTCCAACATCTAGTGGAAAGCCTTCCCAGAAGAGTGGAGACTGTTATAGCAGCAAAGAGGGGAACAAAGCCATATTAATGCCCATGATTTTGGAATGAGATGTTCGACAAGCAGGTGTCCACATACTTTTGATAATGTACTGTATGTGGCTGTTATGAAAGTGAACTGTGTTTGCGTGTGATCAACGTTGTGTTCATTCCTCCAATTCTGTTGAAAAATGTTTCTTTAACGGAAGCAAACAGAATGAAACGGGAATAAACATACCTGAATTTGTCCAATAGAAACTCTCGTTTGCAACTGTTGGACTAATCATTACACCCTAGATCAGCTAGATGCAGGCAAGAGTGTGCAAGGCAGTATTGAATGTGTCAATGTCTGTCACCTTGATTACTCAAATGTCTCTCGACCTGTGCATCTTCGTTCTAAACTGTCATTCATAGGCTAGGTTGTAGCAACCTCATGTTGGGTATAGGGAAAATTTGAGTATCATGTAGTAGCCTAAACCTATCGATGTTGCATTGAGCTGGATGAATGGAATATGAATGACAGTCATCCAATATGCTGTAATAGAAATAAGGCCATGTTCATGTAACCCTCTCACCAAAGGCTCAGATAAATCAATACAGTAAGTATGGTGAAAAGACACTCAGTATATAATAAACCTGGTATGACTTAACTCGCTTGGGAAAAACCAGAGAGATCAGGGATCTTACCTACAGTTTATATAGAAATTAATGAAAAATGAATGATGTATGATACACTTGCATACAATCTGCAATACACATGACACAATACAATTTTAAGACAGCCTAAACCCAGGTGCTAAACTGAAAAATGTTTGTTGGCACCGTTGGAGCTCAAAAACACATTTGGCTAACCCCACAGTTACTCACGGTTCCGTAAAACCCCCTTGAAACCAACAGTTCCAAGGTGTGTGCCTATTTATAATCCAATTGGCATAAAGTGCCCTGCATGCATCCGAAAACCGATGTCCAGCATCAACAAAGCCCTCAAATTCCCTCAGACCAAACCGTCCTCTCCAGCTCCCGATCCGACGAATCCAAGCTAGCTCCCGAAGCATCTGGAACCTTCGTTAAAGCAGGAAGCAAATTGAGACGAGTCTCTCGCTAAAATATTAAACTATAAATCGTATTTTGTTAAGATGAGTAAAGTAGAGTGCAGTTAAACCCAATTTGGGGAAAAAACTAATTTTAGTACACAAAATGTTTTCCCGCTTCACAAGTTCACCTCTCTCCCTTTCTTTCTCTCCTCAGCAATCACAGAAAACCTTGCAAAGCCCTCTCTCTCTCTCTTCCCAGCAACAACAGAAAAACCTGCGAAGCCCTCTGCACACCACCCATAGTCCATCTTGATAGGCCCAAAACGATCACACATCCTTCACGTGAACAGAAACTGCCTCAACATATTTAAAGTAACAGTACATAATAATTTAACCAACATAGGCCCAACAGCAAAGGCTGTAGTAAAACAGAGCTTATGAAAATAAAACAAATCTGATTAAATGTATACAAGGTATACAAAATATACATCCACATATTATTATTACTATTAAACCATAGTTCTAAATACATGTTTTAACAGGGTATTACACTCATAAAAACAATTAGCGTCCTTCCTCATCTTAAACAGCACCGACCGCCATTGTGCACCATACATACATAAGGTATGCCACAGTAGAAACGACATAACACGATATACAGAAACTATTATGAAAATGTAATAAGGCACTTACTTTGGACATGTGTGCGTTCCTATCAGTCATTATTAGTAAGGAAAACAACAATGAAGGCAATGCGGGCACCAGCCGGAAAATGCACCGGGGGAAAAAGTTTGTGCAGGTTTTGTTCTGACTGGAGATGTGCAAATGTCTGCATACTTGAACTGGGGAAATACTAGGGAAATGCTTGGGCTCTCATCGAAGAGAGAGGTTGGTCTTGCTCATCGTAATGCCTCAAACGTAAATTGTCCGCCACAGTGAAATGGGCCATTTCTATGTGAATTAATGAGGTGGACCACACCTCAATTCAAACTGTTGTTAGAAAATATATTTTTTAATTGACAAGTTGATACCTATCCTATAGATAATTAGCAGAAAGCGTGTCTTGGTTTGAGGGCAGCGCGAGTTAACTGTCCTGTTGCGTAACAATCACATTTTGGAACAATGAGTGCATTCTGAAATCACGCGCATAAAAAAACTCACGCTGGTGGGGAACGTTAGAAATATTTGGAACTCACACGTGAAAAGTTTACCTGTGCTGAGAATGTTCCAAAGCCAAGCAAATATCCTGCACCATTCCCAGAAAGTTGCGGGAAAGTTGTATGCAAAATAACCATATGGACAACTACCAAGCTCTAAGAAACATATGGTTCTCAGAATGTTATGTGCTAACTGGGCAATGTGCTCTCTTCAATTGAAAATCCGGTTAGACTTTGTGCCAAATGCAACTTTTACCTCCAGAAGACTTTGGGCTGTTAGTGAGAGGAAGAAAAGAACAGAACGAATAAGTGAAAAAGACAAAAAGAAAGAATGAAAAACTGTTAGAAACAGATAGACAGAAACATAATGAAAGAGAGAGAGAATAACAGAGTTGACAGAGGAAGAGAAAAGGAAAACAAATGACCAGACTGGAGGAGAAGGAAAGATAAATAGTGAGAAACATTGATCAAATGGGAGTTGCCATCCATAAGAAGGAAAAACAAACACAGCTAAGACAAAAACCGAGCAGTGGATAGAGGAGTGGAATACATCCATAGTTTATATTTATTGTCTTCTACAACTCTGCTGAGTCCTCCACAGTGTTTGTAATGACAATGCCTTTGAAAGGTCACAGATCGATAGCGCTTCCCACTCCAGCAGACACCCAGAGCTATTAGGCGGTCTGTCCCCTACTCTGTTCTCCTCAATGGGATGAAATTGCGACTTGGGCAGGGGAGGACACAAAATGGCAGAACTAAAAAACACCACACACATAATGTCCAGGGGCGACTCCTTGTTCCTAAAATTCACTATAAGTGTTTTGAACAGGAAGTGTGGATACGTCAAAAGGACAGAACCAAAGTAGTTGAGGTGTTGTGGTGAAGTGTGTCTCTCTCCACCTAGCTAGCACAGATGGAGAACTGTGTGTTCTTGTTTAATGGGGGAACAAGACAACTTTCCCCCCATTGCTCACATAGTGACAGGTAAACAGTGGGGGTTGTAACTCATCTTGTGCATGTTGTTTGTTTGTTTTTGTCCGTTTAGTCTCTTTAAACTGATACAGAATCTTCCACAACCGATATGTTCAGGTTGATGACACCACAGAAATAGATTGAATTGAAATAGAAAATATACAATATATTTCTGTGGATGACACTGGTTAGCTGGAGTGAGTGGGAATACCTTGCCGTCTTCATACAGTGTGTACTCAACTTTGGGTTAAGTTGCTCTCATGCACAGATCATAGGATCAGCTTGCCCTCTGAATCCTAACCTTAGGGGATGAACCTGTGAAACTGACCTCAAATCAGAGTCCAGTGGCAGCTCCATTCTTCTTTGTAACAATTAGATGGTGACAGTCAAGGATAACCGTGAGATAAAGAGAAGGCTAAGTATAGGATGAGAGATGAGACGAAAAGTCTGAAGAAATGTGGTGAGAAGAGAGGAAAGAAAGAAGTCCAGATGAAAGAGAACGAGAGAAGGGAGGAAGAGTTCATACTAGCATAGAAAATACACGAGAATCAGAGAGGAGAAAATCGTCACTTCTGTTAAGGAAATGAACAGAGGAAGTATTTATGCAAATCTCAACACACACACACATTCGTACACACACACGTTAATCACTGGGCTGCTCACAGAGAGGACCCTGTAATCTACTTCAACATCTCATTCCTCTCAGTCAACAAAAGGATGTCATGCTCTATTCTCTATTAAAAACAAAAAACGTACGTTTTAAGTGAGAATGAGAATTGTTCTGAAGCCAAAAAAGAAAGGAAATTCACATAAGCACCACAATGCCTATTCCACCCATGCTCTACCAAGGTTTTCCAGCACACAGCTTTGACCTACTACAGTAGCTATGTTGGTATTGTACTTCAAACTATGTGTAGGCAGGTTGCTTAGGATTCAAACCTTCTCAAACAGCCTAATTCATACTCTTAGAGGAGGTGCTTCCACAATAATGTGATTTGTACCGCATACAAAGTATTGGATTCTTCATACACCCAGTAAGATATTGTAGTATCTGAGGAATTATGACTTTGCTAACGTTTTCAAATGGAACCTGAGAGGAGGTTTATTCAGCTTAGAGGGAGCATCTGGGGAGTAGTTTTAGGGGGACACCCCATAGAACAGAGGAAGTCTGTTGTGTGGAGACAGGTGATTGGTCTGTATGGGAAACCACCCACAGCAGGGTAAAGATTATAAATACTAGGTTGAGACAAAAGAGAGCAGAATAATCATATTTGAGATGGGGCGATTATTCTCCAGGTATCTGCAGGTATCTGTAAATCGACGCTGTAACCCTTTGTTATGAATAAACCTTTATGATGAAAATACAGCGTCAGCGGTTCTCCTTGGTCACACAGCATAAATAGCAACGTTTACTCGACACAACAATATCATCCCATTAAGCTTTGCTTTTATACTTACAAGACCATCAGGCTTGATTGAGCTGTTTTGTCTTGTAATAATGTGGTGCATCCATGCATTTCCTTCAACCTTTATTTTAGCAATACATGTCATAAAAAAAATTATAATCATGATAACATCCTTTTCTGGTCAGTAGGTGCCCAACATAACATCAGTTGGACACAGTAGCTCAGATAGATAGAGCCTTCTGTGCTGATCATTACCTCTGTCAAAATAATGTTGATTAAAGTTGTGTTTGTACTTGAATTTATTTTTTGCAATAAAGATGGTGACACAACAATCATATACATTTAAAATAGGCCTAGATCTAAAATACACACAAATGATACACATATACCAGTATACATAATTTTAATAGCAGGACACTGTAAAGTCCATTATCCCTCTGAAGAGTATGAATTAGGCTGTTTGAGAAGGTTTGAATCCTAAGCAACCTGCCTACACATAGTTTAAAGTACAATACCAACATAGCTAATGTAGTAGGTCAAAGCTGTGTGCTGGAAAACCTTGGTAGAGCATGGGTGGAATAGGCATTGTGGTGCTTATGTGAATTTCCTTTCTTTTTCGGTTTCAGACCAATTCTTATTCTCACTTAAAACATTGTTTTTTGTTTTTAAATTTCCATGGTTTTACACCGGAAGGTGATTATGCAAAGTTATTATACAACATTATAATACAGCATAACAGCAATAAAAGTTCTGTAAAAGTAAACAATAATGACAAACGGCAACAGAAATAATGTAGTTGTTAGTATTTATTTAATATTAACAGCTGATTTTCCAGAAGGAAGCGAAAAACAGAAACCCATTTAAGCCAATATGGCGTAAACTTGAAAGAAATCTTCCCTGATCTCTCTTAAGACAATTGAGCAAGCTCCTGGAAAATACACAAATAATCAACATGTACCCATTAACTATTTACATGAAAATGTACCTTAAAGTTCACTGAAGAAAGGCCTAGTACTACATTACCTGTAAACAAAAGGTGAGTTACACCTACATTTAACATTTACAACCAAATGTAAATTCATCAGATATAGTCAACTTTGTAAATACAATTCAGGGATGCTACAGGTTTATGCAAGCTTTTTTGTTCAAGCTCAGTTCTACCACACCTGATTCTACTATTCATGGTCTCGATGAACAGCTGAGGTCTTGATAAACAGCTGGGTAGTAGAATCAGGTGTGGTAGCACTGGGCTTGAATTTTTAAAAAAACATGCAGAACCCTGTGGATCGTCAAGAGCAATTTTGGTAACTCCTGATGCAAACACTGTTGAGAAACACTGCTAAAATACAAAGTCATTAGATTAAGTACAAAACACTCAAGAAACAGTATATACATATTTACAATTCTGACATTGGATAGGTGCTCTGAATCCTTTAGCTACAAATGTTCTTAGTAATTCTGTACACAGCTGTCCAACTCCAGTAAAAGAGCATACATGTATGGTGTATGCAGATGTATAAATGGCAGTATAAATATGAAAACAGATGGGAGTACTCACAGATTTGGAACAGAACATACATAAGTGCTACTGATCGTGTGTGATGTACTGTGTGCATGTGAATAAGCTCAACATGGGGCCAGCTTGACACATTTCTTAGCTTCTCAAATGACAAAGTGGCGCCAGAAAAGGAGAAACGTTTACAACCTGTGCAACATACCAAGTTAGTATGGACACCCCTAAGAGTTGATTATTAGAGAGTATGTGTATGGCTGAGAAAAAGAGAGGAAGGGAGAGAGACTGTATGTGTGGGTGAAAGAGAGAGATTATGATCCTGATCCTCTTTCTTCGCTCTCCCTCTGCCAGTGAAAGTGAGGGAAGTGATGTGGAGAGTCAGGGCTCAGCAGCAGAAGGCAGGGAGGAAGAGGAGTTAGAGATGATTGGAGGGATTGAGATGGGAGAGGGAGGAGTGGAGCGAGAGGAGAGTGGAGGGAAAAGGAAGGGGAGAGTGGAGGGAGAGGAAGAGGAACATGGAGAGGGAGAGGATGAGGGAGAGGAGGTGGTAGAGGAAGAGGGAGAAAACACCAGAGAGGGGAGCCTATGTTTCCATGGAGTGCGTCTGTCCCAAGTCTCACCATTCACCCTTGTACCACACAGCTTACTTTGTGCAATTTGTCTGTCTCATTTGTTGAATTTGGATCAGAAAAGTGCATGTACCTACATAGCTGTTAAATGCGTTTGCGTGGCATACAGTGGGGGAAAAAAGTATTTAGTCAGCCACCAATTGTGCAAGTTCTCCCACTTAAAAAGATGAGAGAGGCCTGTAATTTTCATCATAGGTACACGTCAACTATGACAGACAAAATGAGAATTTTTTTCTCCAGAAAATCACATTGTAGGATTTTTAATGAATTTATTTGCAAATTATGGTGGAAAATATGTATTTGGTCAATAACAAAAGTTTCTCAATACTTTGTTATATACCCTTTGTTGGCAATGACACAGGTCAAACGTTTTCTGTAAGTCTTCACAAGGTTTTCACACACTGTTGCTGGTATTTTGGCCCATTCCTCCATGCAGATCTCCTCTAGAGCAGTGATGTTTTGGGGCTGTTGCTGGGCAACACGGACTTTCAACTCCCTCCAAAGATTTTCTATGGGGTTGAGATCTGGAGACTGGCTAGGCCACTCCAGGACCTTGAAATGCTTCTTACGAAGCCACTCCTTCGTTGCCTGGGCGGTGTGTTTGGGATCATTGTCATGCTGAAAGACCCAGCCACGTTTCATCTTCAATGCCCTTGCTGATGGAAGGAGGTTTTCACTCAAAATCTCACGATACATGGCCCCATTCATTCTTTCCTTTACACGGATCAGTCGTCCTGGTCCCTTTGCAGAAAAACAGCCCCAAAGCATGATGTTTCCACCCCCCATGCTTCACAGTAGGTATTGTGTTCTTTGGATGCAACTCAGCATTCTTTGTCCTCCAAACACGACGAGTTTAGTTTTTACCAAAAAGTTATATTTTGGTTTCATCTGACCATATGACATTCTCCCAATCCTCTTCTGGATCATCCAAATGCACTCTAGCAAACTTCAGACGGGTCTGGACATGTACTGGCTTAAGCAGGGGGACATGTCTGGCACTGCAGGATTTGAGTCCCTGGCGGCGTAGTGTGTTACTGATGGTAGGCTTTGTTACTTTGGTCCCAGCTCTCTGCAGGTCATTCACTAGGTCCCCCCGTGTGGTTCTGGGATTTTTGCTCACCGTTCTTGTGATCATTTTGACCCCACGGGGTGAGATCTTGCGTGGAGCCCCAGATCGAGGGAGATTATCAGTGGTCTTGTATGTCTTCCATTTCCTAATAATTGCTCCCACAGTTGATTTCCTCAAACCAAGCTGCTTACCTATTGCAGATTCAGTCTTCCCAGCCTGGTGCAGGTCTACAATTTTGTTTCTGGAGTCCTTTGACAGCTCTTTGGTCTTGGCCATAGTGGAGTTTGGAGTGTGACTGTTTGAGGTTGTGGACAGGTGTCTTTTATACTGATAACAAGTTCAAACAGGTGCCATTAATACAGGTAATGAGTGGAGGACAGAGAAGCCTCTTAAAGAAGAAGTTACAGGTCTGTGAGAGCCAGAAATCTTGCTTGTTTGTAGGTGACCAAATACTTATTTTCCACCATAATTTGCAAATAAATTCATAAAAAATCCTACAATGTGTTTTTCTGGATTTTTCTTTCTCAATTTGTCTGTCATAGTTGACGTGTACCTATGATGAAAATTACAGGCCTCTCTCATCTTTTTAAGTGGGAGAACTTGCACAATTGGTGGCTGACTAAATACTTTTTCCCCCCACTGTATTGCTACCTATGTATGGTACCCTGAAGGCGGTGTCAGTAGACCAGTGTGGGAACCCTGCAAAGGCCCCTTCCCAGAAACCGCAGACGCTGGCCCCTGAAGGCATTCAAAATGCAGCTTGTGTGTTCACTTTGTGATGGCTACAGTGGCAGGAAGCGGGGAGCCAAGAGTGTGGCACCAGGGCGTGTGGCCTGAGTTGTTAATCATAATTTGAAAGCAGGCCATTCCCTGGTGAAGTTTGAGGGGCGCAAGATAGGGTGTGTGGTGTGCATCCGGAGTGGACGCAGGGCAAAGAGTGGGAGATGTGTAGAAACTTCCTTTGGGTGCTCTACGTGTTTTGTGCCTCTTTGCATGATGGGGCCGTGCTTCCACAAGTCCCATGACATGTTGTAGGCTAAATGCAAACACTAAAGTGACAGTGTGAACTATGAATGTCCTACAAATCTTATAGGGAAATTGTGTACTTTTTAAAATTGTGTTTTGCATCTTCTCTCTGTAATTTTCTGAATTCACTGAATTGTTGTCAAACTATTTCTACATTTTATGTCAGGCCTAGTCTGTGCTAAATCTTATTGAGAGAGGTTATCTACATTTTTAAATAGTCTGAATAGTTGTTTGCATTTTTACATTGTTACAGAGGTAAGAATATTTGTCAATCCAATAGCCTACTTTGTGTAGGTGCATTTAAAAATGTTTCTCTATCTAATACTTCTTGCATTTACTGAATTGTTGTTAAAGTACTATTTTTACATTTTGTGCCACTTTGTAGGATGGGGCCGTGCTTCAAGAAGTTTCAAGGCATGCTGTAGGCTAAATGCTAACACTCAAGTGACAGTGTGACATAAATTTGTCCTACAAATCTTATAGGGAAATAGTGTACAATTTTTATAAAAATTGTCTCTGAACAGTAGTTGTGTTTTGTGTCTTCTCTCTTTATCTGTCTCTATCTAATACTTGTTTCATTCACTGAATTGTTGTCGAAGTGGGCTACTATTTCTACATTTTACATCAAGCCTAGTCTGTACTAAATCTTATTGAGAGAGGTTATCTACATTTTGAAAGTCTCTGAATAGTTGTTTGCATTTGTACACTTTTTTACATTGTTATCGTTGTCAATCAAATAGCCTACTTTATGTGGGTTTTGAAATACTTCCTGAATATTGTCCTCGGATCACATTTTGGATTATTTTTTAAATATTTATAAGTATAATATATTATCCTTTGTACATTTTGAGTGAGAAATGTAGTCAAATTTACTACAATTGAAATAATATAGGTTTTGTGTTGTGTTGATTATTAATCTTTTTTTTGATAGTGAGTGTCTTTACACAATGGAAGACAAAATGAGTGTTTTTCCTATTGACATGAATGTGGTGTCATTAAAGAAGAGGTTGTGCTCTTTAAAACGATGTTAACTTGTAATGTCTGTTTGAAATGTGTGAGAAAATTCACACTCTGAAGGGTTATCTAACATTAAGAAATGCTTTTGGCGGTTGATCTGCTTCTGTTCTGTGGGTGGCACTGTGTGCTCTTTTCAAAGGGTGGGTCCCAACTTGGAATGGGGAGGGGTTTTAGCGGGTGGAATAGTGGGGAACAATTGGAGGTTTACTTAGTAGCAATGCAAATATCATGGTATAGCTATATAGACACTCAATCACTGTGGTTCTTTTTAATGGTGAGTTTACAAACATATATTATGATAAATAGATTTGAAACTTGTATCTCATTATGGTAAATGGTGAAATAAGTATAGCCAGTTATAATTGTAATGGCTTAGCAGATAATAAGAAAAGACGATCAGTATTTACCTGGCTAAAAGAGAAGGAATATAATATATAGTTTACAGGAAATATATTTCTCCCATGGGCAAAGAAATTCAATAAGGGTGTTGATATTAATTAACAGTAATTTTGCTCCGAATGTGCAAATTGTCCAAACAGATCCTCAAAATAGATGGATGATTTTAAATATGTTATTGGACCATAAACAGATATGGCTCATTAACCTATACGGTCCAAATAATGATGATCTACCTTTCTTTTAAGATATACAGTGGGGAAAAAAAGTATTTAGTCAGCCACCAATTGTGCAAGTTCTCCCACTTAAAAAGATGAGAGGCCTGTAATTTTCATCATAGGTACACGTCAACTATGACAGACAAAATGATATTTTTTTTTCCAGAAAATCACATTGTAGGATTTTTAATGAATTTATTTGCAAATTATGGTGGAAAATAAGTATTTGGTCAATAACAAAAGTTTCTCAATACTTTGTTATAAACCTTTTGTTGGCAATGACACAGGTCAAATGTTTTCTGTAAGTCTTCACAAGGTTTTCACACACTGTTGCTGGTATTTTGGCCCATTCCTCCATGCAGATCTCCTCTAGAGCAGTGATGTTTTGGGGCTGTCGCTGGGCAACACGGACTTTCAACTCCCTCCAAAGATTTTCTATGGGGTTGAGATCTGGAGACTGGCTAGGCCACTCCAGGACCTTGAAATGCTTCTTACGAAGCCACTCCTTCGTTGCCCGGGCGGTGTGTTTGGGATCATTGTCATGCTGAAAGACCCAGCCACGTTTCATCTTCAATGCCCTTGCTGATGGAAGGAGGTGTTCACTCAAAATCTCACGATACATGGCCCCATTCATTCTTTCCTTTACACAGATCAGTTGTCCTGGTCCCTTTGCAGAAAAACAGCCCCAAAGCATGATGTTTCCACCCCCATGCTTCACAGTAGGTATGGTGTTCTTTGGATGCAACTCAGCATTCTTTGTCCTCCAAACACGACGAGTTGAGTTTTTACCAAAAAGTTCTATTTTGGTTTCATCTGACCATATGACATTCTCCCAATCCTCTTCTGGATCATCCAAATGCACTCTAGCAAACTTCAGACGGGCCTGGACATGTACTGGCTTAAGCAGGGGGACACGTCTGGCACTGCAGGATTTGAGTCCCTGGCGGCATAGTGTGTTACTGATGGTAGGCTTTGTTACTTTGGTCCCAGCTCTCTGCAGATCATTCACTAGGTCCCCCCGTGTGGTTCTGGGATTTTTGCTCACCGTTCTTGTGATCATTTTGACCCCACGGGGTGAGATCTTGCGTGGAGCCCCAGATCGAGGGAGATTATCAGTGGTCTTGTATGTCTTCCATTTCCTAATAATTGCTCCCACAGTTGATTTCTTCAAACCAAGCTGCTTACCTATTGCAGATTCAGTCTTCCCAGCCTGGTGCAGGTCTACAATTTTGTTTCTGGTGTCCTTTGACAGCTCTTTGGTCTTGGCCATAGTGGAGTTTGGAGTGTGACTGTTTGAGGTTGTGGACAGGTGTCTTTTATACTGATAACAAGTTCAAACAGGTGCCATTAATACAGGTAACGAGTGGAGGACAGATTAGCCTCTTAAAGAAGAAGTTACAGGTCTGTGAGAGCCAGAAATCTTGCTTGTTTGTAGGTGACCAAATACTTATTTTCCACCATAATTTGCAAATAAATTCATAAAAAATCCTACAATGTGATTTTCTGGATTTTCTTTTCTCAATTTGTCTGTCATAGTTGACGTGTACCTATGATGAAAATTACAGGCCTCTCTCATCTTTTTAAGTGGGAGAACTTGCACAATTGGTGGCTGACTAAATACTTTTTTTCCCCACTGTATGATACACTGCCGATTTTGCAGGTTTTCCTACTTACAAAGCATATAGAGGTCTGTAATTTTTAGCATAGGTACACTTCAACTGTGAGAGACGGAATCTAAAACAAAAATCCAGAAAATCACATTGTATGATTTTTAAGTAATTAATTTGCATTT
This sequence comes from Coregonus clupeaformis, assembly GCF_020615455.1. Classification (NCBI taxonomy): domain Eukaryota; kingdom Metazoa; phylum Chordata; class Actinopteri; order Salmoniformes; family Salmonidae; genus Coregonus; species Coregonus clupeaformis. The sequence continues at coordinate 558,795 of NC_059222.1, forward strand.
TATTGCATGACATTAGTATTTGATATATCAGAAAAGCAGAACTTAATATTTGGTACAGAAACCTTTGTTTGCAATTACAGAGATCATATGTTTCCTGTAGGTCTTGACCAGGTTTGCACACACTGCAGCAGTGATTTTGGCCCACTCCTCCATACAGACCTTCTCCAGATCCTTCAGGTTTCGGGGCTGTCGCTTGGCAATACGGACTTTCAGCTCCCTCCAAAGATTTTCTATTCGGTTCAGGTCTGGAGACTGGCTAGGCCACTCCAGGACGTTGAGATGCTTCTTACGGAGCCACTCCTTAGTTGCCCTGGCTGTGTGTTTCGGGTCGTTGTCATGCTGGAAGATCCAGCCACGACCCATCTTCAAAGCTCTTACTGAGGTAAGGAGGTTGTTGGCCAAGATCTCGCGATACATGGCCCCATCCATCCTCCCCTCAATACGGTGCAGTCGTCCTGTCCCCTTTGCAGAAAAGCATCCCCAAAGAATGATGTTTCCACCTCCATGCTTCACGGTTGGGATGGTGTTCTTGGGGTTGTACTCATCCTTCTTCTTCCTCCAAACACTGCGAGTGGAGTTTAGACCAAAAAGCTCAATTTTTGTCTCATCAGACCACATGACCTTCTCCCATTCCTCCTCTGGATCATCCAGATGGTCATTGGCAAACTTCAGACGGGCCTGGACATGCACTGGCTTGAGCAGGGGGACCTTGCGTGTGCTGCAGGATTTTTATCCATGACGGCGTAGTGTGTTACTAATGATTCTCTTTGAGACTGTGGTCCCAGCTCTCTTCAGGTCATTGACCAGGTCCTGCCGTGTAGTTCTGGGCTGATCCCTCACCTTCCTCATGGTGAGGCCCCACGAGGTGAGATCTTGCATGGAGCCCCAGACCGAGGGTGATTGACCGTCATCTTGAACGTCTTCCATTTTCTAATAATTGCGCCAACAGTTGTTGCCTTCTCACCAAGCTGCTTGCCTATTGTCCTGTAGCCCATCCCAGCCTTGTGCAGGTCTACAATTTTATCCCTGATGTCCTTACACAGCTCTCTGGTCTTCGCCATTGTGGAGAGGTTGGAGTCTGTTTGATTGAGTGTGTGGACAGGTGTCTTTTATACAGGTAACGAGTTCAAACAGGTGCAGTTAATACAGGTAATGAGTGGAGAACAGGAGGCTTCTTAAAGAAAAACTAACAGGTTTGTGAGAGCCGAAATTCTTACTGGTTGGTAGGTGATCAAATACTTATGTCATGCAATAAAATGCAAATTAATTACTTAAAAATCATACAATGTGATTTTCTGGATTTTTGTTTTAGATTCCGTCTCTCACAGTTGAAGTGTACCTATGATAAAAATGACAAACCTCTACATGCTTTGTAAGTAGGAAAACCTGCAAAATCGGCAGTGTATCAAATACTTGTTCTCCCCACTGTATCTGCACCAATGGCGCGCTCCATACAAAAGACATTGAGGAAATTGACAGAAACCTGTTAAATGGAATGTAATCAACCAAAACGTAATTCTCACAAGTGTAACGTCAATTTTGATTTCTACAAACAACGTGTCCCCTCCAAAAATGAGAAAGGTAAATGAATGTGAAGATATTTCATCAATGAATAAAAATTGCTGATGTACAGTACATTTCTTCAGAGCAGGTAACTAACTTACAATGGGCCTCAGGTGAACTGGTGAGAGCACATTCAATGCAGAATTCTCAGCCTGTGATGTAAAACCCAGACTGCTAGGCATCTACCCTCGGGCTATTTGGGGTAATTGAGAGAGGAGGAGAAAAGAAGATGAGAGGGGAAAGTGATAGAATGCAATAATTATACACAGTGGGGGAGGCAGTGTGTATGTGTGTGTGTGTGTGTGTGATAGAGGAAAATAAAGAGGGTGAGAAAATGGGGAAGACTGTGCGTGATAGAGAGCTCTAATAAACTCTTCACACTGTAAAGCCTTTCCTGTCACTACTTTCCTCTCTCTAGTATCGGCATTCCCCTCCATGCGTCTCCTCTTATGTATAGATTTTTTTAAGAGCACGCTCCTCAAAGATGAATGCTGGGGCTTCACGAGTGTTTATGCATATTTGCATTGTTATGTTTGTGCGTGTGTGGGAGAGGGCAGTCACGGAGAGAGAGAGAGAACTAGAAAGAGGGCTGGTCCAACTCAAGATGACATAAAAAAATGCACCTCCCTCCCAACGTTACAAATATTTTCACATGACCCTCCCCTTGTACTGTAAAATAAATTGCACACCCTCCCCCCTCATAGAATGTATTAAGATAATGTTTATGACCACAAATAACATTAACTGTAGCGACCCTGTGTTTATAAATGTGGATATGGACTTTGCCACTTCAGCATGCTTTGTGGAACATTCGATGCCACGCAGGGCTACGTGCCAGAAGGTTGAGGGTTCGCCGACCACCACGGACAGTGGTGGAAAAAGTACTCAATAATCATACTTGAGTAAAAGTAAAGATACCTTAATAGAAAATGACTAAAGTAAAAGTGAAAGTCGGAGTAAAATACAACTTGAGTAAAATTCTAAAAGTATCTGGTTTTAAATGTACTTAAGGACAGTGGTGAGAAAAGTACTCAATTGTTATACTTGAGTAAAAGTCAAAAGTCAAAGTAAATGCTACACATCAAATTCCTTATATTAAAGAAGATATCATAATTTTTCTCCCACGTCGTGGAAGCTTGGCTTATTACAACAACAGTTAGGCTATTTTCAAACAACTCTCCCCCTCCCCACCCCCTTTCTCAACAAGCCTAGAGTCACTCCCCCTTTGCATGCACTCTCCTTTTCATTCTAAAACATGTGTATTTGTTTACATAGGCATAGCTAGCTTGCTAGAATTGGCTTTGAATGAATCGTAGACATTGACCATACATATGAGAAATACCTTTAGTGGGCTGTGGAGAGAAATATCACATTCTGCCTTACTGGTAATAGGCTATGTGTGCATCTGTTCATTCAGGAAGTGACCATCAGGGATCCGGATGATACAGACAACAGGGAGGTGATGAGGCTGATGTTTCAGCGAGAGCCAGGGTTGTTTTTTTATGTCCTAGAGATTTACTGGTGGCGGAATGGTGATCCACCACCTGCACCTTGGTGCACCTGTGGCAACTGCAGGGAGATGCCTACAGACAGAGAGAGTTAGTGTTGCAGTCAGGGATCAGACCTCTGTGTAAGCCAGCTGCCACATTTCGCCCATTACTGCCAAGACAACAGATATTTACGTTTGCACAAGCGTTATAGGGTTGACTTTTGGCAATGGTTTAAAAAAAAATATATATATATATATATATATATATATGTACAGTGGGGGAAAAAAGTATTTAGTCAGCCACCAATTGTGCAAGTTCTCCCACTTAAAAAGATGAGAGAGGCCTGTAATTTTCATCATAGGTACACGTCAACTATGACAGACAAATTGATATTTTAGGATTTTTAATGAATTTATTTGCAAATTATGGTGGAAAATAAATATTTGGTCACCTACAAACAAGCAAGATTTCTGGCTCTCACAGACCTGTAACTTCTTCTTTAAGAGGCTCCTCTGTCCTCCACTCGTTACCTGTATTAATGGCACCTGTTTGAACTTGTTATCAGTATAAAAGACACCTGTCCACAACCTCAAACAGTCACACTCCAAACTCCACTATGGCCAAGACCAAAGAGCTGTCAAAGGACTCCAGAAACAAAATTGTAGACCTGCACCAGGCTGGGAAGACTGAATCTGCAATAGGTAAGCAGCTTGGTTTGAAGAAATCAACTGTGGGAGCAATTATTAGGAAATGGAAGACATACAAGACCACTGATAATCTCCCTCGATCTGGGGCTACATGCAAGATCTCACCCCGTGGGGTCAAAATGATCACAAGAAAAAAGAATCCCAGAACCACACGGGGGGACCTAGTGAATGACCTGAAGAGAGCTGGGACCAAAGTAACAAAGCCTACCATCAGTAACACATTACGCCGCCAGGGACTCAAATCCTGCAGTGCCAGACGTGTCCCCCTGCTTAAGCCAGTACATGTCCAGGCCCGTCTGAAGTTTGCTAGAGTGCATTTGGATGATCCAGAAGAGGATTGGGAGAATGTCATATGGTCAGATGAAACCAAAATAAAACTTTTTGGTAAAAACTCAACTCGTCGTGTTTGGAGGACAAAGAATGCTGAGTTGCATCCAAAGAACACAATACCTACTGTGAAGCATGGGGGTGGAAACATCATGCTTTGGGGCTGTTTTTCTGCAAAGGGACCAGGACGACTGATCCGTGTAAAGGAAAGAATGAATGGGGCCATGTATCGTGAGATTTTGAGTGAAAACCTCCTTCCATCAGCAAGGGCATTGAAGATGAAACGTGGCTGGGTCTTTCAGCATGACAATGATCCCAAACACACCGCCCGGGCAACGAAGGAGTGGCTTCGTAAGAAGCATTTCAAGGTCCTGGAGTGGCCTAGCCAGTCTCCAGATCTCAATCCCATAGAAAATCTTTGGAGGGAGTTGAAAGTCCGTGTTGCCCAGCGACAGCCCCAAAACATCACTGCTCTAGAGATCTGCATGGAGGAATGGGCCAAAATACCAGCAACAGTGTGTGAAAACCTTGTGAAGACTTACAGAAAATGTTTGACCTGTGTCATTGCCAACAAAGGGTATATAATAAATAAATTCATTAAAAATCCTACAATGTGATTTTCTGGATTATTTTCTTTCTCATTTTGTCTGTCATAGTTGACATGTATCTATGATGAAAATTACAAGCCTCTCTCATCTTTTTAAGTGGGAGAACTTGCACAATTTGTGGCTGACTAAATACTTTTTTCCCCCACTGTATATAGACACTCAATCACTGTGGGTCTTTTTAATGGTGAGTTTACAAACATATATTATGATAAATAGATTTGAAACTTGTATCTCATTATGGTAAATGGTTAAATAAGTATAGCCAGTTTTAATTGTAATGGCTTAGCAGATAATAAGAAAAGACGATCAGTATTTACCTGGCTAAAAGAGAAGGAATATAATATATAGTTTACAGGAAATATATTTCTCCCATGGGCAAAGAAATTCAAAAGGGGTGATGATATTAATTAACAGTAATTTTGCTCCGAATGTGCAAATTGTCCAAACAGATCCTCAAGATGGCGTAGCAGTGCGGTCGTGGTTTTATTCATTGTCCTAGTGTAAATATCCCGTTTCTTGTTTTTTTTGTCTATTTTGTATATATTTCTCAATTTTACTTTTCATTCTTTAACTGAATATACTTTCCTGCAACCCGCCTCACCCAACGTGGAAAGGATTCTATTATTTCTTTATAACTTTCATCAAGAACCTTAAGCTGAATCTAGTGTAGCTGCAACTGAATGGCTACTTTCTATTAGTCACCGTTAGCGTCTTCACCATTGTCCGTGGCCTACACTATCCACCAGCCAGCTCTAGCTCTAGCCTGGACAATTCGTCGGCCAGTCTGCACAGCGTGCTATCGACCCAGAGCTTATCGGACTTTCTGCCGGAATCACTGGACCCTAGCGCCGGATCATCGCAACCAGCTAGCTAGCTGCAACCTGTTGTTGGCTAATTACCATTGCCCCATAGCAAGCACCAGTTAGCCTTGAGCTAGCCTCAGGCCCATCTCCCGGCTATCTACCTCTCTGTCAACCGGACGGGACCTCCTAGTGTTGACACTGAGCCCCGCCGATCCAACACGACTGGTTTGCCGACTAAATCGTCTGATGTGGTTTCAACAGGCTTCCCGTTGCGACAACCACGAAGATCCATCTGCTAGCCCCGGCCCGCTAGCACACGCAAACTACAACTGTGCTCCCTGCTAGCTGTGCTGAAGCACCAATTTGAACTGCTCTCAAATAGAACCCCTAGTCCCTCTCAAACTGCCTCAAATAGTTCCTTTGTTCCACCCCCCATACACGCCGAGACCGGCTCAATAGGTGCCTCCAGTGATGCTATCTCTTTCATTGTTACCCAACGCTTAGGTTTACCTCAACTGTACTCATATCCTTCCATATCCTTTTCTGTACATAATGCCCTGAATCTTTTCTACAACGCCCGGAGAACTGCCCCCTTTATTCTATGTACCCAACGCACTAGAATACCAGTTCTTAAAGCCTTTAGTCATATCCTTATTCTAGTCCTCCTCTGTTCCTCTGGTGATGTAGAGGCTAACCCAGGCCCTGCAGCCCCCAGTATCACTCCTACTCCCCAGGAGCTATCATTTGTTGACTTCTGTAACCGTAAAAGCCTTGGTTTTCTGCACGTAAATATCAGAAGCCTCCTTCCTAAGTTTGAGTTATTCACTGCGTTAGCACACTCCGCCAACCCTGATGTTCTAGCAGTGTCTGAATCCTGGCTTAGGAAGGCCACCAAAAATTCTGAAATTTCCATCCCCAACTATAATATTTTCCGTCTAGATAGAACTGCCAAAGGGGGTGGAGTTGCAATCTACTGTAGAGATAGCCTGCAGAGCTCTATCATACTATCCAGGTCTGTGCCCAAACAGTTTGAGCTTCTACTTCTAAAAATCCACCTTTCCAGAAATAAATCTCTCACTGTTGCCGCTTGCTACAGACCCCCCTCAGCCCCAAGCTCTGCCCTGGACACCATATATGAATTGATTGCCCCCCATCTATCCTCAGAGTTCGTACTGCTTGGTGACCTAAATTGGGATATGCTTAACACCCCGGCCATCCTACAATCTAAACTAGATGCCCTCAATCTCACACAAATTATCAACGAACCTACCAGGTACAACCCTAAATCCGTAAACATGGGTACCCTCATAGATATCATCCTGACTAACTTACCCTCTAAATACACCTCCGCTGTCTTCAACCAGGATCTCAGCGATCACTGCCTTATTGCCTGCGTCCGTAACGGGTCCGCGGTCAAAAGACCAGCCCTCATCACTGTCAAACGCTCCCAAAAACACTTCAGCGAGCAGGCTTTCCTAATTGAGCTGGCCCAGGTATCCTGGATGGATATAGATCTCATTCCGTCAGTAGAGGATGCCTGGTTGTTCTTTAAAAGTAATTTCCTCTCAATCTTAAATAAACATGCCCCATTCAAAAAATACAGAACTAAGAACAGATATAGCCCCTGGTTCTCCTCAGACTTGACTGCCCTTGACCAGCACAAAAACATCCTGTGGCGTACTGCATTAGCATCAAATAGCCCCCGCGATATGCAACTTTTCAGGGAAGTTAGGAACCAATATACACAAGCAGTTAGGAAAGCAAAGGCTATCTTTTTCAAACAGAAATTTGCATCCTGTAGCACTAACTCCAAAAAGTTTTGGGACACTGTAAAGTCCATGGAGAATAAGAGCACTTCCTCCCAGCTGCCCACTGCACTGAGGCTAGGAAACACTATCACCACCGATAAATCTACAATAATCGAGAATTTCAACAAGCATTTTGCTACGGCTGGCCATGCTTTCCATCTGGCTACCACTACCCCGGCCACCAGCTCTGCACCCTCCGCTGCAACTTGCCCATGCCCCCCCCGCTTCTCCTTCACACAAATGCAGACAGCTGATGTTCTGAAAGAGCTGCAAAATCTGGACCCCTACAAATCATCTGGGCTAGACAATCTGGACCCTTTCTTTCTAAAACTAGCCGCCGAAATTGTCGCAACCCCTATTACTAGCCTGTTCAACCTCTCTTTCGTAACGTCTGAGATCCCCAGAGATTGGAAAGCTGCCGCGGTCATCCCCCTCTTCAAAGGGGGTGACGCTCTAGATCCAAACTGTTACAGACCCCTATCCATCCTGCCCTGCCTTTCAAACGTTTTTGAAAGCCAAGTTAACAAACAGATCACCGACCATTTCGAATCCCACCGTACCTTCTCCGCTATGCAATCCGGTTTCCGAGCTGGTCATGGGTGCACTTCAGCCACGCTCAAGGTCCTAAACGATATTATAACCGCGATCGATAATAGACAGTACTGTGCAGCCGTTTTCATTGACCTGGCCAAGGCTTTCGACTCTGTCAACCACCGCATTCTTATTGGCAGACTAAATAGCCTTGGTTTCTCAAATGACTGCCTCGCCTGGTTCACCAACTACTTCTCAGATAGAGTTCAATGTGTCAAATCGGAGGGCCTGTTGTCTGGACCTATGGCAGTCTCTATGGGGGTGCCACAGGGTTCAATTCTTGGGCCGACTCTTTTCTCTGTGTATATCAATGATGTCACTCTTGCTGCTGGTGACTCTCAGATCCACCTCTCACGCAGACGACACCATTTTGTATACATCTGGCCCTTCATTGGACACTGTGTTAACAAACCTCCAAACGAGCTTCAATGCCATACAACACTCCTTCAGTAGCCTCCAACTGCTCTTAAACACTAGTAAAACTAAATGCATGCTCTTCAACCGAACGCTGCTTGCACCCGCCCACCCGACTAGAATCACTACTCTCGACGGGTCTGACCTAGAGTATGTGGACAACTACAAATACCTAGGTGTCTGGTTAGACTGTAAACTCTCCTTCCAGACTCACATTAAGAATCTCCAATCCAAAGTTAAATCTAGAATCGGTTTCCTATTTCACAACAAAGCCTCCTTCACTCATGCTGCCAAACATGCCCTCGTAAAACTGACTATCCTACCGATCCTTGACTTCGGCGATGTCATTTACAAAATAGCCTCCAACACTCTACTCAGCAAATTGGATGTAGCCTATCACAGTGCCATCCGTTTTGTCTCCAAAGCCCCATATACTACCCACCACTGTGACCTGTACGGTCTTGTTGGCTGGTCCTCACTACATATTCGTCGCCAAACCCACTGGCTCCAGGCCATCTATAAATCACTGCTAGGCAAATCCCCGCCTTATCTTAGCTCATTGGTCACCATAGCAACACCCACCCGTAGTATGCGCTCCAGCAGGTATATCTCACTGGTCATCCCCAAAGCCAACACCTCCTTTGGCCGCCATTCCTTCCAGTTCTCTGCTGCCAATGACTGGAACAAATTGCAAAAATCTCGGAAGCTGGAGACACTTATCTCCCTCACTAACTTTAAGCATCAGTTGTCAGAGCACCTTACCGATCACTGCACCTGTACACAGCCCATCTGAAATTAGCCCGCCCAACTACCTCATCCCTATATTGTTATTTATTTTGCTAATTTGTACCCCAGTATCTCTATTTGCACATCATCTCTTGCACATCTATTATTCCAGTGTTAATACTAATTGTAATTATTTTTGCACTATAGCCTATTTATTGCCTTACCTCCATAACTTGCTACATTTGCACACACTGTATATATATTTTTTCTGTTGTATTTTTGACTTTGTTTTGTTTTACCCCATATGTAACTCTGTGTTGTTGTTTTTAATCGCACTGCTTTGCTTTATCTTGGCCAGGTCGCAGTTGTAAATTAGAACTTGTTCTCAACTGGCTTACCTGGTTAAATAAAGGTGAAATAAAAAAATATATATAGATGGATGATTTTAAATATGTTATTGGACCATAAACAGATATTGCTCATTAACCTATACTGTCCAAATAATGATGATCTACCTTTCTTTGAAAATATATCTAATAATTGATCAACCCTACAAGCAATACAATACTATATTATTATGGTGGGAGATTATAGTACAGTTTTAAAAACCTCTATGGACGGTAAAAGGAAATCACACTACAAACTAACACCCGCACGCACTTAAGGAAATCACGAATGCCATGGATATATTGGAACTAGTGTATATATGGAGGCTTAAATATCCTGAACTAGTGACATATACATGGCAGAGGCTCAATCAAGCTAGTCGTCTTGACTCCTTTCTTATGTCATTCTCTCTGGCACCAAAAGTTTAAAAAGTGTTGATAGGGGACAGAATGTGGTTGGGCCATCAAATAATTGGCATATATATTACTCTTACAGAATTTCCACATGGGCGAGGATATTGGAAATGTAATCAAAGCCTATTGGATGATAACTTGTTTTTAACTAGGACAGAATAATTTATAACTGACTTTATCCGGCATAACATAGGTAAAGCAGATCCTCTTATTGTATGGGACACTTTTGAATGTGCCTTTAGAGTCCATGCAATTCAGTACTCATCTCTAAAACAAAAGTAATTTATGTCAAAAGAGTCCATATTAACAGAGGAAATGGAAGGACTAACAGCACAGATAGCAATAAAAGGGCACAGAATAAGTTAGAAGAAGAACAAAAGAAATGGAGGAACTTATTCAAGAAAGATCAAGTGTAATATATTATAAAATAAAGCGAACTGGATGGAATATGGGGAAAAATGCACCTAATATTTTTTTTATCTTCAACATAGAAATGCTACCAAAAAGAATTTACTGAAACTTGTTACAAATGACGGAGTCTCCCATGATTCACCAAACAATATTTTGAAAGAGGAAGGAAAGTACTTTAAGCATAGGTTTTCGTTTCAGTCTCTATCTCCACAAACCGAAGTGAATTGTCTGGATTTTAACAGCTGTACAGAAAGACTCATGTGAAGGCCAAATTACAGAGGAATAACTTATTGATGCAATTAAAGCTTTTAAGTCCGGGAAAACTCCTGGGTTGGATAGCATACCAGTGGAGGTATACCAAACCTTTTTTGATATACTCAGGAGGACCGTTATTAGCATGTTTTAACCACTCCTATATAAATGGTAGATTATCAGACACTCAACAATTACTGAAACAGGATCCAAGTTGTAAACCTAAAGATCCAGTCCATGAAAAAAATTGGAGGCCTCTTACACTTCAGTGTTGTGATGCAAAAATTCTAGCAAAATGGAGAGCGCGTAGAATTAAAAAGGTATTGTCGGATATTATAATTCCTAATCAGACAGATTTTTTTACATGGACAATACATTGGAGATAATATGACAAGTACTGGAAACAATAGAACACTATGGAAAATCTGGGAAACCAGGCCTGGTATTCATAGCTGACTTTGAAAAGGCATTTGATAAAGTACGACTGGAGTTTATATATAAATGCCTGGAATTTTTCAATTTTGGAGAATCTCTTATAAAATGGGTTAAAGTTATGTATAGTAACCCTAGGTGTAAAATAGTATATAATGGCTACTTATAGTATATAATGGATACTCAGAAAGTATTAACAGTCAAAAGGAGTAAAACAAGGTTGTCCACTATCGGCATATCTATTAATTATTGCCAGCGAAATGTTAGCTGTTAAAATCAGATCCAACAATAATATCAAGGGGTTAGAAATCCAGGGCTTAAAAACAAAGGTGTCACTGTATGCTGATGATTCATGTTTTCTTTTAAATCCACAATTTGGATCCCTCCACAGCCTCATAGAGAATCTAGATACTTTTTCTAACCTCTCTGGATTACAACCAAATTATGTGTAATATATTACTTATTGGATCACAAATTTTTTTTTAACAAAGGTGAAAAATCTGTCGATGTGCCCTTAAGCAAGGTACTTAACCCTAATTGCTCCTGTAAGTCGCTCTGGATAAGAGCGTCTGCTAAATGACTAAAACGTAAAATGTAAATACCAATAAAATAGTCTGATGGTGATTTGGACATATTCGGTATACATTTCCCGAAAGAAAGAAATGATCTCACTCCAATACATTTTAATAGAAAGTTAGCTAAACTAGATAAAATCTTGCAAAAATACCTGTCTATTTGTGGAAAGATTACCCTGATTAACTCTTTAGTCATATCCCAGTTTACCTACAGTGCATTCAGAAACTATTCAGACACCTTGACTTTTTCCACATTTTGTTACGTTACAGCCTTATTTCTAAAATTGATTTAATTGTTTTTTTTCCTCAATCTACACACAATACCCAATAATGACAAAGCAAAAACCGATTTTTAGAAATGCTTACAAATTTATAAAAAATAAAAAACTGAAATATACCATTTATAGAACCCTTTACTCATTACTTTGTTGAAGCAGCTTTGGCAGCGATTACAACCTTGAGGCTTCTTGGGATGATGCTACAAGCGTGGCACACCTGTATTTGGGGAGTTTCTCCTATTCTTCTCTGCAGATCCTCTCAAGCTCTGTCAGGTTGGATGGGGAGCATCGCTGCACAGCTATTTTAGGTTTCTCCAGAGATGATCGATTGGGCCACTCAAGGACATTCAGAGACTTGTCCTGAAGCCACTTCTACATTGCCTTGTCTGTGTGCTTAGTGTTATTGTTCTGTTGGAAGGTGAACCTTCGCCTCAGTCTGAGGTCCTGAGCGCTCTGTAGCAGGTTTTCATCAAGGATCTCTCTGTACTTTGCTCCGTTCACTTTTCCCTCAATCCTGACTAGTCTCCCAGTCCCTGCCGCTGAAAAACATCCCCACAGTATGATGCTGCTGCCACCATGCTTCACCGTAGGGATGGTGGCAGGTTTCCTCCAGACGTGACGCTTGGCATTCAGGCCAAAGAGTTCAATCTTGGTTTCATCAGACCAGAGAATCTTGTTTCTCATGGTCTGAGAGTCCTTTTAGGTGCCTTTTGGCAAACTCCAAGGTGGCTGTCATTTGCCTTTTACTGAGGAGTGGCTTCTGTCTGGCCACTCTACCATAAAGGCCTGATTGGTGGAGTGCTGCAGAGATGGTTGTCCTTCTGGAAGTTTATCCCATCTCCACAGAGGAACTCTGGAGCTCTGTCAGAGTGACCATCGGGTTCTTGGTCACCTCCCTGACCAAGGCCCTTCTCCAACGATTGATCAGTTTGGCCAGGTGGCCAGCTCTAGGAAGAGTCTTGGTGGTTACAAGCTCCTTCCATTTAAGAATGATGGAGGCCACTGTGTTCTTGGGGACCTTCAATGCTGCAGAAATATGTTGGTACCCTTCCCCAGACCTGTGCCTCGACACAATCTTGTCTCGGAGCTCTACGGACAATTCCTTCGACCTCATGGCTTGGTTTTTGCTCTGACATGCCCTGTCATGTCACAGTTCCCTCAGACAGAACCCAGAAGCAGACCAGGACAAGGAGAGTTGAACGAAGGTGAGGGTTTATTACAGATTCAAAAGGTGCAGAATAATCCAGGGAACAGAGCGGGCGGCGTGGATGAGTTGTTGAGGGTGCAGTTGTTGGTCCAATGATGGCTCGGCAGCCGCCGACCATCAGGCAGAGGTAGGGTGAAGGTTCCGGACGAGTGACTGTAGATGGAACAAAAACGGAGGTAAGTAAACAATAGACCAACAAGGTACAAAACAACAAAACTAACGCTAGAAGCTCTAGGACTGATACACTGATAAACCTACTGTTCATGGCTAACGATCCGGCAGGAACTGGATGTTCGGCCAGAGCCTAAGAAGGGTGATGATGAGGACCAGGTGTGCAGATTGCTGATGGGATGCAGGTGCGGAAAACAAGAGAGCTCCCCGGAGCGTTCCCGAACCCTCGGGAAACTGGAGATCACGAACAGGAAAAACTAGTCACCAGACAGGACCCGACTCAGACTGCCGGGATCGTTACAGTACCCCCCTCCGGCGAAACGCCACCGGGCGGACTTCCCGGAGCGCCAGGATGGAGGCGGTAGAAATCACTGATGAGGTCAGCATCTAGGACCTGTCGCCGCGGAATCCAACTCCTCTCTTCAGGGCCATACCCCTCCCAGTCCACGAGATACTGGAAACCCCGGCCCCGCCGTCTGGAATCCATGATGCGACGCACCGTGTAGGCAGGACCACCTCCGATCATCCGAGGAGGAGGAGGAGGAGGCGGAGGAGGCAACAGAGGACTGAGGAAGACAGGCTTGAGGCAGGAGACATGAAAGGTGGGATGGACTCTGAGCGTCCTCGGTAGTTTGAGTCGAACTGCCACTGGATTGATCACCTTCTCCACCACAAACGGACCAATGAACTTCGGTAACAACTTCCTAGACTCAGTCCGTAAAGGAAGATCCCGTGTGGCCAACCAGACCCTATCTCCGATGGTGTAGGTGGGAGCGGGGATCCGGCGACGATTCGCCTGGAGCTGATACCGGTCCGAAACTCTAAGGAGTGCCTTTCTGGCCCGATGCCAGGTCCGGTGGCAACGACGAATATGGGCCTGAACAGAAGGCACTGAGAGCTCCTTCTCCTGAGAAGGGAACAAGGGAGGTTGGTAGCCATACAGGCACTGGAAGGGGAGACATACCAGTGGCAGATGTAGGGAGAGTATTGTGGGCATACTCAACCCAAGGCAACTGAGAGACCCAGGAGGTGGGGTTGGAAGAGGCCAGGCAGCGTAGCGTGGATTCCATCTTCTGGTTGGCTCTCTCCGCCTGACCATTAGATTGGGGGTGAAAACCAGATGTGAGACTGACTGTAGCTCCAATGGCCAAACAGAAGGACTTCCAGACAGCAGAGGTAAACTTTGAAAAGGCATTTGATAAAGTACGACTGGAGTTTATATATAAATGCCTGGAATTTTTCAATTTTGGAGAATCTCTTATAAAATGGGTTAAAGTTATGTATAGTAACCCTAGGTGTAAAATAGTATATAATGGCTACTTATAGTATATAATGGATACTCAGAAAGTATTAACAGTCAAAAGGAGTAAAACAAGGTTGTCCACTATCGGCATATCTATTAATTATTGCCAGCGAAATGTTAGCTGTTAAAATCAGATCCAACAATAATATCAAGGGGTTAGAAATCCAGGGCTTAAAAACAAAGGTGTCACTGTATGCTGATGATTCATGTTTTCTTTTAAATCCACAATTTGGATCCCTCCACAGCCTCATAGAGAATCTAGATACTTTTTCTAACCTCTCTGGATTACAACCAAATTATGTGTAATATATTACTTATTGGATCACAAATTTTTTTTTAACAAAGGTGAAAAATCTGTCGATGTGCCCTTAAGCAAGGTACTTAACCCTAATTGCTCCTGTAAGTCGCTCTGGATAAGAGCGTCTGCTAAATGACTAAAACGTAAAATGTAAATACCAATAAAATAGTCTGATGGTGATTTGGACATATTCGGTATACATTTCCCGAAAGAAAGAAATGATCTCACTCCAATACATTTTAATAGAAAGTTAGCTAAACTAGATAAAATCTTGCAAAAATACCTGTCTATTTGTGGAAAGATTACCCTGATTAACTCTTTAGTCATATCCCAGTTTACCTACAGTGCATTCAGAAACTATTCAGACACCTTGACTTTTTCCCACATTTTGTTACGTTACAGCCTTATTTCTAAAATTGATTTAATTGTTTTTTTTCCTCAATCTACACACAATACCCAATAATGACAAAGCAAAAACCGATTTTTAGAAATGCTTACAAATTTATAAAAATAAAAAACTGAAATATACCATTTATAGAACCCTTTTACTCATTACTTTGTTGAAGCAGCTTTGGCAGCGATTACAACCTTGAGGCTTCTTGGGATGATGCTACAAGCGTGGCACACCTGTATTTGGGGAGTTTCTCCTATTCTTCTCTGCAGATCCTCT
The DNA here is from genome assembly GCF_020615455.1 of Coregonus clupeaformis. Taxonomy (NCBI): domain Eukaryota; kingdom Metazoa; phylum Chordata; class Actinopteri; order Salmoniformes; family Salmonidae; genus Coregonus; species Coregonus clupeaformis. The sequence continues at coordinate 574,229 of NC_059222.1, forward strand.
CAAGCTCTGTCAGGTTGGATGGGGAGCATCGCTGCACAGCTATTTTAGGTTTCTCCAGAGATGATCGATTGGGCCACTCAAGGACATTCAGAGACTTGTCCTGAAGCCACTTCTACATTGCCTTGTCTGTGTGCTTAGTGTTATTGTTCTGTTGGAAGGTGAACCTTCGCCTCAGTCTGAGGTCCTGAGCGCTCTGTAGCAGGTTTTCATCAAGGATCTCTCTGTACTTTGCTCCGTTCACTTTTCCCTCAATCCTGACTAGTCTCCCAGTCCCTGCCGCTGAAAAACATCCCCACAGTATGATGCTGCTGCCACCATGCTTCACCGTAGGGATGGTGGCAGGTTTCCTCCAGACGTGACGCTTGGCATTCAGGCCAAAGAGTTCAATCTTGGTTTCATCAGACCAGAGAATCTTGTTTCTCATGGTCTGAGAGTCCTTTAGGTGCCTTTTGGCAAACTCCAAGGTGGCTGTCATTTGCCTTTTACTGAGGAGTGGCTTCTGTCTGGCCACTCTACCATAAAGGCCTGATTGGTGGAGTGCTGCAGAGATGGTTGTCCTTCTGGAAGTTTATCCCATCTCCACAGAGGAACTCTGGAGCTCTGTCAGAGTGACCATCGGGTTCTTGGTCACCTCCCTGACCAAGGCCCTTCTCCAACGATTGATCAGTTTGGCCAGGTGGCCAGCTCTAGGAAGAGTCTTGGTGGTTACAAGCTCCTTCCATTTAAGAATGATGGAGGCCACTGTGTTCTTGGGGACCTTCAATGCTGCAGAAATATGTTGGTACCCTTCCCCAGACCTGTGCCTCGACACAATCTTGTCTCGGAGCTCTACGGACAATTCCTTCGACCTCATGGCTTGGTTTTGCTCTGACATGCCCTGTCATGTCACAGTTCCCTCAGACAGAACCCAGAAGCAGACCAGGACAAGGAGAGTTGAACGAAGGTGAGGGTTTATTACAGATTCAAAAGGTGCAGAATAATCCAGGGAACAGAGCGGGCGGCGTGGATGAGTTGTTGAGGGTGCAGTTGTTGGTCCAATGATGGCTCGGCAGCCGCCACCATCAGGCAGAGGTAGGGTGAAGGTTCCGGACGAGTGACTGTAGATGGAACAAAAACGGAGGTAAGTAAACAATAGACCAACAAGGTACAAAACAACAAAACTAACGCTAGAAGCTCTAGGACTGATACACTGATAAACCTACTGTTCATGGCTAACGATCCGGCAGGAACTGGATGTTCGGCCAGAGCCTAAGAAGGGTGATGATGAGGACCAGGTGTGCAGATTGCTGATGGGATGCAGGTGCGGAAAACAAGAGAGCTCCCCGGAGCGTTCCCGAACCCTCGGGAAACTGGAGATCACGAACAGGAAAAACTAGTCACCAGACAGGACCCGACTCAGACTGCCGGGATCGTTACAGTACCCCCCCCTCCGGCGAAACGCCACCGGGCGGACTTCCCGGAGCGCCAGGATGGAGGCGGTAGAAATCACTGATGAGGTCAGCATCTAGGACCTGTCGCCGCGGAATCCAACTCCTCTCTTCAGGGCCATACCCCTCCCAGTCCACGAGATACTGGAAACCCCCGGCCCCGCCGTCTGGAATCCATGATGCGACGCACCGTGTAGGCAGGACCACCTCCGATCATCCGAGGAGGAGGAGGAGGAGGCGGAGGAGGCAACAGAGGACTGAGGAAGACAGGCTTGAGGCAGGAGACATGAAAGGTGGGATGGACTCTGAGCGTCCTCGGTAGTTTGAGTCGAACTGCCACTGGATTGATCACCTTCTCCACCACAAACGGACCAATGAACTTCGGTAACAACTTCCTAGACTCAGTCCGTAAAGGAAGATCCCGTGTGGCCAACCAGACCCTATCTCCGATGGTGTAGGTGGGAGCGGGGATCCGGCGACGATTCGCCTGGAGCTGATACCGGTCCGAAACTCTAAGGAGTGCCTTTCTGGCCCGATGCCAGGTCCGGTGGCAACGACGAATATGGGCCTGAACAGAAGGCACTGAGAGCTCCCTTCTCCTGAGAAGGGAACAAGGGAGGTTGGTAGCCATACAGGCACTGGAAGGGAGACATACCAGTGGCAGATGTAGGGAGAGTATTGTGGGCATACTCAACCCAAGGCAACTGAGAGACCCAGGAGGTGGGGTTGGAAGAGGCCAGGCAGCGTAGCGTGGATTCCATCTTCTGGTTGGCTCTCTCCGCCTGACCATTAGATTGGGGGTGAAAACCAGATGTGAGACTGACTGTAGCTCCAATGGCCAAACAGAAGGACTTCCAGACAGCAGAGGTAAACTGAGGGCCACGGTCGGAAACGATATCACTGGGCAACCCGTGGACCCTGAAAACCTCCCTAACCAGGATCTCGGACGTCTCCGAGGCAGAGGGAAGCTTGGCAATTGGCACAAAGTGGGCGAACTTGCTGAATCTGTCCACGATAGTCAGAACGACCGTGTTCCCCTCAGAAGCGGGCAACCCAGTGACAAAGTCCAGGGCCAGATGCGACCATGGTCGCCGGGGAATAGGAAGGGGGTGAAGTAGTCCAGAGCTGGGCCGATTGGTACTCTTATTCTGCGCACACACTGGACAGGCAGCAACATAACCCCGAGTATCCTCGGCCATGGCAGGCCACCAAAAACGTCTGCGAAGAAACGCCATCGTCCGAGCCACGCCAGGGTGACAAGCCATCTTGCTGGCGTGGGACCATTTGAGGACCGCAGGACGAACCGACTCGGCACAAACAACCCGACCGGGTGGACCGTTACCGGGACCGGGCTGCGTCCGAAGAGCCGCCATCACCTCCTCCTCAATCTTCCACCTAACAGCTCCCACGACGCAGTTCCGGGGGAGAATTGTCTCGGTCTTGGACCCACTCTCCTCCGTCTTGGAGAACATCCGGGACAAGGCGTCCGCCTTGCCGTTCTTAGATCCAGGTCGGAACGTCAGGACAAACTTGAATCGTCCGAAAAACAACGCCCACCTGGCCTGGCCGGGGAGTTGAGAACGTTTAGCCGATTGCACGTAAGCAAGATTCTTGTGGTCAGTCCAGACAATAAACGGTTGCTCCGCCCCTCCAACCAGTGGCGCCACTCCTCCAAGGCAAGTTTCACCGCGAGAAGCTCCCGGTTACCCACATCGTAATTCCTCTCCGCAGGCGAAAGCGGCGAGTAGTAGGCGCAGGGATGGAGTTTACTGTCCGTGGAGCATCGCTGCGACAGGATGGCGCCAACTCCCACATCAGACGCGTCCACTTCAACGAGCGAACTGACGGGCCGTGTCCGGTTGAGAGAGAATCGGTGCGTTGGTGAATCGCCTCTTCAAATCCAGAAACGCTCGATCCGCCTCCGGATTCCACTTGAAGGTCCTGATACTGGAAGTCAAGGCAGTTAATGGAGCGGCCACACGGCTGTAATCCCGGATGAATCTGCGGTAGAAATTCGCAAACCCCAAAAAATCTCTGGAGCTGCAATCTCGTACCGGGCTGGGCCCATTCCAGAACCGCTCTAACCTTCTCCTGGTCCATCCTAATCTCTCCCCTGGAGATGATGTACCCGAGAAAGGATGTCGTGTGGGCGTGAAACTCGCACTTCTCGGCCTTCACGAACAGGCGATTCTCCAACAATCGCTGCAGAACCTGCCGGACATGCTGGACGTGGTCGGAAGGTTCCTTCGAGAAGATCAGAATGTCATCCAGGTAAACAAACACAAAGAGACCGATCATATCTCTCAGGGCGTCGTTCACCATACTCTGGAATACCGCTGGAGCATTGGTCAGTCCAAACGGCATCACCTGATACTCGAAGTGACCCATCGGTGTATTGAAACCCGTCAACCACTCGTCCCCCTCTCTGATCCGGACCAGGTGATACGCATTGCGTAGGTCTAGCTTGGTGAACACCGTAGCACCCTGTAAGGAGTCGAAGGCAGAACTCATCAAGGGCAGGGGATACTTGTTCTTGACCGTGATGTCATTCAACCCCCGATAATCAATACACGGTCGAAGAGAGCCATCCTTCTTACCCACAAAGAAGAATCCTGCCCCCCAGGGGGTGATGACGAGGGACGAACGAGACCAGCAGCTAGGGACTCCTTGATGTAGGTCTCCAACGCCTCACGTTCAGGTCGGGAGATACTGTATAACCTTCCCTTGGGGTAGACAGCTCCAGGGACCAGGTTGATGGCACAATCATATGGTCGGTGGGGAGGGAGTGACAGAGCCTTCTGCTTACTGAAAACTTCCCCAAATCGTGATATGTCTCGGGAACCAGGGACAAATCTGGGGGTTTAGCCTCAATCACCTGACTGGGAACCGAATGGGGGCAGGCAGTCTTGAGACAGTTAGCATGACAATCAAGGCTCCAACTTCGTTACCTTGCCCGTCACCCAATCGAACGTGGGATTGTGTTCCTTCAGCCAGGGGTATCCAAGGACCAGAGGAACATGGGAAGACGGCAGAATGAAGAATGAAATCATCTCAGAATGATTCCCCCGACAACCGCATCTTAACCGGTTCAGTCCTCATCGTGATACGTGCCAGACTACTGCCGTTCAGAGTGGTTGCTTCAATGGCTTCCGGCAATTGCTCCTTGGAAAGCCCCAGCTGTTCCACCAACTCGGCATCAAGAAAGCTTCCATCGGCACCTGAATCGATAAAAGCGTTAAGCGCTAAGCTCTGATTCCTGTTCACAAGGGTAGCCGGGAAACGGGGTCTGACAGAGGTACTGAGAGGTTGAAACTGGCTCGCTAAAAGTCCTCCCAACTTTAGCGAGCCGGGCAGTTTGACGACCGCCGGGAACAAGTGGAGATGTAATGTCCCGAGCTACCACAGTAGAGGCAGCAGTTGGTCTTACGTCTATGTTGACGCTCCTCCTTGGTTAACCCGTGCCGCCCCACTTGCATGGGTTCAGAATCGGGAGCGCGGACCTCTCCACTAATCCATTGTGGTGGAGAATGATCGAGCGTGTTCTGGTCCACCACCCGACCCGACTGGGAACTGAGAAGCTGATCGATTGGACGGACCCCATTGCTTCTCCCTCCTTCGCTCTCGGACTCGATTATCCACCCGAATAGACAAGGCTACCAAGCTGTCCAGGTCACTAGGCTCCGGATAGGAGATCAACTCATCCTTGAGCTGCTCCGACAGACCCTGGTAAAAGGCCGCTTGCAGAGACTCCTCGTTCCACCCACTCTCCACCGCCAACGTCTTGAACTCGATCACGAAGTCGGCCACGCTGCGAGTTCCTTGGTGAAGCGAAAACAGGCGCCTAGCTGCGTCCCTCCCTCGGACGGAATGGTCGAAGAGCTTCCTCATCTCGGCCGTGAACCCCTGGTATGAAGCCATGCAGGGATCCTGTCGTTCCCAAACGGCTGAAGCCCACTCCAGCGCTCGACCACGCAGCAACTCAATCACAAAGGCTATCCTAGCCTTGTCTGTGGCATAAGAGTAGGGCTGTAGATCGAACACTAATCCACACTGCATAAGGAAGGAACGGCATCTTCCCAGCTCCCCCTCATATTTATCCGGCGTCGGAACCTTGGGCTCACGGAGGGACACAACTTCAGAAGCGGCAGGCGAGATGGGTGAAACCGGTAGTGGGTCCTCCACCGGACACTGGCGTTGGTTCTGGACCTCCGTCAGACCGGTAGAAAGGTTCCGAACTGACAACGCGATCTCCTGTAGTACCGTGCTATGATGGCCCAACATCTTCTCCTGCTGGGTAATGGCATGGCGAACAGAGTCCAGGTCCGCTGGGTTCATTACTGGCCGGATCGTTCTGTCACAGTTCCCTCAGACAGAACCCAGAAGCAGACCAGGACAAGGAGAGTTGAACGAAGGTGAGGGTTTATTACAGATTCAAAAGGTGCAGAATAATCCAGGGAACAGAGCGGGCGGCGTGGATGAGTTGTTGAGGGTGCAGTTGTTGGTCCAATGATGGCTCGGCAGCCGCCGACCATCAGGCAGAGGTAGGGTGAAGGTTCCGGACGAGTGACTGTAGATGGAACAAAAACGGAGGTAAGTAAACAATAGACCAACAAGGTACAAAACAACAAAACTAACGCTAGAAGCTCTAGGACTGATACACTGATAAACCTACTGTTCATGGCTAACGATCCGGCAGGAACTGGATGTTCGGCCAGAGCCTAAGAAGGGTGATGATGAGGACCAGGTGTGCAGATTGCTGATGGGATGCAGGTGCGGAAAACAAGAGAGCTCCCCGGAGCGTTCCCGAACCCTCGGGAAACTGGAGATCACGAACAGGAAAAACTAGTCACCAGACAGGACCCGACTCAGACTGCCGGGATCGTTACATGTCAACTGTGCGACCTTATATAGACAGATGTTTGCCTTTACAAATCATGTCCAATCAATTGAATTTACCACGTGGACTCCAATCAAGTTGTAGAAACATCTCAAGGATGATCAATGGAAACAGGACGCACCTGAGCTCAATTTCAAGTCTCATATCAAAGGGTCTGAAAATGTATGTAAATAATGTATTTCTGTTTGAAATGTCTAAAAACCTATTTTCGCATTGTCATTATGGGGTATTGTGTGTAGATTGCTGATTATTATTTGTTTCTTTTTTTAAAAATCCATTTCAGAATAAGGCTGTAACGTAACAAAATGTGGAAAAAGTCAAGGGGTCTGAACACTTTCCGAAGGCACTATATAAGCTGGAAGTAGAAGCCTAAGTGTTGCTGTTCATTAATTTACTCCAATTAGGGGAGGGGTGGTAGGGTTAGTGGAAAATAATGAAGGAAAAAAAAAAATATATATATATATATGCATGTATGCATGTATGTATATATATATATATATATATATATATATATATATATATATATATATATATATATATATACACAGTACCAGTCAAAAGTTTGGACACACCTACTCATTCAAGGGTCTCTCTTTATTTTTAATATTTTTTTACATTGTAGAATAATGGTGAAGACATCAAAACTACGAAATAACACATATGGAATCATGTAGTAACCAAAAAAAAAGTGTTAAAACAAATCCAAATATATTTTATATTTGAGATTCTTCAAATAGCAACCCTTTGCATTGAGATATATATCTATATATATATATATATATATATATATATATATATATATATATATACACACACACACACACAAACAGTGGGGAGAACAAGTATTTGATACACTGACGATTTTGCAGGTTTTCCTACTTACAAAGCATGTAGAGGTCTGTAATTTTTATCATAGGTACACTTCAACTGTGAGAGACGGAATCTAAAACAAAAATCCAGAAAATCACATTGAATGATTTTTAAGTAATTAATTTGCATTTTATTGCATGACATAAGTATTTGATACATCAGAAAAGCAGAACTTAATATTTGGTACAGAAACCTTTGTTTGCAATTACAGAGATCATACGTTTCCTGTAGGTCTTGACCAGGTTTGCACACACTGCAGCAGGGATTTTGGCCCACTCCTCCATACAGACCTTCTCCAGATCCTTCAGGTTTCAGGGCTGTCGCTGGGCAATACGGACTTTCAGCTCCCTCCAAAGACTTTCTATTGGGTTCAGGTCTGGAGACTGGCTAGGCCACTCCAGGACCTTGAGATGCTTCTTACGGAGCCACTCCTTAGTTGCCCTGGCTGTGTGTTTCGGGTCGTTGTCATGCTGGAAGACCCAGCCACGACCCATCTTCAATGCTCTTACTGAGGGAAGGAGGTTGTTGGCCAAGATCTCGTGATACATGGCCCCATCCATCCTCCCCTCAATACGGTGCAGTCGTCCTGTCCCCTTTGCAGAAAAGCATCCCCAAAGAATGATGTTTCCACCTCCATGCTTCACGGTTGGGATGGTGTTCTTGGGGTTGTACTCATCCTTCTTCTTCCTCCAAACACGGCGAGTGGAGTTTAGACCAAAAAGCTATATTTTTGTCTCATCAGACCACATGACCTTCTCCCATTCCTCCTCTGGATCATCCAGATGGTCATTGGCAAACTTCAGACGGGCCTGGACATGCGCTGGCTTGAGCAGGGGGACCTTTCTTGCGCTGCAGGATTTTTATCCATGACGGCGTAGTGTTTACTAATGGTTTTCTTTGAGACTGTGGTCCCAGCTCTCTTCAGGTCATTGACCAGGTCCTGCCGTGTAGTTCTGGGCTGATCCCTCACCTTCCTCATGGTGAGGCCCCACAAGGTGAGATCTTGCATGGAGCCCCAGATCGAGGGTGATTGACCGTCATCTTGAACTTCTTCCATTTTCTAATAATTGCGCCAACAGTTGTTGCCTTCTCACCAAGCTGCTTGCCTATTGTCCTGTAGCCCATCCCAGCCTTGTGCAGGTCTACAATTTTATCCCTGATGTCCTTACACAGCTCTCTGGTCTTGGCCATTGTGGAGAGGTTGGAGTCTGTTTGATTGAGTGTGTGGACAGGTGTCTTTAATACAGGTAACGAGTTCAAACAGGTGCAGTTAATACAGGTAATGAGTGGAGAACAGGAGGGCTTCTTAAAGAAAAACTAACAGGTCTGTGAGAGCCGAAATTCTTACTGGTTGGTAGGTGATCAAATACTAATGTCATGCAATAAAATGCAAATTTTTTAATTACTTAAAAATCATACAATGTGATTTTCTGGATTTTTGTTTTAGATTCCGTCTCTCAAAGTTTAAGTGTACCTATGATAAAAATTACAGACCTCTACATGCTTTGTAAGTAGGAAAACCTGTATAATCGGCAGTGTATCAAATACTTGTTCTCCCCACTGTTTCTGCACCAATGGCGCGCTCCATACAAAAGACATTGAGGAAATTGACAGAAAACTGTTAAATGGAATGTAATCAACCAAAACGTAAAGTGTAACGTCAATTGTGAGCTCTACAAACAACGTGTCCAAAATGAGAAAGGTAAATGAATGTGAAGATATTTCATCAATGAATAAAAATTGCTGATGTACAGTACATTTCTTCAGAGCAGGTAACTAACTTACAATGGGCCTCAGGTGAAATGGTGAGAGCACATTCAATGCACAATTCTCAGCATGTGATGTAAAACCCAGACTGCTAGGCATCTACCCTCGGGCTATTTGGGGTAATTGAGAGAGGAGGAGAAAAGAAGATGAGAGGGGAAAGTGATAGAATGCAATAATTATACACAGTGGGGGGAGGCAGTGTGTATGTGTGTGTGTGTGTGTGTGTGTGTGATAGAGGAAAAGAAAGAGGGTGAGAAAATGGGTAAGACTGTGCGTGATAGAGAGCTCTAATAAACTCTTCACACTGTAAAGCCTTTCCTGTCACTCCTTTCCTCTCTCTAGTATCGGCATTCCCCTCCATGCGTCTCCTCTTATGTATAGATTTTTTTAAGAGCACGCTCCTCAAAGATGAATGCTGGGGCTTCACGAGTGTTTATGCATATTTGCATTGTTATGTTTGTGCGTGTGTGGGAGAGGGCAGTCACGGAGAGAGAGAGAACTAGAAAGAGGGCTGGTCCAACTCAAGATGACATAAAAAAATGCACCTCCCTCCCAACATTACAAATATTTTCACATGACCCTCCCCTTGTACTGTAAAATAAATTGCACACCCTCCCCCCTCATATAATTTATTAAGATAATGTTTATGACCACAAATAACATTAACTGTAGCGACCCTGTGTTTATAAATGTGGATATGGACTTTGCCACTTCAGCATGCTTTGTGGAACATTCGATGCCACGCAGGGCTACGTGCCAGAAGGTTGAGGGTTCGCCGACCACCACGGACAGTGGTGGAAAAAGTACTCAATAATCATACTTGAGTAAAAGTAAAGATACCTTAATAGAAAATTACTAAAGTAAAAGTGAAAGTCAGAGTAAAATACAACTTGAGTAAAATTCTAAAAGTATCTGGTTTTAAATGTACTTAAGGACAGTGGTGAGAAAAGTACTCAATTGTTATACTTGAGTAAAAGTCAAAAGTCAAAGTAAATGCTACACATCAAATTCCTTATATTAAAGAAGATATCATTATTTTTCTCCCACGTCGTGGAAGCTTGGCTTATTACAACAACAGTTAGGCTATTTTCAAACAACTCTCCCCCTCCCCACCCCCTTTCTCAACAAGCCTAGAGTCACTCCCCCTTTGCATGCACTCTCCTTTTCATTCTAAAACATGTGTATTTGTTTACATAGGCATAGCTAGCTTGCTAGAATTGGCTTTGAATGAATCGTAGACCTTGACCATACATATGAGAAATACCTTTAGTGGGCTGTGGAGAGAAATATCACATTCTGCCTTACTGGTAATAGGCTATGTGTGCATCTGTTCATTCAGGAAGTGACCATCAGGGATCCGGATGATACAGACAACAGGGAGGTGATGAGGCTGATGTTTCAGCGAGAGCCAGGGTTGTTTTTTTATGTCCTAGAGATTTACTGGTGGCGGAATGGTGATCCACCACCTGCACCTTGGTGCACCTGTGGCAACTGCAGGGAGATGCCTACAGACAGAGAGAGTTAGTGTTGCAGTCAGGGATCAGACCTCTGTGTAAGCCAGCTGCCACATTTCGCCCATTACTGCCTAGACAACAGATATTTACGTTTGCACAAGCGGTATAGGGTTGACTGTTGGCAATGGTTTAAAATATATATATACACTGCTCAAAAAAATTAAGGGAACACTTAAACAACACAATGTAACTCCAAGTCAATCACACTTCTGTGAAATCAAACTGTCCACTTAGGAAGCAACACTGATTGACAATACATTTCACATGCTGTTGTGCAAATGGACTAGACAACAGGTGGAAATTATAGGCAATTAGCAAGACACCCCCAATAAAGGACTGGTTTTGCAGGTGGTGACCACAGACCACTTCTCAGTTCCTATGCTTCCTGGCTGATGTTTTGGTCACTTTTGAATGCTGGCGGTGCTTTCACTCTAGTGGTAGCATGAGACGGAGTCTACAACCCACACAAGTGGCTCAGGTAGTGCAGCTCATCCAGGATGGCACATCAAATGCGAGCTGTGGCAAGAAGGTTTGCTGTGTCTGTCAGCGTAGTGTCCAGAGCATGGAGGCGCTACCAGGAGACAGGCCAGTACATCAGGAGACATGGAGGAGGCCGTAGGAGGGCAACAACCCAGCAGCAGGACTGCTACCTCCGCCTTTGTGCAAGGAGGAGCAGGAGGAGCACTGCCAGAGCCCTGCAAAATGACCTCCAGCAGGCCACAAATGTGCATGTGTCTGCTCAAACGGTCAGAAACAGAGTCCATGAGGGTGGTATGAGGGCCCGACGTCCACAGGTGGGGGTTGTGCTTACAGCCCAACACCGTGCAGGCCGTTTGGCATCGTAGCTCAGCTGGTCGGTCGGTCCTCTGTAGCTCAGCTGGTAGAGCACGGCGCTTGTAACGCCAAGGTAGTGGGTTCGATCCCCGGGACCACCCATACACAAAAAATGTATGCACGCATGACTGTAAGTCGCTTTGGATAAAAGCGTCTGCTAAATGGCATATTATTATTATTATTTGCCAGAGAACACCAAGATTGGCAAATTTACCACTGGCGCCCTGTGCTCTTTACAGATGAAAGCAGGTTCACACTGAGCACGTGACAGACGTGACTGGAGTCTGGAGACGCCGTGGAGAATGTTCTGCTGCCTGCAACATCCTCCAGCATGACCGGTTTGGCGGTGGGTCAGTCATGGTGTGGGGTGGCATTTCTTTGAGGGGCCGCACAGCCCTCCATGTGCTCGCCAGAGGTAGCCTGACTGCCATTAGGTACTGAGATGAGATCCTCAGACCCCTTGTGAGACCATATACTGGTGCCGTTGGCCCTGGGTTCCTCCTAATGCAAGACAATGCTAGACCTCATGTGGCTGGAGTGTGTCAGCAGTTCCTGCAAGAGGAAGGCATTGATGCTATGGACTGGCCCGCCCGTTCCCCAGACCTGAATCCAATTGAGCACATCTGGGACATCATGTCTCGCTCCAACAATCAACGCCACGTTGCACCACAGACTATCCAGGAGTTGGCGGATGCCTTAGTCCAGGTCTGGGAGGAGATCCATCAGGAGACCATCCACCACCTCATCAGGAGCATGCCCAGGCGTTGTAGGGAGGTCATACAGGCACGTGGAGGCCACACACACTACTGAGCCTAATTTTGACTTGTTTTAAGGACATTACATCAAAGTTGGATCAGCATGTAGTGTGGTTTTCCACTTTAATTTTGAGGGTGACTCCAAATCCAGACCTCCATGGGTTGATACATTTGATTTCCATTGATAATTTTTGTGTGATTTTGTTGTCAGCACATTCAACTATGTAAAGAAAAAAGTATTTAATAAGATTATTTCATTCATTCAGATCTAGGATGTGTTATTTTAGTGTTCCCTTTATTTTTTTGAGCAGTGTATTTTACATCACCAATGCAAAATGTAAGTAGGTTCTAAATGATCATCACTCTCAAAAAAACACCTGCTTATGTCAATATCCTGACTGGTTTTAGATAGTAAATACAATGTACACCATAGTTATTCATCAAGACAGTCATATAATTTAGATAGCATAAAGCTAACCCGTATTCTCCATTCACAAACATCACAGCTAACATAAGCTAGCAAACAGTAGCTACTCTGTAGTTGGCGCAACATCTTGGTTACTTTACCTGTCAAGCAGAAAACCGGCCACCTCTGCATCAGACTTCAGCCCTTTTATGGCCATAACTTCTACCCAGCGTTTAAAATATATTGACTCTGGTTTTTCCCCGAGCCTTATCATTTAGTCGCTTGGCTAAACTTCTCTTTTTTTGGCACCTGTATACTTGCCTTAGAAATCCGCCATTGTTGATTGCGCTCGGAAGAAGATGACTATGCCTCCAAGTGACGCTGCTCAAAGAGAGAGGGTGCAGCCCTCCAATTTGAAAACAAGAGATGTGCTGTCTTTTGTTGACCAATCGGAAAACTGAAATTCTGAACGCGATTTTGTAAAGGTCCAAAGCATTTACATTTTTGTTTTGTTTTGTTGTGGAACACTATCATTCCACTATTACTGCAGATATATTATGGACATTTTATGACATTATAATGCAACAATTCTACATGGCAAGATGGCAAGTATTTATTTATTTATTTTATTTTTACAGACAACGAGAGGCATACTCCAAAACTCAGACATTATTTACAAACAGAGTATGTGTGTTTAGTGAGTCCGCCAGATAAGAGGCAGTAGGGATGACAACGCATTTATATTGACATGAGTGTGAATTGGACGATATTGTTGTCCTGCCAGGGCATTCGAAATGTAACAAGGACTTTTGTGTGTCAGCGAAAATGTATGGGAGTAAAAAGTACACATTTTCTTTAGGAATGTAGTGGAGTAAAAGTAAAAGTAGTCAAAAATATAAATAGTAAAGTAAAGTACAGATACCCAAAAAAACGACTTAATCGGAGCCGGCTGAAGACAATGATCAGCTAGGGGGAAATCCGATTTTCAACATTTTGATGCCATATTTACAATTATATAAAATATATGCAACAAATTTTCCGCCAACAGGTTTCTGTGCCAATGCACCACACAACCAGTAAACAAAGCATACCGACTTTGGGCACTTCAATATCATGGTTTGCGTTTTAAACACCACAATATATAGACTATGTCAATCTCGACAAACAGAAAATACATCCTTCCCTACCTTTTAGGCCTACCCAGTATGGAAGGCTTGGCTTGACAATCTCCGAATGTCATTCAACTTTTTGGTGTTTTGTAACAGATGTTATTTTTCCATTCATCAAATGGCCTCTGCAAAGTTTGGATTGATTGATTGATTGTATTTGTCATTTAAAAAATATACATATACATTTTTAAAAGTGACCGGGATTGCACAATATATTCGGGGACTTGCAGTATTTCCATTGTGGTCCCTATTGTTTACATAAATACATATACAATTGCATAGATACAGACACATTACAGAGATACAGACAAAAAAATGCTCGACCTCCAGATGAGTATCAGGCGGGAGTTTAAGCACAATTCTAACAAGCTTTTGGCTGGTCTGCAGCTTATTCTTTAGATGTTTGGGGCTTCTGGTGAACCATGATGTGCAGGCATAATCAAAGTGACACTGGACTAGCGCACTTGCCAGAGCCTTAAGGGTATCTATAGCTAGGTTTACATACAATTGGCGACAGATTTTCATGTGAATACTCTAAAATCTTCATAAAAACAATATGCGCATTTTCCCATCAGAGTTGTGTTTCCATCAAATTGACTTGTTGCAGATAAAAGTATGTGTGTAAATGCGTAGTGCACATAAAAATAACTTGTGCGGTTAAATTCCCATGTACCGAATAAAAAATACAAGTTAAATGGGTTTCCATCACATTTTCAACTCTAGGCCTACTGATGGTTTTGTCACTAAATATGTTGCGTAGGTATAGAGAATGTGCCCATTCTAGTATCGGCACGTGCGCAGATACAGTGCGGGTATAGCCTATATGATGAGATTATTACGTACAAAAGTGCGAGATTATTTGTATTTGTCAAATGGCAGCCAAGCATCGATCATCATGTCACCAGAACAAGACCCTCAATATTTAATGAAAGGTGCATCAAGCTCATCACAGTGCACTTTCACCACCCTGTGAAGTTAATCATATCTTATTTAATCTGTAGCCTAATAAACTGTATGCTTCCCCATGACGTTATGACATTTTAAAAGGTTAAAAAGGTTGGATGGAAAGTTGTTTAATGTCAAGCCATTTTAAGGATGCTGGAATTACATTTTGGATGAACGTGCACATGCCTACAGGAGACATTTGAAGTAACCTAATCAGATTAAAACATTGTGACTGGTTGTGTTTATTGCACATATTAAAGGTAATACATTTTAAAAGTTAAATGATACATGTTTAGGCTATATTGAAGCGTTAGATTATATTTGCACAAGGAATAGCGGCTGGGATTAGAGAGGCAGAGCGCGCGTTACGCTTTCCTGAATAACTCGGCCTGCCGGGAGTATATGTGGCCACATTATTATAGGACGACTTGGGAGAACGATGATCTGCAACAGACAGCGCATTCAGTATCAGAAGTCAAAATACAGACAGACCAGTGGCGGCTGGTGAAAAATATTCTCGGTGGGGCTGTGCCATACTTTTTTTTTCCTGTAACCATCGCGATATATTTTAACACAAACTGCAGGACAGCAGTGCTCAGTGAAACATTCAGTAATTATTTAATGCCAATATTAAAAAGTTGAGGCAATCTTACACAAAAACATATTACACAAACCCAAGCCTTTCATTTGCATTTAAAGTGAACTTTTCACCATTGGTAGTAAACAGGCAACGCAACAGGCATGCTGTCAGAACAGAGTGGAAAGTGGACAATAACATGAAATTATTATAAAGTTTATAGGAAATCTTACACTGTATAAAAGGATGTATAATATAGAAATGGATATCAAGTGGATGAACTCAAACCTTTGACTGGAAGAATAGCATACAGTATTTTATGATCATACTAAATGTGACTAATTGTTAATGTGCTCCAGAACTGCAACAATAAATTGATACAAAACAACATATATACAGTAATATTAGCAAAGACACTATTAAGACTTTCTAGAGTACCATATATAACTGGATTTTTTATGCTAAGGTCAACTATATACAAAGAAACATGCGGCCAGAGCTGCTCTGTGTGTGTGTGTCTGTCATCTTATTTGTACAGAATTTTGCCCGTCTGTCCTTCTGAGTGGCAAACCTCTCAATGACCCTTTGATTAAAGTCAGGAATGTCCCTGACAAGTTTCTTCTCCATGGAGAGCATGGCCAGAGCGTTCAGGCGATCCTGTGTCATGCTGTTTCTCAGGAAGGTCTTGATCCTTTTCAGTGTAGAGAAGCACCTTTCTGACTCAGCAGTTGTCATGGGTGTGGTGATGAGGATCTTGAGGAGGCTGGCAGTTTCTGTGAAAGTGCTCTGAAGGTTGTTCTCCATGAAGAACTGGTACAGGGGCACTGCACCACTACAAGCCTTGAACTCACTGTTCTCATAGATGAGGGACAGTTCGGTTTTGAGCTTGGCCTTGTTCAACATGGGGTACGCCTCCACGGTTGTTTCAAGCGCTGTATCGGGGAACTTCACACTGTGTTGTGGGAACAACTCTCCGTGCAATAGTGTTGCGCTGATGAGGTGCTGGGTGAAGGAGAACCTCTCTTTGGCATGACTCAGGATGGTATCACATACCTGTAAAAGATACATCATCAGCTTTAATTTGCAATTAAGCTATTTTGATGCAAGTGATCCTGACTGACACATGCCTATGTCCAACTCAAGTATATGATTACCAAGGTGCTGATTGTTCAGGGTTTTGGCTACATACTACCAGGCCTGAAAAAAGTTCTAGGTGGAAACACTGACAATTACATCACAACTTACCTCTATAGCCAACCTCTGTTGTTCTCCTGGTCCCAGCATCCTCCGTCGCTTGATGGGCTGTTGCTGCTCGTCAGATGCGCTGTCCCCACACAAAGAGGGGAATTGAGGCCCTGGGTCCAAAAAATAAAGTTTAATTTGATAACTTGCAATCAGACTTCTTAACTCACTGTAATTCCCCCTCAACACACAACCAGTGACTTTTATATATATATATATATATATATATATATATATATATATATATATATATATATATATATATATAGACAGACAGACAGATAGTGTGTATATACACACAAACTATGTCTAGTAACTGCTTTTAACCTGTGATGTACATAATTAACTGATGTTATTACGTTTTAAAGCCTTTTTCTATTACATTTGTGAGAGGGATGCAACATCATTTTGTTCTGCTGTGCACTTAGCAATAAAGTTAATCTTCAATAACAACTAGGCCTCTTCTAGAAATTGACCTGGTGGACACCTGAATAATTATTACAAACTGTGTAGTACTTTCCTGCATTATTATCAACGTCTGATTGTGTCTTCTCTTTCCTTTTAAATACTAAAACAAATATAATTGTGACGGCTCTATGATAATCACTCACTTTGATGACCAGACACATTTAGGCTTTTAAACTGTTGTAAGTGAACTATTCATCTTTCTAACAACATCTTTATCAGCCAATAGTAAATATAGTTATTTACCTGATTGTTAGCATGCTGTCTGTGAACCTCTGGACAAGTGCTTTAATGAAGACAGGGTCGATGTTCCTCTTCTGCAGCTGGCTGAAAAGCATGTCCACATTTGGCATGATCTTGTGGAACAGTGCCAGGAAAAAACAGAAAGCCTCGTCTTCGAGCATCCTCACAAAGCCCCCCGCCTCTCTGACAGTCGGGGCATCAAAGTTCCCAGAGTCTCTGATGGTCTGGAAACACGTTAGGAGGTCATCCCTGTACTCGTACACAGTGTTTACAGCGCGACTGTGGAAGTTCCACCGTGTTGTAGAGGCTCTGGGAGTCTATGCGCAACCACTTCGTCAAGCACGGTGGTTCGCTTGGGAGACCTGGAGAAGAAAGCAGAAAATCCTGCAAGGTCGGAAAAGAAAGTGCCGATCCTGGGGATGCGTGAAGTAGCCTGCTGCATGATGAGGTTCAGCTGATGTGCATAGCAGTGGACGTAGTGCGCATTTTCGTACACATCCACTATTTTATGCTGCACTCCGCCGGTGGCTCCCCTCATCACACTTGCTCCGTCGTAAGCCTGGGCAATAAGTTTGGCCTTTTGTCCATGTGAGAGTATGGTGCTGAGCCTCTCCAGCAGCGCTGTAGCGATGGTGTCGGCGGTTGCGTTCTCGATCAAAATGAACTCGAAAAAAACGCTCTTGGACGTTACTTTTAGCATCGATGTAGCGTATCGCAAGCACCAACTGGCAGTGGGTGGAAAGCGTCAGTCGTCTCGTCAGCTTGAATGGCGATAAAATCAGCACTCTTTACTTCCTCCAGGATGTAATCCTTAAGCACTGACAGCATACAGTCCAACAGCTCGTTCTGTATCGTCTTTGACATGCCCTTAAAAACGGTAGCTGTCTTCAGGTGCTCCTCCAGCACACTGTCGAGGAGGCAACAAAATCCACTAAGCCCCGGAAAATGCCGGGGTTGTCCGAGGAGTCAGTCTCCTCGTGCCCACGCAAGGCCAACTCAAAAGCCCCACAGAACTTCACACAATCGATAATTTTGGATAGAATGTGCCTGTTTTTATCCACCTCCTCATTGTGTTTCTTCACCGCAATCCTGTGGCCGTCATCCAGCTGCGTAGCAATGTTCACCCCTTCCTAATACAGCTAGCTTTACAGAGTTGTCCATGTGTGCCCTGGTGTTCTCATGTTTCTTTACCTTCTCTGACAGGTGCTTCATATCCCTCACTCCGGTACCTGTCCATGCTGAATCTGACCCCGTCGTTTTAAAAAAGCAAGCACGGAAAGCAAAATAAAGCATTAGCATCAGTGCACCCAGCTAGCCAAGCCTTCCTGGTGTACCAGCTACGGGAGAAGCCGCGCATATACTGCTTCCCTTTCTCGCTAGCCTGCTGTCTGATTGAGAGGTCAGGTTGATCTGGGCCCAGCTCTTTCACCCGAACTTTCTCTGACAAAGTTCTCCTCTCAAACGGATCTTGGAGGAGAGATTTCACCGAGTTAGGGTTGGGTCTTGGAGGAGTAACGTTTGCGCTCGCCATTGTCGTCTAGTAAAAATGGCGCCACTGGAGCCCGGTCCTTATTTTATCAGGGGCGAGCTTGGGGCGATAAAATAATCGCCCTCCTTGGATTCGATTTAAGATCGCTGATTGGCTACATTTTATGTCATACATTCATATCTTAAATTAGCAATTGGCTTAACTGCTACGTAGACCCGCCTCCTCGGGGCACTTTCTGTATCGCCCAGAGCTGACGAGGCGTTTGACAGGCAGAGGAAAGGTTGCGAATATGATTTTCTATCATATCTTACACATATTACTGTGTGCATTCCATATTTCAAACACACAAATATTGACATACTGATGTTTTTATTATTATTATTATTATTTTTATTTATTTTTTATTTTATTTTTTAAAATAATTTTATTTAAGGGGGCGGCGCCCTAGCGCCCTCTATCGGCCAGCCGCCACTGAGACAGACTGGCCTACTACTGTGCCTTTCTAGACCTTATAAACTGTCGAGAGTAGACCCACAACTGATTCAAATGGAATGAAACATTCAAATCACAGTGCTTTTGCGCAGTTATTCAAATTACATTTTCACTGCAGCCTAGAGTAGAATTTTGTACTCACTTGAAAACAATAAGCAATTATTCATTGCATTTTGGTGTTGTAGGCTAGTCTAGGTCGGATAATTGTATTGTCCCTAAACAAGTTCAATATTGGAGCTTTTTGAGCTGCGTGTCTCATGTCTTCACTGTTCTTTCATTCACAATGATGCACCTGGCCTCTCCACTGCCTATCAGATATTGCTATTTGTTCATGTGGATTCATATTGAAAATTGATGCAGGTTTGAATGTTTTTATGTGTGGTATGGAGACCGAGTCAAGACCGAGACCGGGAGGGGGACAAGGGGTCCGAGACCCAGTCAAGACTGAGACCAGAAAAATGCGAGTCCAATTCAAGACCATGATTGTAATTTTGTCAAATCACCACCATAATAAGAGTTCAAAATCTCCAGTATTTCTGTGTTCATATTTCAGAACAACATATGGATTCTTTAGACATTCAGAATAGTGAAAAACATGCATGCTGAGGGAAAATAGAGCCACTCTACAAATTAGTACTAAACCAAACAAAGTAAGGAACAACGGGCCTTCTATGCCTTCAGAGAAGGGCTAAGGATTCATAAAATTATGATTATAATAATATAATAATAATGGTAATTATATTATTATTTTCAATGATGTTCTGATGAGAAAAAAAGATCCAATCAGGATTTTTCTTTGCTGGTCTCTGGGGAGATAAATACAGCTAGCTAAGTCAGCCATTGGCTAGGCCAGCTAGATAAAGGCATCTGCCATTCAACTGTTTTAGGGCAAGATTTTGGAGTGACAGTGGAATCAACCAATCACATTTTGACTTAATGGGTGGGAGTGTTTTTACAAAAACGTATGGAAGCTTCTACCTTCTTGAAGGCTGTCACTGCACAATAGGGAGCAGTAGTTGTGTGTGAAACATTGTTGCGTTTAAAGTGGAACAGACAGCATTTTAGCAAAAAATCTGTTCATAATATGATTATATACCCCCAGGAAGAATATGACACTTTTTAAAACATTTTCTGAAAAGCGACCACTTAGATATGGTCACGTTTCATAAATTCTTAGTGTTTGGGAATTACATACAGTGGGGGAAAAAAGTATTTAGTCAGCCACCAATTGTGCAAGTTCTCCCACTTAAAAAGATGAGAGAGGCCTGTAATTTTCATCATAGATACACGTCAACTATGACAGGCAAAATGAGAGAAAAAAATTCAGAAAATCACATTGTAGGATTTTTTATGAATTTATTTGCAAATTATGGTGGAAAATAAGTATTTGGTCACCTACAAACAAGCAATATTTCTGGCTCTCACAGACCTGTAACTTCTTCTTTAAGAGGCTCCTCTGTCCTCCACTCGTTACCTGTATTAATGGCACCTGTTTGAACTTGTTATCAGTATAAAAGACAGCTGTCCACAACCTCAAACAGTCACACTCCAAACTCCACTATGGCCAAGACCAAAGAGCTGTCAAAGGACACCAGAAACAAAATTGTAGACCTGCACCAGGCTGGGAAGACTGAATCTGCAATAGGTAAGCAGCTTGGTTTGAAGAAATCAACTGTGGGAGCAATTATTAGGAAATGGAAGACATACAAGACCACTGATAATCTCCCTCGATCTGGGGCTCCACGCAAGATCTCACCCCGTGGGGTCAAAATGATCACAAGAACGGTGAGCAAAAATCCCAGAACCACACGGGGGGACCTAGTGAATGACCTGCAGAGAGCTGGGACCAAAGTAACAAAGCCTACCATCAGTAACACACTACGCCACCAGGGACGCAAATCCTGCAGTGCCAGACGTGTCCCCCTGCTTAAGCCAGTACATGTCCAGGCCCGTCTGAAGATTGCTAGAGTGCATTTGGATGATCCAGAAGAGGATTGGGAGAATGTCATATGGTCAGATGAAACCAAAATAGAACTTTTTGGTAAAAACTCAACTCGTCGTGTTTGGAGGACAAAGAATGCTGAGTTGCATCCAAAGAACACCATACCTACTGTGAAGCATGGGGGTGGAAACATCATGCTTTGGGGCTGTTTTTCTGCAAAGGGACCAGGACGACTGATCCGTGTAAAGGAAAGAATGAATGGGGCCATGTATCGTGAGATTTTGAGTGAAAACCTCCTTCCATCAGCAAGGGCATTGAAGATGAAACGTGGCTGGGTCTTTCAGCATTTTTTTTTCTGATTTTGTCTGTCATAGTTGACGTGTACCTATAATAAAAATTACAGGCCTCTCTCATCTTTTTAAGTGGGAGAACTTGCACAATTGGTGGCTGACTAAATACTTTTTTCCCCACTGTATACTAAGGCATTTGTGAATATTCTATAGTAATATAGAGTGGGAAAGCGGCTGTGTGTTTGGACAATTAATAGACACTGCAGTAAATATAACTGAATAAAAACCACTGCCTTGTCCAGGACCTGAGACCGGTGCGCTATAGCCAATCAGAGCTACAGTAGGCCTTTATACAAACAAGCCATTTGCACACAGGCCTGCCATAATTCACTTTGAAACTTACTGTGTGTTTACAGGCAGTTGCAACAGCGCGACTTTAGATCATTAGAACACATTTGCCAAAAGCCACAAAATACACCAGAATGGATATCTGGAAATATGTAAACACCACGGGAGTCCTCTTACATTTGGGAACTTTACAGTCCTATTGATCAAACAACCAGGAAAAGGTATACTCTATCTCCCTCAGTTATGCACAACAATATCAACAACTAATGCTAGCCAGAGCAAGATGAGCTAAAATCTAACGAAGGAAAATTTGATAAACCCTCTCAAACTTTTTCAGCTAGTTGGCCATCAAAATTGTACTGAAATCGGAGTAGATAGCCAGAGTAAATTTGCGAACGCAAGAGATATGCTAACTGGAAAGCAGTCGTTCAAGTTCTTGCTAGCTAACCAAATGACACCTGCATCTCTAGCCGTGTATAGCCACCGAAAAACGATATGAGGGGAAAAAGTAAGTCATTCAACCACTTCTCCAATGGCATAACATGACATCCTCCTAACAGCTAGCTAGCTATCTAGCTAACGTTAGGCTCCATGTGTTTAGCTTGCTACATAAATATATATGCTAGCCTATTAGCCACGTTATGACTGACTCGTGATCACTGCCCTTGCTAGTTTGATTGTATTGATATTCCCAGCGTTAGTTACATTAGTCTGTTTTTTGGTCCAGAATATTGAGTCATTGAAACTGAAACAGTGCGTCCCGAATGCAGGCAGCAAACAATGTACCAGGCCAGCTGTGATTTACAACATGATAGAATATTTTTGGGACTACCAAGAAATGTATTGGTGAATTATATTAATCATGCATTAAACGGCATCCATCTATTCTGCCAACAATGTGTTAGTGTATGTCATGGAACGTTGAGTCAAATATATCCTATTTTTAAAACCCCTTATGAAGTTGGTTTTGTAGCATAAACTGGGAATTTGATATTTTTGACTGATATCATGATTGTCTGTTTGTAAAATGCGGTCAGTTCCACTTTACACTTTAGGTAACCAGTTACTTTGTGTGCTAAAATGCTTTTTGCAATGGGAGATAATAGTTGTACATTTTCATTAGGAAATGCTTAATGATTGTGTTTTTGTATTATTATGATTGTAGACCTACTGGCTTTATTATGTCCAAGTTTATGGACTGCTTATCCTTTAACATCATGCTGTGTGTGACTGCTGTCTTTCCATCGGCCCTATGCAGTGGTGTAGTGGTGCCTGGAGAAGTGGGTATACTCTAATGTTGCCAACAAGTTCCCAAACGGCCCGCCCAGTGAAGGAAAGGCACCCTGTGTGAAAAATCCTATGTTTTCCTATGTTTTTTTTTATCCAATAGATTTTTCAGATTTTCACTCTCAAAATCACATGTTTTTTTAATACAAAAAATACAAAAAAATGATGGTCTAAGTCCACAACAATCCTTAAACCACATCAATCTGATTGGGTGGGCCTGTCAGTGCCTGGCTCCCCAGTGGTTGGGCCTCTGTCCACCCAGGACCATCCATGTCTATGCCCCTGATGCAAACAGCACATGATGACAATTGCCCATTACAAATAGCCTACTAACCAACACTTCGGACTAAACGTTTTCGATACCTGGTTTGCGTACCCATTTTTGCCTTAGTTAGCGTTTACTGGTAGATATCACACTTTGAAACGTCTTTCCTACCCTACCACCTACCCACCAGCTACCGATGTCATTCGTCTGTGAGCTGCTCCATGCCAAAACCATTTGAGAGGTGCACACTCTTGCTGCATGCAGATTATATTCCGCTGGAACTAGGCTATGTGTGCGGTGTGCATGTGAATATATTTCATGTGCTTTGCTATTGTGTAGGCTGCATTGTGCATTATTTCTCTACTGTACTACATCATTGATATCTAGTATACCTCCCCTACACTACTTTGATACGCATCAGTAGGGATTAAGAAGTGAGTATACGCAATGCCCACTGAAAGAAAAGTGGGTATACGGCTTATACCTGCGTTTACCCTCCACTACACACCCTCCACTCCACTACTGGCCCTTTGTGTTTTACAAAAGTGCACTCGCCTACATGAGTGCGCTGGTGTTACGGTTGCTGTCCATTCAGAATCACGAACCTGTCACACACTGAATGCTTATAGGTTCGCCACTGCTCAAACATGTCTATAATAGATTAAAAGGCTGTTAAAATAATGTTTCAAGAAAATAATATATATATATATATATATATATATATATATTTGGCCTGGCGAAGCGGTTTTATGCGCTGACGGAATGGAAGCTGATAATTCTGAGTTGTTTTACTCCGCTGGTCTCGGCTGGTCTCGGGAAGAAATTTGAGTCCTCACTGTCCGAGACCGAGTCAAGACTGAGAACAAATGTATCCGAGACAAAACCGAGACATCAATATGTGGTCTCGAGACCGGACTGTCTCGAGTACTACAACACTGGAAAAACCTACAAACAGGGAATGTAAGCCAGGGAAAAAACGCACTACCCTCCCCTGTGCCCAATAAAAAAAAATCTGTCCCTAACGACACCGCCCACCATACCATTTCTCTGGCTCTTTAAATCCATCCAGCCATCAAATATTTTAGATGGGGAAGCTGATACATGTGTACGTGTGTGGTAATTAAAGAGGGAATGTGTGAATGTTTGTGTGAGGGGTTACTGAGAGAGCAAGAGAGAAAGGGGAGAGAGAGAGTGAGGGTACAAGGCAGCTCAGATAGATGTTGCTATAGTTCTGGGCGCTCTAAAAACAGAGAGAGAGAAGCATCCATAGCCAAATGAACGCAGCACCCACATCTCTCTCTCTCCTCCATCTCCCTCTCTCTCCCTCCACCTCCCTCTCTTTCCCTCCACCCCTCTTGCTCTCTCCATCTCTCTCTCCCCACTGCAGCGGCTAAAAGCAAGGGTACTCCCTCCTGCTGTGGTGATTGGAAGCCAGTTACAAACGCTGCTATTTTGAGAGGGATAATGTGTGTGTCTATGCGTGTGTGTGTTCGCTGCACTGAGAGGAGAGAGAGAGGAGTGTTTGGCGACTTCTGCTGTGCATTCTTTTTTTTTCCTTCTGAGAGGATGAGGGAGAGGACATAGCTGCAGACTCGGATTGAACAACTGTATGAGGAGACCTGACAGGTAGACTGCAGCCTGCAGCCACCTCTCAGAGGAGTGTGGCCGCACCCATTGAGGGTGTGTCTGACTGATTTGTCAGTCTTTTCAGAAAAACGAAGGCAGGGTTAAGGAGAGGCGAGGATGGCGAGTTTTGGGAAACTTACAGACTACTTTAACCGTCGCAAGTCCCGCGACGAGCTGAAGGGGGGCAGGAGCTCACGGAGGAGCGGCAGCTACAGCTGTACTGTGGCTGAGGCCAGGTAATGACTCTCACCTGTGTGTGTGCATATGTGTGCGTGTGCGTCTGTGTGTATGAATATACATAATATATGGGAGTGCCATATGGTTGTCATGACTGTATGTTTTTTTTGCGATAAGACCCTCCTTGTGATGAACAGACCAATCTTGGCTAGAACTGTAACTGCGTAATGGTTTCAGGGTATCAGTATCCTAACCATATTTCCATCAAACCATTTTTCTGCAGGTAAAATACCTGTTGGATCATGACAGGCTTAAATGGAAAGAGTACAATTGCCTGTAAACTTTCTAAATATCGAAAGAACAAAATACCCTAGACAGGGGTGGATAATTTTTTGTTGGTAAAATAGATCATGCGACAAATGGCTGTGGAAACGCTTTGTTGCGAATGTTGATAGAATAACCATAATGTCACAGTAAACTTGCAGTCACGCGATGATATGTTGTGTGGTCCTCCTACTACTACTTGGAAAAGCATGCAAAGTTTATTAGGCTACAGATTAAATAAATTATGATGACAACTGTATGAGCTTGATGCTCCTTTCCAATACATAACGAGGGTCTTAATTATATTGGGGTGACATAATGATCGGTGCTTGGCTGTCAATTGACAATTAGAAATGTCACTCTTAGTTACAAATGGGATGGAAACACATAGAACTTCTGTTTTTATTCGGTAAATACAAATATATATGACAAAGTGCTTGTTCTATGCACTACGGCAAAGCTTTTAATTCTCAAGAAACCTGTTTGATGGAAACAGACCGCTGATGATCAGATTTGCATATTTTTTGTGCGAATATTAGAATATTCGCATGAAAATGTTTTGACAAATTGATAGATCAGTGTTAGAGAGAGGTTCAGTGTAGTGTTATGTAAGTGTTGAGGTGAGGGACGGGTGTGTTCTCTGAGGTGCATTAATTGGTTGGAGGTTGGAGTCAACTACAGCACACCGCCGACATGAAATGTGTAAGTCTAGGTGACGCGCGATGGGCGGGTGGCACTACGACCACACATAGTAAACAACACCATAAATCCAGGAGGAATATTACTAAAGACAGAGAGAGTAAGAGAGCAATTCACACTTTTGGATGTTCTATATTGTAAGAGCATTGTTAAGGTTATATTATCAATAAAACATACAAGGAGACATGTTATGGCACAAATTAGTTTCAACAGTGTGTGTTGATGCTGATGTGCTTTCATATTTGACACCAGTTATCATTTTGTCTGAGCTGATTTTGTCGCCATGGAAACACATTGTGTTTCGCCACATTGTGTTTTTGAATCCTTCAGTGGAGCAGGCATTAGTTCATATTTTTTTACTTGTACAAAGTCAAAGCCTATAGTTATGTTCCAACTCCATCATCAGTAATGGCGCCGGAGGGGATGGCTGCCGTTTTACTGGCTCCTAACCAACTGTGCTATTTTGTTTGTTTTTTCGCATTGTCTGTAACTTATTTTGTACATAATGTTGCTGCTACCGTCTCTTATGACCAAAAAGAGCTTCTGGACATCAGAACAGCGATTACTCACCTTGAACTGGATAAAGATTATTTCATTAATGAGTCCAACACGAAGGATATACTGCTTCCCAGAGACCAGGCCCAAATCCCTGTCATTCGCGTGAAGAAAAGACGGAAATACAGACAAGGGGAGAATTTGTCGGTGAGTGGGTAAACCGCCTCTACCATCCATTTTATTGGCCAACGTGCAATCACTGGAAAATAAACTGGATGATCTATGATCGAGATTATCCTACCAACGGGACATTAAAAACGGTAATATCTTATGTTTCACCGAGTCGTGGCTGAACGACGACACGGATAATATAGAGCTGGCTGGGTTTTCCATGCATCGGAAGGACAGAGCAGCTACGTCTGGTAAAAACGAGGGGTGTGTGTCTATTTGTCAATAAAAGCTGGTGCGCAGAAGACAAGATGAGTTTGGTCTGTTTGCAGTATGCATGTTGAAGGGGGTGTGTCGTCTACGATCATTCACTTCCCTTAATTCATTTCTGGAAATGTACACGAAAGATGAGTGAACCATTCCTTCACCTCATTATAACATCTTTGGTCTGACAGACGTTTACATGACACCCAGAATGCATTGTATAATGTCAACAAACATGGCGCCACACATACAGTCAGGTCCATAAGTATTTGGACATTGACCAAGTTATTATTATTTTAGCTGTCTACCACAGCATATTGGAGTTTAAATTAAATAATGAATATGACTTTCAGCTTTAATTTGAGGGTATTTACATCCAAATCGTGTGAACGGTGTAGGACTTAAAGCAGTTTTTACATGTGGTGACCCCCTTTTTAAGGGACCAAAAGTAATTGGACAATTGGCTGCTCAGCTGTTCCATGGCCAGGTGTGTGTTATTCCCTCATTAGTTCATTTACAAGTAAGCAGATAAAAGGTCTAGAGTTGATTTCAAGTGTGGCATTTGCATTTGGAATCTGTTGCTGTTAACCCTCAATATGAAGTCCAAAGAGCTGTCACTGCCAATGAAGCAAGCCATCATTAGGCTGAAAAATCTAAACAAACCCATCAGTGAGATAGCAGAAACATTAGGTGTGGCCAAATCAACTATTTGGTACATTCTTAAAAAGAAAGAACGCACTGGTGAGCTCAGGAACACCAAAAGACCCGGAAGACCACGGAAAACAACTGTGGTGGATGACAGAATAATTATTTCCCTGGTGAAGAAAAACCCCTTCACAACAGTTGTCCAGATCAAGAACACCCTCCAGGAGATAGGCGTATCTGTGTCAAAGTCAACAATCAAGAGAAGACTTCACCAGAGTAAATACAGAGGGTTTACCACAAGATGTAAACCATTGGTAAGCCTCAAAAACAGGAAGACCAGATTAGAGTTTGCCAAAACACACTGTGACGTCACGAGAGGCTACACAGCTTTCAGCGGGATTGCTCAAGTAGTGCAAGGAGACAAGGTTCAAACAACACAAGGATTTTATTATAGGTCTTGGGAAATTAACGAAAATATAACAAAATTATGTTCTCTTGTGGCTCTTTAAGGGTTAACAGTTCAGGGATGTCTCTTCCACATCCAAAATCATAATTCTCACTCGCTCAGATAACTTTTCCCCAGCCTTACTGTAGTCCACGTTGCAGCTAGTGGCCAACCCAGCAAAAAGTCCTTCCAAATGTCTCTCACGTATTTCCACAGGTGCATATATCCCAAGGTGAGTATTTCCCAAAGGTAAGTATCTCCAAATCCTTATATTCCTCATGGAAGTGGACGTGCAGCACTCTTGTCCTCCAGAGAGCCCAGGTTGGAGACTGTGTCTCTTCCCTTCCCAAACCTTCAGCTCATCAGCTCCTCATTTGTTCCAGCTGCGTGGGAAGATTGGCCATAGAGGGGTGGAGTTCCCGACCATACCAGCAGATGGAGCCATAGCTGTCTGGGTTTGCAGCCACCTCAGGGGATGTAACGTCCCTCCAGGACACAGCCTCTCGTGACATCACACATCCCCCTCCTCGGGACCGACGTCCTCGTCGGGGTAAAGGCTGCGAAGAAGGCATCGCGCCGGGAGAGGGCGTCCGCATTGCCGTGGTGCTTGCCAGCCTGCTCTCTCTTCAACTCCTCCACCTCTAGGACCAGGGACTCAGCCTCCTGTTGTCTCTCCTTGAGTTTCTTACTGAACGCATCAGCCTTGGTTTTAGCAGAGTTTAGCTTCTGTTGAGCAGCTTTCAGTTCCTTCTCTCTCTCTGCCTCCGCATTCTTCATCTTGTTCTCCAACACCTTGTACTTCTCCTCTGCCTTCTTCTGGACCTCCTTACTACTGCGCAGGGTCTCCTCACACTCCTCGATGGTCCTGCGCAGCCTCTCCAGCTCCTCCTGTTGCTTATGGAAGGAGCTCTGTTGGAGTTTAGCCTGGAGGATATCTAACTCTTCTGTCTTCATGTCTAACTGTTGCTTTAACAAACGATACCTCTCAGCGGTCCCCTTCAGACCAGACAGTTCTTTGTCCAGATTCTGTAGCTCCGTCTCTGTGTCGGTCTGGGCACCTGCCCTCCCTATCAGAGCCCGGGGCGGGAGTGAGTAATTCGGAGGATTGCACCGGAGCCTTCCCAGGATGAGTCTTGCCTCTCCGTTTCCGAGGTACTCGGGTTATCCTCTCCTGAGACTCTCTCCAGAGTGGGTAAAAGGCTGGGCAGTCTCGTCCAATTAGGACAGGGACGGGGAGGGAATCAACCACCCCCGCCGTCGTGTGTATGGTTCCCCGTGTGCTGGTCATTGTAAGTTCAGTAATGGGGTATTCTCTGGTGTCCCCATGGACACAGGAAACTGGGAGGACTTTCCCGGGGGTCAGACACGTTGGGCCCACCAAATCCTTACGCACCAGGGTGGCCCGGCTACCAGAATCCAGTAAGGCCTCCACATCATGGTGATTCACAGTTACCGGGCAGGTGGGGGGTCGATCTGGGCCGCCATCTACGACTCCCAAGAGCGAGGCAAAACGGTGTGTGGGTGCTGAGCTGGAGGACTCCGCAGTGGGCATAGGTTCATCGGCTGATTTCCCACACTGCCAGGAGATATGTCCCATCTCCCCACACCGGTAACACTGTCGAGTTTCCCCCCTCCTGGTGTACTCTTCTTGGACCCGCCTGGTTTCTGGCTCCCCCTGGAGCCGGGATAAGTCCTGACGTGGCTGGGTTCGAGACCTTGGGGTCCTTTGGACGGGTTCTTCCCATTTGTGGTGGGGCCGCACTCCTGGGGTCTTTTCGGGAAGCATTCAGCATCTCCGCTGTGGCCTGGTACTTTTCCACAGCTTCCACGGTCAGATCAGCCGTGGTCAAGGCCTGTTGACTGATGAACCGTTTTTGCCTCATAAGGCAGGGCGCGTAGGTAACGATCCACCACAACGGCCTCCACCACCGCCGCTGCTGTATTCCTCTGCGGATCCAGCCATTTCCTTGCGATTCGGACAAGTTCATGCATCTGCGCCCGAGGAGGTTGGTCTGGTTGGAAGGTCCAGCTGTGAAAGCGCTGGGCCATACCAAACTTTGTGAGTCCATATCTGCTGAGGATCTCAGACTTCAGGGCATCATAGTCAGTAACCTGGTCAGGGCCCAGGTCCCGGACAGCATTCAGCGATTCCCCGGTTAGAAAGGGGGCTAACAGACCAACCCACTGTTGCTTGGGCCAGGCTTCCCTAGTGGCCGTGGCCTCAAATGCATGCAGGTATGCCTCAATGTCATCGGTAGCTCCCATCTTAGATATAAAGTCACTTGCCTTTATTGGGCGGGTATTTTGGACAACCCTCTGTCTCTGCAACTGCAATTCCTCTGCCTTCAGAAGGTTGGCTTTCTTTTGCTCCTCCAAGAGAGCCACGTTTGCTTGCATCTGGGCTTGCTGGCCAGCAACAAGGGCTTTCAATATGTCCTCCATTTCAGTCGGCGGGGAGCCTACGGCCAACTTGGAAAACTGGGTGATCAAACCTTCGGTATCCTCCTCTGACATGCACTATTAACGCTTGAGCGTGCCTGTATTCTCCACCATCTGTGACGTCACGAGAGGCTACACAGCTTTCAGCGGGATTGCTCAAGTAGTGCAAGGAGACAAGGTTCAAACAACACAAGGATTTTATTATAGGTCTTGGGAAATTAACGAAAATATAACAAAATTATGTTCTCTTGTGGCTCTTTAAGGGTTAACAGTTCAGGGATGTCTCTTCCACATCCAAAATCATAATTCTCACTCGCTCAGATAACTTTTCCCCCAGCCTTACTGTAGTCCACGTTGCAGCTAGTGGCCAACCCAGCAAAAAAGTCCTTCCAAATGTCTCTCACGTATTTCCACAGGTGCATATATCCCAAGGTGAGTATTTCCCAAAGGTAAGTATCTCCAAATCCTTATATTCCTCATGGAAGTGGACGTGCAGCACTCTTGTCCTCCAGAGAGCCCAGGTTGGAGACTGTGTCTCTTCCCTTCCCAAACCTTCAGCTCATCAGCTCCTCATTTGTTCCAGCTGCGTGGGAAGATTGGCCATAGAGGGGTGGAGTTCCCGACCATACCAGCAGATGGAGCCATAGCTGTCTGGGTTTGCAGCCACCTCAGGGGGATGTAACGTCCCTCCAGGACACAGCCTCTCGTGACATCACAACACCTAAAAAACCCAGTACAGTTCTGGAACAAAATCCTATGGACAGATGAGACAAAGATCAACTTGTACCAGAATGATGGAAAGAGAAGAGTATGGAGAAGGGAAGTAACTGCTCATGATCCGAAGCATACCACCTCATCTGTGAATCATGGTGGAGGTAGTGTTATGGCGTGGGCATGTATGGCTGCCAATGGAACTGGTTCCTTGTATTTATTGGTGATGTGACTGCTGACAAAAGCAGCAGGATGAATTCTGAAGTGTTTAGGGCTATATTATCTACTCAGATTCAGCCAAATGCTTCAAAACTAATTGGACGGCGCTTCACAGTGCACATGGACAATGACCCGAAGCATACTGCGAAAGCAACCCAATACTTTTTTAAGGCAAAGAAGTGGAATGTTCTGCCATGGCCAGTCAATCACCTGACCTGAATCCAATTGAGCATGCATTTCACTTGATGAAGGCAAAACTGAAGGTAAAATGCCCCAAGAACAAGCAGGAACTGAAGACAGCTGCAGTAAAGGCCTGGCAGAGCATCACCAGCGAAGAAACCCAGCATCTGGTGATGTCTATGGGTTTCAGACTTCAGGCAGTCATTGACCGCAAAGGATTTGCAACCAGGAATGAATACTCACAATTTAATGTATAATTATGTTAGTTTGTCCAATTACTTTTGAGCCCTTAAAATTGGGGGGCTATGTATACGAATGGTTGTAATTCCTACACGGTTCATACAATAATCTTGACAAAACCCTTAAATTAATGATGAAAATCTACACTTAAAGCACATCATGATTGTTTCCTTTCAAATCCATTGTGGTGGTGTACAGAGCCAAAATGATGCAAATTGTGTCACTGTCCAAATACTTATGGACTGACTGTAGCTGGCAAATAGCTTAGCATTAGCTCATTATAATCAGTACAACCTTCAAAAAAGTATTTTACACACATCAAAGGTGTCCATTACAATCTATGCAATATTCGGACTGCATTATTTGTCACCAGTACTTGAAAACGTGAAGAAAACTGTAAATGCATTATGCTCCATACATACATACAGTACATACATACACTACCAGTCAAAAGTTTGGACACACCTACTCATTCAAGAGTTTTTCTTTATTTTTACAATTTTTTACATTGTAGAATAATAGTGAGGACATCAAAACTATGAAATAACTCATATGGAATCATGTAGTAACCAAAAAAGTGTTAAACAAATCAAAATATATTTTATATTTGTGATTCTTCAAATAGCCACCCTTTGCCTTGATGACAGCTTTGCACACTCTTGGCATTCTCTCAAACAGATTCATTAGGTAGTCACCTGGAATGCATTTCAATTAACAGGTGTGCCTTCTTAAAAGTTCATTTGTGGAATTTCTTTCCTTCTTAATGCGTTTGAGCCAATCAGTTGTGTTGTGACAAGGTAGGGGGGTATGCAGAAGATAGCCCTATTTGGTAAAAGACCAAGTCCAAATTATGGCAAGAACAGCTCATATAAGCAAAGAGAAACGACAGTCCATCATTACTTTAAGACATGAAGGTCAGTAAATCCAGAAAATTTGAAGAACTTTCAAGCGCTATGATGAAACTGAATCATGAGGACCGTCACAGGAATGGAAGACCCAGAGTTACCTCTGCTGCAGAGGATAAATTCATTAGAGTTACAGTGAGGGAAAAAAGTATTTGATCCCCTGCTGATTTTGTACATTTGCCCACTGACAAAGAAATGATCAGTCTATAATTTTAATAGTAGGTTTATTTGAACAGTGCGAGACAGAATAACAACCAAAAAATCCAGAAAAACGCATGTCAAAAATTTTATATATTGATTTACATTTTAATGAGGGAAATAAGTATTTGACCCCCTCTCAATCAGAAAGATTTCTGGCTCCCAGGTGTCTTTTATACAGGTAACGAGCTGAGATTAGGAGCACACTCTTAAAGGGAGTGCTCCTAATCTCAGTTTGTTACCTGTATAAAAGACACCTGTCCACAGAAGCAATCAATCAATCAGATTCCAAACTCTCCACTGTGGCCAAGACGAAAGAGCTCTCCAAAGATGTCAGGGACAAGATTGTAGACCTACACAAGGCTGGAATGGGCTACAAGACCATCGCCAAGCAGCTTGGTGAGAAAGTGACAACAGTTGGTGCGATTATTCGCAAATGGAAGAAACACAAAATAACTGTCAATCTCCCTCGGCCTGGGGCTCCATGCAAGTTCTCACCTCGTGGAGTTGCAATGATCATGAGAATGGTGAGGAATCAGCCCAGAACTACACGGGAGGATCTTATCAATGATCTCAAGGCAGCTGGGACCATAGTCAACAAGAAAACAATTGATAACACACTACTCCGTGAAGGACTGAAATCCTGCAGCGCCCGCAAGGTCCCCCTGCTCAAGAAAGCACATATACAGGGCCGTCTGAAGTTTGCCAATGAACATCTGAATGATTCAGAGGAGAACTGGGTGAAAGTGTTGTGGTCAGATGAGACCAAAATCGAGCTCTTTGGCATCAACTCAACTCGCCGTGTTTGGAGGAGGAGGAAGGCTGCCTATGACCCCAAGAACACCATCCCCACCGTCAAACATGGAGGTGGAAACATTATGCTTTGGGGGTGTTTTTCTGATAAGGGGACAGGACAACTTCACCGCATCAAAGGGATGATGGACGGGGCCATGTACTGTCAAATCTTGGGTGAGAACCTCCTTCCCTCAGCCAGGGCATTGAAAATGGGTCGTGGATGGGTATTCCAGCATGACAATGACCCAAAACACACGGCCAAGGCAACAAAGGAGTGGCTCAAGAAGAAGCACATTAAGGTCCTGGAGTGGCCTAGCCAGTCTTCAGACATTAATCCCATAGAATATCTGTGGAGGGAGCTGAAGGTTCGAGTTGCCAAACGTCAGCCTCAAAACCTTAATGACTTGGAGAAGATCTGCAAAGAGGAGTGGGACAAAATCCCTCCTGAGATGTGTGCAAACCTGGGGGCCAACTACAAGAAACGTCTGACCTCTGGGATTGCCAACAAGGGTTTTGCCACCAAGTACTAAGTCATGTTTTGCAGAGGGATCAAATACTTATTTCCCTCATTAAAATGCAAATCAATTTCTAACATTTTTTACATGCGTTTTTCTGGATTTTTTTGTTGTTATTCTGTCTCTCACTGTTCAAATAAACCTACCATTAAAATAATAGACTGATCATGTCTTTGTCAGTGGTCAAACATACAAAATCAGCAGGGGATCAAATACTTTTTTCCTTCACTGTACCAGCCTCAGAAATTGCAACCCAAATAAATGCTTCACAGAGTTCAAGTAACAGACACATCTCAACATCAAATGTTCAGAGGGGACTGTGTGAATCAGGCCTTCATGGTCGAATTGCAGCAAAGAAACCACTACTAAAGGACACCAATAATAAGAAGAGACCTGCTTGTGCCAAGAGACATGAGCAATGGACATTAGACCGTTGGAAATGTGTCCTTTGCTGGAGTCCAAATTTGAGATTTTTGGTTCCAACCGGCATGTCTTTGTGAGACGCGGTGTGGGTGAACGGATAATCTCCGCATGTGTAGTTCCCACCATAAAGCATGGAGGAGGAGGTGTTATGGTGTGGGGGTGCTTTGCTGGTGACACTGTATGTGATTTATTTAGAATTCAAGGCACACTTAACCAGCATGGCTACCACAGCATTCTGAAGTGAAACACCTTCCAATCTGGTTTGGGCTTAGTGGGACTATCATTTGTTTTTCAACAGGACAATGACCCAACACACCTCCAGGCTGTGTAAGGGCTATTTTACCAAGAAGGAGAGTGATAGAGTGCTGCATCAGATGACCTGGCCTCCACAATCCCCCGACCTCAACCCAATTGAGATGGTTTGGGATGAGTCGGACGGCAGAGTGAAGGAAAAGCAGCCAACAAGTGCTCAGTATATGTGGGAACTCCTTCAAGACTGTTGGAAAAGCATTCCAGGTGAAGCTGGTTTAGAGAATGCCAAGAGTGTGCAAAGCTGTCATCAAGGCAAAGGGTGGCTATTTGAAGAATCTCAAATATAAAATATATTTTGATTGTTTAACACTTTTTTGGTTACTACATGATTCCATATGTGTTATTTCATAGTCTTGATGTCTTCACTATTATTCTACAGTGTAAAACATAGAATATATTTAGAAAAACCCTTGAATGAGTAGGTGTGTGCAAACTTTTGACTGGTACTGTACATACAGTTGAAGTCGGAAGTTTACATACACTTAGGTTGGAGTTATTAAAACTCGTTTTTCAACCACTCCACAAATTTCTTGTTAACAAACTATAGTTTTGACAAGTCGGTTAGGACATCTACTTTGTGCATGACACAAGTAATTTTTCCAACAATTGTTTACAGACAGATTATTTCACTTATAATTTACTGTATCACAATTCCAGTGGGTCAGAAGTTTACATACACTAAGTTGACGGTGCCTTTAAACAGCTTGGGAAATTCCAGAAAGTGATGTCATGGCTTTAGAAGCTTCTGATAAGCTAATTGACATCATTTGAGTCAATTGGAGGTGTACCTGTGGATGTATTTCAAGGCCTACCTTCAAACCCAGCGCCTCTTTGCTTGACATCATGGGAAAAGCTACAGAAATCAGCCAAGACCTCAGAAAAACTATTGTAGAATGGTTCAATCTTGGGAGCAACTTCCAAACGCCTGAAGGTACCACGTTCATCTGTACAAACAATAGTACGCAAGTATAAACACCATGGGACCACGCAGCCGTCATACCGCTCAGGAAGAAGACGGGTTCTGTCTCCTAGAGATGAACGTACTTTGGTGCGAAAATTGCAAATCAATCCCAAAACAACAGCAAAGAACCTTGTGAAGATGCTGGAGGAAACAGGTACAAAAGTATATATATCCACAGTAAAACGAGTCCTATATCGACATAACCTGAAAGGCCGCTCAGCAAGGAAGAAGCCACTGCTCCAAAACCGCCATAAAAAAGCCAGACTACGATTTGCAACTGCACATGGGGACAAAGATCGTACTTTTTGGAGAAATGTCCTCTGGTCTGATGAAACAAAAATAGGACTGTTTGGCCATAATGACCATTGTTATGTTTGGAGGAAAAAGGGGGTAGCTTGCAAGCCGAAGAACACCATCCCAACCGTGAAGCACGGGGGTGGCAGCATCATGCTGTGGGGGTGATTTGCTGCAGGAGGGACTGGTGCACTTCAGAAAATGGATGGCATCATGAGGAAGGAAAATTGTGTGGATATATTGAAGCAACATCTCAAGACATCAGTCAGGAAGTTAAAGCTTGGTCGCAAATGGGTCTTCCAAATGGACAATGACCCCAAGCATGCTTCCAAAGTTGTGGCAAAATGGCTTAAGGACAACAAAGTCAAGGTTTTGGAGTGGCCATCACAAAGCCCTGACTTCAATCCAATAGACAATTTGTGGGCAGAACTGAAAAAGCGTGTGCGAGCAAGGAGGCCTACAAACCTGACTTAGTTACACCAGCTCTGTCAGGAGGAATGGGCCAAAATTCACCCAACTTATTGTGAGAAGCTTGTGGAAGGCTACCTGAAACATTTGACCTAAGTTAAACAATTTAAAGGCAATGCTACCAAATACTAATTGAGTGTATGTAAACTTCTGACCCACTGGGAATGTGATGAAAGAAATAAAAGCTAAAATAAATAATTCTCTCTACTATTATTCTGACATTTCACATTCTTAAAATAAAGTGGTGGTCCTAACTGACCTGGGAGAGGGAATTTCTACTAGGATTAAATGTCAGAAATTGTGAAAAACTGAGTTTAAATGTATTTGGCTAAGGTCTATGTAAACTTCCGACTTCAACTGTACATACATACTGTATGCTACAGTAGAAACGATAACACGATATAAAGAAAATAAGGCACTTACTTTGATAGGAACGCACACATGTCCAAAGTTATTATTTGTAAGGAAAACAATGAAGGCAATGCGAGCGGCAGCCAGAAAATGAATGCGCAAATGTCTGTATACTTGATATGCGGAAACACTGGGGAAGTACTTGCGCTCTCCTCGAAGAGAGAAGTTTGTCCGGCTCAGTAAAGCCTAAAATATAAATTGTCCGCAACACTGAAATGGGCTACTTCTATGTGAATCAATGAGAAGGCGGAACACACCTCAATTTAAACTGTTAGAAAATAATTTGTAGTTGACAAGATGAAACATAGCCTATAGAGAATTAGCAGGCAGCGCGTGTTAACTGTCCGGTTGTGTAACAATCATGTTTTGGAACAGTGAGTACATTCTGACATCACGTGCATAAAACAACTCACGCTGGGGCGACCGTTAGAGATATTTGGAACTGACGTGTGAAAAGGTTAAAGATGTATTGCTCGCCTGAGGTAGAGTACTCATGATAAGCTGTAGACCAAACAATCTACCAAGAGAATTTTCATCAATATTATTCGTAGCTGTCTATTTACCACCACAAACCGATTCTGGCACTAAAACCGCACTCAACAAGCTGTATATGCCCATAAGCAAACAAGAAAATGCTCAACCAGAAGCCGACTAGGTGAAAAATCTGTCGCTGTGCCCTTGAGCAAGGCACTTAACCCTAATTGCTCCTGTAAGTCGCTCTGTATAAGAGCGTCTGCTAAATGACTAAAATGTAAATGTAAAATGTAAGCGGCGCTCCTAGTGGCCGGGGACTTTAATGCAGGCAAACTTACATCCGTTTTACAAAATTTCTTCCAGCATGTGACATGTACAACCAGAGGAAAAAAAAACTCTAGACCACCTTTACTCCACACACAGAGACGCATAAAAAGCTCTCCCTCGCCCTCCATTTGGCAAATCTGACCATAATTCTATTCTCCTGATTCCTGCTTACAAGCAAAAACTAAAGCAGGATGTACCAGTGACTCACTCAATACGTAAGTGGCTAAAGGCTTGAGCTGCCGCTTTCAAGGAGCGGGACACTAATCCGGACGCTGATAAGAAATCCCGCTATGCCCTCATACGAACCATCAAACAGGCAAAGCGTCAATACAGGACTAAGATTGAATCCTACTACACCGGCTCTGACGCTCGTCAGATGTGGCAGGGCATGCAAACTATTACGGACTACAAAGGGAAACCCAGCCGCGAGCCTACCAGATGAGCTAAATGCCTTTTTATGCTTGCTTCAAGGCAAGCAACACTGAAGCATGCATGAGAGCACCAGCTGGATTACCAGGACGTGTACTCAGAGCATGCGCGGACCAACTGGCAAGTGTCTTCACTGACATTTACAACCTCTCCCTGACCGTTTCAAGCAAACCACCATAGTCCCTGTGCCCAAGAAAGCGAAGGTAACCTGCCTAAATGACTACCGCCCCGTAGCACTCACTTCGGTAGCCATGAAGTGCTTTGAATGGCTGGTCATGGCTCACATCAACACAATCATCCTGTAAACCTTAGACCCACTCCAATTCGCATACTGCCCCAACAGATCCACAGAATACGCAATCTCATTCGCACTCCACACTGCCCTTTCCCACCTGGACAAAAGGAACACCTATGTGAGAATGATGTTAATTGACTACAGCTCAGCGTTCAACACCATAGTGCCCACAAAGCTCATCACTAAGCTAAGGACCCTGGGACTAAACACCTCCCTCTGCAATTGGATCCTGGACTTCCTGACGGGCCACCCCCAGGTGGTAAGGGTAGGCAACAACACATCTGCCACGCTGATCCTCAACACTGGGGCCCCTCAAAGGTGTGTGCTTAGTCCCCTCCTGTACTCCATGTTTACATACGACTGCATGGCCAAGCACAACTTCAACACCATCATTAAGTTTGCTGACGACACAACAGTGGTAGGCTTGATCACCGACAATGATGAGACAGCCTATAGGCAGGAGGTCAGAGACCTGGCAGTGTGGTGCCAGGACGACAACCTCTCCCTCGATGTGAACAAGACAAAGGAGCTGAACGTGGACTACAGGAAAAGGATGGCCGACAGGCCCCCATTTCACATCGACGGGGCTGTAGTGGAGTGGGTCGAGAGTTTCAAGTTCCTTGGTGTCCACATCACCAACAAACTATCATGGTCCAGACACACCAAGACATTCGTGAAGAGAGCACGACAACACCTTTTCTCCTCAGGAGACTGAAAAGATTTGGCATGGGTCCCCAGATCTTCGAAAAGTTCTACAGCTGCACCATCGAGAGCATCCTGATCGGTTGAATCACCGCCTGGTATGGAAACTACTCGGCATCCGACCATAAGGCGCTACAGAGGGTAGTACATACGGCCCAGTACATCACTGGGGCCAAGCTTCCTGCCATCCAGGACCTATATACTAGGCGGTGTCAAAGACTCCAGTCACCCAAGTCATAGACTGTTTTCTCTGCTACCGCACGGCAAGTGGTACCGGAGCGCCAAGTCTAGGTCCAAAAGGCTCCTTAACAGCTTCTACCCCCAAGCCATAAGACTGCTGAACAATTAATCAAATGGCCACCCGGACTATTTACATTGACACCTTCCCCCTCCCCTTTGTTTTTACACAGCTGCTACTCGCTGTTTATTATCTATGCATAGTCATTTTACCCCTACCTACATGTACAAATTACCTCAACTAACCTGTACCCCCACACATTGACTCAGTACCGGTACCCCCTGTATATAACCTCGTTATTTTATTGTGTTACTTTTTATTTTATTTATTTTATTTAGTAAATATTTTCTTAACTCTATTTCTTGAACTGCATTGTTGGTGTCACGAGTTACAAAGCCAGAACCCAGAAGCAGACCAGGACAAGGTAAGTTGAAACGAAGGTGAGTGTTTATTTACAAATTCAAGAGTGATGCTGAATAATCCAGGGAACAGAGCGGGCGGCGTTGATTAGTTGTTGGGGGTGCAGTGGTTGATCCAATCATGGCTCGGCAGCCGCCGACCACCAGGCAGAGGTTGGATGAAGGTTCCGGACGAGTGATGTTCATGGCTAACGATCCGGCAGGGAATGGATGTTAGGCCAGAGCCTAAGAAGGGTGATGATCAGGACCAGGTGTGCAGATTGCTGATGGGATGCAGGTGCGGAAATCAAGAGAGCTCCCCGGAGCGTTCCAGAACCCTCGGGAAACTGGAGATCACGAGCAGAAAAACTAGTCCACAGACAGGACCCGACTCAGACTGCCGGGATCGTTACAGTACCCCCCTCCGACGAACGCCACCGGGCGGACTCCCGGAGCGCCAGGATGGAGGCGGTAGAAGTCACGGATGAGGTCAGCATCTAGGATCTGTCGCCGCGGAATCCAACTCCTCTCTTCAGGACCATACCCCTCCCAGTCCACGAGATACTGGAAACCCCGGCCCCGCCGTCTGGAATCCATGATGCGTCGCACCGTGTAGGCAGGACCACCTCCGATCATCCGAGGAGGAGGAGGAGGAGGCGGAGGAGGCAACAGAGGACTGAGGAAAACAGGCTTGAGGCAGGAGACATGAAAGGTGGGATGGACTCTGAGCGTCCTCGGGAGTTTGAGTCGAACTGCCACCGGATTGATCACCTTCTCCACCACAAACGGACCAATGAACTTCGGTAACAACTTCCTAGACTCAGTCCGTAAAGGAAGATCCCGTGTGGCCAACCAGACCCTATCTCCGATGGTATAGGTGGGAGCGGGGATCCGGCGACGATTCGCCTGGAGCTGATACCGGTCCGAAACTCTAAGGAGTGCCTTTCTGGCCCGATGCCAGGTCCGGTGGCAACGACGAATATGGGCCTGAACAGAAGGCACTGAGAGCTCCTTCTCCTGAGAAGGGAACAAGGGAGGTTGGTAGCCATACAGGCACTGGAAGGGAGACATCCCAGTGGCAGATGTAGGGAGAGTATTGTGGGCATACTCAACCCAAGGCAACTGAGAGACCCAGGAGGTGGGGTTGGAAGAAGCCAGGCAGCGTAGCGTGGATTCCATCTTCTGGTTGGCTCTCTCCGCCTGACCATTAGATTGGGGGTGAAAACCAGATGTGAGACTGACTGTAGCTCCAATGGCCAAACAGAAGGACTTCCAGACAGCAGAGGTAAACTGAGGGCCACGGTCGGAAACGATATCACTGGGCAAACCGTGGACCCTGAAAACCTCCCTAACCAGGATCTCGGACGTCTCCGAGGCAGAGGGAAGCTTGGCAATTGGCACAAAGTGGGCGAACTTGCTGAATCTGTCCACGATAGTCAGAACGACCGTGTTCCCCTCAGAAGCGGGCAACCCAGTGACAAAGTCCAGGGCCAGATGCGACCATGGTCGCCGGGGAATAGGAAGGGGGTGAAGTAGTCCAGAGCTGGACCGATTGGTACTCTTATTCTGCGCACACACTGGACAGGCAGCAACATAACCCCGAGTATCCTCGGCCATGGCAGGCCACCAAAAAGCGTCTGCGAAGAAACGCCATCGTCCGAGCCACGCCAGGGTGACAAGCCATCTTGCTGGCGTGGGACCATTTGAGGACCGCAGGACGAACCGACTCAGGCACAAACAACCGACCGGGTGGACCGTTACCGGGACCGGGCTGCGTCCGAAGGGCCGCCATCACCTCCTCCTCAATCTTCCACCTAACAGCTCCCACGACGCAGTTCCGGGGGAGAATTGTCTCGGTCTTGGACCCACTCTCCTCCGTCTTGGAGAACATCCGAGACAAGGCGTCCGCCTTGCCGTTCTTAGATCCAGGTCGGAACGTCAGGGAAAAAATTGAATCGTCCGAAAAACAACGACCACCTGGCCTGACGGGAGTTGAGACGTCTAGCCGATTGCACGTAAGCAAGATTCTTGTGGTCAGTCCAGACAATAAACGGTTGCTCCGCCCCTCCAACCAGTGGCGCCACTCCTCCAAGGCAAGTTTCACCGCGAGAAGCTCCCGGTTACCCACATCGTAATTCCTCTCCGCAGGCGAAAGGCGACGAGAGTAGTAGGCGCAGGGATGGAGTTTACTGTCCGTGGAGCATCGCTGCGACAGGATGGCGCCAACTCCCACATCAGACGCGTCCACTTCAACGACGAACTGACGGGCCGTGTCCGGTTGAGAGAGAATCGGTGCGTTGGTGAATCGCCTCTTCAAATCCAGAAACGCTCGATCCGCTTCCGGATTCCACTTGAAGCTCCTGATACTGGAAGTCAAGGCAGTTAACGGAGCGGCCACACGGCTGTAATCCCGGATGAATCTGCGGTAGAAATTTGCAAACCCCAAAAATCTCTGGAGCTGCAATCTCGTACCGGGCTGGGCCCATTCCAGAACCGCTCTAACCTTCTCCTGGTCCATCCTAATCTCTCCCCTGGAGATGATGTACCCGAGAAAGGATGTCGTGTGGGCGTGAAACTCGCACTTCTCGGCCTTCACGAACAGGCGATTCTCCAACAATCGCTGCAGAACCTGCCGGACATGCTGGACGTGGTCGGAAGGTTCCTTCGAGAAGATCAGAATGTCATCCAGATAAACAAACACAAAGAGACCGATCATATCTCTCAGGACGTCGTTCACCATACTCTGGAATACCGCTGGAGCATTGGTCAGTCCAAACGGCATCACCTGATACTCGAGTGACCCATCGGTGTATTGAAACCCCGTCAACCACTCGTCTCCCTCTCTGATCCGGACCATGTGATACGCATTGCGTAGGGTCTAGCTTGGTGAACACCGTAGCACCCTGTAAGGAGTCGAAGGCAGAACTCATCAAGGGCAGGGGATACTTGTTCTTGACCGTGATGTCATTCAACCCCCGATAATCAATACACGGTCGAAGAGAGCCATCCTTCTTACCCACAAAGAAGAATCCTGCCCCCAGGGGTGATGACGAGGGACGAACGAGACCAGCAGCTAGGGACTCCTTGATGTAGGTCTCCAAAGCCTCACGTTCAGGGCGGGAGATACTGTATAACCTTCCCTTGGGGTAGACCGCTCCAGGGAACAGGTTGATGGCACAATCATATGGTCGGTGGGGAGGGAGTGACAGAGCCTTCTGCTTACTGAACACTTCCCCCAAATCGTGATATGTCTCGGGAACCAGGGACAAATCTGGGGGTTTAGCCTCAATCACCTGACTGGGAACCGAATGGGGACAGGCAGTCTTGAGACAGTTAGCATGACAATCAAGGCTCCAACTCGTTACCTTGCCCGTCACCCAATCGAACGTGGGATTGTGTTCCTTCAGCCAGGGGTATCCAAGGACCAGAGGAACATGGGAAGACGGCAGAATGAAGAATGAAATCATCTCCGAATGATTCCCCGACAACAGCATCTTTACCGGGTTCAGTCCTCATCGTGATACGTGCCAGACTACTGCCGTTCAGAGTGGTCGCTTCAATGGCTTCCGGCAATTGCTCCTTGGAAAGCCCCAGCTGTTCCACCAACTCGGCATCAAGAAAGCTTCCATCGGCACCTGAATCGATAAAAGCGTTAATCGCTAAGCTCTGATTCCTGTTCACAAGGGTAGCCGGGAAACGGGGTCTGACAGAGGTATTGAGAGGTCGAAACTGGCTCGCTAAAAGTCCTCCCAACTTTAGCGAGCCGCGCAGTTTGACAACCGCCGGGAACAGGTGGCGAGGTAATGTCCCGAACCACCACAGTAGAGGCAACAGTTGGTCCTACGTCTGAGTTGGCGTTCCTCCTTGGTTAACCCGTGCCGCCCTACTTGCATTGGTTCCGAATCGGGAGACAGGACCTCTCCACTAATCCTGTGTGGTGGACGATGATCGACGTATTCTGGTCCAATCCCCGACCCGACTGGAACCTGAGAAGCTGATCGATTGGACGGACCCCATTGCTTCTCCCTCCTTCGCTCTCGGACTCGATTATCCACCCGAATAGACAAGGCTACCAAGCTGTCCAGGTCACTAGGCTCCGGATAGGAGATCAACTCATCCTTGAGCTGCTCCGACAGACCCTGGTAAAAGGCCGCTTGCAGAGACTCCTCATTCCACCCACTCTCCACAGCCAACGTCTTGAACTCGATCACGAAGTCGGCCACGCTGCGAGTTCCTTGGTGAAGCGAAAACAGGCGCCTAGCTGCGTCCCTCCCTCGGACGGAATGGTCGAAAAGCTTCCTCATCTCGGCCGTGAACCCCTGGTATGAAGCCATGCAGGGTCTTGTCGTTCCCAAACGGCTGAAGCCCACTCCAGCGCTCGACCACGCAGCAACTCAATCACAAAGGCTATCCTAGCCTTGTCTGTGGCATAAGAGTAGGGCTGTAGATCGAACACTAACCCACACTGCATAAGGAAAGAACGGCATCTTCCCAGCTCCCCCTCATATTTATCCGGCGTCGGAACCTTGGGCTCACGGGAAGGACACCGCTCCAGACGCGGCAGGCGAGATGGGTGAAACCGGTAGTGGATCCTCCACCGGAAACTTGCGCTGGTTCTGGACCTCCGTCAGACCGG
The DNA here is from genome assembly GCF_020615455.1 of Coregonus clupeaformis. Taxonomy (NCBI): domain Eukaryota; kingdom Metazoa; phylum Chordata; class Actinopteri; order Salmoniformes; family Salmonidae; genus Coregonus; species Coregonus clupeaformis. Next base: position 618,866 of record NC_059222.1, read on the forward strand.
TAGAAAGGTTCCGAACTGCCAACGCGATCTCCTGTAGCTCCGTGCTATGATGGCCCAACATCTTCTCCTGATGGGTAATGGCATGGCGAACAGAGTCCAGGTCCGCTGGGTTCATTACTGGCCGGATCGTTCTGTCACGAGTTACAAAGCCAGAACCCAGAAGCAGACCAGGACAAGGTAAGTTGAAACGAAGGTGAGTGTTTATTTACAAATTCAAGAGTGATGCTGAATAATCCAGGGAACAGAGCGGGCGGCGTTGATTAGTTGTTGGGGGTGCAGTGGTTGATCCAATCATGGCTCGGCAGCCGCCGACCACCAGGCAGAGGTTGGATGAAGGTTCCGGACGAGTGATGTTCATGGCTAACGATCCGGCAGGGAATGGATGTTAGGCCAGAGCCTAAGAAGGGTGATGATCAGGACCAGGTGTGCAGATTGCTGATGGGATGCAGGTGCGGAAATCAAGAGAGCTCCCCGGAGCGTTCCAGAACCCTCGGGAAACTGGAGATCACGAGCAGAAAAACTAGTCCACAGACAGGACCCGACTCAGACTGCCGGGATCGTTACAGTTGGTTAAGGGCTTAAGCTTAAGGTCTACACCTGTTGTATTCGGCGCATGTGACAAATACAATTTGATTAGATTTTTGATTTGATCATCATTATTTCTTCATCATCCCTTATTATGTTGTAATGTGACATTGGCAGTCATATAAATTAATGTCCTAGTCTTATGATACATGATTTATTATGTTATATAGTTAACCCTATTTACTTTCCATATAGTGCCGTAATAGACATATAGTGCCGTCCATAATTTCTCATGACTTGACGTGGTTGTTATAACCAATCATTACATACTTTACAATATACATCATGCTTATGACAGCAGACATGAGCACTTTGATTCACTCATGTTAGATTTGATTCAATTATCATTAATCTTCAATCTCTCCTAATGAGATGTGACTCTACTTTTCTTCAAGGTGAAATATGGTGTGTATCATGGCTGGTGGGGAGAGGAGAGGGGGGAGGGGCTGTAGAAAAGGCCTTGCTTGTTTGGTTTGACAGAAGTGTATACAAACAAACATTGAGTCTCTGCCACCCTGAATGATGCCTCAATGATAGCATCAATGATGCC